>NC_088381.1:167660000-168282500 GCF_037993035.2 Macaca fascicularis | reverse complement strand
AAACCCTGTCTCTACTGAAAATACAAAAAATTAGCCAGGTGTGGTGGCGCACACCTGTAGTCCCAGCTACTTGGGAGGCTGAGGCAGAAGAATTAGTTTAACCTGGAAGGTGGAGGTTGCAGTGAGCCAAGATCGTGCCACTGCACTCCAGCTTGGGCGACAGAGCCAGACTCCCTCTCAAATAAATAAATAAATAAATAAAAGAATAGATTAATCCATTCGTGGATTAATAAATTAATGGGTTACATGTGAGTAGAACTACATAGATGCCTGAGGGCTTGATGGAAGGCTAACCTTGAGAGTAATTAATTTAGGTATCTGGCAGAAGAAATTTATTTCTCTTCTTTTCTTTTTTTCTTTTTCTTTTTTTTTTTTTTTTTGAGAGGGAGTCTCGCTCTGTCGCCCAGGCTGGAGTGCAGTGGCGCGATCTCAGCTCACTGCAAGCTCCGCCTCCCGGGTTCACGCCATTCTCCTGCCTCAGCCTCCCGAGTAGCTGGGACTACAGGCGCCCGCCACCACGCCCAGCTAATTTTTTGTATTTTTAGTAGAGACGGGGTTTCACTGTGGTCTCGATCTCCTGACCTTGTGATCCGCCCGCCTCGGCCTCCCAAAGTGCTGGGATTACAGGCGTGAGCCACTGCGCCCGGCCTTTTTTTTTTTTTTTTTGAGACAGGGTCTAGCTCTGTTGCCCAGGTGGAGTGCAGTGGCACAATCTCAGCTCACTGCAACCTCCACCTCCTGGGCTCAAGTGATCCTCCCACTTCAGCCTCCCAGTAGCTGGGATTACAGGTCCACGCCACCATGGCTGGCTAATTTTTTGTATTTTTAGTAGAGACGGGGTCTTGCCATGTTGCCCAGGCTGTTATGGAACTCCTGGGTTCAAGTGTTCTTCCCACCTCGGCCTCCCAAAGTACTGGGATTATAGGCTTGAGCCACCTTGCTTGGCCAGAAGAAATTTCTAAGTGTGAAGTGAAATACAATGCAGAGACGAATCTCTAAATTGAAAGCATTTTATTTGAGAAGCAAGAATGGCAATTTGGGGCATATAAACAGACCAGGTAGTTTTCAGTATGTCTGAAGAACAAAGAGAAGGTTGGAGGTTTTATAAAAGAGAAATGTTATACGTTGTTTTAAAAGGAAGTTCATGGCTATTAGTAAAGTTTTGGGGAGCTGACAAGCTTTGGTGAGCAATGAGGATGCCATGGGTAAAACTAGTCTTAGAGTTGCACCAAGTTGTTCCAGTAACCTGTAGGTAAACCGGTGTCAGGTTACAACAGGCAGTTTCAGCAGCCAGGTTTGCAGAGAATGACGTTCTTGGAGCAATGTTATGTGACCCCAATGCTTTTTCCTCCTGGCCTCTCAACTCTGTTTTAGTTGGATCTGGCAACAGTAACCTGATTGTATGATCAACTTTCACATTAGCAAAATGGAGACGGAGCTGCATGGTGACTTATACTAATTATTCTTTTTTTTTTGTTTGAGATGAAGTTTCGCACTTGTCACCCAGGCTGGAGTGCAGTGTCGTGAATTCAGCCAGTGCCACCACACCTGGCTAATTTTTGTGTTTTTAGTAGAGATAGGGCCTCACCATGGTTGCCAGGCTGGTCTTGAACTCCTAGGCTCAAGTGATCCACCTGCCTCAGCCTCTCAAAATGCTGGGACTATAGGCTGGGCCACCATGCCCAGCCCTGCCTAATTTATTTTAAAAAGGAATTTATTTCTTACAGTTACAGAGGCTGAGAAGTCCCAGGTCGAGGGGCCACATCTGTTGAGGACCTTCGTGTTAGTGGGGGCTCTCTGCAGAGTCCTGAGGCAGTGCAGGGCATCACATGGTGAGGGCTGAGCATGCTAGCCCACTCTCATGATAACCCGTCAATCCAAGAGCACACTAAGCCCTCATGACCCAGTCACACCCTAAATGCCCTACCTCTCACTATCGCTACATTGGGAATTAAATTCGAACATGCATTTTGTTTGTTTGTTTTGTTTGTTTTGAGACAAAGTCTCATTCTGTCACTCAGGCTGGAGTGCAGTGGCATGATCTTGGCTCACTGGAACCTCCACCTCCCTGGCTCAAGTGATTCTCCTGCCTCAGGCTCCCAAGTAGCCGGGATTACAGGTGCCCACCACCACTCCTGGTTAATTTTTGTATTTTTAGTAGAGATGGGGTTTCACCGTGTTCGCCAGGCTGGTTTTGAACTTCTGACCTCAAATGATCCACCGGCCTCAGGCTCCCAAAGTGCTGGGATTATAGGCGTGAGCCATCACGCCCAGTCTGAACATGCATTTTGGAGGGGACAAATATTCAAACCATAGCATTCTGCCCGTAAGTTCCCCAAAACTCATGTCTTTCTCACATACAAATATAGTTATTCCATCCTTGTAGCCCCAATGCTGTAACTAATTCCAGCACCAACTCAAAAGTCCAAAGTCCAGAGTCTCATCTGTAATCCCATGAAATCAAAACAAGTTATCTACTCCCCAGATATAATGGTGGCATGGGCATAAGGCAGACACTCCCATTCCAAAGGTAGGAAGAGGCTACATGAAAGGAGGAACAGGTTCCACGCAGCTCTGCAACTCAGCTGGGCAGGCATTAAGGGTTAAAGCTGGAGAATGATCTCTTTTGACTCCATGTCCTGCATCCTGGACACACTAGGACAGGTTGGGCCCCAAGGCCCAGGCAGCCCACTCCTATGGCTTTGCTGGAAGCATGTCTGGCTGTCTGGGTTGGAGTGCAGTGCCTGAGGTTTTCCCAGGTGGATGTGGCATGCTGCTGGGGCTCTGTAGTTCTGGGGGCCTACAGTGGTCCCACTCCCATGGCCACACTAGCCATTAGCCTGGTGGGGACTCTGTGCTGCAGCTCAGACCCCACATTTCCTCTGGGCATTGCTCTACGGGGGGCTGTCTGTGGTGGCTCTGCCTTTGTGACAAATCTCTTCCTGGGTCCCCAGGCTTTCTTTTGCAATCTGGGTGGAGGCTGCCAAGCTTCACAGCTCTTGTGTTTTGCAAGTCTGCAGAATGAAGCTGGGCACGGTGGCTCATGCCTGTAATCCCAGTACTTTGGGAGGCCAAAGTGGGAGGATCATGAGGTCAGGAGATCGAGACCATCCTGGCTAACACAGTGAAATCCCGTCTCTACTAAAAATACAAAAAAATTAGCCAGGTGTGGTGGCAGGCGCCTGTAGTCCCAGCTACTTGGGAGGCTGAGGCAGGATAATGGTGTGAACCCGGGCAGAAGAGGTTGCTGTGAGCCAAGATTGCGCCACTGTACTCCAGCCTGGGTGACAGAGCAAGACTCCATCTCAAAAAAAAGGAAAGAAAAATTAGCTGAGCGTGGTGGTGGGCACATGAAGTCCCAGCTACTTGGGAGGCTGAAGCAGTGAAACAGGAGACTCGCTTGAACCTGGGAGGCAGAGGTTGCAGTGAGCCGAGATCACATCATTGCACTCCAACCTGGGCAACAAGAGCTGAACTCCATCTCCAAAAAAAAAAAAAAGTCTGCAGAATGAGCGCCGTGTGAACTTCTGCCAAGGTTTACGACCTGTACCTTCTGATACTGCAACAGGAGCCGCACCTGGGGCCCTCTGGAGCCACAGGTGAACCAAGCATGGAGCGCTGTGCAGGGGTGTGGGGAACAGAGTCCCAAGGCAACCCTGGGCAGCAAGCCCATGGAGAGCCACCCCCACCCCCAGGCTTATCCCCTGACACCACTCTGCCTCCTAGGTCTCTGGGCCTGTGACGGGAGGGGCAGCCTCCGTGCTCCAGGGCTCTCTGAGTGCCTTTGGCAGTGTCTTTCTTTTGTCGTCTTGAGGCATGACACCTGGCTTCCTTCTACGTGCTAATCTCTTTAGCAAATATTCACTGGGCTACACCCATGGTTTCCTCTCCTGAACGTACTTTTCTACCCTCTATATGGCCAGGCTGAGAGTACTCCAAATCCTCCTGCTCCGCTTGCCTTTTTTTTTTTTTTTTTTTTTGAGACAGGATCTCACTGTGTTGTCCCAGGCTGGCGTGCAGTGGCGTGATCTCAGGCCACTACAGCCTCAACCTTCTGGGCTCAAGCGATCCTCCCACCTCAGCCTCCAGAATAGCTGAGACTATATAGGTGCACACCACTGCACCCGGCTAATTTTTTGTATTTTTAGTAGAGATGAGGTTTTGTCATGTTGCCCAGGCTGGTCTCAAACTCCTAGATTCAAGGATTCCACCCACCTCCCCCTCCCAAAGTGTTGGGATTACAGGTGTGAGCCACCAGGCCCTGCCTCTGCTTTCCTTTTAATGATTAAATTCTGTCTTTAGATTATTCCTCTGCTCCTGAATCTTTTTTTTTTTTTTTGAGACAGAGTCTCCCTCTGTCGCCCAGGCTGGAGTACAGTGGCGCAATCTTGGCTCCTGCAACCTCCGCCTCCCAGGTTCAAGGTATTCTTCTATCTCAGCCTCCTGAGTAGCTGCAACTACAGGCACATGCCACCACGCCCGGCTAATTTTTGTATTTTTAGTAGAGACGGGGTTTTACCATATTGGCCAGGCTGGCCTCGAACTCCTGACCTCGTGATCCACCCGCCTCAGCCTCCCAAAGTGCTGGGATTACAGGCATGAGCCACTGCACCTGGCCTCCTGAATCTTATACTAAGAATAATTAGTGCCCAGGCGCGGTGACTCACATCTGTAATCCCAGCACTTTGTGAAGCTGAGGTGGGTGAATCACTTGAGCCCAGGAGTTCGAGACCAGCCTGGCTACCCATGGCAAGACCCCATCTCTACTAAAAATACAAAAATTAGCCAGGTGTGGTGGCGTGGGGCTATGGTCCCAGCTACTTGGGAGGCTGAGGCACGAGAATTGCTTGAACCAGGGAGGCAGAGGTTGCAGTGAGTCAAGATAGCAGCACTGCATTCCAGCCTGGGTGACAGAGCGAGACTCTGTCTCAAATAATAAAATAAAATAATTTAGCCAGTTTTAGATGTTCTGTTGTAAGCAACAGAAAGAAGACTAAGACATCACATATTTTATATATATATATAATATCCTTGTGTCAGAGGTGTTTGAACTAGAGTGATTCCATCTTGAATAGGAGCCGGGTAAAACGAGACTGACACCTGCTGGCCTCATCCCAGGAGGTTAGGCATTCTAAGTCACAGGGTGAGATAAGAGATCATAAGAGAGACAGGTCACAAAGGCCCAGCTGATAAAACAGGATGCAGGCCAGGTGCGGTGGCTCACGCCTGTAATCCTAGCACTTTGGGAGGCCGAGGTGGGCAGATAACCAGGTCGGGAGATCGAGACCATCCTGGCTAACACGGTGAAACCCTGTCTCTACTAAAAATACAAAAAATTAGCTGGGTGTGGTGGCAGGCGCCTGTAGTCCCAGCTACTTGGGAGGCTGAGGCAGGAGAATGGCGTGAACCCGGGAGGTGGAGCTTGCAGTGAGCTGAGATCACGCCATTGCACTCCAGCCTGGGCGACAGAGCGCGACTCTGCTTCAAAAAAAAGAATAAACCAGGTAACATATGCCTGTGGTCCTAGTTACTAGATCATCTCTTTTTTTTTTGACACAGGATTTCGTTCTGTCACCCAGGCTGGAGTGCAGTGGCGTGATCTCAGCTCACTGCAACCTCTGCCCCCTGGGCTCAACTGATCCTCCTGCCTCAGCCTCCTGAGTAGTTGAGACTACAGGTGTGTACCACTATGCCCAGCTATTTTTTTGTATTTTTACTAGAGACAGGGTCGTGCCATTTTGCCCAGGCTGGTCTCAAACTTCTAAGCTCAAGGGATCCACCCATCTCAGCCTCCCAAAGTGCTGGGACTACAGGCATGAGCCACCATGCCTGGCCTGAACAACTTTTTTCTTTTTTTGAGACGAAGTCTCACTCTGTCGCCCAGGCTGGAGTGCAGTGGTGCGATCTTGGCTCACTGCAACCTCCGCTTCCCAGGTTCAAGCGATTCTCCTGCCTCAGCCTCCCGAGTAGCTGTGACTACAGGCGCCACGCCCAGCTAATTTTTGTATTTTTAGTAGAAACGGGGCTTCACCTTGTCGGCCAGGATGGTCTCGATCTCTTGATCTCATGATCCGCCCACCTCGGCCTCCCAAAGTGCTGGGATTACAGGCATGAGCCACCAATCCAGGCCCTGAACAACCTTTTAAATGAAAATGAAACTCTGTCCCTCAAACAATCTCTGCAGAGGTTCACCAGTGGTCATACTGTAACAGTGGAAAAGAATGGACACAACTAACTCCATTTTTGTTTGTTTGTTTGTTTGTTTTGTTTTTGAGATGGAGTCTCACTCTGTCTCCCAGGTTGGAGTGCAGTGGCACGATCTTGGCTCACTGCAACCTCTGTCTCCCAAGTTCAAGTGATTCTCTTGTCTCAGCCTCCCAAGTAACTGGGATTACAGGTTCACACCACCACGGCCAGGTAATTTTTGTATTTTTAGTAGAGACGGGGTTTCACCATGTTGGCCAGGCTGTTCTCGAACTCCTGACCTCAAGTGATCCACCCACCTCAGCCTCCCAAAGTGCTGGGAATACAGGCGTGAGCCACTGCGCCCAGTCCTCTTTTTTTTTTTTGAGACAGAGTCTCGCTCTGTCCCCTAGGCTGGAGTGCAGTGGCGCAATCTCAGCTCACTGCAAGCTCTGCCTCCTGGGTTCACACCATTCTCCTGCCTCAGCCTCCTGAGTAGCTGGGACTACAGGTGTCCGCCACCATGCCTGGCTAATTTTTTGTATTTTTAATAGAGACGAGGTTTCACCGTGTTAGCCAGGATGGTCTCGATCTCCTGACCTCGTGATCCACCCGCCTTGGCCTCCCAAAGTGCTGGGATTACAGACATGAGCCACTGTGTCCGGACAGTCTTTTTTTTTTTTAAAAGGCCTTTACAACTCGGCTCACTGCAACCTCCACTTCCAAGGTTCAAGCAATTCTCCTGCCTTAGCCTCCCGAGTAGCTGGAATTACAGGCATGTACCACCATAACCAGCTAATCATGTAAAATTAAC
This sequence comes from Macaca fascicularis, assembly GCF_037993035.2. Taxonomy (NCBI): domain Eukaryota; kingdom Metazoa; phylum Chordata; class Mammalia; order Primates; family Cercopithecidae; genus Macaca; species Macaca fascicularis. Next base: position 168,275,503 of record NC_088381.1, on the reverse strand, counting down.
TCTGGGATTAGAGGGGAAGTAAGTAAGCCAGGAACTATGTTTTGTTAAGGATTTATAGGAGCATCGTGACCCTTGACTAAGGACAAAGAAGTTCCCAACCTCCTCAGACCCTCGCTGGCTCCCAGATGTCTGTGGTCCTCCAACACCTCCTGATCCCAAGCCCTGCTCATGGTTTCCCCATACCTCCCCTCCCACAAAAAGCCTCTGATCAGCCTGAAAAAACTGAAGATGGGACTTTATTTTTTATTTATTTATTTTTTTGAGACAGAGTCTCACTCTGTTGCTCAGGCTGGAGTGCAGTGGCACCATCTCGGCTCACTGCAACCTCCACCTCCCAGGTTCAAGCAATTCTCTTGCCTCAGCCTCCCAAGTGGCTAGGATTATAGGCACCTACCACCACACCCAGCTAATTTTGTATTTTTAGTAGAAACGGGATTTTGCCATGTTGGTCAGGCTGGTCTGGAACTCCTGACCTCAGGTGATCCACCTGCCTCGGCCTCCCAAAGTGCTAGGATTACAAGTGTGTCCAGTTTTTGCAGCTCTAGACCTCACCCATTCTCTGAGACTCAGCCTGACATCACTTCCTTCTAGAGAGCACCCGTCCTCCTCCCAAGGCCCTATCACATCCTGACAATGGTAACTGGCCATGGTGCCACTCCTAGAAGCCCTGGCTTCCCTCCATCCTCTGACTCTTGTCTTTGCTTCCTCTCCAAGACATGAGCATCCCTGGACAGAGCTAGAACAGCCACAGAGCTTTCTGGGATAAGTTTTGGAGTCAGACAAGACATTGGTTTCTTGGTTCCCCTGAACTGCAATTTCCATCGTCATAAAATGGGGCTATTGATAGTTGTTCACCACTGTGAGGATAGATGGCTGCCTTGGGCTGGGCGCTGGGGACACAGCATCAGAAATACCTGGCCTACCTGCATGAAGGGCTTGGACATGGGGGAACAATAATTAGTAAGAGTGTGGTGTTATTATTATATGCATTTATTGGTGTATTTATAGTAAAGTGCAAAATCTTAACTGAGCAACCAGATGATTTTTTTTCTATGTCCATGCTATGGCTCCTTCCAGATTGCGTTACAGCAAATTTCTAGCTCTCAGCAGCCTCCAAAGGCAACTACTATTCACACTTTTACCACCATAGGTTAATTTTACCTTTGATTTGTACTTTGTATAAATGAAATCCTGCGGCGTGAATGTGGTCAAGGACCAGGGACCAGGCTGCCTAAACTGAGGAGGGGATTCAGGAGAGGCCAGGTCTAAGCTGGGTCCTAGCACTGGGCAGGGGCAGGACCCTGGCTCTAGACCCTCCCCTCCACCCTGTGTGACTCCACACTGGTCTCCCCACAGCAGCGCTGGGCCTAGGCACTCAGTATGTTTCTCCCTGTCGCAGGGAGGTGGGATACAGTGAGTCAGGAGTGGGGTTTGAAGGCTATGGGTCAGGGCCAGAAAGGCAGTTGGGTGAATTGAGCCAGGCCCCTACGTCTGCACGCTGGGCGATGAAGTCAGTGCCGTGAGTAGTCCTGGTGGCATTAGTCATGCGCTTTGTTCTCACCTCCTGGAGCAGATCATTCCTGCACCCCACTCTCCAGGGGCCCAACCTCAGTTTCCCTGGTGGGACCTTCGAGAGGCTTGGCTCAGCCAGTGATGGATTTGTTCACTTGTCTCTTTCAAGGCCTCACCCCCACACACCCTTGCTCTTTGTCCTGCCCCAGCCTCTTCAGAGCTGGGACCCTGCCAGGGACCCAAGGATTCTGCTTAAAAGGTTCTCCCTTGTGTGGACACCTCATCCACATCCTCCCCACCCCACCTCCCAACTCCCTGAGGCCCTCCCAGGCCTCAACACTCCCAGGCTCCCCATGGCACTAAGCCTCTGAGCCCTGCTCTACTCCCCTTCCCCAGCTACAGTGGCCCTTGCTCCTTCCCACCACCAGGCCTGTGTCCCAGCCATGCCTGCTGCTGGGAATCTCTCCTCTCCCTGGTCAGGAACTCTCTCCGCCCTTCAAGGCCCTCAAGGCCTGAACTCACACCTCCTGGATGCCCTGTGGCCCTTCTGTCTGGGCACTCCCAGCCTTGGCACCAGGCCATCGAACTCTGTGGCATCATGCAGCCTTTGCACCGAGTCCTGAGCTCAACCGGGAAGGGGCCTGTCGCTCTCCCTCCTCCCAGGTGGGGACAGATGGGTGACAGAAAAGAGGTTAAAGTAAGAACGTCGTGCCCCCTGAGACGCTAGGCCCGCGACTCCCCTGGCCCTCTGGGACCCCCTTATCTTGGGCCCTGGTCTATGGGAGGTAGGGCGGGATCCCGCAGCCTGCGCCTCGGTTCCACAGTAGCACGTGTGTCTCTGCTCCGGGCGAGCGGACAGGCGCGGCACTGGGTTGGGCCGGGCCGCAGTGGGAGCAGCCAGGGCTGGTCCGGGCTCCGGGGTGCGGTGGGCAGGGGGATCAATGCTCCCAGGGGCGGGAACCACGAGTGCAAAGCCCAACCCCCACCACCACCCCCCCACGCCGCTGCAGACGGCGCGGGATTGGGAGGCCTGGGGACCTGGCCGGCGGGGGCAATGCGCGGGGAATGGGTGGTGAAGGAGGATGAGCCTAGGAGGAGTCCACTAATTTAAAAAAATTAAATTAGATATCTTTTTATACCGGCCAGGTGGCTCACACCTGTAATCCTGGCACTTTGGGAGGCTAAGTTGGGAGGATCTCTTGAGCTCAGGAGTTTGAGACCAGCCTGGGCAACACAGCAAGACCTCAAGACCCCATCTCTAAAAAAGAAAAAAGATAGATTTCTTTCTTTTTTTTTTTTTTTTAATTAGCTGTTCTTGGTGGCATATACCTGTATTCCTAGCTACTGGGAAGGCTGAGGAGGGAGGATTAGTTGAACCCAGGGCTTAGAAGGCTATAGTGAGCTATGATCACACCACTGCAATCCAGCCTGGGCAACAGAGCAAGACCCTGTACCCAAACAAAATAGAAAACCCCAGAACCCCCAAAGATATCTTTTTTGCCTTTAAATGACTGACATTTGTAAAACTCAAACTGGGCAGATGAGTTAAAAGAAAAATCCTCATCCCGCAGCCCCCCTCCAGTTTGAGAGGATCCTTCCAGACCTTCTCCAGAACCTCCGCTCACACACAAACACACACAGATACCCCTGCAGAGAGACAGATGCACACAGGCACACCTGTGCACAGACACACCCAGCCACCCACACAGACACAAGGACACACGGTAATTATATTACAAAGTGGGTCAGAACAGTTTTCGGCGTGAGTGTATTTATGCAGACACATCTCTAGTGACAAAGCTATGTATATTTTATTTTTACAGGTCTTGCTGTAAGAGCAGATGCTACACACAGGCCACCTCCCTGTTCCGGCCCCTCCCACCAAGCCCTGGAGACGTTTCACTGTGTCTGTCCCGCCTTCCACACTGCCGCTGTGGGTGTGGTCCCACTGTAGGGGCTCGGTGCCAGGTTGTGCACATCTAAACTTCATGCCTGATGACTCCATTGCCAAGGCTGAGGGATGGTGGCAATGGGGTGCCCTGGGGTTGTGGACGTGGAGTTTCACTCACCTCTGGGATTCAGGAAGGTACCCTGGGCATGAGGGTAGATATAGTGGGAGTGGGAGAGATATAGTGGGAGATGAGAAGTCAGAGGCAAGCAGCTGGACTGGGGACAGACTCGACTTTCTTCTTGTTGTATTGTGTTTTACAGAGACTGGGTCTTGCTATGTTGCTCAGGCCTCCAGGCTGGCCTTGAATTCCTGAGCTCAAGTGATAGCCTCCCAAATTTTAGGATTACAGGCCTGAGCCACCCTACCTGGCCCTCCTTGACATTTTTTTTTAAATTTAATTTTTGTGGGTACCGGTGGCTCAAGCCTGTAATCCCAGCACTTTGGGAGGCCGAGACGGGTGGATCACGAGGTTAGGAGATCGAGACCATCCTGGCTAACATGGTGAAACCCCGTCTCTACTGAAAAATACAAAAAACTAGCCGGGCGTGGTGGCGGGTGCCTGTAGTCCCAGCTACTTGGGAGGCTGAGGCAGGAGAATGGTGTAAACCCGGAAGACGGAGCTTGCAGTGAGCTGAGACCTGGCCACTGTAGTCCAACCTGGGCAACAGAGCGAGATTTCGTCTCAAAAAAAAAAAAAGAAAAAAAAAATTTTTGTGGGTACATAGTAGGTATATACATATATATATATATATATATATATATTTTTTTTTTGAGATGGAGTCTTGCTCTGTCACCCAGGCTGGAGTACAGTGGCCGGATCTCAGCTTATTGCAAGCTCCGCCTCCTGGGTTCACGCCATTCTCCTGCCTCAGCCTCCCGAGTAGCTGGGACTACAGGCACCCGCTACCTCGCCCGGCTAGTTCTTTGTATTTTTTAGTAGAGACCGGGTTTCACCGTGTTAGCCAGGATGGTCTCGATCTCCTGTCCTCGTGATCCGCCCGTCTCGGCCTCCCAAAGTGCTGGGATTACAGGCTTGAGCCACCGCGCCTGGCCCATAGTAGGTATATATATTTATGGTATACATGAGATTACATGAGATATCTTGACACAGGCGTGCAATGTGTAATAATCACAGGGTAAATAGGGTACCCAGCAGCTCAAGCTTTGTTTTTGTTTTTTTTTTTAAGATGGAGTCTTTTTCTGTTGCCCAGGCTGGAGTGCAATGGTGCAGTCTATGCTCACTGCAACCTCTGCCTCCTGGGTTCAAGTGATTCTTCTGCCTCAGCCTCCCAAGTAGCTGGGATTATAGGCGTGTGCCACCACACCCAGCCAATTTTTGTATTTTTAGTAGAGAAAGGGTTTCACCATGCTGGCCAGGCTGGTCTCAAATTCCTGACCTCAAAGTGATCCACCCGCCTCAGCTTCCCAAAGTGCTGGGATTACAGACGTGAGTCACCGCGCCCAGCCAATTCAAGCATTTATCTTTTGCGTCCTTAACATTCTCGAGGGACGTGTTTGAGGTCTTTGGGGCTCTCCAGATTTGTGTCCACAACAAACATTGATTATCCACTGAAAATGCAATCACGTTCAACTGGAAATAGCCCCTTGGAGGACCCTTAGGTCAGTGGGGGCAGCTGAGTGGGCTCCTGCCTGTCTGTCGGCATTTCATCCCCAGCATCCTGTGTCCATGGGCTGCACCGGTATGGAGGGGGTTCCCACTGGGTGGCACCGGCAGCAGAAGCAGCCTCACACCTCACACACTAGCCGAGCTTCAGATGCGTCTCTGTACGCCGGTGGGGCCGGGAGCTGGGCTGCCTCTGTGCCTGGCTGCCCTGCTCAGTCTTTCTTGGGCCTGGGCTGGGGGCCTGACTGGGGAAACCAAGACTATTTCAGAGCTGTGGTTTGGCACATGGATACCCCATGGAGCGCCCGAGCCAAACATGCCAGGGCCAGAGCGCACCTCCACTCCTGAGGAGTCCCTTTGCCCTCCACTGTAAATTGCTAAAATGTGGTAGCCTGGGCTCCCAGCAGATGGGATGGGAAGCACTTCATCCCAGGGATGAAGGTGGCACAATTCAGAGTAGAGGCTGGTTCTGCCTTGGTGTTGGCTCTTGCCTGTGGGGCTGGCACTACGTCCCCTGCTCCGAATGCCCACACCTGCTTGGGTGTGTTTGTGTGTGGTGTGCAATTGGAATTCCGCACCCCCAGCCCCTCCCACCAGTTTTTGTTTTATCTTTAAGACACATATTTGAAAGTGACCTAATCAACGAGGTGTCATAAATGAAATAGTGACAAGAGTGCTCAGGGGATGGCACAAGGCTGAGGGCCCCAAGAAGGAGGTTCCCAGAAACCCCATGGAGATCACCCAGCAGCCCATGGACCCCGACACCTGGTTCTCCCAGCTGGCAACTGCTGTGGCCTGAAGGCCCACTGTGTGCCAGGCAAGGCTGTGGGTGCTTCACACATAGGCTCCTGCTCCTGAGAACTCCAGGAAGTAGGGTAGCTATCTCCACTTTACAGGGGAAGACACTGAGGCACAGAGGCGAAGTGGTTTGCCCAAGCTCAGCTGGTGGGTAAGAGACTGAGATGCCATGTCAGCTGGGTCTGTGTCCAGGGGCTGTGCTGCCCCTTGGCCCAAAAGGAAAGACAGAGAATTAGACAAGACCACTGAGGTAGTGACCAGTGTTGGGGAGAGGGGGAAAGAAGGACAAGTTGTCTGTTCAGGTTGACAAATCAGGGAGGCTTCTGGGAGCAGGGGGCACTTGGTCTCGACATGAAGGTTTGGAAAGAGATGGGGCAGGCCTGCAGGATGAGAGGCCTGGGGATGCAGGGAGGGAGTGGAGACCAGCGTGGGGTCAGGGGTGGAGGAGTGCATTCAGGTGGACCGGCCACATGCAGCCGTGCAGGGCACGGAGGGCTGGTCTGGGCCATGCCTTATGGGGGCAGGCTATAATGGGCTATAGTGGGAGACAGGAGAGGCCACAGTGAGGTGGACATGGACAAGGCTGCGGCATGGCCTTCCTGTGCACAGCTTCCCTAAGTCTGTGGACAGTCTCACTCTTGTTCATCTGCAGGCAGTTTATACCTGTTTCTTCTTGGAAGATCTAGGGATTTCCTTTCCCTCCCTCTCTCACTCCCTCTCTTCCTTCCCTCCTTTTCTTTTTTTGAGACAGGATCTCACTCTGTTGCCCAGGCTGGAGTGCAGTGGCACGATCACGACTCACTGAAGGCTTGGCCTCCCAGGCTCAGGTGATCCTCCTACCTCAGCCTCCTAGTTAGCTGGGACTACAGGCATGCGCCACCAGGGCAACTGTTTTATTTTTATTTTTTTGTAGAGACAGGGTTTCTCTATGTTGCCCATGTTGGTCTCAAACTCCTGAGTTCAAGTGATTCTCCCACCTCGGCCTCCCAAAGTGCTGGGATCACAGGCATGAGCCACTGTGCTCTACGGCTTTTGGGATTTTTGTCTTCATCTCCCTGCTCAAAAATTTCTCTACAGTGTTTCTAGATGGTAACTTTGAGTTTTGCAAGTTGTGCTCACTTTTCTTTCTTTCTTCTTCTTCTTCTTTTTTTTTTTTTGAGACAGAGTCTGGCTTTGTAGCCCAGGCTGGAGTGCAGTGGCGGGATCTTGGCTCACTGCAAGCTCCGCCTCCCAGGTTCACGCCATTCTCCTGCCTCAGCCTCAGGAGTAGCTGGGACCACAGGCGCCGCCACCACGCCTGGCTGATTTTTTGTGTTTTTAGTAGAGACAGGGTTTCACCGTGTTAGCTAGGATGGTCTCGATCTTCTGACCTCGTGATCCACCCACCTCAGCCTCCCAAAGTGCTGGGATTACAGGCATGGGTCACTGCGCGCCCAGCCTTTTTTTTTTTTTTTTTTTTGGAGACAGAGTCTTGCTGTCTCACCCAGGCTGGAGTGCAGTGTGCAATCTCAGCTCACTGCAACCTCCGCCTCCTGGGTTCAAACGATTCTCCTGCCTCAGCCTCCCAAGTAGCTGGGATTACAGGCTCCTGCCATCTTGCCCAGCTAGTTTTTACATTTTCACCATGTTGGCCAGGCTGTTCTCGAACTCCTGACCTCAAGCAATCCAACTGTCTGGGCCTCCCAAAGTGCTGGGATTACAGGTGTGAGCCACTGTGCCCAGCCTATGCTCACTTTTCAATTAAACTGCACACATTTTAAGATTATACCTGTTTAACAAGTATAGGAGCTATGAGATCCATCATGTTTTTAAATGGGCCTTATTATGATTCTGGCATGGTGCAGCCGACAGAGCAGGACTCGACTGCCATGGGAAAGAATTTGTTACTTACAGTTCCCAAGAGGAGAGGGCACACCTTGCCACACACGGCCACCTGGGGGCGCACCAGGGCAGGCTGGGGGGCAGGGGAGTGAGGGGAAATGTGGGAAAGCCCTTCCTGTGGTTTCCATGGGAAGGAACGGGCAAGGCAGGGTGAGCAGGCTTGGGATTGGTGGGTTTGAATCATTTCAGGAGGCTGGGGGTGTGGAGCGGTCTAGACTTCCTGGTAATGACCCTCCAGTGATTAGGGCAGGGGAATACCGGACCTGAGTGTGATAGCCCAATGTAGGGGGTAGTGGGGTATGGGCTAGGATTGGCTAGCTTGCATCTGAAAGGCTCGCTCCTAAGCTGGTGATTTGTAATCTCTAGGAATTGGCTAGTCCTGGGAGGGGCAGTCCCTCCAGGGCCAGCAAAGCCCCAAGATGTCACAGCATCAGAATTACAGAAAAGAAAAAGGCATGGCGAGTACAACCGGCCCTGTGAAGCGCTGACATCGTATTAAGGAAACCGTGGGGTGATGATAGCGGAGACTGGTAGCGAGTAAGGCGTAGGTTGGCCTCAACAACGTGGAACATTTCATTGTAAGAGTAGGAAGGGGTGGCGCAAGGAGACGTATGAGGTGTCCTCGTGGTCTGGCTCTTAACAAGTTTCCCATTTACATAGCATAACCCAAGAAGAGATATCTGGAATTTCCAAGGTCTCTAACAGTATCTTGGTGGAGTTGTAAAGTGTGTTAAAAGCATAAGATATTTTGTTTCAACAATGTATCTTAGAGATTAGACAAATCCCCCTTTAAACATAGGAAAGGGTAATGGGAAAGTTATTATTTTTTTTGATGGAGTCTAGCTCTGTTGCCCAGACTGGAGTGCAGTGGCATGATCTCGGCTCACTGCAGCCTCTGCCTCCCAGGTTCAAGCAATTCTGCCTCAGCCTCCCGAGTAGCTGTGACTACAGGCATATGCCACCATGCCTGGACAATTTTTTGTATTTAGTAGAGACAGAATTTCGTCATGTTGAGCTCAGGCAATCTACCCGCCTCAGCCTCCCAAAGTGCTAGGATTACAGGCGCGAGCCACTGCGCCCGGCCGGTAATGGGAAAGTTTTTTGTTTGTTTGTTTGTTTTTTTGTTTGTTTTTTTGTTTTTTTTGAGACGGAGTTTCGCTCTGTCGCCCAGGCTGGAGTGCAGTGGCCGGATCTCAGCTCACTGCAAGCTCCGCCTCCCGGGTTCACGCCATTCTCCTGCCTCAGCCTCCCGAGTAGCTGGGACTACAGGCGCCCGCCACCTCGCCCGGCTAGTTTTTTGTATTTTTTAGTAGAGACGGGGTTTCACCGTGTTAGCCAGGATAGTCTCGATCTCCTGACCTCGTGATCCACCCGTCTCGGCCTCCCAAAGTGCTGGGATTACAGGCTTGAGCCACCGCGCCCGGCCGGGAAAGTTTTTAAAAAATTAAAAAAAATTTTTTTTTTTATAGAGATGGGGTCTCACTATGTTGTCCTGGCTGGTCTTGAATTCCTGGGCTCAAGGGATCCTCCTACTTCAGCCTCCCAAAGTGTTGGGATTGCAGGGGTAAGCTGTGCCCAGCCAGTTTAAAAAAGTTGATGGGAGGTGAGAGTTGGCCCATGATCAGGGCTCCCTGCAGCCTTGACTTCCTAGGCTTAAGCGATCCTCCCCCTTCATCTCCCTCCTAAGTAGCTGAGACTGCAATCATGCGCCACCATGCCCCTCTAATTTTTTTATTTTGTGGGAATGGGGTCTTGCTTTGTTGCCGTGGCTGGTCTCAAACTCCTGAGCTCTAGTGATCCTCCTGTTTCAGCTTCCCAAAGTGCTGGGATCCTCTCAGGGAGATGAATGGTCCATTGAATGCCTTTTCCCTGAGCTCTGTGTTGTGTATTCTGAGGCGTGAAATGTGTGCCTTGGTCTATGAGTAATATCTGTAACTCTGGAAGGGATAGGGAGTGTCCTGGGGTGAGGCCTCAGGCTATGTAGAGCCGCTCTGAGTTTTTTTTTTTTTTTTTTGACAGTCTTGCTCTGTCACCCAGGCTGGAGTGCAATGGTGCGATTTCCACTTACTGCAACCTCTGCCTCCTGGGTTCAAGCAGTTTTCCTGCCTCAGCCTCCCAAATAGCTTAAATTACAGGTGCCTGCCACCATGCCTGGCTAATTTTTTGTATTTTTTTTTTTTTTTTTTTGCAGACGGAGTCTCGCTCTGTCACCCAGGCTGGAATGCAGTGGCATGATCTCAGCTCACTGCAACCTCTGCCTCCCGGGTTCAAGCAATTCTTCTGCCTCAGCCTCCTGAGTAGCTGGGACTACAGGCACATGCTGCCACACCTGGCTAAATTTTTGTGTTTTAGTAGAGACAGGGTTTCACCATGTTGCCCAGGCTGGTCTTGAACTCTTGACCTTAGGTGATCCACCCACCTCGGCCTCCCAAAATGCTGGAATTACAGGCGTGAGCACCGCGCCCGGCCCTTTGCTTTTGATGTAAGTTTGGGTCTCTGCGAGGCAAGAGTACAGGAGTCCTTGACCCTGAAAGGGACAACTCAGCCAGTGGCACCGTAGTTTGTAACAGACGTGAAGATGGGGCAGCCTGTGTCAGTCAGGCAGCCGGTACTAAGGTGACTGTCTGGAGTCTGGCCAATTGTGTTGACCCTTGGGTCCTGTCCTTCATTAGGGACATTCTGACTGAGAGATGGAAAGCAGCCACCATCCACTGAGCTCCCTCATTCTTATAATGGTTGGCAGTGCGGTTCTTACCGTCTGTGTTCACTCAGCTAATCCCAGGTGCTCTCCAGGTAGCTTCGAGGTCTGAGAGCGGGTGAGCTCCTTCAATACCTGCAAGGGAGTTGGGAGGATTTCCTCCTGCAGGTGGAATACACCAGAGGGCCCAGGTTTGGTTCGTTTGCGTCTTATAAAGGCCTTGGTAGCCACACCAAGTTTATGGGGTACTGCTGGCATGACCCAAAGCAAAATGGGGAGCTGGGTATAGTGCAGTAGTGTGACCACGGCTCACTGCAGTCTCGACCTCTCGGGCTCAAGCGATCCTCCCACCTCAGCTTCCCCAGCAGCTGGTACTGCAGGCACGTGCCATAGTGCTTAGCCCAGCAATTTTGTTAAGAGAAGCTGTGTCTTGCATCATCAATCCTTGAGCAACTAATGGCCGTGCTAGGTGGTCCAGAGACTGCAGGGGGCCTGCGAGGGGTTGCCAAAGCCCATCCACAGTGCAGGAGTCTCCGAGGGCTCTCACAGGGGTACCTGCTAATTTTAACTTGAACAGATTTAGAGCCTTTTGTGGGAGAAAGTCCTGCTTCAGGTGGGCCACTGTGTAAGTAACAGCATCAGTAGCATAAGTAAAATTTTGTAAATGATGAATATATTGCCATCAGAACCCAAAGAGAACTAAAAGATGTTGGACTTGGATGTCCAACGTGTTTTGCCATCAATGTCATGCCAACATCTTCTTCCCGTCAGTGTCATGCCAACATCTTTTCCCATCAATGTCATGCCAACATCTCTTCCCATCAATGTCATGCCAACATCTTCTTCCCATCAATGTCATGCCAACATCTTCTTCCCAACAGTGTCATGCCAACATCTCTTCCCATCAGTGTCATGCCAACATTTTTTGCCATGTCCAACATCTTTTGCTATCAGTGTCATGCCAGGCCAGTGCCCCTGGAGCAGGTGGATGTAGGGAAGGTATTGTCTGCATAACAGTGTGCCCTGGCAGAGCTGTGGGGTTCCCCCAGGGCAGCTTGGTCCAGCTGCAGTGTGTCCCTTTGGAGGCAGAGGCAAACTGTGGCTGAAAGCCTGTTGAAATAGGTATCAAATACAATGTAGTAGCCAAATCTGTCAGCGCAGAATACTTCATGGTTGTTGATTGGGGCGGAATTAATAATTTTAGTGCATTTGGGCTGGGCGTGGTGCCTCCCGCCTGTAACCCCAGAACTTTGGGAGGCTGAGGTGGGCAGATCATGAGGTCAGGAGATCGAGACCATCCTGGCTAACACGGTGAAACCCTGTCTCTACTAAATGTACAAAAAATTAGCCAGGTGTGGTGGTGGGTGCCTGTAGTCCCAGCTACTTGGGAGGCTGAGACAGGAGAATGGTGTGAACCTGGGAGGCAGAGCTTGCAGTGAGCCGAGATTGTGCCACTGCACTCCAGCCTGGGCGACAGAGCAAGACTCCATCTCAAAATAATAATAATAATAATAATTTTAATTTTAATGCTTTTGGCTGTTGGGTGTGGGGGCCTCAGCGGGTGGGACCACAGCATGAAGACTGTAGAAATCTACCATCGGGAGCCCTTTGTTTTTCCTGGGTTTAAGAACAGGTAAAACTGGACCGTTAAACAGAGCAGCAATAGGAACAATCACGGCCTTATTAGTTAGGCTTTATATAATAAGCATGATTCCCTGAGGGCCTATTTTAACTTATATTGAACCAAATTAACTATTTAATTTAATTAACTTATTTTTTGAGAAAAGACCTTGCTCTGTCTCCCATGTTGAGTGCAGTGGCGTGATCTTGGCTTACTGCAGCCTCAACCTCCTAGGCGCAAGTGATTTTCCCTTCTCAGCTTCCAAGCAGCTGGGACCACAGGTGTGTACCACCATGCTTGGCTCATTTTTTAAATTTTTTTTTATAGAGACGAGGTCTTACTATGTTGCCCAGGCTGGTCTTGAACTCCTGGGCTCAAGCAATCCTCCCACCTCGGCCTCTCAAAGTGCTGGGATTACAGGTGTAAGCCACCTCACCCGGACCAAATTACATTTCAGCTGGAGGTGCATGGGGTCCCATTTATTGAGCCAATCTGTAAGCACTTACTTTAATTACTGTAAGCATCTATACCCAGTGCGTGATATTTTAAGACGATGGGTACTGTAACTACAGGAAGGTGAGGCAGGGCTGCCGTTACAGTTAAGCATATCTATTTTCCCTCTATTTTATATTAAGTTACCTCCTTAAGATTATAAGGGGGTACAATGTTTATGTATTTTAATTATTTGTTATTTATTTATTTATTTATTTATTTTGAGACGGAGTCTCGCTGTGTCCCCCAGGCTGGAGTGCAATGGCACGATCTCAGCTCACTGCAAGCTCCGCCTCCCAGGTTCACGCCATTCTCCTGCCTCAGGAGTAGCTGAGACTACAGGCGCCTGATACCACGTCTGGCTAATGTTTTGTATTTTTAGTAGAGATGGGGTTTCACTGTGTTAGCCAGGATGGTCTCCATCTCCTGACCTCGTGATCTGCCCACCTCGGCCTCCCAAAGTGCTGGGATTACAGGCATGAACCACCGTGCCTGGCTGGGGGTCCAATGTTTAAATTGAGTTGGGGGCTAGGTGCACTGGCTCATATAGTATCAGGGCTTTAAAGGTATCATATAATCTCGGTGCTTGGGAGGCTGAGGCAGGAGGATTGCTTGAGGCCAGGAGTTTGAGACCAGCCTGGATGACATAATGAGATCCTATGTCTACCAAATAAATACATAAATAAAATAAATAAATAAAATTTGCCTAGCTGTGGTGGTGCACACCTGTAGTCCTAGCTGCTTGGGAGACTGAGTGGAAGCATCACTTGAGCCCAAGAGTTCAAGGCTGCAGTAAGCTATGATCATGCCACTACATTGTAGCCTGGGCAACAGAATGAGGCTTCATCTCAGAAGAATTAAAACACTAACAAATAAATAAATAAAATAAATTTAGTAGGACCCTCAGGCATAACTATAATTTGAACCACAGTATGGATTAAGTCCATGAAGATTTGTTAATTGGTGCATTTTAGCAAATGCTAAAGTTAATTTAGAGCCTGTTTTGTTTAGAGACACAAAAGCCAGTCAATGCCCTTTTAATCCTTTTATGTGAATCCTTTTGGTATATGCATTTTGTCATATATTGTTATATATATCATTTGTCATATACATTTTTAGATATACATTTTGGATTTCTAATTGGGTTGAATTATGGACACTTGTTTTAATTTATATAATATATAATTTATTTATTGTATATTTTATAAATGTATTTATTTATATATATTTTATTGGTTCCTCTTTTCTCCCCTTCCTATATCTAGGGTGTTTTTTTCCTTCTTCTTCTTCTCCCCCTTTTGTTCCATTTTAGGCTTTTGGCCACCTAAAGTTTTTGGGTTTTGTCTCAGGCTGATAAGAGGAAAGTGGTGGTGGCAGGGGTGTGTGTGTGTGTTGGAGGCAAGGGTGTGTGTGTGTGTTGAGGGTTGGGGGTGTGTGTTGGGGTGTGTGTGTGTTGGGGCAGGGCTGTGTATGTGTTGGGGTGTGTATGTGTGTTCGAGTGTGTGTGTGTTGAGGGCAGGAGTGTGTGTGTTGGGGGGTGTGTGTGTGGGCGGGGCTGTGTGTGTTGGGGTGGGGGTGTGTGTGTTGGGGATATGTGTGGGGACGGGGCTGTGTGGGGGGTGTGTGTGTTGTGTGTGTGTTGGGGTGTGTATGTGTTGGGGCAAGAGTGTGTGTTGGGGGTGGAGGTATGTCTGTGTTGGGGGACGTGTGTGTGTTGGGGGCAGCGGTGTGTGTGTTGGGGTTTGGTGTGTGTTGGGGGCGGGGGCGTGTGTTGGGGCTGGGGGAGTGTGTGTTGGAGCGGGGTGTGTGTTGGGGGTGGGTGTGTTGGGATGGGTGTGTGTGTGTTGTGGGCATGTGTATGTGTGTTGAGGTGGGGGTGTGTGTGTTGGTATGTGTGTGTTGGGTTGGGGGTGTGTGTTGGAGTGGGGGTGTGTATTGGGGTGGGTGTGTGTGTGTTCAGGCAGGTGTGTGTGTTGGGGTGGGCATGTGTGTGTTGGGGTGAGTGTGTGTGTGTGTTGGGGCAGGTGTGTGTGTTGGGGGGGGGTGTGTTGGGGCAGGTGTGTGTGTTGGGGCGGGTGTGTTTGTGTGTTGAGGCGGGTGTGTGTGTTGGGAGCATGTGTATTTGTGTTGTGGTGGGGGTGTGTGTGTTGGGGTGGAGGTGTGTGTGTTGGCATGTGTGTGTGTGTTGTGGTGTGTGTGTTGGGGCAGGTGTGTGTGTGTTGGGGCGGGTGTGTGTGTATGTTGGGGTGGGGGTGTGTGTGTTGGGGCTGGTGTGTGTGTTGGGGCAGGTTGTGTGTTGGGTGTGTGTGTGTTGGGGCTGGTGTATGTGTGTTGGGGCAGCTGTGTGTGTTGGGGTGGGGTTGTGTGAGTGTTGGGGCGGGGGTGTGTGTGTTGGGGTGTGTGTTGGGGCGGGTGTGTTTGTGTGTTGGGGCAGGTGTGTTGGGGCAGGTGTGTGTGTGTCAGGGCGGGTGTGTGTGTTGGGGTGTGTGTTGGGGTGGGATTGTGTGAGTGTTGGGGCAGGTGTGTGTTTTGGGGCGGGTGTGTGTGTTGGGCTGGGTGGGTGTGTGTTGGGGCGAGTTGTGTGTTGGGGTGTGTGTTTGTTGGGGTATGTGTGTGTTGAGCGGGTTGTGTGTTGGGGTGTGTGTGTTGGGGCGGGTTGTGTGTTTGGGTGTGTGTGTTGGGGTGTGTGAGTGTTGGGGCAGGTGTGTGTTGGGGCGGGTGTGTGTGTTGGGGCAGGTTGTGTGTTGGGGTGTGTGTGTGTTGGGATGCGTGAGTGTTGGGGTGGGTGTGTGTTGGGGCAGGTGTGTGTGTTGGGGCGGGTGTGTGTGTGTTGGAGTGGGTTGTGTGTTGGGGTGTGTGTGTTGGGGCGGGTTGTGTGTTGGGGTGTGTGTTGGGGTGGGTGCATGTGAGTGTTGGGCGGGTGTGTGTGTGTGTTGGGGTGAGTGTTGGGGCTGGTGTATGTGTTGGGGCGGGGGTGTGTTGGGGTGGGGGCGTGTGTGTTGGGGCGGGTTGTGTGTTGGGGTGTGTGTGTTGGGGAGGGTGTGTGTGTTGGGGTGGGTGTGTGTGTTGGGGTGAGTGTTGGGGCTGGTGTATGTGTGTTGGAGCGGGATTGTGTGTGTGTTGGGGCAGGGGCGTGTGTGTTGGGGTGGGGGCATGTGTGTTGGGTCGGGTTGTGTGTTGGGGTGTGTGTTGGGGGCGGGTGTGTGTGTAGGAGCGCGTGTGTGTGTTGGGGGCATGTGTGGGAGTGGGGTGTGTGTTGGGGGTGTGTGTGTTGGGGGTGTGTGTGTTGGGGGCGGGTGTGTGTGTGGGCGGGTGTGTGTGTGGGCGGGTGTGTGTGTTGAGGGCATGTGTGGGGGCGGGTTGTGTGTTGGGGGTGTGTGTGTTGGGGTGTGTGTGTTGGGGGCAGGTGTGTGTTGGGGCGGGTGTGTGTGTGGGCGGGTGTGTGTGTGTTGGGGACGGGTGTGTGTGTGGGCGGGTGTGTGTGTGGGCGGGTGTGTGTGTGTTGGGGGCGGGTGTGTGTGTTGGCGGGTGTGTGTGTAGTGGCAGTGTGTGTGTTGGGGGCATGTGTGAGGGCCGGGTGTGTGTTGGGGGTGTATGTGTTGGGGTGTGTGTGTTGGGGCAGGTGCGTGTGAGTGTTGGGGTGGGTGTGCGTGTGTTGGGGTGAGTGTTGGGGTGGGATTGTGTGTGTGTTGGGGCAGGGCCGTGTGTGTTGGGGTGGGGGTGTGTGTGTTGGGGCGGGTTGTATGTTGGGGTGTGTGTGTGTTGGGGGCATGTGTGGGGGCGGGGTGTGTGTTGGGGTGTATGTGTTCAGGTGTGTGTGTTGGGGCACGTGCGTGTGTTGGGGTGGGTGTGTGTGTGTTGGGGTGAGTGTTGGGGCAAGATTGTGTGTGTGTTGGGGGCGGTGTGTGTGTGTTGGGGCGGGTTGTGTGTTGGGGTGTGTGTGTGTTGGGGGCGGGTGTGTGTGTAGGGGCGGGTATGTGTGTGTTGGGGGCATGTATGGGGGCAGGGTGTGTGTTGGGGGTGTATGTGTTGGGGTGTGTGTGTTGGGGCGGGTGCGTGTGAGTGTTGGGGTGGGTGTGTGTGTGTTGGGGTGAGTGTTGGGGCGGGATTGTGTGTGTGTTGGGGCAGGGGAGTGTGTGTTGGGGTGGGGGCGTATGTGTTGGGGCGGGTTGTGTGTTGGGGTGTGTGTGTGTTGGGGGTGGGTGTGTGTGTAGGGGCGGGTGTGTGTTGGGGGCATGTGTGGGGGCGGGGTGTGTGTTGGGGGTGTGTGTTGGGGGTGTTGGGGGGCGGGTGTGTGTGTGGGCGGGTGTGTGTGTTGGGGGCGGTGTGTGTGTGTTGGGGGCGGGTGTATGTGTTGGGGGCGGGTGTATGTGTTGGGGGTGTGTGTGTGTTGGGGGCATGTGTGGGGGCGGGGTGTGTGTTGGGGGTGTATGTGTTGGGGGTGTGTGTGTTGGGAGTGTGTGTGTTGGGGCGGGTGTGTGTGTTGGGGGCGGGTGTGTGTGTTGGGGCGGGTGTGTGTGTGTGGGCGGGTGTGTGTGTGTTGGGGGCGGGTGTGTGTTGGGGGCGGGTGTGTGTGTGTGTTGGGGGCGGGTGTGTGTATGTGTTGGGGTGGGTGTGTGTGTTGGGCGCGGGTGTGTGTGTAGGGGCGGGTGTGTGTGTTGGGGGCATGTGTGGGGGCGGGGTGTGTTGGGGGTTATGTGTTGGGGGTGTGTGTGCATTGGGGGCAGGTGTGTTTGTGTGTGTGGGCGGGTGTGTTGGGGGCGGTTGTGTGTGTGGGCGGGTGTGTGTGTGTTGGCGGGTGTGTGTGTGTTGGGGCAGGTGTGTGTGTAGGGGCGGGTGTGTGTGTTGGGGGCATGTGTGGGGGCGGGGTGTGTGTGTTGGGGGTGTGTGTGTGTTGGGGGCATGTGTGGGGTGGGGTGTGTGTTGGGGGTGTATGTGTTGGGGTGTGTGTGTGTTGGGGGCAGGTGTGTGTGTAGGGGGGAGACTGCCCTGTCTGCAGCCAGTGTTTGCCTTCCCCTTTCCTTTTTCTTTTTCTTCTTTTTCTTCCTTTTTTTTTTTTTTTTTTTTTTGAGACGGAGTCTTGCTCTGTCGCCCAGGCTGGAGTGCAGTGGCGCGATCTCGGCTCACCGCAACCTCTGCCTCCCGGGTTCAGGCCATTCTCCTGCCTCAGACTCCCGAACAGCTGGGTACAGGCGCCCACGGCCACCCCCGGCTGATTTTGTGTATTTTTAGTAGAGACGGGATTTCACCGTGTTAGCCAGGATGGTCTCGATCTCCTGACCTCGTGATCCGCCTGCCCGCCTTGGCCTCTCAAAGTGCTGGGATTATAGGCGTGAGCCACCGCGCCCGGCCTTCCTTCTTTTTTAAGCAAAGTCTGTTAGAATGGCTTGGATCTCGAGGTGGGTAACATTTTTCCTTTTGATTTTTGTTCCCCACTCTTATCTTTTCAGTGTTTATCAGATAAAGTCCTGCTGACCCCTCATGGCCCTGTCCTTAGGAGGCGTCTTACCTGACCTCCGAGGGCTCTGGAGCTACTGCGGGAGAATGACCGTGTTGGTATTTTTGAGGCTGTGTTGAGTGCGGCCCCCGTGGTAAGCTCTGGCGCTCAGGGAGACCCACGCGGCATCACCGAAGCATTTCACGCTCCCGAATCCACTGGCGGCCTCCCCCGGGGCCTCAGGCAGGGCAGGGAGAGAGTGTTTTGTCCTTCTTCTATTCAACACTGTGCCCCTGGTCCTGAGGGTAGGGAGCCTCCTGCCACTAGGTCCCCGTGGGGGCCGGGGTCCTCACACTGAGCTCCTGAGAGTGAAGGGCAGCCTCCCCCACTCCCCGGGGCGGGCTCCCCCCACTCCCCCAGACAGGCTCCCCCCACTCCCCCAGAGAGGCTCCCCCACTCTCCCAGAGAGGCTCCCCCACTCCCCCAGACAGGCTCCCCCACTCCCCCAGACAGGCTCCCCCCACTCCCCCAGAGAGGCCCCCCCACTCCCCCAGACAGGCTCCCCCCACTCCCCCAGACAGGCTCCTCCCACTCCCCCAGAGAGGCTCCCCCACTCCCCCAGACAGGCTCCTCCACTCCCCCAGAGAGGCTCCCCCACTCCCCCAGACAGGCTCCCCCACTCCCCCAGACAGGCTCCCCCCACTCCCCCAGAGAGGCTCCCCCACTCCCCTAGACAGGCTCCCCCCACTCTCCCGGGCAGGCTCCCCCCACTCTCCCGGGCAGGCTCCCCCCACTCTCCCAGACAGGCTCCCCCGACTCCCCGGGCAGGCTCCCCGATTCCCCTCCGGGGCAGCCTCCCCCCCGCCCCACTTCGGGGGGCCTCCTCCGTCCCGCAGCGTCCCCCCATTATGCCAGGCAGCCTCCCCCTACTCTTTGAGGCAGTCTCCCCCAATTCCCCCAGGCAGCCTGAAAAGCCCCCCAAACAGCAGCTCTGTTTGCTCCCTCTTAGCAGGGCCGCCTGCGGGGCACCCCCAAACACTAGGAGGAAGTCCCTCCCGTGGCTCCCTTTGGAGGAGCCTTGGGGAACCTGGCCAGCCAGCCAGGAAGCGAGGCAGGCACAGTTCAGATCAGAGCTCAGAGGACCCAGGTCCTGAGTTCGGAGCGGAGAGGCGCCCACAGCAGCAGCACCAGGCGGCGCAGGCGGCGGCACCGCACGTCCCTGGCCGCCCAGTGGAACCAGTTACTGAGAGCAGAGCAGTGGCGCCTCACTCCACCCTGCTTGCTGCGCCGGCTGCTTGAAATGCGGGTTTTATTATCAGGTGTAGTGAGGCCCATAAATCAGGGGATGTTGCCCTTGAGAAGATGGTTTGTTACAGTTCCCAAGAGCAGGGGCAGCACCACACGGCGCGGGTCGGGGACACACGGGAGAGCGCTGGGGTCTGCTGGAGTCAGGGGGAGGAGAGGGAAACGTGAGCAAGAGCCTTTATTGGGGTTTCTGTGGGAAGAAACAGTCAAGGCAGGGTGAGCAGGCTTTGGACTGGCTGGTTTGAGTAATTTCAGGGCTCTGGGACAGAGGAGCTGTCCGGAGTTGTCTGGTACCTGGCCCTGGTATGATCAGGGCAGGGAAATATTGGCCCTGAGTGTGAGAGACAGAGGAGGTGGTGGGCTGTGGGCTCTGGGGTGGCCATTGGCATCTGAGAAGGAATCTCTAGTCCTGGGAGGGGCAGCCTCTCTATGGTCAGCTAGGCCCCAGGACATCAAAGCATCAGACACAGAAAATAAAAATGTTGCTGTGGGTAGCAGTAATTCATTTTTTATTACCACCCACCATTGCAGTATAAGGAGATAGCATATGCGGGTTATCTATTATTCCTTTTGTTGTTGTTGTTGTTGTTGGACATTGGAGTTACCTCCAGCTTTGGCTTTTACCAATAAAGCTGCCAGGATTATTCTCGCACATATATTTGGTGGCCACACATGTTCACTACTCTTGGTATAGACCTTGGCATGCGCAGCTTTCATAGATATTACTGAAGAGTTTTTCAAAGTGATTAAGCCAAATTTTAATGTTGTTGGCACCCTTAAGCCTTTTGGTCTGAAGACTCATGCCTGCCTGCTGTCATTCATTCAGCAAATCATTATTATTTTATTATTATTATTAGTTTTTGAGACGGAGTTCCGCTCTTGTTGCCCAGGCTGGAGTGCAGTGGCGCCATCTTGGCTCACTGCAACCTCTGCCTCCCGGGTACAAGTGATTCTCCTGCCTCAGTCTCCTGAGTAGGTGGGATTACAGGTGCCCAGCACCATGCCCAGCTAATTTTTTGTATTTTTTTTTCTTTTTTGAGACGGAGTCTCACTCTGTGGCCCAGGCTGGAGTGCAGTGGCCGGATCTCAGCTCACTGCAAGCTCCGCCTCCCGGATTCACGCCATTCTCCTGCCTCAGCCTTCCGAGTAGCTGGGACTACAGGCGCCCGCCACCTTGCCCGGCTAGTTTTTTGTATTTTTTAGTAGAGATGGGGTTTCACCATGTTAGCCAGGATGGTCTCGATCTCCTGACCTCGTGATCCACCCGTTTCGGCCTCCCAAAGTGCTGGGATTACAGGCTTGAGCCACCGCGCCTGGCCCCTAATTTTTTGTATTTTTAGTAGAGACAGGGTTTCACTGTGTTGGCCAGGCTGGTTTTGAACTCCTGGCCTCAAGCAATCCATCCACCTCGGTCTCCCAATGTGCTAGGATTACAGGGATTAGCCACCACGCCCCGTCCAGCAAATCATTATTAAGAGCAACTCCTTTGCCAGAAAATGTTCTAGGCATTGGTGATACCAGGGGTGATCCCCAGAAAACAGGGCATTCTAGAGGAGGCCCTATTATAATAGACAAGGACAGTTGGGCGCAGGGGCTCACACCTGGAATCCCAGCACTTTGGGAGGTCAAGGGAGGAAGAGTGCTTGAGCCAGGAGTTCCAGACCAGCCTGGGGAACATGGAGGCTTAAGCCATCCTCCCACATTGCGCCTGGGACTACAGGCACAAGCCACCACACCTGGCTAATTTTTGTATTTTTCGTGAAGACAGGGTTTTGCCATGTTGCCCAGGATGGTCTCAAACCCTTGGGTTCAAGTTAATCTGCCCACCTGTGCCTTCCAAAGTGTTGGGATTACAGGCATGAGCCACCTCGCTGGGCCACAAAACCCGGTCTCTACAAAAAAAAAACAAAAACAAAAAAACCCAAAAACCCCAAAAGAACAAAAATAAACTGGGTGTGGTGGGTGCACCTATAGTCTCAGCTACTCAGGAGGCTGAGGTAGGAGGATCACCCGAGCCCAGAAGGCAGAGGTTGCAGTGGGCTGAGACTGCACCACTGCACTTCAGCCTGGATGACAGAGTGAGATCCTATTTCAAAAAAGTAATAATAAAGTAAACAAGTAAATAAGTACATGCTATAATAATTTACTTCCGATAGGGATAACCCCTAATTACATATAATTATAGTTATAATTTCAGTAAGATGACTTCTATGAAGGAAACAAGGCTGAGTGGGGACCAACGTTGCCTCTCCTCCATCCTCTCCTAGAATTCTGTCTGGCTATGAGGCTGCTTGGATCCTGAAACTGTCCTCAAATCTCGATTCCTCCATGGGCTCCATTTCAATAGAGGGGTATGGTTTTTATTTTTTTATTTTTATTTTATTTTTTTGAGATGGAGTTTGGCTCTTGTCGCCCAGGCTGGAGTGCAGTGGTGAAATCTCAGCTCACTGCAACCTCTGCCTCCCGGGTTCAAGCAATTCTCCTGCCTCAGCCTCCTGACTAGCTGGGATTACAGGTGTGTGCCAACACGCCTGGCTAATTTTTGTATTTTCAGTAGAGACGGGGTTTCATCATGATGGCCAGGCTGGTTTCGAAGTCCTGACTTCAGATGATCCACCCGCCTCGGCATTCCAAAGTGCTGGGATTACAGGCGTGAGCCACCTCACCCGGCTCGGATGTGGTTTTTAAACAAGCATTTTTTAAATGTCTGTCTCTAGTTTAGTCTTGGGAGCCCTGCTCCCAGTCCTCCATCGGGTCTGCTTTCCTCAACGTCTGTTTGTCAGGCTCTGCTCCTTCTTGGGTCCATTGCCCCTTTCATGCTGTGTGTGCCGTCTCCGGGTCACGGGCTGTCTGACTCCTTGCTGGCTCTTGGGAGGTGTGGGAGGGCAGTGTGGAATGTGTTCTGCAAACACAGGGCAGTGGAGGCCTTTCTGCAGGGGCAGCCAACACTGTGGTGGAGGCTGTTGGATGGAGGCCCACCCTGTCCTGGCAAAGCACTCTGGCCGGGGATTTACAGTCAGGGCCCTCTCGAGAGGTAACCAACACCCCACCCCTGCTGCTGCCTCGCCCAGGGGCAATGGGGGTGTGGAGGGAGGCCAAGGGGCCACTGAAGAGTAGCTGGCCATGGCAGCCTTCCTCTCAGTTTCCAGTCCACAAGAGTCCCTGCTTTCCAATGCTGTGTGTGTGTGCGTGTGTGTGTGTATACACTCCCAAACTTTATATTTAAAATAAACTGTATTTTGGCCCAGTGGGGTAGCTCATGCCTGTAATCCCAGCACTTTGGGAGGCCAAGGTGGGTGGATTCCTTAATTCCAGGAGTTCAAGACCAGCCTGGTGATCTGCCTGCCTCGACTTCCCAAAGTGCTGGGATTACAGGCGTGAGCCACTGCACCTGGCCTAATAAACTTTATTTTATTTTATTTATTTATTTATTTATTTTGTTGAGATGCAGTCTTGCTCTGTTGCCTAGGCAGGAGTGCAATGGTGCAATCTCAGCTCACTGCAACCTCTGCCTCCCGGGTTCAAGCAATTCTCCTGCCTCAGCCTCCTGACTAGCTGGGATTACAGGTGCCCGCCACCACGCCCAGCTAATTTTTGTATTTTTA
Organism: Macaca fascicularis; assembly: GCF_037993035.2. Lineage (NCBI taxonomy): Eukaryota > Metazoa > Chordata > Mammalia > Primates > Cercopithecidae > Macaca > Macaca fascicularis. The sequence continues at coordinate 168,252,579 of NC_088381.1, read as the reverse complement.
GTAGAGATGGGGTTTCACTATGTTGGCCAGGCTGGTCTTGAACTCCTGAGCTCAGGTGATCCGCCCGCCTTGGCCTCCCAAAGTGCTGGGATTACAGGCGTGAGCCACCGCGCCCAGCCATAAACTTTATTTTTAAGAACAACTTTATATTTACAGAAAAACTGTGATGATAGTTTAGAAAGTTCACCTATATGCCACACCCAGTGTCCTTTATTTTAATATGATAATAGGGTGCGTTTGTTGCCTTTGATGGACCAATGTTGATACACTATGATTAACAATGGTCCAGCTTTACTAGGCTTTCCTTAGTTTTACCTAATGTCCTTTTTCTGCTCCAGGATCCCATTCAAGACACCACATTACAAATGAAAATGTATTTTCTGTCATTTCTGGGACCAGGGACAGGTTGAGGAGGCAACACCGTGAAGCTGGGTTTCTGGCTCCCCAGGGACTTGGGGAGCACTTGGCAAGGGCATCAGGTTTGATTTCATGCATCCTGAATGTCTGTTCCACACCCAGGTCTCCTTCAGTGTGTCCTCTGACTCTTCCCCTCTCTGGCATTGGTTTCCTCATCTGGAAAATGAGGGCCTGGGTGAGTTTCCTCTGGATAGGCGGTGGCCTGGGGCCGAGGGAACTGGCAGGCTTGGTGTTGTCCTGAGGGTGGAGCTGGGGCTCAGGGCGGTAGGTCTCACGGAGTTCAACACAGGGGCGAAGGCTCTGATTTTGGAAGCTTTTTAACTCAAAGGTCAGGGGCCAGAGTCCTGCCCCAGCCTTGCTGTTAATTCCTCTGTGCCTCAGGCAAGGCGCTCCTCATCTCTGGGCCTCAGTCTCCTGATCTGTAAAGTGATGGCTGGTGGGACGGCTTCTGAGGACCCTTCTGGCTGGGAACAGAGCAGGCTGCCCTGGGAACAATGAGTCTTCTCCCAAGTGTGCAAACTGGGCTGGGGGGCCTGCTGGGTGTGGCAAGGGGTGATGGCCATGATGGCACTGTGGGTCCTCCTGCTGATGGAAAATCTGGCCTCTGTGCCCACCTTTCCCATGGCTATTTCAGGGGATGGTGGCTGGCGGCTGCAAGACACCCATGCCCTCCTTCTTGGCCCGTTCCAGACTGCCTTTGGCCCTGAGTTAAAGGAGGCCTGCCAAGTGTACCAAATCCTGGGCCATGGACTTCCACGGGATGCACAGAAGCGCACCCTCACCATGTGTGAGCCTGTGGCAGCTCTGGCTGCTGTGTCAGTCAGCTCCCAGGCAGCTGCCAGCGGAGGCCAGGCTCTGGCACAGCAGGTCCGAAGGAATAGAGGCATCACTGAGAAGGTGAAGATGAGGGGCCTGTGCCCTCACCCACCAAAAACCAGACTTTCCATTTGAGAACATTCAGGTTCTTCCTTGTTTTGAAGCCTTTGCATCTGCTGTTCCCTCTACCATCAATGTCTTTCCCTTTTCTAGTTGTTTAACTCCTACCCACCCCTCAAGGCCCAATGCAAAAGTCCCTTCTACTGGATCCTAGCTGCTTCAGGGCCTACCTGTGTCATGGCACGTATCACCCTGAATCGTAACAGCCACTTCTGTACCTGTGTCCCCATCCAGACCTCAAGTTCCCTGAAGGCAGGAGTGGGTCTGACTCACTGTGAGGTTGCTGCATACGCATTATCTCCCCTTCGCATTACTGGTTAACCGGGCGGGTGGAGGAAGGGAGGATTGCTGCACGAACCTTTCCTAAGCTCCTGTTTACTGGCGCATCCATTCCACGCCGATCCTCCGCAGTCCCTCTATCCTGCCAGCGGCTCCTCCGTGGGGCAGGGGCGGCGGGAGCCACAGGGGCGTGCCCGAGAGCGGGTCGGGGCTGCGGAGAGAACGGGGCCGGGGCGGGGGGTGGGGGATCCCGACGGCTGCCTGCGGGTGAGCGGGGCGCGCAGAGCCGGTGGGCGGCCGCGACGGCAGCAGTGGCCCCGGCGCATCGAGGGACCCAGGGACTCGCGCAGATCGCGCGCGGCCACCTTGGTCCTGCCGGGGAGCTTTATTTCCAACCGAGACTGCTGAGGTTCCCAAAACCCCAGCGACCTGTCGGGGTCTGGAGGGCGCCGGGGCCCGGCCGCCCAGCCCAGCCAGAGGTGCCCCGCCCCAAGCCTGGCGCACCTGGCCCCGCCTCGCCGGGACCCCGCCCCCGCCCCCGCCCCCGCCCGGATCAGAGTCGATTCCGCGCCGCGGCTGCAGCTACAGGTGCAGCAGAGCCGAGCCGGCCGCGCTCCGAACGGCACCTCCCGCCCCACCATGGGCAACAGCGCGAGTCGCAGCGACTTCGAGTGGGTCTACACCGACCAGCCGCACACGCAGCGGCGCAAGGAGATACTGGGTGAGCGCGGCGCGGGGCTCCCGCCGGGTGGTGACCACCCCGTTGGCCTGTCTAGAGTCGCATCGGGGAGTCGAGCCCAGATGGGCCGCTCCAGCTCTGGCCCAAATGCCGGCGGGCGCTCCGCCATTGACGCTCCCCTCCCCGGAGTCCCCGGCCGGCTCCCCGAGGGTCCCCCACCCTGGCCGGCTCTGAAACTCCCCGGGACCTGAGGATTCCGAAGACCCGAGTACGGGTCCGTGCGCCAGGGAGCGCGTCTCAATTGCTCCTCGCGGGTCGCGGGACACGAGCCACTCCCGGGGCCGGGGCACTGGGATGCTGGGACGCGAGGGCGCAGGAACGGCCCCGGGACGCGCTACGAGGCGTACGCGCTCCCTGGCGCGGAGGCAGCTTGCGCGCTGCGGCGCCTCCACCCGCAGTCACTGGGCGCCTGCTGCGCTCAGAGCCCTTGGGTCCCGCGGCCACGGGCGCCCCAGCCTGGAGTTCAGGGCGGATGATCGCCAGGAAGGGAGCAAACGCGAATGAGAGGCGCGCGTGTTTTTCTTTGAAAAAAAGCAAAGATTGTACTAAGGAATCCGTCTATTCTGGCATGTCGCTTATTACGTGGCGGCTGTTTTCCTTGTCGCTTCGTGTCCTCTGCGAGGAGGGCATCTTTACCCACTCGGAGTCACTCTCGTTCATGTCAGAGGCCCCATCCAGCCCACAAGCAAGGTGGCCGCAGTGAGTCGTCCTTGGCCAGGGCTTACGGGGTCAAAAGGTCAGCGTCTGGAGAGTGGCTTTGGCCAGATGCCACCAAATCGCCGCAGGCTGAGACAGGCCCGCTCCCACGCGGGAGACACCCCTGCCTAAGTCAGCACCGCGCGTTGGCACACCTTGTAATCTTCAGTCAGATCGGGGAAACAATACTATTACATTGTGGCTTTAATTTGCACTTATTTGATGGATGGTTTCACATTTTAATTGGGTGTTTTGTTTTATTTTATTTTATTTTATTAATTTATTTATTTAGAGACAGAGTCTCCCGATCTCGGCTCACTACGACCTCCGCCTCCCAGGTTCAAGCGATTCTCCTGCCTTAGCCTCCCGAGTAGCCGGATTACAGGTGTATGCCACCACACCCAGCTAATTTTTGTATTTAGTGAGATGGGGTTTCACCATGTTGGCCAGGCTGGTCTCGAACTCCTGACCTCAGGTGATCCACCCGCCTCTGCCTCCCAAAGTGTTGAGATTATAGGCATGAGCCACTGTGCCCAGCCAACTTTTTCTTTCTTCCTCTTTTTTTAATCCCATGGCAGCATACTGAGATACCATGACTTTTAAATGTTTGAAACCCAAGATATATTGGGTGGCTAGCCTGTGACTGCATCCCGAGGTAGCTGGGGCCTCAGGAGCTGGAAGCCTCTGTGTGGGTTTGTGACTGCTGTGGTTTCTCCTGGGAGGTGAGCTGCAGCCCAGCATCGTCTGGTCCCAGCAGCGGTAGCTGCCTCCCCTATGCGGTGGAGCTCCTGGGGAGGGCCGGGACGAACCTTGGGGGTCATCTGACCCTCCCTCCCTGCTCATGATGTGAACAGGGCAGGTGTCCTGGCTACTGCCCCTCAGCAGGTCTGAGGTGGGGCTGAGGTTGAAGCAGAGGCCTGCTTGGCCCTGTTTGCGTTTCTGTCCCCTCCCCTGGTTGTCCCCAGCTTCCCCTCACAGGACTCACTGGGTATCTGGCCCCATGTGGAAAAGGCAAGAGGCACATGGCAGCCAGTGTCCTGGTCCCTAGGAACTCATATCCGTAGAATAGGAGCTGGGCCTACCCAGGGCCACCTGGAGGGACCCAGACACTCTGGGCTGTGGCCTCACTTTCCCAATCTGCAAAACGGGCAGTCGTCCTACCAGGCAGAGTAGGTGTGAGGACGAGATGAGACCTCAGCTGGGAAGGTGCCCGGGATGGTACCTGGGCCTCCGGGACATGGGAAGGAGCTCTCTCTAAAGAGGGAAGCCACAGGCCCTGGAACCAATCCAGGAGGCTTTCTGGAGTGGGTGACTAGGAAGGCTGAAAGACTTGGAAGAGGGAGAGGCACCTGGGGCCAGGGCTTGGGGATCACAAGTCTGCTCAGGGCCGGCTCTCCAGCTTGACCCACGCTCCTTTTCCTGCGTGGAGGAAGCAGGGGCTTCCTTTCCACCTGTTGTTTTCAGCTAATATGCTTGGAACGTGCCATTCCCTCCCTCCCTGGCACTGGCACAAGCTGTTTCCCGGGTGAATGTCCCTCCTCCCTGTTCTGCCAGGCTCTCTCTTGGTTAGCTTTGCTCGCTTAGTTCAGTCCCACCTCCTGCAGAAAGGCCTCCACTGCTCCCAGGCCTGGTCCAGCTGGATGGGGACCCCTCCTCTGGGTTCCCCTCCATGGCTACAAGCCCTCTGGGCTCTGGGCTCTTTGGGGGCACAGTTCAGGAGCTTGGATGTGGAGCTGAACTCCTGGCAAGGACCCTGACACCCACTCATTAGCCACGGATGAGTCTGTAAACAGAGGAAGGAGTTGAGGCCTGGGCGAATTAAAAGGGGTTAATAAGTCATACCTTCCTAATGGGGCTGTTGTGCAGATGAAATGAGGTGATACGTGAAGTGCTTATTCCCGGACTCGTGAGTATCAGCTGCGATAATAGTTAATGTCTCAGAGATAGACCTGGCAAGGCCTGTTGTTTCCCTAAGGGCAGGGAATAGTCTCCATGCCTGTGCTATTCCCAGTCCTCGCAGAAATGCTGTGAACTGCCAGCATCTCTCTATAGAAGAGGCAGGAGTGAGGCTCCGAGAGGGGTAGCAACTTGCCTGGGAACACACGGGCCAGGCTGGTGCTCAGGCAGCCTCCTGCCCCACCCAGTTGGCTCCTGCAGCCCATGCCAAGCTCCTGGGTGCTCAGGGATGTTCAATAAAGATCATAATCTCAGAGTCAGAATCCAGGAAGTCCTTGCAAAGAGCTGGCTCCAGGAGCTCTGTGGGTTGGGGCCAAAGTCCGTCTCCAGCTCCTGCCTGGGAGGGAGACATGCTCCCCAGCACATAACTTCCTACGAAAGTGGGGTCTCCTAGGCCAGGGCTGAGGCTCCCTGGCCTGAAAGGGCAGGATCGGAGCCAGCAAAACTGGTCCCATCAGAGATCCAGCCAGGCGTGGCCGGTGGAGTAAAAGGCAAGCTCTGGGTTTGTTTGTTTTTTTTTGAAAATGAATAGCTTTGTAATTTTGTTTGTTTTTAAATTATGAAAGCACGGCACACATGGTAATACAAAAATTCAAATAAAGAAAAACAAAAGAGGAAAACCCGGAAGCGAGACTGCTGGCCGTTGCTAGATTGCTTCAGAAAGGCCGGGACTGGGGCTCTGTCAGTGGTAACTGGTAAAATCCAGAACCAAACTGCCAGAGCCACGAGAGGAACTTGGGGCTCCATCTCCCAGCCACGGAGCTGCATGGCTGCAGGGCAGCCCCATCTCTGTAATGTACAGGGGCCTGGCTGCTCCCAGACCTTCAGAATATATTTGTCACTGGAAATGAAAGGCAGGTTTAGTGAGCGGCCGGTGAGAAGGTGAGCACTTTCCACAATTGCCAGATCCAATTAGGTCCCAGGGTGCCTTCCACAATGGACAGGGTCAGGCTTGTCTCTTGGCATAAAACCTCAGGTGGCAGGGATGGAAGCTGTGGGTAGGTGGCTTCCCGGAGCATTAGGCCAGGGCTAGGGAGGAAGACGTTTAGGAGGGAGGCGATTAGGAGGACTTTGCTGCCTTTGTGAGGAGAGGCTTGTCCCAGGTCGGGTTGCTCAGCTGTGGATGGGTGGGGGAAAGGCCACGCTGTATGGAAGCACTTCCTGCTGCGGCCACCAGGTGACATTGTCAACCCTGAGCAGCTTTGTGGTGGAACAGGGAGCTGGGAAGCAGGTGGCAGCAGAGGTGGAATGATGGAGTGATGACAGGCAGTGACAAGGGGCACCTCCCATATGGCCAGTGAGTGACTGTCATGCGATGGCATTTGGCCTCCCTGGGAAGGTGGTAGAACAGGTCTCCCTAGATGTTGCCAGAGCCAGGGCTTGGGGGCTCAGAGGGGTCCAGTGTGGAGGTAGTAAGAGGCCCCTTAGCTTTTGGTAACCCTGCTGGGGACAAGACAAAAGTGACTTTATTGCCAGCCAGTCAGGAGGGGCAGGGGTGGAGTGGCCTGCGACTGAGAGGAGTCTGACATGGGGTGGGCCCTGTCTCTGCCACTCTTGGAGGCAAGGGCACAGCAGCCTCTCTGGCCTGGCTGTCTGTTTCTGATGCAGTCCCTTTGCTCAGTGGCTCAGTGGATTTGTCAGGAGAATTTCTGGGCAAAAGCTGTAACTCATCAGAGTCGCACCAGGGTGATGCAACTGTCCTGCGGGTGCAGGGAGCTTTGGGCTGGCCTCCCTTCAGCAGGTCCTGCCTCCGACTCTGCCCTCTGGAATTTTATGAGCGAGCCTGCTAACTGATGTAAGTGTGCAGATCTGCTGGTGCCAGACGTTTCACACCTTGGCACCGGCTGCCCCTTCTTCCCCATGGGCCCCTAGGGAAGACCCCATGTCCATATGCTCACAGCCACAGAGGCTGTCAGAGCAGATGCCTTACAGATGGAGACTGAGGAGACAGGTCCAGAGAGGGACAGGGGCTTGCCCAAGGGCGCACAGGAGTCTGATTGAGCCTGATCCATGACTTTTTTTTTTTTTGAGACGTTTTGTTGCCAGACTGGAGTCCAGTGGTGGGATCTTGGCTCACCGCAACCTTTGCCTCTTGGGTTCAAGCAATTTTCCTGCCTCAGCCTCCCAAGTAGCTGGGACTACAGGCGCATGCCACCTTGTCCAGCTAATTTTTGTATTTTTAGTAGAGATGGGGTTTCGCCATGTTGGCCAGGCTGGTCTTGAACTCCTGACCTCAGGTGATCTGCCCATCTTGGCCTCCCAAAGAGCTGGGATTACAGGTGTGAGCCACTGCGCCCAGCCCTGATCCAGGATTTTCTCTGGGTGCTTTGTGGCAGTGTAGCCAAGCACTGCATCACTGCTGATGGAGTCCGAGTCCATATCAGGGCCCTGCTCAGCATTGTGCAGGCCTGGAGTCGGGGGTCGTGAGTTCAAGTCTTGGCTCTGTCAGCCTTGCTGCACGTTCATGGGCCCTTCTTTGCACCTCCCTGGACCTCAGACCCTTCATTTCTGTGTCCTGCCTGGACAGGGTGACTTCTAGCAACAGCTGTTGTTCATGGCCACCTGCCCAGATGCCTCGTGCCTCACCTGGGGCCACTGCTGGAAACTGTCTGTGTGGATCTGTGTATCTTGGTTCCAGGTGGCTGTGCACGTCGGGCTCTGTGCTACCCCACGGAGCAGAGAGGCCTCAAGGCACATGTGTCACCCAGCTACTCCTGCCATCCAGGCTGGAGGTCTGGGAGGGCAGAGTCACTCCGGAGGTCAGCTGAGTGCCCACAGCAGGACAGAGCTCCCCGGCTGGGCGAGGTTTGGGTGTCTAGCCAGGAATTGCAGGTCTGCAGTTGCAGGTCTGCAGTTCCTCGCGGGGCTGCCAGGGAGCTGTGTTTCTCCCTGTCCTTCTCTGCCTTGGGCTTTCCCCTCTCTTGTGACCCAGAGAAGATGGAGCCCAAGGCCATGGAACCCATTGACTCCCACTCCCCAGTCCCACCCATTCTCCCTGTCCCCCTTTCCTTGAGCCCCTGGAAGAGGCCCCGAATTGGTCAGTGTTCTCCAGAGACAGAACTGATAGGATCTATGTATCTATATATGTGTGTGTGTATCTCTCTCTCTCTCTCATCTATTATCTATCATCTATCTATCTATCTATCTATCTATCTATCTATCTATCTATCTATCTATCTATCTATCTATCTATTTTTGCAATTACTGTCACCCAGGCTGGAGTGCAGTGGTGTAATCACGGCTTACTGCAGCCCCGAACTCCTGGGCTCAAGCGATCTTCCCACCTCAGCCTCCCAAGTAACTGGGACCATAGGCACACACCACCACACCTGGCTAATTTTTAAACTTTTTGCATAATAAGGTCTTGCTGTATTGCCCAGGCTCATCCTGACCTCCTGGGCTCAAGCAAACCTCCTGCCTCAGCCTCCCAAAGTGCTGGGATTACAGTGTAAGCCACCATGCCTGGATCTATCAATCTATCATCTATCTATCTATCTATCTATCTATCTGTCTGTCTGTCTGTCTGTCTGTCTACCTACCTGCCTACCTACCTACCTATCTACCTATCATCTATCCATTCAAAGAGGGGATTTATTAGGGGAATTGGCTCATGTGATTATGGAGGCTGTAAAGTCCCATGACAGACTGTCTGCAAGCTGGAGACCCAGGGGTGGCAGTAGGGGTAGCATGGTTCAGTCTGAGTCTGAGGGCCTCAGAACCAGGGAACTCGATGGTGGAACCCTCAGTATGGTATTGAAGGTCTGAAAGCAGATGGAGGGTAGGGGGTGCTGGTGTGGTTCCTGGAGTCCAAAGGCTGGAGTTTTGATATCCAAGGACTAGAGAAGCATGTGTACAGCTCCAAGAGAGGGAAGCAGGGGGAGAAGGAGAGAGGGATGGGAGGAGGGAGAGAGGGAGGGAAAGACAGGAGGGAGACCCTTGCCTCTGCCTTTTTGTTCTATCGGGGCCCCAGCTGACTGGATGGTGCTGGTCCACATTGTGGGCAGGCCTTCCCTACTCAGTCCACTTACCCTCTGCCAGTCTGGAAACACCTTGACAGACACACTCCATAGCTCTTGAGGAGTTCCTGAGTCCCCTTGGCACTCAGCTCTGGCGCCCTTTGCCTTCTCCATGATGCCCACCCTGGCATCTCCATGACGCCCACCCTGACATCTCCTTCCCATCCTGCCATCCTCTGGTGCCTTCCTGTTGCCCTCCCTGCCCGATGCCCTCGACGGACCCATCCTCGCCACCTCATCTCACCCTTGCCTTGCCTTGGGCTGCACCGGAACGGCTCCTGCTGAGACGCCATGACCTGGCGAAGTCCAGGGACGCCTGCACTCTCTTCTTGTCCCTGAACCTCTGTGACCCCTAGCAGCTAACCACTTCCAAGCCCTGGCTTCAGTTACTACCCCATCCTGACTGCACCCAGGGTGACCTCAGCCACGGCCCTCTCCTGCACATCCAATCTGCACGGCGTGGTCGCGAGTGTTCCTGGCATGTCCCCACTCCCACTCCCCCAGGGACCTGGGCGCTCTGAAGCTGAAGATGGTAGATCTTTGCGATCTTTGCAAAGAGCGTGGGTTGTTTTCTCCTGGCAAGGAGTTAGTCAACTGACCTTCTTGGGTGGGTGCAGAGTAGACCCATTCCTAAGACAAGGCTTCTGGGGGGCCCACTGGAGGCTGGGGTATTCAGTGAGGCCTCTCTGCCTCAGTGGGTTGGGACTCCCAGCCTATGCCACCTCTGGAACTCCTTGGGTGCAAAGCTCCAGAAGCTACTGTTTTCAGAACTGTCACGGGGCTCCTGCTCTAGCAAAGCTTCTCTGGGCCCCGGGCCTTTGGCAGGAGCCCCTGTACCAGCGGTGTGGGCGTCTCGGGCTCCGAGTGCCATTCTCTGCTCTTTCAGCTCCTTGGGGGTCCCTCAGCCCCGCGCTGCAGTCCAGCAGGTGCCTGCAGGCAGGTGAGGTGACCTGGGGCTCCCTGCATCTGTTTCCTCCTTGAGTCACGCCTGTGCTGCCCGTGCTCAGCTACCTCATGCACTGCCCAGTTTTTAGTTACTTCCAGCTGGCGGCTCCCGGGCCTGTAAGCTTTGGGCCTGCTCTTGTTAAAACAAGCCAGGGCCGGGTCATTGCCCCAAGACCAGCTCTTACTCTCAGAGCACCTTTAATGACAACAGCACCAGCTCGTGCCTACTGAGCGCTGGCACCCCCCGGGCTCAGACTATCGTGCTAGCCTCCCCACAGCCTGATGGACATAGAGGAACGGCATCCCCATTTCCCAGATGGGAAGACGTAGGCTGGGGGGGCCCCTGCTGTTGGCCAGGTCATGGCTGGGGATGGGCCCCTGAGGCTTGTTGGGACCTGCCTGCACTAGGCCTCCTGCCAGATGCGCCAAGTTAGAAACAGCCCAGAGTTCACGCAGAGGGGACTTAGGGGCATGCTTGTGGGATGGGCCAGCCCAGTGGCTGTTTCTGGGCTCCCAGCGGCTCTGGAGGCCCCAGCACACCCATAGGAGACAGGACCAGCCCATAACTGGGGCCGGGTGAGGGGCTGGCAGGGTGGGCACTGGTGTCCTTCTGTGTGCAGGTTTCTCCTCTCTGGTGGTCCAAAGTGGAGTCCCTGAAGGCAGGCTGGGGCTTGGAGGGCAGCTGAGTCCTAGGAGGTGCCGAGGAAAGCAGGAAGGGCACGGGGCTCCCTGAAGGTGGGCTGCACAGGGCGTGGGGAGGGACCCTGAGGCCGCACCACACACGGAGAACTTAGTATCTCCGTTTAGCAGATGGGGAAAGTGAGGCCCACTCTCCAAGGTCAGGGCTGCCAGGCTCTGTCGTGGCTCTCGCTTCTGAAGGGTGCAGGAGTGGCTGATGCTTGTCTGCACCCAAGAGCTGGAGGCCTGGGCTGGCCCTCCCCAGAGCTGCTTGCTTGTGGCTCACCTGGCACAGGTGTGGCCTGCCCCTCCCTCTTGCCCCAAGGCTTGGCCTCCTTCCAAGGGGAAGCAGCAGCTGGTTGCCTGTGGAACGGGGACTGGGAGCGGGGCCGGGCTTAGGGTGGGAGTGGGGCTGGAGCTGGCCGGCCCCCAGGTAGGTTGGCTACTGCCCTGGGGGCAGGGGCATCCCTGGGTAAGAGGGAGGCAGTGGGCAGTGGTGCCCTTGGACCTGCGGTCTCAGCCTACATCCAGGCACACAAAGGGGACTTCGCATGCGACTCCTTAGCCCTGTGCCTGGGCCAGAGCCTTCCTGAATGGGAGCTGCCAGTAGGTCCTCCTTGCTTTGCCTGACAGGAGACATTGCTTCCCTGCCTGGGACCACTTTGCTGCGGGCGCTGGGCCCCGACCTCTGGGCTGAGGCCCCCAGTGTGCCTGAACTGAGGCATAGCCTCTGAATCGTCCCCACTGGCCTGGACCTACTAGGTGGGAACAAGCTGGGATGAGGCCTGGCTCAGGGAGCAGCAGGGCCTGGCTGCCAGCGTGGGCTGTATGTACCTCTGCTGGAGTCCTGACTTCTGAGTCTGGCTGGATGAGTCTCGGTCGGGGGAGGGGGGCAGCAGGCCCTCGAGGGACAGGGCCTGTGTGCAGGGGCAAAGGGACCAGCGAGGTTTGCTGGCCACTCCTGCCTTCTCACCCCTTGGCCACCGCAGTGGGAAGGAGCGTGCGGAGGAGGGTGGGGTGCAACCCCACTGAGCAGGGCCTCACACCTCCCTGTCTTCCTTGCAGCCAAGTACCCGGCCATCAAGGCCCTGATGCGGCCGGACCCGCGCCTCAAGTGGGCGGTGCTGGCGCTGGTGCTGATGCAGCTGCTGGCCTGCTGGCTGGTGCGCAGGCTGGCCTGGCGCTGGCTGCTCTTCTGGGCCTACGCCTTCGGAGGCTGCGTGAACCACTCGCTGACGCTGGCCATCCACGACATCTCACACAATGCGGCCTTTGGCACGGGCTGCGCGGCGCGCAACCGCTGGCTGGCCGTGTTTGCCAATTTGCCTGTGGGTGTGCCCTATGCCGCCTCCTTCAAGAAGTACCACGTGGACCACCACCGCTACCTGGGTGGTGATGGGCTGGACGTGGACGTGCCCACGCGTCTGGAGGGCTGGTTCTTCTGCACGCCCGCCCGCAAGCTGCTCTGGCTGGTGCTGCAGCCCTTCTTCTACTCGCTGCGGCCGCTCTGCGTCCACCCCAAGGCCGTGACCCGCATGGAGGTGCTCAACACGCTGGTGCAGCTGGCGGCCGATGTGGCCATCTTTGCCCTCTGGGGGCTCAAGCCCATGGTCTACCTGCTGGCCAGCTCCCTGCTGGGCCTGGGCCTGCACCCCATCTCGGGCCACTTCGTGGCCGAGCACTACATGTTCCTCAAGGGCCACGAGACCTACTCCTACTATGGGCCCCTCAACTGGATCACCTTCAACGTGGGCTACCACGTGGAGCACCACGACTTCCCCAGCATCCCGGGCTACAGCCTGCCCCTGGTATGTGGCTGGGGCGGCAGGGCTGTGGCAGGGCAGGACTGCACGGCCATCTGAGGAGGTGGAGGCCCTGGAAGGGCCTTGGGTCATACCCAGCAGCCTCTCCCTTTTTGTGCTGGTCATGGCATGGCCACTTGCACTTGTCCCCAGGGCAGGAGGAAAGGCCACACAACACAGGCGAGGCCTCTGCTGGAGGCTGAAGCAAATTCAGGGAAGTAGGGTCTGAGAGGCATTTCACAGTTCAGGCTGCCTGAAGCCGCCATGACACTGACGGGGTGTCTTCCTTGAAGCGGGGCGCATAGCAACACTGCATGGGGAGCAGTACCCTTCCCATCTGCAGGCTCTTTCCCTGTCATTCCTTGCCATTGCCCTGTGACCCTCCAGGGGCCAGAGAGGACAGGGTGGGCCTCGCTCTTTGCAGCCCAAGGGGCTTGGCCAGAGCTGATGGGGAGTGGAAGTCCCAGGTATGGGCACCTCTGCCTCTGGAGACCGGGAGCTGGAGAATTTCTGAATGAGAAGGGAGGAAGGGGAAGGGGAGGAGGAGCCGTCCCTCAGCCATTGCCAGCCTGCGCCTTGGTAGCCTCTGGCTGTCTGGAAAGAGCTGGAGTGACCTGCAGGCAAAGGGGGCGGGAGGAGGTGGCACTGGGGAGGTGTTCGAGCGCCTGAGTGTGTGCCTGTGTCTGAGCAGGTCTGCCCTGTGACGGTGTGTGGATGCCTGCCCACGTGTGCAGGCATTTGTATGTGTGCTGGAGCGTGCGCGCCCGTCTCTGTGTGTGTGGTTATGTGTGAGCGCTTACCCGGGTATGCAGGTGTTTGTGCATGTGTGTGTGCACCCTGGCTTGTGTGACTCTGGAATCCCTCAGACCGAATTCCAAGCCTGGGCCATGGCCTGTGCCCTCCATTCCGGCTGGCAGTACCAAGGCGGTGCTCTGCACCAGGCATCATCTCACTTGAACCTCACCACAGCCCAGGAAGCAGCTGCCTCCTCATCCATTGTCCCTGTTGTATACATAAGGCAGAGGTGCAGGGAGAGAGGTGCCCGCCTCAGGAGGTGACGGGGCGGAGGGGAGAGGTGCCTGCCTCAGGAGGTGATGAGGCACAGGGAGAGAGGTGCCCATCTCAGGAGGTGACAGGGTGCAGAGGGGAGAGGTGCCCATCTCAGGAGGTGGCAGAGCAAGAATCTGGACCCAAGTTGGCGCGAGTGCCTGCTGTTAGCCACGAGCCTTTACCTCTCCTGAGCAAAGTGAGAGGCTCTGGGTACCTGGTGCTGGCCCCGCCTCCTGTGGCCCTGCTGCCCTGGCTTTGCGGCCGGGCTCCCTGCGTCCTGAGAGCATCCTTAGGAGGTGACGGGGCGCAGAAGGGGCAGGAAGGGCATCCCTGTGGTGGAAGCTGGGCCAAGGCTGCATGCTGTTGAGCAATGGGGTGGCGTGGTGGTGGTGCAATTGCAGGTGCTGAAGCTGGGAGCACTTCCTGGAGGAGGTGGGTGGGGGTGTGTGTGTAGAACAAAGGCTGGAGGGGACAGCAGGTGCTCAAGAGGCCCTTGGAATGTGACAAGCAGTGAGGCTGGCTGAGGCCGAGGTTGGCGGGTCACAGGGCTGAGATGCATGGGCATGACACCGTGGCTTGGCAGGACTCAGGTAGGCACTCAGCACTGTGCAGGCACCGCGGGGAGAACCCCCCCCCAGCGGTGGGGTCTGCCAGACCAGAAGGTGGGGTGGGGCCAAGTGGAGTTGGGCACTGAATTCTGCAACTACCACCTGGGGCAGGCGCTCCGAGCCGAGCCTGTGGGTGCCTCTGCCATAGCGTCCTGGGCTCAGCTCAGGCCACCAGGCCCTCCAGCAGCCAGCACCAGCCTTCTGGGCACCCAGGGAGTGGTGGGTGGCAGGGAGGGCCAGAAGGGTGGCCTTGTGTTTGGCTGAGCTGGACGTGGGCACCCCAGAGGCGACAATGTGTGTGCATTATGTACACCCGTGTGTGTGTGTGCACGCAAACATGTCTGTACATGAGTGTGTGTGCACGCCCGCCACGTGTGCGGGTGTCTGAGTGTGCTCACGGGTGCGGCCCCGAGGAGAACCAGCCCCTCAGCCCCGGCCTCCTCTCTACAGGTGCGGAAGATGGCGCCCGAGTACTACGACCACCTGCCGCAGCACCACTCGTGGGTGAAGGTGCTCTGGGATTTCGTGTTTGAGGACTCCCTGGGGCCCTACGCCAGGGTGAAGCGGGTGTACAGGCTGGCAAAGGACGGCCTCTGAGCCCGGACTGCCTCCTGGTGGCGGTCATCGTCCCCCACCGGCCCCTTGGCCTCACGCCCCAGCACCGAGGGGCTGCATTTCCTTCCTGTACCCTGGACTGCTGCCCTTGTCCCCGAGGAGTGTCCTGGGCAGCCACGCCTGGAGACAGCAGTGTGGGCTTCAGGGCTCCACCTGCACGTGGAGTTGCCCTGGACCTTCAGCGTGGCCCTCCCTGTCTGGGCCTCACCAGGTGAGACCTGGCCCTGCCCCACTGTGACCTGCGTGCTCTGAGCCCACGGTCCCCACGGAGCTGACTTCTCTGAGGTGCCTGTGCCCTACATTAAACCCAGCGTTTGTTTCACAGCCCGTGGACTGTGCTCTGAGGGGGTGGTCTGGGCTTGAGCCTGGCCACAGGGAATGGGGCGCTAGGCCACCCCAATGGGTGGAGCTTGAGGCCTGAGTGCCGCTTCCTCCAGGCCAGGCCCAGGTCCTGCCATGCACTCCTGGCTCTTTGTGGGATGGTGGCTGCTGCTGGGTGGTGCTCCCTGAGGGCCTGCCACTGTGATGTGCACACACACTGAGGTGTGGACAGCAGAAAGCTCACTTTGGTCATCTGTGTGGCCCAGAATCCCCTCCTAGCAGCCCGGGGACCCCACTGCTCCCTTGCCTGGCTAAGCCCTGCAGAGGCTGGCTCCCCCATCCCCCTGAGCCCATACCACCTGCCTCGCCCACACCCCCTCAGGCCTGTTCACCTCCTGCTCTCCCTATCCCCTCCTGCAGCGGGGAGCATCCCTGAGCCCAGAGAGGGTCTGTACCCCATACCAGCTAGGAAAAGGGGCTGGCATGGGGTGGGTCCTGATGTCCCAGAGGTGGGCAGGCAGCAGGAGGGGTCCCTGGGTGAGGCCCTCCCTGCCAGAGAGGGATGGAGTGGGCCCAGCCCTGCAGCTCCCACCACAGCCCTGGGGAAAGGCGGCGTCAGCCTCCACGACTTAGGAAGGGAGACTGAAGCTATAGTCAGGGCTTGAAGGCCTCTCCATGAGTGGGGTGCCAGGGGCCGTCCCTGCTGACCTGGGAGATACAGGCCTCCCCCTATACCTGGGAGTGGCCCCACATGGTGCTGGGCTCCTGTGTCCCTGAGTGGGCAGCTTGCTGAGTGGCGCAGGGAAGGGGCCTGAGCCCAGGACTTGTTCGGCGAAGGAAGTGCCGCTGGCCCCAGCACCAGGACTTTGAGCCGGGCAGCCCCTCCCTGTGCACACAGGCACACCCACAGGCCAAGGGGAGCCCCAGAGCACCCACTCCTCCTGCTGTGCCTGAGAGGCGCCTCGTCCAGCACACTTCTGCAGACAGCGCAAAGGGACATGTCCCGGCCTCACCCACAAGCTGGAGGCCGGGCCCAGGGTCGGAGGGTGGCTCTGAAGACAGTCCTTAGAGCTCTCCTGGGGAGACTACAGGACTCCTGGCCTGGGGGGCAGCAGGGAAGCAGGACAGAGCAGCTCTGAGCTGTGGTCTGCAGGCCCTGGGTTAAAAGTGCCACCAGACCTAAGCGAAGCCACTCAGAGAGCTGAGCCTCCTAAGGGGCAGAGCAGTCCTATTCCTGTTGCTAGGGCTGCCAGGAAGCCCAAAGACATGCAGTGTGCTAGGAGCTGGCCCTTGAGATCAGCCACTGGGTCCCAGCAGGCCAGTCCTGGCTCCGTCCCGTGCCATGGCCCTCGGGAACTGCTGGGCACACTGCTCTGTGGCCGCGGGAGGTCATGTGGGAGAACTAGGGGCATGAATGCTCACAGGATCTCAAGGCCTGCCTGTTGGTGACCCTGGGTCCTTGAAGCCGAGGGTCAGAGCCTCTGTCTCTGGCTGCTGCCTCAGGGCAGGGGCCTGGGACAGCCCATTGCAGGCCAGGTGGTCCTCCCAGGAGACTGTGAGGCTGAGAAGGCAAAGCTGCCTTGCATCTGCCTGGTGCCTGCGGAGCCCCACGTCCGTCCCTACCCCGAACAGGCTGCTCGCGGGGCCCTGCCCGTCAGAATGCACACAGAGGCCTGTGAGGTTTGGGGTGTGGGCTGCACTTAAGAGCCATCTTTCTGGGGGTCCCATAGGGAGTTCCCTACAGACAGGACCTGAAGCCCAGCCCCAGGACACCAGCCCACCCTGCCGGGGCTTGGGAATGTGTGAGCCCAGGCTCCTGTTGAAGACTACCACCTTGCTCCTACCTACGATCCTGGTCACCGTGGTCCCGGGCGCTTCACGGAAAGGGGCACCCCCAGCCTGCAGCGTGAAGGATCAATGCGAGGGCCTGAGCCCGAGGGTGCAGACAGTAAACTGTTTATTACTGTGTGGACACAGACACCGTGGTGCATGACAGACAGTTTCAACACCATGAGCGCTGGGGACAGAGCTGCGCCTGGACAGCTCTGCGGTGTGCAGTGGCGCCACGCCGGGCCGGCGGTCACTGCCAGCTGAGGCGTTAACAGCGTCACCTGGGAGAAAACCTGGAAACCGTCTAATGAAGCAGGTGACTTAGGGGCATCTCTCTAGAAACCCAAAGAAATGTACCTTAAATAAGCAAATATAAAACACAAAAAAGATGAGCAGACCTGGTGTTCTGTGTCAGGTAGAATCTAAAAAACCCAGGAGTTGCACTTGGTTTCCTCACTGTAACGTGTGGTCACAGGTCAGGATGTTTCACGGCAGCGCGCCCAGGCTCCTGTGCGTGCTCCGGTGCACTGGAGTCTGGGGCTGGCTGGGCTCCTGGCTGTCCTCTGTCGCCGGATGGGCTCGACATCTCAGCGCTGCGAGGCAGGCCCCTTACGTGGTGCTGATCCCGCTCAGCTCCTGCCTGATGGCTGCGGGACAGGGGGCAGCAGCTCAGGTGCAGCCAGGACCGTGCAGCCTGGCTCATCAGGGCCCTGCACCCCTGGTGTGGACCTGCCTGGTATCTGCCCCGCTCCATCTCCAGGGAGCCCCACCCAGGCTATGGCGCAGACCTCTGGGGTGACGACAAAAGGCTTTGGGTCTCATCTGCCATTCCTCCTGCGGTGGCCCCTGCTGTCACTGCCCTTTTAGGGGAGGACCTGGCATGGAGACAGAGGCTGATGCCCTGCCTGTGGCCTCATTGCTGTTGAGGAGTGGTGGGCACTGGAACCCTGGTGTGAGGAGCTGCTTTGTGTGGGGACACAGGGTCTTTGTAGGCTCTGGACAGGTGGGTGTCCAGGTGCCGGGGGCCCGGGACCCCTTCCCCCAACATAGTGGAGGCCGGCCGAGGCTCTGCCCTTCCAGCTCCTGCAGGGGTCAGCAGGAAATCTTGGCCCTGGACCCCAGGGACCACCCTGGCTCTGCTCACTCCTCAGGAGAGGCGGGGCCTCTCTTGTCTTCTTGCCTCCTCCCCGCTTCCTCACCACCCCAAGCTAGTGCACCAACCCCCTGCCTCCCAAATTTGGGCCTTTCCCTCCTTCCTCTGGTATCCATCCCCTCCCAGACTCCCCCTCCTCTATGTCAGCTCAGGCCTCTCCCCGGATGGACCTTGTTGGGCCAAGAGCCAACAGCTAGGAGAAGGTGAGGGGTGGTGGGGGCAGGCATCCCCCAGCAACAGGGAGCTGCTTCTCAGGGCCCCTGGCATAGCCCATGCCTCCCCTCCCCTGGCTCTCAGCCAGGGCGGCCTCCACCTGGGGCTGCACCACGGCAGGTGGAGAGGCTGTGGCGGGCCCTGAGTTTCTGACCCAGCTGTGCCTGGGGCCGGATGGCGCCTGGCAGTAAGGTGGTGTGACCAGTTGGCTGGGTGCCTGCCTATCGCCCAGGCTGCCTCTTTCCCCTCGTTTGTTAACTCCTTATCTCCCCAGCCCAGGCCTTTGGGGGAACTGGACAAACAGGAACTGAGTGCTCTCTGCTCAAACAAGGGTGGGCCGGCGGCGGGAGGAGGCCTGGGTCTTCGGACTCCCACCTGCCTCTCACCTCTGCCATCAGCCTCCGCCCCTGTGTGCTTGTGGGACCCTTCTGCCCAGGTCACTGTGATGCCCTGGGGGCCAGACCCAGCTACACACCTAGGTGTCAGCCTTCGTCACCCTGGTTGGGGAGGCAGGTGGGGGAGCTGGCACAGGCTGTGCTGCACAGCTCTGTCCCCTGAGTCTGCCCTGCCCAGACTCCCCCTTTTCCTCTGGCTGCAGATCTGAGCCAGTGCGCTCAAAGGCTCTGGTGGAAACCAGAAGGACGGATGTGATGCACTGAGGCCCGCCCTGCTCTGCAGCCAGAGGCTGCTCCCCGCCTGCGCCCCAGTCCGGGACCAGGCAGATTGTGAACGAGCTCAGGCCTGGAAGGTGCTTCTGTAGTGCTTGGTCTCCCTGTACCCCCAGGAAGGCAGAATGGTCCCCCCAGAACCCCAACACCGGTGACTCGAGGTGGCAGTATCAAGAAGGCAACATAAACCACCAGGGGGTGAAATGACAGAAGCTCAGGTGGTTTCCTCCAGACCTGGCTCTGGAACGATGCTGGGGTCTCCCCTCCATGCACTTCCCACGTGGGTCTTCCAGGAAGGTGCAAGGGTGTGGAAGGTCACATTCAGGTGTCATACTACCAGGGGGCTACAAATTCTTAGGCAAGCCACTTAGCTTTCCTGAGCCTGTTTCCTCAAGTAGAGATTGTAAGAAGAATGAATCTCTCACAGGGCCCAGTACAGCATGGGCTTCAGCTCAAAACGGCAGGTCCCCACCCTGGGTGACAGGGACCCTCGTTCTGTGGCCCCGCCTGGGGCTCCACTCACCGTCAATGATCTCTTCCTTCACCTTGTGGAGCTCTCTGACCACCTCCTCTAGGATCTCCTGTTGGGAGAGGAGCGTCCAGGTGAAGGGACAGGCAGTGGAGACAGAAAAGCCGGCCTGGGCTGGGCTATGTCCAAAGGGTTCGGGGCCTCCTGGGCCTCTCCAGAGTTGCATCTGTCACCCTTGTCTCCTCGTGGCCCCTTCCCACGCTGAGGGGGAACGGTGTGGGAGGCCTGGGAAAATCCTGCCACCACCTCCCTCAGGTAGACACCACCGAAACTAAGGGCTGCCTCGGGGCAGAAAGCCCCAGAGGCAGGCCTGAGGGAGGTACCCAGAAAGGTTGAGGGACATCCTAATTCTGGTGATGGCAGGGGCTGGGGACGAAGGACAGGCTTGGGCACCCCCTTTCCTCCACGGCTGTTCCTTGACTGGCCTTTTGGCAGCCACGTGTGGGCCCCCAGGGCCTGCCTGGCCGTGCTGGTCAGAGACGGTCCCCAGCCTACTGGCTGCCCTCGGCCTCTGAGGGAAGGGCACAGGGCACGCTCACCTGCTTCATCCGGTCCAAGTCGAAGGCATCCAGGGCCATGTCATTCACGCTCCCAGCAGGCTTCATCCTGGGAAGGGCGGGTGCGGTAAGTGGGAGCAGGGCCTGTGGGTGCCCTGGCTGGAGATGGGTGTGGGGGAAAGCTGGTTGTGCAGAGGCTGCGCTCAGGTCAGGCCCACCTGCTCCCCTCGCTCCACAGAGGCTGCTTGCTTCGGACTCTGGCCACCTCAGACCCAGTCTCTACCTGGAGAGGTCTCCAAGGATACTGTGACCATATTTCCCAACCTGAGAGCCAAGGCTGGCTGGGGTCAACAAAGAAACTGCTTTCTGATCAGAGAGCTCTTACACAGAGGTGGCAACTTAAGTGACAACATCGCACCCACCCGCTGCCTCCCTGGAAAGAAAAACAGTATCGACAGCCTCCTCCTCAGGCTGGGAGCTCATGCTCCAGGTTGAGCTGGGGCTCGGGGAAGCAGCAGCGGCAGCAGGAGGTACAATGTGAAGTTGCAGAGTTGACACCAGCCTGGAGGCGCGCTCCTGACACACACCAGCACCCCCGGTGCTGGAGCCAGCGTTCGATCTTGGCTCACTGCAACCTCTGCCTCCCAAGTTCAAGCGATTCTCCTACCTCAGCCTCCCAAGTAGCTGGGATTACAGGCATGTGCCACCAAGCCCAGCTAACTTTTGTATTTTTAGTAGAGACGGGGTTTCACCATGTTGGCCAAGCTGGTCTCGAACTCCTGACCTTACGTGATCCACCCACCTGGGTGGGCCTCCCAAAGTGCTGGGATTATGGGCGTGAGCCACTGCACCTGGCTGGTTTTGCTCTTTCGGGGTAGTTTGCATGGACCACTTCTTTGAAAAGTTTCTGAACTAAGATAACTGATTTGAATTTTATTTTTATTGATCTGAGACAGGGTCTCACTGTATCACCCAGGATGGAGTGTAGAGGCATATCATGCCTCACTGCAGCCTCAACCTCCCAGGCTCAAGTGATCCTCCCACCTTAGCCTCCCAGTAGCTGGGACTACAGACATGTGCCCTACTTTTTAAAAATTTTATCTGTAGAGATGAGGTCTCACTGTATTGCCCAAGCTGGTCTCGAAGTCCTGGGCTCAAGTGATCCTCCTGCCTCGGCCTCCCAAACTGCTAGGATGACAGGCATGAGCGCCGTGCCGGCCTGATTTGAATGTTAATGTGTCACATATGCACTTTCCCTGGAAGATCTTGGCAAAATGCTTGTCTATCTGGTCTTTTCAACGTGACTTGGTGCTGCAAGACACACTGCTGGGACCCAAGTTCCCTCCCACATGGACAGAATGGAGGCTGGAGCCCATGGTTTCAGGGAAACGTATGTGGCATGAGCCCCTGGGTGTGACCACAGGCACAACACATTTATCTGGCAGGGCCAGCCTTGGCTGCTGAGGGGTTATGGGCACAGATGAGGACCATCTGGTGACTCTGAGGACCACTGTTGCCCACAGCCAGGGAGAATAAGGATGAAGAATGCGTGTTCCCACACTCTCCAGATGAGCTCAAGAAAGAGTTGGCCAAGCGTAGCCCTAAATAGGTCTGTAATTCTGGGTCCTGAGAGTCAAACGCATCCAGCCAGAGGCCCCTGGGTCCTTCAGGCCTCTCCTGTGGGTTCCAGACCCTATTCCAGCAACAACTGCTGGGACACCTGGGCCGACTGCTCCGCCTCGCCAGGCCCTGGCCCTCTCCATCTGCAGCCCTAATAGCCACCCAGCGAGAAACACAGCAGGCTTCCTAAGCAATGCAACACACCAGAGGGGTGGTGGTACATGCTCCCCTTGGAGCCATCTGGAAATCAGAGAACAGATTTGTCTCAGAGCTGAAAAGAGACCCTATTCCAAGCATGAATGGCCTTGACAATGTTCCTGCCCAGTGAGCGACCCTTGGCCACTCACATGGCAGCCTGCCTTTGCTGCACCAGCAGGACAGGGCGGGGTCCACTGGGAGCGCTGCAGGCTCCCCCTGCTGCTGTATCTGCTCCAGGGCCCTCGCTTTGCCCACTCTGGTTGCCTTCCCCTCCCCAGCCATCATCATGGCACCCTGTGCCTCAAGCTCCCTGACGGCCCTGCACATGAATACAATGTAAACTTCTAACTCGTTGCTCCCTCACACCCTGCACATGAATACAATCTAAACTTCTAGCTCAGCGCTCCCTCACACCCTCTTCCTCACCCTTCCCGTTCCCCCGCCCCATGGCCTGCTGTCTACTCCGAGGTGTGGGAGAGCTCTCGGGTGGCTGCAGGCTCAGGGCCCTGGCACTTACCCTTCCTTCTGCTTGGAAGGCTGTCCCCATGATCTCCGTACAGCAGACTCCTCCTCGTCCGGGTCAACGAAAATGCCAGCTCCCGGCAGAGGCCTGCCCCACCCCACTCCCCAAAGCGCCCTGTCCCTTCCACCATGTGGCCCCACACCCTCTCCAGAGCACCCCTCAGGACCCCAGTGGCCTTGATCACGCGGTGCTCTTTGCAGGCAGGGAGTGTCCCCAGCACACGGCCCGGCTGACCATAAGCCTTTGACAAACCCCAGCTGACCGCTAAGGCCGCCTCATCTCTGTCCACCCACACTGGTCTCGGCATTGCTGCCAGGGCCAGGCCACGCTCTGCTCTGCTCGCCACCTGTTTAGCTCTGCAAGGCCAGTTTCAATGCCTCCTGCTCTGTGACAAGGGTGGTTTCCCTTCAACTTGTGGTGGCAATGGAGACGTTCTTGATGCAGGTTCTAGAGGCCTTCAAATTCAGGCCAAATGTGCCTCCAGATACTATGTGGCTGGCTGCCTCTGCCTTTTTGGGCAACCTCAGTTCCAAATGTTCTATCATGTTGTCATGCCAGCTTTTGACTCGGGAAATATGGTCAGCATGTCTGTGGGGAAACTGGCTCTGTGTGCTGGACGAAGAGGAAGGACTCTGGGCTGGAGGAAAGGGGTGGGGCTCAGGGCCAGAGATAGGACTAGTTGAACTGCAGTGTGCGGCCCTGGCTAGTGACCACACTCCATGTCCAGCTATTGTTTGCACAGCTGTCCCCACCACTGCCCTGTGCAGCAGGGGTTAACACACCTCACTTTGTGGGGGGGGGGAAAGAGAGGCTTGGAGAAGCCACCTAACTTGCCCACTGTCACACGTAGTGAGTCCAGAGCTGGGACTCCAGGTTGGCCCCCTGCACTACCTCTGTGGACGGGTCACTGCCCTCCTTGGTCACTGCCCTCAGAGGGAGGAGAAGGAGCTGTCAGGACCCCAAGGTCCTGGGTCTGAAATAACAGATCACCTTCCCAGAGCAAGCTGTTAAATGCCAGGATGTGAGACAAGGTGCAAGGGTGTTAGTCACGGGATGGGGGACAGAGGAGCCCCAAACCCTGGGGAACATGTGAGCAGGAGGGTTGTTCGGTACCTAGAGTGAGGCTGCGACTGAAGGGGGCTCTTAGCTTCGGGGCTCTTTGCCACAGACGGGGTTCTACGGCAATGGAATGAAACAGACATGTGAATCGGCGCCAGCGCCCACCTCTGCCCCACCAGCCTCACCACTCAGGCCTTCCCGGGGCAGCTCACCTGGACAGAATCGAGGACACAGGTTTCTCCACCGAGTTGCTCCGCTCCCAGGGCTTCCGGCCAGCCTCTGTTAATTCATTTCATGGATGAAGAACCTCACAGCTGAGAGGACTCAGTAGCCACCCCAATCCCCTAAACATCCCAACAGGAAGCCCTCACCCATGCCGAGGGTGCAGAGCCCCGTGGCACAAAGGTCTGATGTGAGTCGAGCCAAAACCTGGCTCAGTCCCCCATGGCCTAGGTCAGGTTGACCCTGACCTGTCACCTGGTTCTGAGGCCTTCACTGTGCCAGGTCTCTCTGGAACGTGAGCCTGCTGGTAAGGGACCCAGTGACCAGAGCCACAGGGTGAGCAAGCAGGACCTCCCCGGACATCCCAGCACAGCCTTGCTCCCACATGTGGTGCGGCGGCCAGGCCCCTTAGCCTGGCACCTGCTACTGAGGGGCTCCTTAGTCTGCCCCCAGTGCTGCGCCTGGCTCTGTCCCATGCTGGCTGGCTTGTCTTTTCTTTTTTAAGGTAAGTGGTATTGGGTTATATTTTGTTCTACTCCAAAAGATTTGTTGCATTTGTTGCATTAAAAAGATTTGTTGACTTTGCAGGATGAGCAGAGGCAGAAGACAAAATCTCTAGGGGTAGTGGGGCAGCTGCCTGGCCCCGAGCTGAGCCTTGGCACCCTGCAGACCAACTGTGGGACTGAGGCAGTTTTCCACAAAGCCACCTTCTGGGACAGGCGCTGGGCCTGCAGGCACTAGACCTGGGGCTACAGACATGTCCCAGGTGTGTGGCCTTGAGCAAACCACTTTCCACACAGATGGGAACCAGGGAGCCCACTCACTGGACTGTTGGAAGCAGCAAACAGGGCGGGGCATTGATCATGTTCATCAACCAGAGGAGGCAGACCAACATGCCAGGCAAAGTCTTTGGAGGAGAGGACATGGGGTGCAGTCTCACAGGGAGGCGACACCCAACCCGAGCATGCCCGAGAGACACACACGAACAGCTGGCAAGAGCCTCCTCTGCCCAGCTAGGGCAGCCTGACGCCCCCGCCTCTCCTCGCTATGCTCACGAGCACAGGCCTGGCACAGAGCAGGTGCTGCAAAAATGGCTGTCGAGTGAACAACCCTGGGGTCTTCCTCCCACTGCGAAGCCTCATCATACTCTCCTACCTCCCTCCCATCTGCCACAGCTTAGACAGAGAGAAACCTGAGCCAGGGAAGGGGCTGCGTTTCGGGTGGAGCAGGATCTACTGCCATCTCTGTAATGTCAGTCATCAGCTGGTGTTTCACCGGGAGACATAAGTGCTGACAATGACACTGCTTAAGAGCACTGGCCCCGGCCAGCCTCAGGAGCCCCCTCAGTGGGTCTGCTCTAGCACTTCCTGTGCTCCCGCACGGGCTCCTCGGGGAGGCTCTGGAGGACCCTTAAGAACTGGGCCTCCCAGCGGCCTGGCCCTCTGCTCAGGCATAGTAAAGAGGCTGGATCGGAGGGTCCTCTCAGAAGGGTCCCCCCTCCCACTCTGAGACCTCATGCCTCAGTGGGGTCAGCGGGGGCGCCCTCTCACCTGAGGAGTTAGGCGGCTGGCTGGCTGCTCGGGTCCCCGGAGAGGGGGAGGTACTAGGATCTTCCTAAAATGGAGAAGAAGGAAGTCTGTTTAGGAAGGCCACCTGGGGCTAGGACAGGACATCACTGGACACTTCATTAAACCTGTTTTCCAAATGTCCCCAATGAACACACATGACTTTTATAATTAGCAAAACATTAAATATTTAAAAGTGAAAACTCAAAATCTCAGTGGGGAGTGACTCGAGCCAGTGGACAAACCTGGGGAAGGGAAGGCTGCAGGGAGCTACAGGTTCTCTGCAGGGTGATGCAGAACTTCCTTCTGCCCCTCAACACCCCCAAGCCCTGAGCCCGCCGTGGGCCGGATGCCTCCCGTGTGTCATCTCGCTGACTTCTCGTGAGCACCCCGTGGAGTGGCCTGCTCCCCCTGTGCAGCACACACACCTGCCCGTGTAATAGGTCTGTGGCAATGCTCGAATAGTGGACATGTTCACCCAGCAGTGGAACACCTAACACTCATCATGCACGGCATGTGCGTCAGGACGATTTTTCAGTATCAAGTGTGCGCCACTGATTAAGTATTAAGAGTAACCCTTCCACTTGACGGAGCAGGATGCACAGCATTCAAGCTGCTGACAGGCGGCCTCCCAACCTGAAGTGTCATTCCACTCTGAAGCAAAGAACCTCTGTCACCGTGGCAGAGGTCTTTGCTTTGTCTCCTCTGCTCACTACGTCCCCACACGAGAAGAGGCCTCGCACCTATCAGGAACACCCTGCGTATCTGTGTGGTGAATGAATAAGTCCTGGGGGGCTCTGGTCGAGAGGCAAAAGCAGGTGCCAGGCTGCAGGTGTTGGAATGAGGTCCTTAGGCCTCCTCATTTTAAAGACAGCTGAATAACAGATTATGTCAATCAACACACACGTGTGGGGGCCACGATGCAAGCTATATAGGGTGACATCAGAGTCACTAAAAAATTATCATCTTTTCTCGTATGTTTTTTTTTTAACCCTCCCTGCTTAAAAGGGAAGTTATGCTTCGACTCCAGGCTGGCAAAGAGGTGGCCGCAGCACTCCCCGGCCCTGGGCACAGAGGCTCGCATCCCTCCTCTGGCAGTCGCAGTCTGTGAGGCAGCCGTGCCTGGCGTGCCTGGGTGCAGGTTTTCAGGTGGTAGAACTGGTCCTCGGAGCAGTAACTCCATTGGCCCACGGCCAGCTCTGCCATGGCAGAGTGCCTGCCCAAGTCACCGGACTCCACATTTGGGGCTCTTTTCATCTTTCAGAGAAGCCTTCTTTCTTCTCTGTTAATGATAAACATAGTGCATGTTCACTGCAGAGAATCGGTGAAATACCGGGAAGCATAAACAAGAAAATGAGCGCCGGCCATCAGCCTCTCTCCCTCCCACTGTACTTGTTTGGTGCGTGGATCTTCTGAAGGCCCTGCTCTCTTTAGAGGCTAGTCCCGAGTGTGAGAAGGGACCACGGCAAACAAGAACCAGCTGTAGCCAGGGGCCTATCAACAAGAGAGAAAAGATAGGGGTCTGAGGAGGAGAGTGCCATCCTTGGGGTTGAAGGTTTCAAGAATGTTCCTCTTCTAGAAGCCCCTGGGCTTTGAAATCCATTCTTTTTTTTTTTTTTTTTTTTTTGAGACGGAGTCTTGCTGTGTGGCCCAGGCTGGAGTGCAGTGGCGCGATCTCGGCTCACTGCAAGCTCCGCCTCCCGGATTCACGCTATTCTCCCGCCTCAGCCTCCGAGTAGCTGGGACTACAGGCGCCCGCCACCACGCCCGGCTAGTTTTTTATATTTTTAGTAGAGACGGGGTTTCACCATGTTAGCCAGGATGGTCTCGATCTCCTGACCTTGTGATCCACCCGCCTCGGCCTCTCAAAGTGCTGGGATTACAGGCTTGAGCCACCGCGCCCGGCCTGAAATCCATTCTTAGAGCTCGAGGAGTGAGTTTCAGTTTTCAGGGGCTGGGACTGCAACATATTGGCACCTGATTAAGAAAGCCCAGCAATGTCTTCGGAGCCCCAGGCCTGTGGCTGGAACCAGGCCACAGTATTTTGATGTCTGTGATTATGCTGTGGCCTGCAATTTCAGAAATTAATGGCAAGTCAGTTGGCTAAACTCCACAGCATGTGCAAGGTACGGAAATGGTGGACGTGAGAGAAGCCCAGGCCTGGCCCTCCAAGGGCCTAAGATCTGGCAGGAGACAGTGAGTCTGCACAAGCAATCGTGCCTCTGCTGAGGGCCTGGGGAGAAGACCAGGGCTGGGATCAAGTAGTGAAGAGCTTGTGAGGCCTGGGGGTCAGGAGGCTGTTTTTTGTTGTTGTTGTTGTTTTGTTTTTGAGACGGAGTCTTACTCTTGTTGCCCAGGCTGGAGTGCAATGGTGCGATCTCCGCTCACTGCAACCTCTGCCTCCCAGGTTCAAGGAATTCTCCTGCCTCAGTCTCCTGAGTAGCTGGGATTACAGGCATGTGCCACCACACCCAGCTAATTCTATATTTTTAGCAGAGATGGCGTTTCACTATGTTGGCCAGGCTGGTCTCAAACTCCTGATCTCAGGTGATCCATCTGCCTCAGCCTCCCAAAGTGCTGGGATTATAGATGTGAAGTGTTGCGCCGGCCGGGAGGCTGTTTTTTAAGGAGTAAGGTTTATGCAGAGAAGTGCAGGCTGAATGGGAGCTGGCTAGTGGGGCAAAGGGACCCTTATGTGCCCAGGACGGGGCTGAGAGGTGCGGATCAGCTGGGAGGGCTATAGCCTCAGGGTAACACCAGCATGACCCTGACTAATGGGAGGACAGGGCAGGAAGCCTACTCTGGTCCCTGGCAGTTGTATTTCCTCTCTCATTCTGCACTGAGGTGGAACCTTTAAGGCATTTGTAGTTAAGGCTAAACTTAGCCCTGTCAGTAGCAGTCTTTTTATAGGAAAAGCTTAACACAGAGGAAAAGAGAATTAGCTGCCCTAAGTGGAAGCAGATGTTGGGAGTTCCGGCAGCCAGGCTGGCTCTGGGCTGCCTGCTAAGGACAAGAGCTAGGGGTCCAGGGCTCCTTCGCCACAGCTCACCTGAAGCTCCTGCTGGAAGAGAGGTCTTTAGGAACAGAAATAATTTGAAAATAAAAACCTCTCTGGGCTTCTGGCAGACGTGCCCCACTGCAGTGTACTCTTGGAGTCCCAGTCCCGACGAGACCCTGGCTGGTCCGTGCTCCCTGGGGCTCCTGGGCAGGCGAAGTAGCCCTGCGGTGCAGTGCCAGGGCCCCAGGTTTCTCCCCTGTTGGGCTGCAGCTCCAAGGGTGGAGCAGTGTCTGGTCGGTGGTGCTCAGTGAGGGCAGGCCTGTCGCTGGGCCAGGGTGGTGCAGGGCCAAGCGCTGCAGAGCCCCTCCGCCCCTGCTGTGAATCACCTGAAGAAGTGCCCGCCCCATGCAGGTCCCAAAGGCCTCGCCTGAGATCAGAGAGCCTCCCTGCCGACGCACTGATCTCAGTGGGAAGCCTGAGGGCGGGGCAGGCTGCTTGCTCACCATTTGGCTTTCATCTTCCTTCTTCTCAGCTGGCTTGTCTGACTGGGAGGCTGCTTTTCTCCTAGGCACAGAGAAGGGGAAGATACAGATCAGCTCCTCACGTTCTCACACTGTCCCAGAACTCTTCTGCTTCCTCCCTGCCAGACCCACCCCAGCACTCAGATAAACCTGTGGGGGAAAATGACGGTGTGAAGGAGGCGGCTTGTCCAGGCCCCATCTGGTGAGGAGCCAGGCCCAGGCAAATGTCCAGGACCTCTGTGTGCTCAGGGCCTGGGACATGAAACTGGTTTAGATAGAGAGGGCGAGATGCCTCTGTGTCTGTTTAGCTCTACTGGTGGCAGCTGTAGTGTCCGAGGGGTGGAGGGGAGGCGGGCGTGCTCTGTTCCCAGGACACCGAAGACCTGGCCACATGGGACAGAGAGGCACTTCTCTGGGCTGCAGTCTGTCACACAGGTCAGGACATTGGACACTTTCACCCTAAGGCCCTCGTGTCTCGGAACTCAGTTAACCCAGCCATGCCCTCCCCAATCTAGAATGCCACTCAGAGCCTGGAAATGCTCAGAAGAGGAGCCCTGGCAAAGGTCCACGTGACGCCCTTGAGTCGGTTCGCGCACCTCCCCAGTATGAATCCCCGTTTCATGTACTCTAAAACCTCACCCACATTTTTTGGCCTCAGTGGTATCTGCTGACCTCCCAGGTCTACACAGGCAGACCCTCAGTGTTCCCCAGAGATAGGCTTCTGTGGCTCTTCAACTTGAGATGAGCTGCCCATCAAGCATGGAACTGGTCTGAGGTGTGGCGAGGGGCCGTGGCCTCTGTCTGGGGCCTGTCTGTGATGGGCCCAACTGGCTCCCCTTCTTTAGCTCTCATCTCAGGACACGTCTGCCCAACTCGTCCCTCAGCTCAGAAACCAGGGAACCACCCCTGACACCAGCTTTTTATAACAGTCACCCTGGTCAGTTCTACCTCTAAATCTGGGTACCCGCCTGTCTTTTTTGTCTTTACTTTTGACACCTTCCTGCATGCCCCCATCATCTCTTCCTGGACTGTCAGAGTCTCCTAACTGGCCTAGCCACGATCATTTTCACCTCACCAGCTGCCCCCAGCAGCCAGCGTCCCATCTCCTAGAAACAGAACGCTGACCAAGCCACCCGCTCGCAGGGGGTGTCGGCAGGAGGAGTGTCTGTGAAAGTGCTGCTAAACAGGGGCTTTCCGTCCACGTTTATTTCCCTCCTGTCCTCCACTACTGGCAGAGAGACTCAACTGCATGCCCTCAGAGGCAGGAGACAACCGACATGAAAAGAAGCCTGGCAAGGGCATTGTCATGGTCAGCTCCACCCAGGAGCCATCACTAAGGTGGATTTCAAAGAGCAACCTGATTGATCCCTGCTGAGCTATGCAAAGCATGTGTGTTCTCGGGAGGGCCTTGGCTCTCCCACCAGCATCTGGCATCTCACTGGCTCCTGGCAATACTGGCCTTTTCCTGTTCTCAGACAGAAAGGGGCTTCCCTCAGCGTGGTCTAGGACTCAGGGAGAGCATTCATATTTTCTTTTCCAAAACGATTTCTATTTCTCTGTGGCCCATCCTCCCCTCTGAGTGCTCTGAGGTGGAACCCGATGCCCTGCACCAGGAGGCTCCCTCTTCCAGCCGGACCTTTGGTCCATTTCCTGCACACCTAGCTCTCCAGGCACAGGGGGCGTCGGCCTTCCCAGCTTTACCTTAACTCTGCCCACTGTCCCTCTTACAGCACAGGACATTCTCATCCTTCCGCAAGCCCTCCCGGCCTCTCCCCTGCGGAACCCTTCACCTCTGTGTGACCGCTGTCAGCCCCGCACACCTGGACTCACTCACAGGAAACTGCTCAGAAGCCTGCCTCCTGTCTTGGCGATTTACACACGCTGAGGCCCGTGCTGTGGATCCACCTTGCTGTTCCCTGACACATGCGGAGCCTCCCCTCCCTGCCATCTGTGATGCACGCAAAGAGGCCCTTGGCAGGAAACCCAGGCTGTGTCCCCGCCATGAAGTGCCACACCAGCTGCCTGCACCTGTGGGCCTCTGTCATCTCGCGTCATCCTCATGGAGCCACGGGAAGGTAATGAGAGGAACTAGGACTGCAGTGTGAAGACCCTGGGCACACACAGAGTTCTCACTTGGGTCAGCCAATTGGAAGGCAGCTGGGAGGGCCAGGAGAAGGTGACAAAGTGGCAGGGGGTGGAGGTTGGGTTACCAAGGGAACAGGGTCCCTGCTGCAGCTTCCTCTATTCTGGCAGGAGAGGCCTGCTCCTGTGCCCTCTGGTGCCTAGGTGAGCCACGATATTGGTAGTCCAAGGTGAGCACATTCCTGATGCCAAGTCATATTTTAAAATAAAATCCAAGCTTTGCATCCCTTTTGAGAAACACCTGGATGATCTCCCCACCTGCTTGGGTTTCATCTGGGGAACAGCAGAGAGCCACAATGGCAGGCTGCAGCCACACATGGCCAGGTCTCAGGCCCTAGAGTCCGGCCGGGATGTAGATGGAACTGCTCTCTCTCCGTCACTCAGGGCAATGGCCTCTGGGCTCCCACCCTTCGTAACCCCTCCTGAGTCCTCCATAATGAACCCTGGAGGATGGGGCGCCTTTACCACACATTCACCAGAGTGTCCTCTGCAAACTCATCCACTGCAGCCACATCTTATTTCTGTTAGGATCTTAAGAGCAAGGACTGTTCTTTTTCCTGCGTTTATCTTTGAAATTGTCTCCAAACTTATCTCTGCTCAGGACAGGGCTAGTACATGATAGATGCTTCAGGAAATACTTGCTGAGCTAAAATGAAGGATTTGGAGTTTAGAGGACTCCTGTGGGCTTGCTGCTTCACACTAAGCCCTTGGGAAGGGTAAACTTAAGTAACAGTTTCCCCTGCTTGGCTAAACCCAGGGAACAAAGATTCTGGGGTCAAGCAAGGATTCTGTGTGCAGCACTGGGGGCCAGGAGCTTCCCACTAGGCACAACAAGTCTCGGGAGGTGTAGAGACCTACCTCTTGGCCAGCAGTTTGTTCATTTCCTCCATGAGGCCTCCTCCGCCACCCCCACTGCTTGCCCGGTTGGCATCGGACTTCGAGGTCCCACTGGGACTGGAGCCTCCAGATGCATCTTCTGGCTGAGGAAAAAGGAGGCCACGTTTTAGATTCTGCTGCTGATGGCAGAACAGGGAGCAGCAACTACGTGAGGGGATGCAGGCGACTATGTGCGTGTGAATCCTATGGCCGCAGCACTGCAAGGGGCCTCAGGGGCCATCTAGTCCATTATTCCCCAACCCCACAGGGGAGAAAACCAGAATCAACGGAGGGACAAGGACCAGCCCAGGTCACACAGGTCGCAGACACGCCCCAGCCTGCAGGCTCATTGTCAGTGTCTTTGCCAAGACCAGCCATGACACATGGCGGGAGGGAGGGAGGGGAGAAGAGACTGTTCTGTGGGAAGGAAACGCAATGTAAGCCAAAGGTCTGTATCAGAGCTATTCTTACAAGCACAGTTCCAGAACATATGAGCACGGGTTAGGGAAGAAACAGCCAGGTGGACCTAGTTGCCAGGATACAGCTTTGTACAGTGGAAAGGGCAATGGACTTAGATTCAGGAGACCCAGGCTTGAGTCCAAAATCTGCTATTTATAAACGGTGTGACTTGCGCAAATTCTTCAGCTTTTGTGCTTCCACTTCCTCATCTCTAAAGCGGGACGTATTTCTGGCCCCACGTATGAAGGTCAATGTGAGGCTCAATGGCTAACTAAAGCACCTCAAAATTTCAAATTGCTGTCCCATGCGATTTCTTATTTGAGAAAAAGGGGCCAAGGGCCAGCTAGCTTTGGGCAGGGAGGCAGTTTGCTCAGCTGTATTGCTCAGCGTCTCACAGACGGGGGAAGGAATACAATCACTTTGCAGACGGCATAAGCGTCCCTCGGTCCCATTCCCGCCCCGCGCACAGGAGGTCTTACCCGTTGGACTCTTCTCAGCTTGGCCCCAGCTATGGCAGCGGCCAGTCCTGACATGGAGCTCTCGTCGTGGCTGGACCCCTGGGCTCCTCCAGCTGGCAGTGGGGGTGGGGGAGGTGGGGTAGCCCCTGTGGGTGGAGGTGGGACTGGGGGTGGGGGTGGCGGTGGAGGCCCACTACATGAGATGGGGGCGCTGGCTGCAGATGAGGGATGCCCTGGTGGGAGGATGGGCCCTGAAACGCAACAGTGAGGCTCAGCCAGCTCCAGCACCCAGCTGGAGGCTAAGCCTGCTGCTCTCAGCTCAGGTTTCCCAGAGGAAGGACAGAGGGCAGGCTGCTCCTCAGAGGGATGAGGAACAGCTCCAGGCCTGCTTCATCCAGGAAGCCCCCATGGGATGAACTTGGCTCTGGCACAATTATTCCCTATTCTGGTGTCCTCAGTACTCCGGGGCCTGGCTGGACCCACGGTGTCCTCTATTTGCTTAACATTCCTTGAGCCCAGGCAATTTCCTCTTGCTCCAATCATGTTTTTCCAGGGGGAGAGGAAGCTGGCTGGTTACAGTTTGTGCCTCTTCTCTTCTCTGCTCCTTCTAAGCACCTAGCATCCCCTAGGCAGAAGCTAGTCACCAAGAGCCAACTGTCAGACACTTGGTCTTTGGAGGCCGTGGCAGGTACAGGGCCAACTGGGGGCGTGGGTCAGGGCGCAATGCTGAGTGCTGGGCTCCAGCATCATCCATCCAGCCCCCTCCGCCAGTGCTGCCTGAGCCTGTTTTGTGCCAGGCAATGTGCTAGGTGCTGGGTATGGTGCCGGGGAAAACCAGCCACAAGCTCTCTGCTCAGGGTGCTCACAGCCTGTGAGGAACAGTCAACGAATTGCACGGGTGAATGAAGATGGAGGACTGTGGCGAGCTGACAAGTGTTACCAAGGGCAGGCACACGGCGCCATGTTGGTATACAAAGAGGCGCTCCAGCCTGGCCAGAAGTTCACGGAGGACTTCCTCACAGAAGTAACTGTGGAGCTCGGACATGACTGGAGAGCAGGGGTTCAGTTAGGTGAAGAGGCGGAGGCAAAATGTGAGGAAGGAGGAAAAGGATGGAAAGTGCTTGAGGCACTAGAGGGAGAGAGGGCGGACACAGGCTGTTCCAAGAGTGATGGGGAAGGCACGACATGATGACAGTGTCAGACTTGCATCAGAAATGCAGAGTGGCTGCTGGGGGGGCAGGAAACCTGCAGCAGTTAGGTGGGGGTGATGGGGTCAGTCAACATCTCATGAGCAGGGCGCTCCTGTAACCAGTAAGGGCTCGAGTTTCTCATCAGTAAACAGGATAATAGTCACCTGCTCACTTCATAAGGTGTTTGAGAAAATGAAACAAGACAAAGAACATGAAAGCACTTGGTAAATTATCTAGTCCTTTGCCTATCAGTGAACACGACAATTTCTGGAAAACCCTTGTCCTTCTCCTTTAATGTGCTAAGCTCCACCAAACGTCCCAGACGGACGCGTGGCAGCACCTCCTGTGGGAAGTCTTCCCTGACCCAGGGTGGGCCTTCAGCACCTGCTCGTCACTTGCCACAGTGTGCGCTACGTGACACGGCAAGGGTGGGTTTGCTGTCTCCTTGACTGGACAGTGGGCTCCCTGAGGGCAGGAACTGCATCTGCAGTCGTAGTCATGTCCCCAGCCCTTAGCACGGTGCCTGAGACACGGGAAGTGCTGGCTGAATGTCCACTCCGGAGGAGGTTGGTGGGCAGTGGCCAGACCCAGCTGAGCAGACTCCCCAAGCCTCTGCTCTGCTCTCTTTGCTACCCTCACCATCTGAAGTGGCAGTCGCACTTTGAGACCTAGGCTCCCCATAGCTACTCACACAGCGCCCTGTGTGTCCCTGGGCCTCATCTACGTGGAGGGGCTACCACCCGGCACCAGCATGGGAGTCAGCCCTAGGGGGAGGAGGGCTCTCACCTGTGGCCGAGGTTCTTCTTTCTAGAGATTCCTGACGCTGCTGCTGGTGCTGCTCCATCACTTGTCTGAAAAGCAACCACAGCGGGGCAGTCTGACTTCTCCACACTGGAGAGCACACTTGGTGCCTGCGCTGCGCCCACAGGCCCCGGCTTCAGAGTCACGTTTCGCCAGTGCTCCACAAGCACCATGGTGTGCCACAGCTGCCTCTACTTAACAGGAGGGAGATGTGGCTGGGTCCAGCTCCCGAAATGGGAGCACCGGCTCTCTCCTGAGTCTCAGGCACACTGAACACAGAGCTCCTCATGGAAGGCCAACGTGATTCCACTCCCCAGAGTGACCAAGCTCTTCCCTGGGCTAGATGGGCACATCTGGCTTTTGGGGGCCTGTGGCCTCAAAAGACCCAGTCTCAGGAACGCCTGTTCTTAGGACCTGGCCAAGCTTCCTGGCACAGTTCTCAGGTGTGTTAGTTGCCAGCAGAAATGGACACAAAGGCTACACTTCTCATTTTCTTTACCACAGACCGGCCACAGCCCGCCTTCGTCTAGGGGGCCGTTTGGTATGCTGTGGCACACTGCTACGTGCACCACAGTGGGAACTCACATCCCAGTTCCTTATGGCAGAGTGGCCTCAGGGTGCTCTTAAAGGCAAGATGAATGAGGACACTGAGCCCCAGATACATCCACAGAATCCAGGGACCGACTTCTGGAGTGAGAGCACCTTAAGAAATCATGCAGGCCACAGACAGCATCAAGAGCTCAGCCGGTGTGGTGCAAACTGAACACCTGCTATGGAAACACAGGGTTAAGGACTGCTCTGAAGGCAGCTCTGGGCTTGGTGGGAGTGCCAGAAACATCTATTTCATGGGGTTCTTGTAGGGTATATGCCTTAACTAAAACATTATGGAATGCCTGGGTGCAGTGGCTCACACCTATAATCACAGCACTTTGGGAGGGTGAGGCGGGCGGATCAGGAGGTCAGGAGTTTGAGACCAGCCTGACCAACATGGTGAATCCCCGTCTCTACTAAAAATACAAAAATGAGCTGGGTGTGGTGGCGTGCGCCTGTAATCCCAGATACTCAGGGGGCTGAGGCAGGAGAATCTCTTGAACCCAGGAGGCAGAGGTTGCAGTGAGCCAAGATCACGCCACTGCACTCCAGCCTAGGTGACAGAGCAAGACTCCATCTCAAAAAAAAAAAAAAAAGAAAAGCCCCTTTTAGCATTAAGGTCTGAAAAGCTCCCAGCAGCATCTATATTAGTGTCTCAAACTGCTGAAACCTCCCCAGCAGGAGCCACACACCTAGAAAGCCATGGTAAAATGACGATGTGTGAAAAATATTCATTCCGTCTGAACCTATGATACTGTTTGGATGCTTGGAGTCTCTGCCTCACTAAGTCTTGCCCCTGTCCGCCTCCAATAAAGTGGCGTGGGACAAGCGAGAGTCTCCCCTGCCGTGTGTGTGTTCCTGCCTTGAGGCAGGTGTGTGTGGGTGTGTCTTTGTGTGTGATTCCGTCTTGGGGCAGGTGTGTGTGTGTGTGTGTGTGTGTGTGTGTGTGTGTGGTCCCACCTTGGGCAGGTATGTGTGTGTTGTCCTGCCTTGGGGCAGGTGTGTGCTTGTGTGTGGTCTCGTCTTGGGGCAGGTGTGTGTGTGTGTGTGTGTGTGTGTGTCTGTCTCTGGTCCTGCCTTGGGGCAAGTATATGTGTTTGTGGGTATGTCCCCTGCTGTTTTTTTTTTTTTTTTGAAACGGAGTCTTGCTCTGTCGCCCAGGCTGGAGTGCAGTGGCCTGATCTCAGCTCACTGCAAGCTCCGCCTCCCAGGTTCACGCCATTCTCCTGCCTCAGCCTCCCGAGTAGCTGGGACTACAGGCACCCGCCACCATGCCCGGCTAATTTTTTGTATTTTTAGTAGAGACAGGGTTTCACCGTGTTAGCCAGGATGGTCTCGATCTCCTGACCTTGTGATCCACCCATCTCGGCCTCCCAAAGTGCTGGGATTACAGGCTTGAGCCACCGCGCCCGGCTGCTGTCCCCTGCTGTTCACACCCCGACCGCCAGGTGGTGCTCCCATTCCCAGCCGGCCAGTGACCCCACACAGCTTGGTTTGGGCCCTGGGGTACAGAATTCAGCACTGTGGGTGTTGAAGCAGTTTCGAGAGAAATGAAGGACCCATTTAGCGGCCATCCACTCCTGTACGCTTACACCTGGCATCTGGTGGCTCATTCCTTCACGCCTTTTTGTGGGTAGGGCCGGCCTTGGGTCCTGCCAGGGAGCTGCAGCTGGAGTGAGACCTGACAGCCAGTCTGGGTTCTGCCTGACTCCCTGGTTACTCTGGGCAAGTCATTTCCATTCTCTGGGCTTCAGCTGGCTCATGGGGACAACAGTAAGAAAAGCCCTGAGGGTGAGTGGATGAGACAGGCAGAGCAAAGCCAACACCATCTTCAAATTGGGAAACTGAGGCTTGGAGAGGAACTTGCCCAAGGCTGCAAGGCATTCATTTCTCAGTCTCAGGAAAAGGCCAGAGGAGAGGAGGTCTTGGGATAAGCCCCATGCCATTTGGTGGGAGGGGGAGGTGGGGGCAGACGCCGGCTTTCCTGACTCCTGGTCCAGGACTGGACTCGAGCGCAGCCACAGAGAGTTGCAGCTTGACTCCCTGTCTGACAAAGCTGAGTGAGGAAGGCCTGGGCCGGGCCCTACCTCCCTTGACACAGAAGAGGCAGAGGACCCATCGCTGAGAGGGCAGACCTAGGTCCAATGTGACCTTGGGAGGCTGCTCCATGGGGACCCACCATGACTGTAATTTCAGGACAACAGCCTTGGCCCTTCCTCTTCCCCTCATGCTAATACTTTAGAAGCTCCATGGGGTGAGAGTGTCATGGGGTGAGAGGGTTCATTCCTATGGTCCCTAGCCCCATCCCATGGGAGCGACTGCCCCCCAGGCTGAATCCCTCATGCCTGGACTGTCTCCAGCTACGTTGGGGAAGAGGAAGTGAGGCGACAATGGAGAGCACTTGGGCTCTGCTGGGTCACCCTGAGAGCCATCCCGCTGGAGGTCAGTAGCACCCTCTATAGAATGCCAGACTCCCACGGTCATTCCTGGTCTTGGTGTCCGGGACTAGCGGCTGTGCATTGGCCCCCTCTTTCTTCCTGGTCTGGCCTGCACCCTGCACCCTCCTGCAGCGTATGCCTCTAGGAGTCCTGGCCCTGGCTGCCGGTACATCCTCACCCATTGAAGGCACCCCTGGCCACCCAGCCTGGCCCCTGTGGGTGCTGGGTTACCTTCTCTGGATGTCCATCTCGTCAGGAGAGGGGCCATTCTGCACCTGACGCTGGCTGGAGGGGCCTGTGGGCAGAGAAGCACAGAAACAGAGTGGTTAGAGGAAGAAAGGCCCCAGCAAACCCACCTGGAGTGCTCTCTATTTGTGCCCACCTCCTGGCTGCAGAAGAGACAGCTTTAAGAATCTTTTTAAATGTTGGCCTCACTCACACCTGCGCACCACTCACCCCACCTCACTCTCTCAATCACCCTCTCTCTCACTCATGGCTCTTCATTCTGAACCAATAAATGAGACCCAAACTTTCACATGGTTAAAAATTACCCCTTTCAGTTACTGACCCTGCTTGCCTTCTCTCTCAAACTATCTTCTTGCTGCTTCAGCCTTCTTGCTGGCCACCATCCCCTCAACCCTTTAACACTGAATCTGGCCTCTTTACATCCCACCAGGATGTTCTAATTAAAATCACCAGGGAACTGGGGATTGCCAAACCTAACAAATCCACTTGATTCCACTTTTTTTTTTTTTTTTTGAGACGGAGTCTCGCTCTGACGCCCAGACTGGACTGCAGTGGCGCTATCTCGGCTCACTGCAAGCTCCGCCTCCTGGGTTCACACCATTCTCCTGCCTCAGCCTCCCAAGAATCTGGGACTACAGGTGCCCGCCACCACGCCCAGCTAATTTTTTTTTTTTTGTATTTTTAGTAGAGACGGGGTTTCACTGTGTTAGCCAGGATGGTCTCGATCTCCTGACCTTGTGATCCACCTGCCTTGGCCTCCCAAAGTGCTGGGATTACAGGCGTGAGCCACCGCGCCCGGCTGATTCCACTTTCTGAGCAAAGGACAGACACTGACAGCTGGCGGATGTCGCGGTTAGAGTTAAAACCTGGGTGTGTCTGAGCTGAGGCCCATGCTTCTAGCCCTGCGGTGACCCCTGCTGTCTGAAAAGGGTGTCTGGAGCTGCAGGTGGGAAGCAGCCAGGCCCTGCCCTTGCTCCCCTTGTTCTGGACTGGTGCGGAACTTTCTGGCCACACCCCTGCCCTGGACCCTGAAGGAGGGACCTCCTGCTGTGCAGACCTCCTGTTCAGAGGAGGCTGGAGCTGGCGTCTGTGCAGGGCTTCCTGGGCTGTGCCACAGCTAAGCTTCCGCCCCCACCTAAGAAAAAGCTGACTGTTCCTTCTCTGCCAGCTCAGGTGTCACTAGGGGACTGCAGAGTCACAGTGACTGGGGGAGGGACTCTGGGCAGGCTGCTCTCATACTTCCCTGACTAGATGGGGAAGTGGCTTTGTTTCTGCCCCAGGATGTCCCCACACACCCCTGTTCCCTCCTACTTCATAGAGGACCAAGGTCTTAGTGGTTCTTCCCTCCTTGTTCTCAAGAAACAGAAGGAATGAATATGTGAATATTACGAGAGCAATGTCCAGGCACTTTTCTTAATTTAATAAATCTAACTCTAATTCTCACAACCCTATAAGAAGGCTCCCATAAGGACTTGTAACAGCTGGGAAGCCAGGCTCAGAAAGGCTAAATGGCTTGCCCAAGGTCTTATATACAGCAAGTGGCAGATGCAAACCACGTGCAAATGCCACTTTCTTTCTTAAACTCAATCAGACAGTGGTGTCAGATTGAGACCAGCTTGAAGAACGAAGGATGAAGGTGGCAGACTCATATGCTGCCAAAAGAGCTGCAAGCTGTCCTCGGACGGTGTGCAAGGTGCTGTGGACATGTGTCCCCGCCACCCGCCGACTGCCACTCATCCTGGCTGAGGCGGGAGGAATTCCTGGCATTTCCGCTCCATGTCCGGCTTGTGCCTGAGCTGCTCTGCTGTGAGTTTGGCACAGGCCTTGGGCTCTGGCTTGGACAACTGGACATCCACCTTGTTCTAAGACCAGGTCTCAAGGGCTGAGTTCACTCCTGGATCTGGATTTCATCCTTCTGGGGGCTGAGTCCCTGTCCCAGCGACCCTGTCTAGCATTTGGTCTGAGGGTTGGCCCTGCCCTAGGATGGAGGCCTTTCCACGCTTGGGCTCCACCAGCTGCCGCAAGATCCTTCTGTGTCTGTGGGCTGGCCTTGCCCAGGTCACCGTAACTGTCTTCCACCTTTGTCAGGACCCAAGATGGCCGCCAGCTGCCCGCAGAGAGGCTTGTGTGGTTTTGTGCTTTGGATTCCCCATTTTGCCTGCTGGGCTGGTGTCCTCCCAGCACCCTCCCAACCTGTTTCTCCAGAGGGTGGGGAAGTCCAACAGGAGCCCTGGCCCTTCGAGGGGGCTCTGGCCCCTGCATCTAAGACCTAATTAAAAATTGGCTGGAGTTTTAGACACGACGGAGCAGGAAAGGATAACACTTGATTGCATTGATTGCATAAAGCTTGCCATTCTTCTTAAACTAAGAAAATGTTCAATTGTTTTGAGCCATCATGGCCCTGAACATCATGAAGTACAGTCCCTTTGTTTTAGGGGTAAGAGCTAAGGCACAGGGGTCTGTCCAATGTCACCCAGGGTAACTGTGACAGACCTGAGGTTCCCATCGCCTCCTTACTCCTGGCCTCCTCCGCCCCCAGCACAGCTTCCCCGTGGCCGTCAGCGGGAGGGACAGGGACGAAGGTCATTGCTGCAGACTGCTGGTGGCCCTTGGGAAGCTCCAGGCAGCAGCCCCTCGGCAAGTGATTCTTCAGTGGGAGGAGTAGCTAAGGAAGGCTCCTGGCTGCTGGTAATCAGACTCCCTCGTGTCTAGTGGTGAGGCACTACACATGACTTCCCTGGGTGATGCACACAGAAGCCAAGGCGGAGGATGTGGCACCTGTCCCATGCTGCAGATGAGTACCTTAGAGCCACTTCTTGCCGCCCGAGCTGAGCTTGGATCCCACAGGAGCCAGGGTGATGGAGATGGTGGGGGTCCCAGTTCTTCCCTCTCTGCCTCCCACAGCTTGTTAGGTAATGGAGTCTCATTGGTGCTGTGTTGGCTGCCCCACAGAATGCCCCGCTTCTCTGCCGCCACCTGGCAGCCTTGGTGTCTCTCTCTCTTGGACCCTCACCTCCACTCTCATTCTGACAGTGCGGCCTAAATGACGTCTGGAAAACACAGACATGACCTGCACTAGGTTGGGCCCAGGCTCCACTGAATAAGATTCAAGGCTTTCAGGCTAGGCTCCAGCCCACCTTGTGGCTGCGCCTCCCCGACAGCCCTCCATAGCTGACCTCCTGCACCTGCACACTGGGCCTGGCCGCACTATGCTTCCCGTCTCTGTTTTGTGCGCTACTCAACCCATGTGGGTCACCTTTTTCTGCCGTCTCCACCAAGCAAGGCTTCCAGGCCCAGCTTGATGGTCACCTCTTCCATGAAGCCCTCCGCAGGTCCTCATGCTCCTTCTCACCAA
Organism: Macaca fascicularis; assembly: GCF_037993035.2. Taxonomy (NCBI): domain Eukaryota; kingdom Metazoa; phylum Chordata; class Mammalia; order Primates; family Cercopithecidae; genus Macaca; species Macaca fascicularis. The sequence goes on along the minus strand of NC_088381.1, from coordinate 168,211,369 downwards.
CTGGTGCCCATGCGCCTCTCTTAAAAACTCACAGCTTTCTCACCCATATTCTAGTAATTTGGGAGCTGCCTTCTCTTCTGTACTAGACCCCGGGCTTCTCGCGGGCAGAGAGCACGTCTCACTCCGCACTCCACTCTCACAGCCTGGCTTGCATCAGACACTCCGTATATTCTACTGAACTGAGTCGGGAAAGGGAGAGGGGGCTCAAGCTCACTTACCCTGGGGGAAAGGTTCAGGTGAAGGAGTCATGCTGAACTGACCTGAGTGAAAACAAAAACCTAGGAGGTAAGCCACAGAGATACAGGGCTTAGAAGGGGTCCCCCAAGTTCATGCTTGTCCAGAGAAGAGGCAGCAGTGTAATGATGCCCTGCCAGCACCAGGTACCCTCGGTTGACCAGAGGCATTAAGGACAAATTAAAGCCATGGGGCTGCTGACCCAGCCTTTGTCGCAGGGCTGTGAGTTTCAGACACCTTTCTGCTAGAGGCCCTGTGGCTCTGCACACAGTGGCAGAGCGTGGAGTCACCTCTGTGGTCATGAGGTGCGCTCCTCTGTACAGTAAATGTACAGCAATGACGGTCTGTGGATCACATCTTAATTGTCTCGTTCCCATGAGGTACTAACCTGGGCAGGCAGTGGGCACGAGAGGACCTGGCCTGCGTTCTGCCTCATACCTGCCTAGCCATGCACCCCTAGGCAGGCTACTGTGCCCTCATCTATGAAATGGGAGTCCTAATGCACTAATGCTAATAGTGGTACCTCACCAAGCTGCTGTGAGGAATAAACAAACTCTAGGAGTAAAAAGTATATGGTAAGCCATAAAGTGCTGGAAATATTTGTTTGCATTACTGTTGAAAGTACACTGTTGATCTTTCTGCTGAGTCGGATAGGAATCTGCCTGTGTGCTGGCTTAAGTGGCCCTCTGCCCCCGCGGCCTTGCTGGTGAGGTCCCCTCGGCGGAGCACCTTCTTCTCTATGGGCTGCATGCACTCACTGCCCAGCTGCTCCCACCATGGCCCCCTGAAGTACACAGGACGAGTGGTGGTGGTTCTCAGGGGTGAGGGGACTTGCCCAGAGCCACAGGGTTTGTGACGCTGGCCCCAGTATCCCAAGCTTGTAGAGTCTAGGAGCTGATCTTGCCGAGGCAGGGGCCTGGCCCATTGACTTGGGACTCCAACTAAGAAAACTCTCATCCTCTTCTCACTCATCTCAGATAAATTTTGTGGAGTCAAAATAAAGAGGATGAGATAGGAAACAAGAATGAGAGAAATTCAAAAATTAAAAAAGGAAAAATAAAAGGACCCGTCACGCTACAGACAAATGAAAATCAGAAAGGGAAATTTTAGGTCCAACATCAAACAAGAGCAGGGTGGCTGGGCATTCCTGGTGTCATGTGGGTCCAGCCCTTGGTGGCAGGGCTCACACCTGGTAGCAGGCCAGGCCATAGGTTCCCTGGCTGACCTCTTCTCTGAACACAAAGAGCTGCAGGAGGACAGAGGCTGAGACCCAGCCAAGGCTCAAGTCCAGGCTGGCCTGCTCCAGGGCCCGCTGGACTATGATGACTCTCAGGAAGGAGGTGACTTCCTGCTGTCCTGGAGGCCCACTTTCCAGCTTCAAGTCTAATTTCCATCAAACACCCACTCCTCCCAAACACAGCAGTGACTCAGAGGAACCCTTTCACTCTTAGGAGCCATGAGGTGGGGAGAAACACACAAGAGGGGAGGGAAGGCTGGGCCAGACTCAGTCATGCGCCCTCCTGAAAGGGAGGGGTGGTGAGATGGGGTGAGGGGGCCAGTCACAAGGGACAGGAGCTGATAGACCCAGGGCAGTCTATATGACTGACGGGGAGTGGGGCCAGGAGGTCTGAGTCCCTTCTCACTGGGGAGAGTGAGCACTGGAAGAGGCCGGCTCCCGTCTGGTGGCATCTCTACCTGGGACACACTGCAGGCGTTTGGCAGGTCACTCCCCTTTGTTGCTATTCTGCAAGCAGGGACATGAAGAATTGCCATGTGCCCTTCACAGGCTACTCCGAGGAGGAGATGAGCTTATACCTGGTCTTTGTATTGTACCTTTTCAAAAGGCTTTTATAGCATCTGTCGCTGACATAAGGATTTGGCAAAAGATTCCAAAGAAAGGTACTGCCATCTTCAAGAAAGCTGTCCTGGTGTAGTGGAAAGGGGTAGGGAGGGCACAGAAGAGAGGAAAAATCTGGGCACAGCCGGGCACGGTGGCTCACACCTATAATCCCAGCACTTTGGGAGGCCGAGGAGGGCAGATCATGAGGTCAGGAGATCGAGACCATCCTGGCTAACATGGTGAAACCCCGTCTCTACTAAAAATAAAAAAAATTAGCCGGGTGTGGTGGCAGGCACCTGTAGTCCCAGTTACTTGGGAGGTTGAGGCAGGAGAATGGTGTGAACCCAGGAGGCAGAGCTTGCAGTGAGCCGATATCGCGCCACTGCACTTCAGCCTGGGTGACAGAGCAAGACTCCATCTCAAAAAAAAAAAAAAAAAAAAAAAAAAATCTGGGCGCACATTATGGGATTCACAGAGAATGAGCCAGATGCAGGTGACACTCCTCCCCTCCCACTTCCTCATAGCCTGACTGAGGTGCTGAGACTCAGGCGGGTCACAGGACAGAACCAGGTCAGGCGTGGCCCAAGTGTAGGAGAGCACCTGCTCGAGGGACTCTGAATGTGAGTCCCTGAGTTCACCAGGATCCATGACACATGCTTGCACACAGCAGGAAGGGCAGGAGGAAGAGCATGGCCAACAGAACAGCCTGACTTTAACTCCACAGACATAACTGCTTTGCTCACCTCTGTATTCCCAGTACTTACCATAGTTTTTGACCTATAGTCAATGCAATACATACTTGTTAAGTACGTGGATGACTGGCCCTGGGCACACTGTCTGAGCATCTTCAGCCACTGGGCGAGACTAGAGTGAGTGACACAGTCTTAGAGAAAATAGCGGAAGTCTAATGGTTCATAAGCTCCCAGAGCAGGAAACAGTGGCTGAGCCAAGGATTGGGTCTCACGAGCTATCAGTGAGTGAGATACCACAGGCTACCAATGGCAGTGCCACTTAGAAAATACAATGAGTTGGGGTAAGGAAAGAACTCAAGTTTATTGAGTGTCTATTACACTATGTACTAGATCCTGTGCCAGAGACTCAGATGCCATCTTGTTTAGCCTCCCTCGTCCTAGGAATCCTGCTGTGAGCTCCACTTTACCCATAAGAAAGCTGGAGAGTTGGAGAACTGAAGTAGCATCTGTGTGGCCTCTGAACAGTCAACAGTTAAGCCAGGCTTCAACCCTAAAACAGAGGACTCTAAAGCCCTCCACAGAGTCACCAAGACTGCAGGGGGATAGGACACATGGAGGAAGAAGGGTCAAGCGGGGCACAGAGGCAGGGAGAGCAAGAAGGGGAGTCCAGCCGTGGCGCGAGGTGAGAAGCTGCAGCTCGGAGCCCCCTGGTGGAGCCCCTTCTTGGGCAGGAGTGTGGCACACTGCAGCCTCTCAGCACCCAATGGCCTTGCTGCCTCAACGCCCATCCACATGGCACCAGGAGAGGTATCCCAGGAGCTGGACAGGTTCTCAGGGCTGTACAGAGAGCCTTGGGAGCCACCCGGTCTGACCTCGAGTGCGAGGCCCTAGCCGGGGTGGGTGGTTCTCACTGGCAAAGTCTTCTTCCCAAAGGGTGAAATCTGTCTTGCCAGGACTGCCCCCAGTGGTCTGTCAGGACCACAAAGGCTGTCTGTCTGTGCCGGCCTGGCGGCCCTGGTGCGCTCCCCTCCAGGCCTCTCTTGGTCCCCGTCCTGTCTTCTGTCTTCCAGTCCCTTCCCGCCTTGGCTGTGCTCTTCCGGACAGTTCTGGTTTGTACTAATCCCCTTCAGAGTGAACTCTGCTGGAGTTCTGCCAGTAAGTTAGGTGTGTGGGAGTCCCTCTCCTCTCTGGGCTTCCGTTTTCTATAAAGTGAGAAGGGTGGAACCAAGGATCATCAGCTCCAAATTTCTACAACTCTAAAGGACAAAGGAGGAAATATACTAAAATGTTAACAGTGGTATCTCGGGATTGTGGACTTATATTCCTTTTTTTGGATTTCCAAATCATGCACTACCTCTAAACAAATAAATGTCTAAGAGTCCCTACAGAGAATCCCTGCTCTGCGATCCATCCCCCACGAGGTGTGGCAGGTGCGGGGTAGGCAGGGAGCGGTGTGGCTCCTGTCTGAGGTAATGCATTAATTTATACAGCCAAAGGCAGGCAGACGAGGTGAGGCACTACTGACCCCTCCTCCTGACGAAGGCCTTCCTCTTGCCCACCCCTGAACATTTATGAGGCTCTGGGACACCAGCCCCCAGCTCCTCTGGGATGGAAGGGATGGGCTCAGTTTCCAGTTAGTCTCTATGGGAAAGGCATCCCCTGGGGCTCCTGAAAAGATAGAACCTGAGATGCTAGGAGTGCCAGAGACAAAGGATCCAGCACTTGCTCAGTGATGCTTGATGGAATTTCTGGCCAACAAACGACAGCCACCTGGTGTGAGCTGGGCACAGTCCCAAGTCCTTCTAAGGCCTCCTCCCTGCTCTGCCATCTTTCTGGCTGGCTCCTTTCCCTCTTTCCAGAGGGTCCCCTCATTTTACAGTGAGATTGGGCCATCCCCGGCACACGTCTCCCTCTTGTCACAAGGCCCTGCTTTCCTCACAGGTGCCATTCCTATCACCAAGCGAACAAGTGTCCAAGCAAGGATGGAGTCTGTGAACTGGGCTAAGCTTGGTCTGGCCACTGCCTTTACTGTCACCTGGCCAAGGCCATACAGGAATTGGTGGCAGAGCTGGGACCAGAGCCCATAACAAATGTCTCCCGGCCCAGGGCTCTGTCCACCCCAGTGCACTGATGCTCAGCCTGGTTAATAAACAGACAGCTCTGCATTTGTCTTTGGGAAACAAAGGCAGCTAGTGTTTAACCCTATCCTCCGAGCTCGGCTCAGGAGGAGACAAACACCCGACTGTCACCCTCCCTATTCTAATGCGAGCTTAGACAGCTTAGTTGCTTGCTTAAAGGAACCCGGAGTGAATTTTCCAGTCTTTCCGGCTGAGTCCTTACCACATGAATTTAGGCTCAAACAGGCTGACGTGTCTTACTCAGATTACCACAGCCAATGACCCACTGAAATCCTGCAACAGACCCTCCTGCCTAAGCCCTGGCCCTGGGCTTAGCAGAGACAGCTCAGCTCCATGGTGACCAACAGGTAAAGCTGTGTCTAGGAGCTCAGGGTCTGAAAGACCTGTCAGGCTGGAAGGTCATCACTTACAGATGTGGGGATGGCACTTCAGAAAGTGGGGGACTGACCAGGGCCACAGTGGGAAGCACCACCAGCCCTTGCAGTCATGCACCAAAAAGGAGACACCGGAGAGGAAAAGCGTTTGAATTCTGACAAAGGACAACAGGGGGCCTGGTGCTGCCCATGTACTGGTGAGCAGCACCCCTTGTGTAGAGGGGTCCCGAGTCCCAGGGAAAGGGCAGGGGCTTGCCCAAGCTCACATTCACACTGGGGAAAGCAGGGCTAGACCCAGTCTCCAGCTTCCAGGCCAGGACACCCCACTCCCACGGCTTGGGCCCACTAGGCTGTGTTCCTTAGGGGAGTTATTTTCCCTGTAGAATACTTTTTCTCTCTTCCTAATATGCTTATTTCGGCACACAAAACTAACCTTAAAATGAACCTCAAACAGAACAAGTTGCAATAAAAATCTGCCACATCTTAAGCTTAATGGTTCACAGAGCATCACTGCATTTTTTTTTTTTTTTTTTTTTTTTGTGACTAATCTGCCCAATCATCCATGGCTGGGCCTATTAACGCCATTTTATAGGTGGGGAAACTGAGGCTCGGAAAAGCTACCCAAGGTCATGCGCCTCCAGTGAACGGTGCTGCTGGAACAGAAGCTCAAGTCTCCCAGTACCCAGCTGCTGGTTCCACCCTGCCGCTTCCGCAAGGATGTCATTGCAAACCCCGCAGTTGGTCAGTGACAGATACTCGCCCCAAGATCCAGCACTCCCACCCCCACCCCCGGAGCAGGTGGGAGTGAAAGGAGAGGCCCATGAGGAGCAGGGAGGAGAGAGAGGGGCTCCCGTCACCTACAGCTCACTCTGCAAAGCACGGTGCAGTCCCAATGGCAGAAGCAAAAGCAGTGGAAGGCCCACTCCCTGCTGACCATCACGGGCAGGGCTCCGCGGCACAGGCCAGGGGCACCTCTCACACCGGGCCACTTACCTCTTCCCTGTCGCCTGGCTGGCGCAGTGGGAAACTGATACGCCATCCAGCCACCAAGTGGGCTTCCCCCCTCAATCTTTAATGAGGCTGCTCAGCTAACCTATCAGAACCTTCCTGCCCACCTGACTCCAGCAAGCTCCCAGGGCCCTGGCCCTGGAGGACTGTCCAGACCCCTCGTGGGGCCCGGCTCACAGGCCTCGGTGACACCAGGTGTCTGCCAGGAGACACTCCCTAGGCGGCACTCCTCTTAACCCTGTGGGCAATGGGATGGAACAGGGTAGGTGTGGCGTCAGAAGGGAGCAAGTGTGCAGAGAATGCCTGTGAGGCATGCCTAAATTTGGCACAACCCCAAACTTTGGTATGGGAAACCCAAGTTGGCACCCTCTCACAGAAGTAAGGCCCATTTGATTCCCCCCGGCCTTCCTTCGCTCGGCCCCCTGCTGGACTCCATGAAATGCTTCCTCTCCTGCAAACTGTCTCTTAGGAGCATCCTCTCTGGCCTGTCTAGATCCAAGCCTCATGCTCTCACTTGGAGAGCTTTCCAAGAGTCTCCAACTGGCCCCTCTGCCTCCGTTTATCCCATTGAGTCTGCTTACGGAGTCAATTTCAGAAAGCACAGGTCTTCCAGGCCATTCCTGGGCCAGGAAACTACTGTGGTTCTCCACTGGTCCACATGGGAACCTTGGGATTGGGTTCATCCTTACTTTGGGATTGGAGGCCTCTCAGGCTCCAACTTGCCTGTCCTAGTGCCCTGACTGCTGCTCCCAGCCAATGCCACCAAATCTCTCCCCTCCCTAAATGTCCCAACTCCCTTAGCGCCCTCTCTCAGGAATACCCATCATTCCCTCTTTGCTTCCCTGGAATCCAGTTCAAATAGGCAAAATACACATGGATTTTAAGAGCACAACACTGGACTTCAAAGGAATCCCCCCTCCACCCCTCACACTTGCTGCCTTGTGGGGGGCATCTGGAGCTTGGGACCTCATTCCTTCCTTGATTTCCCTCCTCCCGGCCCAAATCCTTCCCCCACACGATGAACGGACTGATTCTAGCGGGCCTTGTGACCCTGGGCCGGCTACTCACTTCCTCTCACTGGGACTTAATTTCCATACCTGAGGGGCTAGAGAGGAAGTATGAGGAGGATGATGATAGCAGCACCCACCGCTGAGTGCTCACTACCTGCCGGGCACTGTTCTGAGCACACAGACTGGAAGCCATTTAGAGTTAAATCTGAGTCCTGGCTCTCACTTGCTCTTTGACCTTCCTCGCAGCTTCAGGCATGAGGCTAAGCCCTGGGATGTTATGCTCAAAGCCTGCCCTTCTAGGCCTGGTCCTGCTTGTTCCTCAGCCCTCCCTTTCTCTTCTCCCACATGCATTCAAGATGGCAGCACTAGGTTCACATGCCTCTGCGTCGTTGCCTATTTTGCTTCTTTTTGGGCTACTCTTGTAACTGGTGAACGTCTGTCCAGCCCCTTTAAGACTCAGATCAGGCATGCCTGCCCTCGGGCCTCTCCCAGTAGCTCTCCCCTTCACCACAGCTGCCCCCACAAGAAGCCCTGTGTTCTCTCCATCATAGCATAACATACACTGTATTGACAAGGCTCTCTCTCCACCCGGCTGTGAGCTCTGTGAACACAGGCACCATGTCTTATTCATCTTTGTGTTCTGGTGCATGACCCAGAACAGATGCTCAGTAATTCACAGATGGGGTCATAGCTGTGGATACAAATGCTCCCCTGGAACTTACAATCTGGAGAGGAGAGACAGGTAACAAATAAAGATACAACATGTAGGAAGAAAAACACAGCAGAGAATGAGAATTAAAGGAATGTGTGTGGGTCGTTCTTCAGAGAAACTGCGATTAGGTGGTGTAAGCAGAGGCCCGGATGAAGTGAGGGAAGGAGCCCTGAGGTTTTGGGGAGAAAACATTCTGGGCAGAAGGGGCCTTGGGTGTAGAGGCCCTGAGTTAGGAGCATGCTTGGCACATCTGGGGCATGGTGTAACTGGAATGAAGGAGAAGAGGTAGAGAGTAGGAGAGGAAGTGAGTTCAGAAAGATAGCGTGCCGGGCTACGCAGGCCACGGTAAGGATGTGGACTATATTCTGAGTTAAGCTAAAATCCTAAAGAGTTCTGGGCAAGGGCTGATGACCTGACTGAGAGGTGAAACGCAGTCTGCTTACTGTGCAGGGAATGGACCAAAGTGGGCTAAGCGCAGGAGCAGGCCAGTCAGGCAGTGGCTGCCGTGAACCCCCGCTGTGTGAACACCCTGGATGAGTGATGGCAGGCAGCCGACAGGCAGCGGGCAGGGCCTCAAACACTCACAGCCTGTCCACTCTCACACTGGAAACTGTATCTCAAGTTCAGCACTTGGCTTTCTAAGTCTTCAGGTTATCTACCAAAATATTTGAGCTGGCTCTTATCCTATATGACCTGAAGCTGGCAGGCTATTTGTAAAACTCATTCCTTAGGAAAGAAATGATACATGCTACGTGAGGAAAAAAGAAAACAGCTATGAATGAATTCTTCCCTCACTTTCCAAGATGTGGGTATGTGGCTAGAAAGACGGGGCAGGTTAAATGTTTGTATCAACCTCTGACCAAGCTGGGTTATGGTTTAGAAAGGTGGAGGGCTGCCAGCTGAGCAGGGTCTTTTGCGAGGCAGTCTGCTCCACTGGGCAGAGACCTGGACTGGAAATTAGGACATCTGGGCTCTGGGCCTTGAGCTCTGCATTCACCAGAGTGGCCTGGGGCAAGTTTCTTAGCACTGTGAGCCTTTGTTTCTTCCTTCTTAAAATGGAGAAAGTAATTCCTGCTGTCTCCCTGCAATCTCAGGGGGGTGTTGTGAAGGCCCAGGGAGCCGAGATCCAGGCACAAGAGCATCCAGGAAGGGGTTTGTTCCTTTCCGTAAGGACTGTATGGCTTAGCTCTGGGGGGTGGCACACCAGAATGAAATGACCCTGGCTACAACTGAAGGGTGAGATCCCAGTGTCTAGGGCCTGGGCACTCCAGGAACAACTTGCATTCATGGTGTCATATGCTTACAAATCACAGTCCTATCTATTTTATCATTTGAGCCTCATGACAACCCTGTGAGGTGGTTGTTACACCCATTTTAAAGATGAGGAAACTGGCCGGGCACGGTGGTTCACACCTGTAATCCCAGCACTTTGGGAGGCCAAGGTGGGTGGATCACCAGAGGTCAGGAGTTCGAGACCAGCCTGGCCAACATGGTGAAACTCTGTCTCTACTAAAAATACAAAAATTAGCCAAGCGTGGTGGTGCACACCTGTAGTCCCAGCTATTCGGGAGGCTGCGGCAGGAGAATCGCTTGAACCCAGGAGGCACAGGTTACAGTGAGCTGAGTTCGCGCCACTGCACTCCAGCCTGGGCGACAGAGCAAGACTCTATCTCAAAAAAAAAAAAAAAAAAAAAAAAAAAAAAAAAAAAAGGGTGAGGACGCTAAGGTTTACAATGGTGAAATAGCTTGCTCAAGGTTTCACAGCTGCTCCGTGTGACAGGGTGGAGCGGGCGCCTGGAGCTAGGGCATGGTACTATTCTGTCACCTGCCCCCAGAATCTGTGCCACTTCTGTCAACCTCTGTGCTGACCATGGCAGGCACACCTCAGCTGGCTGCTTCCTGAGCCCCACCAGGAGGCATCAGGAAGGTGCTGGTGAGGCAAGGCTGGGGAATGAACCACCACCTATCTCGAACCCTGACTGGGCACATGGCGCCTGGGCTGTAACTACGGAAGACTAAAACTCCAAAGGAATCTCGCCAGTAGTGTTAGGGAGATAATCCTGGGACTGGTGGAAGGAGGAGACCTCTCTTCTCTGGGATGTAAACTGCAATAAGCCAGCAGCTCTTTTGAGGATAATGCAGCAGCAGGATGTGGGCGGGATGCTCTGAAATTAGGGGCCCCGTGAGGCATGCGCAGTACCGCCAATGCACAGAGGGAGATCCCCAGGGTATGGCAGAGCCTCTTCTCAGACCTTGATTTGAATTTCCAAACCACTGAGATCTGCTGGTGCCGTGGTCCTCCTCCTCATCAGATCCCCCCATCCACCCCCAGCCCTGCAGGGCCCAGGTTCAAGCCCCGCTTCCCTCAGGAAGCGTTCCCTGGCCATCAGGATCCAAGCAGCCTGGCTTCCCTCTGTGTCCCAATGTGATGGCTGCTGGTACTACACAGGAGTTGATATTGTTAGTCACTTTTTTTTTTTTTTCCTGAGACAGGGTCTTGCTCTGTTGCCCAGGTTGGAGTGCAGTGGTGTAATCACGGCTCACTGCAGCCTCAGACTCCAGGGCTCAAACAATCCTCCTACCTCAGCCTCCTGAGTAGCTGGGACCACAGGCACACGCCACCAAAACTGGCTAATTTTTAATTCTTTTCTAGAGACCAGGGTCTTGCTATGTTGACCAGGCAGGTCTCGAACTCTTACACTGAAGTGACCCCTGACCTCCTAAAGTGCTGGGATTACAGGCATGAGCCACTGTGCACGGCTGATATTGTTAGTTACCTTTGCAAGTAATTTTTTTAAAAAAGAGTAACTTCAAACTGTTACAGTAATTTAAAGGTGACAAAGAATGTTTACAAACATCATCTCATGGTTCCCTCACAACAACCCTGTGAGGTGGGTCTGATTCAGCCATTTCACAGATGGGGAAACGGAATCTTAGAAAAGTCAGTCACATGCCCAAGGGCACACTCCTGGCACAGCTGGTACTGGAACCAGATCCGAGTTCACGTCCGAAGTTCCTTCCACAGTACTTACACCTCAGGGCCACAGCAGCTGAAGGCCCTTCCATAGGCTGTGGCTGGAGAAGGCGTGTTCCTCTGTTTGGGGTGGTGATAAGTAGGCCAAGGTGACGGGTGCGATTTCTGTGTGAGACAATTCCATTAACCATGTCCCTCAATCACAGATAGCACCCCTCACCTTGAGCCCAGTTTCACAGGCTGGCCAGCAGGCGGTCTTGGTTCAGGAACTCCGTCTTAGTCTGCAAAGAAGGGCGCGATGGCAGGAAGTGTCAGGCTACGCAAGGCACACAATATGACGTGGGCGCAAGCTGGGCGCTCATTCAGTCACCAGACACCTCTGATGTATCAATCTCTCTTCGGGGCTCCCGAGACACAGAAACAGACACCTGCCCTCGAGGAGCTCACAGTCTAGACAAACAAACCCAGGGTCCAAACAAATGAGACAGCAGCAGTGTACGCGGAGTGGGAAGGGGTGCCTGAGGTCTCCTGGGGCACTGGGAAGGCTTCACAACAGCAGGGCAAAGGCTGAGCAGAAGGAGACCAGGAGTATGGAGAGAATGTGCATGAAGGCAGGCGCAGGGCCCTTTAGATGCAGCCCAGGGAGGACAGACTGAAGAAAGACAAGAGAAGGTGGATGGGTTACAACCCCATTATGACACTTCAGGTGACAATGGGAGCGAGTGAGTCAGAGGGACCCAGGGCTCAGGCCAGTGCACAGCCTTCACTGCTGGACATGGTCCCACAGGACTTCCATGCTGAGCTGGGGCCTGAGCTGAGTCAGGAGACAGGACTCCAGGCATGGCAGCCTCTGGGTCCTGGTGTGCGCCTACAACCAGGGATGGATATACTGAGAGCTTATAAGGCAGACAGTGTGTGGGTTTTTGGGGTCCAGAGACTAAGATGTAACTTTCCAAATTTCCAACCTGACTGGATTCATGCAGTGGGAATAGCAGGACATGCCAAGTGGCAGCTGACTGTTAGGACAGAGGCAAAAGTAAGCCCTGCGGGAGCGCAGGAGGGAGTGCAAAGTCACGGTGCGGGCGGGCGGTGGCTGGAAAAGGCTCCATCTGTGGAGCCACATTCTGACAGGACGAGTGAGATTTTAGAAGTGTGGGGAAAAGTGAGAGGGGAAGAGGGGCCAGGGGCACAGGAGAGCCTGAGTAAGAGTGTGACTGACGGTGTGACTTGGGTAGCTGCTGGCATGGAGGTGTACGAAGGCCCTGCCTCATCCAACATCTGGAGCCCCGGAGTGAGAACAGGGGTGGGTAAGTAAATAGACACATCCAGCTTTCAGAAAGTGGCCGCCAGAGGGCAGCTGGGAGCAGGCAGGAGGCCAGGGGCTTGCCGTCCTGTTCCCTTCGGGCAGGGCCAAGCTAGGCCTGCTTTCTCTCAGGTGGCACAAGGTGTCAAATGGCCTCGGCGGCCAGGGAGATGAAGACAGTACAGTACTTCCTTCTCTTTAGGAGAGAAAGAGAGGTAATTTCCAATGGAAAGAGGTTCATGAGAAGCAAAATTCAGCCCCACCTCCAAGAGCTATGAGGTGTAACAACCTTCCACTCCCCTCCAAAGAGCACATGGAGCTGGGCCTGATTCTTCCCGGGAAGGCCTGTCTGTAAGTCCCTTTCCTGGGCTCTTTCTCAACACTGTGCTGAGGTTGCAGCCATTGGGCCACTGGGCATCGATGAAGGGCGTAAGAGGTTGAAAAATTGGGAAAACATTTATTATCCAGCACCAGGAGCTTCATATTTTGAAATATACCAATGATGTTATTACACGCAAACCAAGTAGGAAAAGGATGTACATTATGCTCCAAGAGCCAAAGATAATAAGCACTTCATCTGTGTTTTAATTCGCCTGGATTCCCACTAAGCTATGGGGTTTTTCTTTTTCTTTTCTTCAGAGTCCCACTGCATAAAATCAATGAAGAACTACTCTGGCTGCATCAGGGTGAGGGCCCTGGTATACCTTGGTGGACCCCTGGAACTCCTCAAAATAGCCAGTTTGAAATCCACTGCATTCAACCCCCAAACTGCAATAAACTTGCCTTTGACCACACATGCTTCTGTCCCAACCCCACCCAATCCAGCAGCAGGGGCACATCTGACAAGATTTCATTAGTGAGAACCAAATGGGAAGAAACAGTCAAAATCTAGTTACTCAACCCTCTCCGTACCAGCACTGTTTTCCGTGCACCTCGGCCCTCTTCCTAAAGCGTGCTCCTTTTCTGGTCCTTGGCCTGGAAAAAGTGATCTTTCATGAGGGAAGGCTAGCGGAGGAATGCTGGGTGTGGCCACAGTTCTGCCCAGACTTGTCCTGTGGCCTGCACACACCCTCCCCCTCACTGGGTCTTTGTTTTGTCACCTGTAAATGTAAATCCAGTCTCATGACACCCAAGCCTCCTCCCCTGGCTCCCACTCACTGGCCCTACTATCTGCCTTCTACACCAGCAGAGGCTTTGAGGGGGATTTTCTTTAAAATTCACTCCCACTATGTGGTCGAGTGCCATTAGCTTGCGGTCTTGCTTCAAGTGCCACCAGGGCCCTGCTCTCCTGGAGTAATGGGAGACGATGACACGATGACTCTGGTAAGTTCTGAGAGGACCTACAGTGGTTTAATGGAAAACTGCTGGATGTGGGGACAAAAAGAGGAGCAGCATGGGGCACAGCCCTGAAGGCCACATATCAGGCACCGGGCATCTTCGTGTCATGTGAACTGCCACCGGCCTCTGGTGTCATTCCATCTGCTGATGGGGGAGGTGACTTGCTCAGGGTCACAGAGACCCAACGTAGCCCGGCTCCAGGGCATGCACTCTTCCCACTAGACCAAGCTGCTCCCACTACACTTCCTGGCACTGGAGAAGAAGAGGAGCGTGTTCTCATCCCAGCTTCTCTTCCTGACTGGGTCATATCAGGAAATGGTTTCGGCCAAGTACTCACTTCCTCCCTCTGGGGCTCAGTTTTCCTGGCTGTGAGATGAGACAGACACTGTGCTATCTACACAGCACTGTTAAGCAACGACCAGGCAAGACACGGATACAATGTAGGAAGGAAGCAGCCCGAGTTTCACAGAACTTCAACTCTCTCAGGCCTAATGGTCCCCTTTTTATTATAATATTTTGTAATGATGCTTGTATTATCCTGAAGTGAAATTCATAGATTACATAGCCTACCTACATAAATTAGGAAAAGATCAGTATAATGCTTTACATGTACTGCAAAGGAGAGAGAAAAGAGAAGTAGTCTATAATAACACGTGCATTACAACACATAAAGAACCAGATCCAGCTACACTAGGAGACGGAGGTGGTCCACACCTGCACCCACCCACAGACCCACTGGGAGTGCTGCTGCCGCAAACGGATGTGACGAAGGGGAGGTCTATGGATGACTGAAACGTCACAGTGACGATGCTGGAGACAGGACTTTCCAAAACAGAAAACAACTCTTGGTAAAGTTACAAACAAAATTAAGTATGATTTTCTTTTGACGTATGCAGTAGCTGAACTCCTAGAAAATTCAGCACATACTAAACCTGGTTAAAAAAAAAAGTGCTTTTTCTTAAAACAGAGCAAGCTCTGGCTCAGATAATGAATGAGTTTTTCAACGGCATGTTTTGGTGGGACATGCAAAACAAGACTTCACTGTGCACGATCATCCTGCACATTGCAATGTGTCTAGCGCCCCTGGCCCCGCTGCCCCTCAATCACCAACACCTTCTCTGTTTCTACTTTGTCTCTGGTGAGAGCTTCTTGTCTAGTCTGACGTTGCCATTTCAGAGTCTAGAACATCAACACCTACAAAGAAGACAAAACGTAACTGAAGCCACATGCGAGGCAATGGCTGAGTGGGGGCAAGAGCCTCCTCCTGGCTTCCAGGGCAGGTTCTCCCCCTGACTCAAGGAAGCTCATGGAGAGTCAAACTTTCTGCAGAGTTTCAGACACTGTGGCAGGGGAGGCATGTTCCTTATTCAGCTGGGACGTGGCCAAGCGGCTGCTGCTGCTACAACCACTACTACTTACTGCTAGTCACCATCACAGACCTTCCTGCCTGTGCTAGGCTGTCTGTCTCAGAATACTTCTACAGCCATCGTCCCCTTGGACTCTCATGCTGCAAGACAGACATGCCACGGATAACCACCTACATTTCACAGAAAAAGAAACCAAGGCCCAAGAAAGGGAAGTGAGTTGCCCAAGTCACATGCAAAGGAAGAGCACGGCCAGGTCTAGCACCCAGGTCTCTTGGTTCCCTCAATACCATGATCTCTTACCAAGCAGATGACAGCTTACCCAGCACCCTGAAGAAGAGGGCCTCTTGCCTGGTAAAAGACTGCGGAGGACAATCAGTACTCTGTGTTCCAAATGAGGATACTGAGGCTTGCAAATGTCACTAGACCTGATGAGGTCACATAGTAAGCAGATGGTGGGTCTAGGGCAAGAGCCAGGCCTCCTGAGTCTCAGTCTGGAAGGCTAGAACTGCAGTCCCTGTTCTTAGAGGGTTGCTGAGATTCAAAAGGTGAAAAGGTTCATGCAGTTATCACACATATCCTGAGTCCCCGTGGTGGGTCCCCTCTGTACTTGTTCTAGAGAGGCAGGGATGACTGAGACAACACAGGTTCTGCTCCCCATAAGACTAGCGTGCTGGTAGGGATGCTGGTACCAAAGAGGCATCCTGAATAAAACATGCTAAGTACCACGAAGGAGTAAACATGCAGGGCCAAGGGCACTGGCTGCAGCTGCCCAACAGGAGGCAGTAGGTGGAGCAGCAAGGGTGTGGCCCTGGATGTTGGCATGACCGGTGCAAGGTGTGACTCTGGGGCCCAGTGGCTCTACAAAGCCCTCTGTGAGGCCAGCTCCCATCCCTTCTTTTCCTTCAGCTACAGCAGTAGCTCCAAAGGTTTTTTTTTTTTTTTAAAAAAAAGGTAAAGGGAGGAGAAACTGGATTATACATCCCTAAAACCCTTCCTATCTTTAAATTCACTTGTGACTGCAGCTCAGTGAGGGGATTCTTTATCTACACATTTGATCTCACAGTGGAGCTGCCATGCTTCTTTCTCACGTTCCTGCAGTGATTCATCCAGGGAAACTCTTTCTCAAATAGGCACTCAGACTTCTTATAGTTCCAAATAAAGATTATTATTAGGACCATTAACTGTTATGACTATTTTTTTTTTTTTTTGAGACGGAGTCTCGCTCTGTCGCCCAGGCTGGAGTGCAGTGGCCGGATCTCAGCTCACTGCAAGCTCCGCCTCCCGGGTTTACGCCATTCTCCTGCCTCAGCCTCCCAAGTAACTGGGACTACAGGCGCCCGCCATCTCGCCCGGCTAGTTTTTGTATTTTTTAGTAGAGACGGGGTTTCACCGTGTTCGCCAGGATGGTCTCGATCTTCTGACCTCGTGATCCACCCGTCTCGGCCTCCCAAAGTGCTGGGATTACAGGCTTGAGCCACCGCGCCCGGCCCTGTTATGACTATTTTTAATGCATAACTACCTCATCCCCAACATAATGGGAGCTTTGTAAGGTTTATAAAAACCTTGCAAAGTTCTCTGAGAACTTTCTGAGGAGCACGGAAACATCTTGGCCCTGGGACCCTCACGCTAGTGTGGAGAGCTCCTTATTCCTTAGAATTGTCTCAAATAAACCAAGTGGCCACCTTCACTAGTTAGGAGGCACAACCCATAAAATAACTCATGCTTTGAGACAATATTATCCACATGAATAACCAATTGATCCAGTATGAGGAAAGGAGCAGCCAAAGCCAGAGATCTGATAAACCATGAAAAGTAATGACTTTCAGCTTTCAGGACCAGATATTACAATAAAGAAAAAGAAAAGTAATGGCTGAAGGTCTGCCTGAGAGGAAGAAGATTTAAACCACTACTGTCATAATAAATAGAAGAACTCAAAAGTCAAGTCCCCTGGGGCTGCTGAATGCAGAGGCAGACTCTGCACTTGTCCCCAGCCCAGTGCCACCTGAAAAGGTCACAGTGGGTTTTAAAAAGACAGCAACTATTTGCCAAATACTTACTGGGTGTTAGGAACTGTCCTGAGCACTCTAAAGGGATGATTACAGTTAATCCTCAGAACAACCAATGGGCAGGTACAGGTCAGGCGACTGGGGTACAGGGAGATCAAGTAACTTGCTCAAGATCAGTACATACACACACACACACACCCCCACATGTATACACACCCGCTCACACGCACCCTCCTGCAGCATGTGCATGCATATACCCATAGCACACAGGGCCCTGGGCGCAGAGATGAGAAAAACACAGACAGGTGGCACATACCACCTGCCCTCAGGAGCTTGTATCTATGTACTCAACACTCAACAGCTCTTTAGGGTCTGTAGATGCATCATGCACTGTGATGGGTGCTGGGATCCAATGGGGAACAGGAGCTGTTGTGTCTCTGCCTCTCACAACAGCCTTGTGGGAGACCAAACAGCAACCGGATCCTAATGTTACAAAGTTGTAAATGGCAATGGGGAGCATGGGGAGCACACAGAAGGGGCGCCTCACCCTGACCTGGGGTGGGCATGAGGGGGGCCACAGAAGTCGTCCCAGAGAAAGGGACACCCAGTAGGAGAAGAAAGATCAGTACATGAGCAGGCAAAATGAAGAGGAAATGGATAAAGAGAGGTAGAAACCAAGTGTCCCGGGAGGCCAAGCGGGGACACAGAAGTTGAGGGAGGAGGAAAGCTTTGCTGAGGGAGCATTAGGCTGGATCCAGAGGGCTGGGGAGGATGTTGATAAGCAGAGATGCTAAGAAAACATTCCAGGGAGGGAACAATATTTGAAAAGCTTGGCATCCAATCCCTACAGGACGCTGCCTTTTCTACATCTGTCCTTGGCTGTGTGCCTTTCTACTGTTTGTATATTTTTAGAAAAGAAAAACACAAGCTCATCTGAAAGCTCCCTGTGTGCTCTTGTCATTTTTGGTATCCTTTTCCTTAAAAAAAAAAAAAAAAAAAAAAAAAAAATCTCTGGGACAATGTAAAATGACAACCTCTCAAGCCCCAGAGCCACGAAATCTTGCCTCTGGTTTCTGTCCTTTTTTTTTTTTTTTTTTGGGACGGAGTCTCGCTCTGTCACCATGCTGGAGTGCAGTGAGACGATCTCAGCTCACTGCAACCTCTGCCTCCTGGGTTCAAGCGATTCTCCTGCCTCAGCCTCCCAAGTAGCTGGGACTAGAGGTGCACGCCACCACGCCCAGCTAATTTTTGTATTTTTTCTTTTAGTAGAGATGGAGTTTCACCATGTTGGCCAGGATGGTCTTGATGTCTTGACCTCGTGATCCGCCCGCCTCAGCCTCCCAAAGTGGTGGGATTACAGGCGTGAGCCACCGTGCCCAGCCTTTCTGTTCATTTTTAAAAGTAGGTGACAGTACAATGGTGGGTGCCAAGATCAGCAGGCAGCAGAGAAATACTCTGGTCGGAAGTGCCCTTTAAGGAGAGAAGAGGAACGGGTGGGTGTGGGCCGGCACGGGAGAAAGAAAATGCCAATCCTCCCTCTGGCACTTCTGGAGGAATCTAGGTCTCCTAGCTGCTAGCTCGCCCTTCCCCACCATTACACCAGATGGCGTCTCTTTCAGAAGCCAGACGAGGAAGAGCCAAGGAATCTGTGACCCACCAACATGACTCTAGGCGCTAAACAAGAAGTTTCTCCAGCAGAAGGAAAGGTCCAAGGAACGACAAACACAAATAACAGTAACTCCTAAAATGTAGACAATGTAGACATCACCTGACAGTCAAAGAGGTGTACTTATCCTCTATCATGAGCCTGGAACATACCACATGACATTAGGCTGCCTCCATTCATTTGCGGAAGGAAATACAAGATTGCTTTGTCATTAGAGGATGCACGCACCTGGGGAGTGGGAAATCATGCAGATATAACAAAAGGTGCAAGGAGGCTGTGTTCCTCCATGCTGTGCCGCATTTGTCAAAGGTACTGATGAAAATAATGGAAAAGATGAAATTGCCTACTAATGTATGAAAAATGTTCATCCTTACCAGTAAAGAAAAATGCAAGTCAGACCAGGCGTGGTGGCTCACACCTGCAATCCCAGCATTTGGGAGGCTGAGGCGGGCGGATCACTTGAGGTCAGGAGTTCCAGACAGGCCTAGCCAACATGGCGAAACCTTGTCTCTACTAAAAATACAAAAATTAGCCAGGCATGGTGGTGGGCGCCTGTAGTCACAGCTACTCAGGAGGCTGAGGCAAGGTAATCGCTCGAATCCAGGAGGCAGAGGTTGCAGTGAGCCGAGACAGTGCCACTGCACTCCAGCCTGAGTGACAGAGCAAGACTCCATCCTCCCCAAAAAAGAAAAATGCAAATCAAAATGTTTTCCCTTCTCTTGTGTTTACAAAGATTAATGAGAGTATTAATGCCTAGTGCTTATGAAGTCTGAGGGGTGGGCAACTGTCTCTTGCTGGACAGCGTGTAAACCAGGATGTTCATGCTAGAAGGCATTTGGCGAGACTTCCCAAAACTTTATTTTCTAATTTTTATTTATTTATTTTTTGAGATGGAGTTTTACTCTTGTTGCCCAGGCTGGAGCATAATGGTGTACATCTCGGCTTACTGCAACCTCTGCCACCTGGGTTCAAGTGATTCTCCTGCCTCAGCCTCCCAAGTAGCTGGGATTATAGGCATGTGTCACCACGCCCAGCTAATTTTGTCTTTTTTTTTTTTTTTTGAGATGGAGTTTCCCTCTCGTTGCCCAGAGTGGAGTGCAATCGCGCAATCTCAGCTCACCGCAACCTCCGCCTCCTGGGCTCAAGCGATTCCTGCTTCAGCCTCCCGAGTAACTGGGATTACAGGTATGCGCCACCATGCCCGTCTAATTTTATATTTTTAGTAGAGACGGGGTTTCTCTATGTTTGTCAGGCTGGTCTTGAACTCCCAACCTCAGGTGATCCGCCTGCCTCAGCTTCCCAAAGTACTGGGATTACAGGTGTGAGCCACCGCACCCGGCCTAATTTTGTCTTTTTAGTAGAGACAAGGTTGGCCGGGCTGGTCTCGAACTCCTGACCTCAGGTGATCTGCCCACCTTGGCCTCCCAAAGTGCTGGGATTACAGGCATGAGCCACCATGCCTGGACCCAAAACTTGAAAAGCACATATATTGTTTGACACAGAAACATGCCCAAGGAAAATAACTGGACAAGCATACAAATATGGACACATGAGATACAAAGTACACATACACATAAAAATACAAGAATGCCCTCCACCACATGAGGGTAATTGTGGAAAATGGGACAATCAACATGTTTCCAAGTAGATGGTGCTTACATCATGGCATTATCTTTGCATGGTCCTCAGCAGACTACCTTAGCCACATAAATATTGGAAGGTTCATACTTCCATTTTTTTTTTCTGAGACAGACTCTTGCTCTGTCACACAGGCTGGAGTGCAGTGGTGCAATCTTGGCTCACTGCAACCTCTGCCTCCTGGGCTCAAGCCTCAGCCTCCCAAGTAGTTGAGACTACAGACACATGCCAACAAGCCAAGCTAATCATGCACACTGTATGATTTCATTTACATGATGTTCAAAAACAAAAGTGGACTTCCTATCTATTCTTAAGTTCAGGGACTGCGGGGAGGGGCCTTTCGGTGCTGACCACATTTTCTTTCTCGATCTGGCACTGGGAACCGCGCACGCACGTGTGTAACAGCTCATCAAGCTGCATCTGCGCATCTGCGCATGGTACTGTCAGTAGACTTGGACCTCGGCTGAAGCAAAAGCTTATTCGTCAGTGGGCTGTAGGACCTCCAGTCCATGCAAAGGAGGCCACTGCCAGCTGAACCAGAATGGATAACTAACTGTTCCCCCTCATGAAAGCTTCAAACCAGGGTACTCTCACATTGTATGCACACATCCAAACTAGCTGATGTCTCCCACCCCTGCCTCAACAAGACACTCATTCAATCCCAGGGGATGTAGGAGGTCGGGTTCTGGATCTTACCATCTGACACCGAGAAGTTATTTCCTCATAATGGGGCATGGCTTTCTTATCTGAAAATGAGGGCAGGATTAACTGAAAACATTCAGTAACTTGCTCAGGAGTTCCTCTGCTAGCATATGTCAGAACCAGGACTCGAACTGACCAGTGTGACTCCATGCCTGGTGAATTTAATAAAATAACTAGTAGTTTTTACTTAATTTAAGCACTAGCTCTGAAAGGGCCTTTTTTTTTGCCCTCAAGGTAACTGCATGTACAAGTAAAATAAAGCTTAACTCCCACATCCTGGAGGCAGGCGAGGTAAGTTCAGGTGGAAATGTTAAACTCAGCTCACCGTTCTTGGGTGGAAACAGTTTCGTAAACATTTGCCGGGCGCTTACGATGCCTCAGGCCCTGTAATCATCACTCAACACTGCCACGGTTAAGATGTTTCCTTACGATGCTATCCAAGTACTAAGCAGAAAGTCCACAAACTTTGGAGCATTGTCAAGAAGGGAAAGCTGCAAGTACCTGCTCTATGCACGACCCGTGGGAAGCATGTTCAAAACATGTTCTTTATTTACTTAAAAAACCCACAAAACTCTCCTAGAGAGAGAGAGAGCGTGTGTGTGTGTGTGTGTGTGTGTGTGTGTGTGTGTGTGTGTGTATGTGTGTGTAAGAGACAGGCTCTCACAATGCTGTCCAGGCTGGACTCAAACTCTTGGACTCAAGTGATTCTTCTACCTCAGCCTCACGATCTGCAGGCATAATGCACCACCATGCCTAGATCTCCTAGAGCTTAAAGCGGGTCCTAAAGCTCCAACATATCAGGCCCTGTACACACCTTTTTTTTTTTTTTTTGGTAGAGACAAGGTCTTGCTATGTTGCCCAGGTTGGTCTTGAACTCTGGACCTCAAGTGATCCTTCTGCCTTGGTCTCTCAAAGTGTTAGGATTATAGGCCTGAGCCAGCACGCCTGGTCCCAGGACATATTTAAACGCCACAGCCCTCCAGGTTCTGAGTACTGTGTCTCTTCATTTCCCACCTCAATTCTGGTAGCAGTAACAGCAGCAGCAACAATAATGATCGTAATAATACTCACAAATGCTAACAGAGTTGTAGGCCAGGCAACCTAAGAAACATTTTACATTCTAGTTCATTTAAATGTAAAAACAACCCTATGTCCCCCCATTTTATAGGTAAGGAAATTGAGGCACAAAAACATTCAATAACTTGCTCAGGAATTCCTCTGCTAGCATATGTCAGAACCAGGACTCGAACTGACCAGTGTGACTCCATGCCTGGTTCTTAACCACCAAGTTCTCCCAAGGTAGGCTCTCCAGCCAACGGCAGGACCATTAACCCAGGCAATCAAGACACCCATCCTGGGAAAGCCTTGTTTCTCCCTCCAAAGCTACCACTGCAAACGTCCAATAAAAGCCACACGTAATTTTGCTTCTTTGCTTTAAGTGCCCTGCTGAAAAACTTTTTGCTAGCCCCTCTCCCATGGTCTACCCTAAGTATCAAGCCAGCCCAACGTCTTCCAGTATTTGGGGCCTTTCACTGTGCAAGCCCCAGCGCTGTTCCAATTTCATTTCCAATCTCTTTCCTATCGGCACTCCAGGCCCGAGAAATGCTGTATCACCCTCTTCCCAGCACAAGTGGGCTCACTCAGGCCCTTGTGCCTTTGCTGCTTTTCCTGCCTGTGATGCCCACTCCAGCCTCTGCCTGTGACCTGCTCACCCAGAACTCCGGCTCAGATGGCACCACCACTGTGGAAGTCTCCCTTGGCGGCTCTGACGGGTAGTTACTTACATCCTATTCTGTGGTCCCTAAGTACCTTACATGTACCTTTATTAAAACACTTACTGCAATACATTCCACTTAGCTGTTTGAGAACCTGTCTACCCTGAAAAACTAAGCCTTGAGGGGAAGGCCGCTGTTCACTTCTTATCTATTTTGCCAACACAGTTTCTTGCCCTAAGTATTTAATAAACTTTTGTTAAACATATGAATGAATAATTAAATTCAAAAATAAAGTCTTGATTGTTTTCTCCCATCTCTCTCAAATGATTGTTCTGGAATACGGGAAACAGGATGGCAAGTTTAAAACAGATCTGGATATGTAGCTTCAGGGACACATCTGTACAAATCTACATCTCACAAGTGGCAAAGAGATACAAACTCCATTCTTTCCTCCTCTGAACTGTTATATCTCTAAATCTAGAGGCAGGCAGCAGCTTTCTCTGAGAACACATGCAACCTCGGCTCAATGCAGTGACAGTGCTAGGACACCCGGAGAGCCAGAGCTGTGGGAGGGCAGAGGTAGAACAAGAGAGGGTCTCGGCATCAGGCCAAGACAAAGTCCTACTTACCTCCTTCTTGGGAATTCATGATGTTCAGGGCAAACAGCATTGCATTGGAGAACGTGGTTGCCTCTTCTTTACTTGCAAAGTTTAAGCCGTAGACCTGGCGGGCATCTCGCCACTGGTGGAAGGTTGGCGTGGCCTGATTGTACTTCAGCCCTTTCACGATTGAATAATTGATCACAACCTGGAGGAGAAAGGAGAGAGAAATACGTATAAATAAATAAAATGTAAGTGAGCTGGAGGGCGCTGCGATGGGGCAAGTATACTGTATCCTTGAGAGGACAGGAAGATGAGGATGGGGTTTGAAGAAGGGAAAAGCAGTATCAGGTAGATTTTCAGACCATAACATATAGAACAGTGAGGGTTTGCAAAACCTATTCTTTCCTTTCACTAACAATGCTATGTAGTTACAACCTCCAGATGAACAGCTGAGCTCGGAGGCAGGTTCCCTGGGCTCTGGTTTGGCCCTGCCTCTCAGCCACTCCACTCATGGCAGTCACTGTACTTCGCTGGGGCTCAGTTTCTCCAGTAATAAGATGGGGATAATAATTCTGACTTTGTCAATCTAATGAGGTTACTGCGAAGATCACACTGTGATACGTATCTTATCTACATCTTATTTATAGCTTACCTTCTAGATATAAAGCTCCTAAGGGCAAGTCTTCTATAATTCGTATTTATGCCTCCTATAGCCCTCTGCACAGTGTCCAATACTTTGAATGCATTAATAAGTGGGTTATTTGTCAAAAGAATAACTTGGGAAAGTTTATGTACCACACATGTATACAGCATTATTCATACCTTCATTATTAATCAAAAAGCATCAACTACTGCCAGGAGCAATGCCAGGCCCAGCAGGGAAGGATACAGAGACGACAGAATCCAGACATTCAGGTGCTTACAAGCTGCCAGGGGATTCAACACCAGGTCTGCCTGACCTCTAAACCTCTGCTCTTTTAGACATTTAAAAGAGGATTATTTCAAAGGACTTTAAGACTATATTCCTAAGTGGTGCCCTGGAGGAAAAGATGCTGGGGCTGGAGCCTTAATTCTGCTTCCCATCCCTTCTAGCTCAAAGCCACATGATCTAACATCACCACACTCGTGAATGATCGGTTTTTTGGTCTGTCAAATGGAGAAGAATGTGATATGGCTATGGCATGGCACTCTCACAGGTGTGTTGTGAGGATTAAATTACATATGAGAAAGTAACTGACACAGCTCCTGGCACAAGGTAGGCTGTCAGTGACTGAACCGAGAAATATGATGATCTCTATGAATGGAAGCATGCAAGCAGAGTCTGGATGAGGCCGGAGCACCAGCTCTTAGAGACGTCATGGAAAGGATTTTGCTTTAGAAGTAAGTACAAGATGATTTCTCAGATTTTGTCTGGCTTTGAGGTTGCAAGGACTGTGTGATCTGAGGTTGGGGATAACTCTCTCTATGCTGATTTCTCATTTTCCTTTACTGCTCCACACAGCTGTGCTGCTGGATAAGGTAAAGCCAGAGGACAGCAAACATGAGTGACATCCAGAAAAGCTGTTTTCCAAGTCTTGGGTGGAAGGTGGGCTTGGGTCTTCCTATGACAGGCAGAGGCAGGGAAAAGGGGAGACACACACACAGTACACTAAATCAGCTAAAGAAGTGTAACTGAGGCCAGGCATGGTGGCTCACACCTGTAATCCCAGGACTTTGGGAGGCCAAAGTGGGAGGATCATCTGAGGTCAGAAGTTCAAGATCAGCCTGGCCAATATGGCGAAACTCTGTCTCTACAACAAATACAAAAATTAGCCAAGAATGGTGGTGGGTGCCTGCAGTCCCAGCTACTTGGGAGGCTGAGGCATAAGATCGCTTGAACCCAGGAGGTGGAGGTTGCAGTGAGCTGAGATTGTGCCACTGCACTCCAGCCTGGGTGACAGAACCAGACTATGTCTCAAACAACACCACCACCACCACCACCCGTAACTGTTTCACAATTTAATTGTTACATATTCACAGGCACATATTTTGGCCAGCATCTACACACAAGTTCCAGGGTGGTTCTCTATTTTTTTGCTCTTTGTGCTAGGAGTATAGATTCACATGCATACACCGCTAAAACAAAAGATCTGGACTGTGGGAGACTAGGTTTAGTTATAGGTCATCAGAAAAATGACTAATAAGAACTAGTAAATAATAACTAGTAACTAATAACTACCAGAGAATAAGAACTAGCAAAGTTAACTGTTGTTAAAATAGCTCTTTAGATTACAGGACACATTAATATTGGTACAGTGACCAGAATGAGGGAAGAGAAGAAGCTGCTCCATTCTGCCCTAGTAAATCTCTATCAGAAGTTCTGTGTTCAAGTTTTTTTTGTTTTCATTTTTGGTGTTGCATTTCTAGTGGACAGTAGCGAACTGAAGCAAGCCAGGGGAAAATGCTTTAAAAATTGAAGAAGGTCTCGAAACCACCTTATATCAGGAATGGTTAAGAGATACTGAAGCAAGATAAAAGATGCTTTAGTGTCTCCCGACTACTGTCTCCAGATATTTGAGGAGATACTCTGGGAAAATGAAATTTAGAACCCTATGATTTGATTTAAAAAAAAAAAATTTTTAGTATGGGTTTTTTTTTTGGATGGAGTCTTGCTCTGTTGCCTAGGCTGAAGTGCAGTGGCATGATCTTGGCTCACTGCAACCTCTGCCTCCCGGGTTCAAGCGTTTCTCCTGCCTCAGCCTCCCAAGCAGCGCCCGCCACCACACCCAGCTAATGTTTTTGTATTTTTAGTAGAGATGGGTTTTCACCATGTTAGCCAGGATGGTCTTGATCTCCTGACCTCGTGATCCACCCACCTCAGCCTCCCAAAGTGCTGGGATTACAAGCGTGAGCCACTGCACCGGGCCTTTAGTATGGTTTTTTTTAAGATAGTGTCTTGCTCTGTCGCCCAGGCTGGAGTGCAGTGGCACAATCTTGGCTCACTGCAGCCTACACCTCCTGGGTTCAAATGATCCTCCCGTCTCAGCCTCCGAGTAGCTGGGACTACAGGTGCATGCCACCATGCCCCAGTTAATTTTTTTTTTTTTTTTTTTTTTTTTTAGTAGAGTCGGGATTTCACCATGTTGGCCAGGCTGGTCTCGAACTCCTGACCTCAAGTGATCCTCCCGCCTTGGCCTCCCAAAGTGCTGGGATTACAGGCATGAGCCACTGGACCCGGCCTAGAACCCTATGATTTGAGATCTCTGGTTTGCTACACTCTTAGAGGGGAACTTAAGGTGAGTGAGAATATTTTTTCCCCCAAACCTCAAAGTGGCTCTTGGAGGAAATGAGAATTGAGGGGCAGCTGATGCCTAATCCAGAATATGGATAGTATGGCTAGCAGATAATCATTGAAGGGGCTAAACAGCACCTTAGGGATTATCTAACTCAATCCGCTCTTTTTACAGTAGGGAAATGAGGTCCAGGGAGAATGAGTGACTTGTCCAAAGTTACACAGTAAGCTAATGGGAAAATTGGATTTAGAAGCTGAGGACTTTGTGATTTTTTTTTCCAGTATGGTAGTCCCCGCTTATCCATGCAGAATTGGTTCCAAGACCCCCAGTGGATGTCTAAAATGTGGGTAGTACAGAACCCTATATAGACTATGTTTTTTCCTATACATACATACCTATGATAAAATTTAACTCATAAATTAGCCATAGTCAGAGACTAACAACAATAACTAATAATAAAATAGAACAATTATAATGTTTGGAACGGCACATAATTTAAAATTTATGGCCGGGCGCGGTGGCTCAAGCCTGTAATCCCAGCACTTTGGGAGGCCGAGGCGGGTGGATCACGAGGTCAGGAGATCGAGACCATCCTGGCTAACATGGTGAAACCCCGTCTCTACTAAAAATACAAAAAACTAGCCGGGCGTGGTGGCGGGCGCCTGTAGTCCCAGCTACTCGGAGGCTGAGGCGGGAGAATGGCGTGAACCCGAGAGGTGGAGTTTCAGTGAGCTGAGATCGCGCCACTGCACTCCAGCCTGGGCGACACAGCGAGACTCCGTCTCAAAAAAAAAATAAAAATAAAAATAAAAATAAAATTTATGACTTGTTTATTTCTGTAATTTCCCATTTAATATTTTTAGCCTGCAGTGGACTTGGGTATGTGAAACCTCAGAAAGCAAAGCCACAGCTAAGGGGGGTACTGTTGTATAATGAGCTGAAATCCTTCTTCCTAGAATTCCCTCTCTGGTCCTAGCACTAAGCTTTGGAGCCTCACAAATCACTTCCAACTGCAGGAGGTTTCAGGATTTGGACTGGGAGAGTGCAGTGAAGCCTTTCTAGAGGATGCATCCCTGTTCTGTAAGTTCTCTGGGCTCTGCCACACATGGCTGGTCGCTGATTGAGGGCTCCTGGCCCTGCCGTTTCTGTTCTATCTGTAACCGCAGTACAAAGGCTGCTCACCAAGTGCTGCTGTTTGGTGTCTACACACAGCCCCCAACAGTCTACAACTGCTTTGAAGACAGTTGTACTAGGTACAAGGAATGAGCAGAGGGTTTTACCTCAGAGGGTACTGCATTAAAACCCTGGCTTTATTACTTTTCAGTTGTATAACCTTAGACAAGTTACTCTTATCAGTTTCCTCATATGTAAGATGAATATTATAAATAACACTGCACTGAATAGTCTTGTGAAGATGTATTTCTACAGGATATATCCCTGTAAGCCAAATGGCCAGAGAGACATGAGCATTACAAAATTTGTATTTATTATTTGAAAATTGACTTCTAAAACAGGAGTCCAGTGCAATGTGTTTTGGACGTATGTGCAGTGACAAAAGGCCAATGTCACTTGACCATCTGTTGAGGCCGCCAGTGTTTCTTAATTGCCAGACCTGACCAGCCAACAGCTAAAATCTCAGTACCTAATGGTTCCACCTCTTCGTTTACTCTGCTTAGAGTGAGTCAGAGTATCCACCTGAACATGTGCATTTTTGCAAGTCCACTTTTGGGTGAGGCTGCTTCATTTAGTACCCATCACCCAACACTCACCTGTAGAGATAACCATGTTTCTTATTTCTAGCACCATTGGCAAAATATGTCTGTTCTTTCTTTTTTTTTTTTTTTGAGATGGAGTTTCGCTCTGTTGCCCAGGTTGGAGTGCAGTGGCGCGATCTCGGCTCACCACAAGCTCTGCCTCCCGGGTTTACGCCATTCTCCTGCCTCAGCCTCCCGAGTAGCTGGGACTACAGGTGTCCGCCACTACGCCCGGCTAATTTTTTGTATTTTTTAGTAGAGACAGGGTTTCGCTGTGTTAGCCAGGATGGTCTCGATCTCCTGACCTCATGATCCGCTTGCCTTGGCTTCCCAGAGTGCTAGGATTACAGGCGTGAGCCACTGCACCCAGCCATGTCTTAAGCTACACAGAAATGGACTCCTATGGTATATGGTATGTACTCTTTTGTTTCTGGCTTACTTCCTTCAACACAGTGTTTGTGAGTTTCACCATGTTATTGCACATATCCATATTTCATTCTTTTTCCTTTCTGAGATGGAGTTTCACTCCTGTCACCCAGGCTGGAGTGTAATGGCACAATCTCAGCTCACTGCAACCTCTGCCTCCTGGGTTCAAGTGATTCTCCTGCCTCGGCCTTCCAAGTAGCTGGGATTATAGGTGTATGCCACCATGCCTGGCTAATTTTTGTATTTTTAGTATTGATGGGGTTTCACCATGTTGCCCAGGCTGGTCTTGAACCCCGACCTCAGGTGATCTGCCCACCTCAGTCTCCCAAAGTGTTGGGATTACGGGTGTGAACCACCGAGTCTGGCTGAATTCTTATTGACTGCTACACAGTATTCCATTTTTTAACCACAACTTCTCCATTCTCCTGCTGATGGACATGGGTAGTTTTGCATTCTTGGTTGTTATGAATACAACTGTTACGAACATTTTCATACATGTCTTTTAGTGGACATAGGTACTTGTAAGGATATAAGAAAAACTAAAGTGTTTTTCCTATTCTCTTCAGACCCCAGAATGAGATGGGCTCTCATTCTGTCACCCACGCTGGAGTGCACTGGCATGATCATGGCTCACTGCAGCCTCGAACTCCCGGGCTCAAGGGATCCTCCTGCCTCAGCCTCTGGAGTAGCTGGGACATAGGTGTGTGCCACCATGCCTGGCCAATTTAAAACTTTTTTATTTGTAGAGACGAGGTCTTGCTATGTTGCCCAGGCTTGCTATGCTGCTATGTTGAACTCCTGGGCTCAAGTGATCCTCCTGCCTCAGCCTCCCAAAGTGTTGTACACTCATACAGTCAAGAGCCACTGCACCTAGCCTCTATTCTCTATTCTCACACACCAAGTAAGCAATTCTGCAGATTCTCAAGTACACATCAAGTGTCCTCTATAATTCTGATGTTATGTACCTGGAGACAGCATCAGGTTCCACAGGTTGAGGGCTGAGTCCCACAAGACTATGCTAACTTCAGATGCCAGTCCAAGTGCAGGTTGTGACTTGTGCTTCTGACCCATAGGCTATAAATCAGGGTTATCATGATCCCTGCCTTGGGTCTGATGAATTTGCTAGAGTGCTCACAAAACTCAGGGAAACAGCTTACCTAGGTTTACTTGTTTCTTAATAAAGGGCATAACAAAGGCTACAGATGAGTGGGCAGATGAGAGATGCACAGGGCAAAGGATGCGGGAAGAGGATGGAGCTTCTCCGCCCTCCCTAGGCATGCCCCCTCCAGGAACCTCCACCAGGTCAGCTCTCTGGAAGCTCTCCCAACTCTGCCTTTTTGGGCCTTTTATGGAGACTTCACTGGATGGGTACGATTGACCACTGTGTAGAAATGTGACTGGACAAAAAGGGTATGATCTCACACTAACAGACTGAGTGGGGAAACCCAGCAAGGCCTGTTTATTCAGATTCTCCTTGGCCTCTCTGCAGCATTCCTTCCTCCAGGGTATGGGGCAGAACCCATTCTGAAATGAGGGTCTTAGCACCTACAATCAGACAAGGTAGGTCAGGGAATTTCGTTAAGACCAGTTTCCAGTCAGAAAAGCAGGGGACGATTCCTGCCTTGGGTAGAAAAGCGGCAGGTGAGGCCGGCAGCATGACGACATTCTAATAAGGGATCTGGAATCTACCAGCTAGAAAGTGTGGATGAAAACTAATACATACAGGATAATATCACAATCTTCTATCCAGTGACCATGCCAAATTCACTTAATATAATTATATTAGTATATATTCTTATATTACTATAATAGTTTGTAGCTTTCACATTTTCCACATACACTATCAAGTCATCTGCGATGTAAGATGGTTTTGCTTCTTCCTTTCCAACTGCTAAATCAGAGAGGTGACAGTGAACATTCTTGTCCTGTTCCTGAATTCAGGGGGCAAGTGGGATACTGAATATGATATCAGCTATAGTTTTTGTTTTGTTGTTGTTTGAGGATACCCTTTATCTGATTAAATAAATCACTTTTATCTTTTAATTACAGTTTCCTCAGTTTTTATCATGAAGGGATACTGAATTTTACTAAATGCTTTTTCTACACCTGTGAGACGACCTTATGGTTTTCCGGCTTTATTCCATTAAATTAATCTTGCATTTCTGGAATAAATCGTATTTGTCAAAATTTTCTTTTTAATACATTATTAGATTCAAGTCATTAATCTTTTGTTCAGGCTTACTTATTGCATTATCGTTCATTAGAAATAATGGCTTGCAATTTTCTTTTCTTGTAAGGTTCTTGTGCAGTTTTTGTATCCCGGTTATACAGCATGCTTATAGGAAGACACCATAAGAAGTGGACTTTGCTTCTCTCATCTCTGAAGGAGTAATGTACGATTGGCATTGTTTCTTCTTTATGTTTTTCAAGGAATATGTCCATCTTATCTAAGCTGTCAAGTTTACTGGCATAAGGTTATTAATAATGTTATCCTATGTTTTTAATGTTTCTACGATCTGTAGTGATTTCCCCTTTCATTCATTATATTGGCAATTTGTGTTTTTCTTTCTCACTCTCAATAGAGGTTTATTAATTTTACTTTTCAAAGAACCAACTTTTTCCCTCAAAAAAACCAAGATATTTTGTGTGTCTCTATCATACATCTGCTTTCTACTTCATTAGTTTTTATTTTTTCCTTCCTTCTACTTTTGTTGGGTTTAATTTGCTGTCATTTTTCTTCTACTTTCTTGAGATAGTGGCATAGATCACTGAATTTCAAACATTCTTCTTTTTCTCATATATGCATTTATAGCTACAAATTTCCCCATATGTACCTTTTTGGGGCTTTTTTGTTTTTGAGACAAGGTATCACTTTGTCATCCAGGCTGGAGTGCAGTACTACCACCATGGCTCACTGCAGCCTCAAACTCCTGGGCTCAAGTGATCCTCCAGCTTCAGCCTCCTGAGTAGCAGGGACTACAGGCACATGCTACCACACCCAGTTACTAAAAAAATTTTTTTTGGTACAGGTGGAGTCCCGCCATATTGACCAGGATGGTCTCAAACTCCTGGCCTCAGGTAGTCCTCCTTCCTTGGCCTCCCAAAGTGTTGGGATTACAGGCATGAGCCACTGCGCCCCGCTCATATGTACTGTTCTATCTGCATCCCACAAGTACTGCTATGTTATATTGTCATTACTGTTCAGTTCAAAATATTTTCTAGTTTACACTGTGATTTCTTTTCTGTCTCATGGTTCATCCAGTATTACACTACTTAATTTCCAAACATTTGGAGATTTTAAAAGTTACCCTCTGTTACTAATTTCTGGTTTAATTCCTCTGTGGTCAAAGAACATACTCTGTATGAGTTCCATCCTATTTAACTTGACACTTGCTTTATGGCCCAGCATATGGTCTATTTCAGTAAATGTTTTATGTTTACTTGAAAAGACTATGCATCATACAGTTGTTGGCTATAGTTTCTACAAATGTAAATTAGCTCAAGTTGGTTAACAATGTGATTCAAGTTTTCTGTCTTTACTTATTTCTATTTCTTTATTCAATCAGTAGCTTGGAGGTACGATTAGAATCTCCAGCTATGCTTCTGAATTTGTCCCTTTCTCCCTTTAGATTTTTGCTTTATGTGTTTTGAAGATATATGAATGGATTCATACAAATGTAGAGATGCTATGACTTCTTTTTCAACTGCCCTTTTATCATTCAAAAGTTTGTCATCATCTTTAGGAATACTTGTTGCCTTAAAGTCTACTTTGATATTAACATAGCCACATCAATTTCTTTTGGCTAGTGTTTGTAAGGTTTATCTGTTTCCAATTGTTCACTTTCAACTTTTTGTTTTTGGAGGCTTGTTGGGATCTCCTTATCAGCTTTATTTTAAAAATAATTCTCCAAGGTTTGGCTGAACTGATCTGGACACTTGCTGAAGGATGAACATTTTAAAATGTCGAACTTTTTGCATAGCAGCCCATAATTACAACGTTTGCACAAGTTTTATTCTGGGGAATGTAGGAGTAAGTAGGGTGCCTTTCTTGTTCTTTTAAAGAAAGGTCTTGCAACTCCAAATATAATCATGAACCACATAAAGATGTTTTGGTCAACAACAGACGATATACGATGGTGGTCCCATAAGACTATAGTATGGTATTTTTACTATACTTTTTCTATACTCACGTATGTTTACACACACAAATACCACTGTTACAACTGCCTTCAGTATTCAGTACGGTGACATGCTGTACGGGTGTGTAGCCTAGGAGCAACAGGCTGTACCATACAGCCCAGGTGTGTAGTAGGCTGTACCATCTAGGTTTGTGTGAGCACACTCACAAGACAACAAAATCCCCCAGGGGCGCATTTCTCAGAATGTATCCCCGTCGTTACGGGGTGCATGACTGTACTGTCTTCACACGTTCTGGGGGCTTCTGGGTAAAAAGAGTCAAGAGTCCTTTACAAAAAAGAAAGATGCTTGATAGTGGAGAACTATCTTCTTGACCCCATATATACCTGGATCTAAAAACTACAGAATCTACAGACTGGCAAAGACTTTAGAGGTCTCATCTCATCCAAATCTCTACTTGATGATAGACTGTCTTTCCCAGAATCTTACCTCTCAGGCTGGCAATGTAATAGTTTCCATCTTTCAATGGTATGCTTGTAAGAAAGCTCATCCTTTTACTGCGTTAAAATCTTTTTCATTATAGCATCCATGCAATATTCCTAGTTCTGTTCTCCAGGGTCCACATTGAAAGTGAGATTTCTCTTCCACATGGCACCCTTCAGAGACTTGAAAACTGTGGTCATGCCCCCTTCAGTTTCTATCTTCTCCAAGTAAATATCTCTTGTTACTCCTTTGATTGTTCCCCATATTATACCACTTTCAGATCTTTCACCAGTTTGGATGCCCTTCTTCTTGTAGATTCCAGTTTGTTGTACTCAGATGCGGTACCAGCGTTCTGTGGGAAGAATGACCCATGCAGACCAGAGCAGGACAGTAGTCTCCCTTCTTCTGAACCTCTGCCTCCACAAATTCACTCCACCTCTATTAATTTATTCTACCTCTATCAATTCACTCTACTACTAATTCAGCCTGAGAACTCACTAACATTTTTTGTTTCTGTTTTTTTGAGACACTTGCCCTGTCACCCGGGCCGGAATGCAGTGGCGCGATCACAGCTTACTGAAGCCTTAACCTCCTGGACTCAACAGAATCTCCCACCTGGCCTCCTGAGCAGCTGGGACTACAGGCATGCCCCACCAAGCCCAGCTAATTTTTATATTTTTTTTGTAGAGATGGGGTCTCACTATGTTGCCCAGGCTGGTCTTAAACTCCTGGGCTCAAGTGATTCACCTGCCTTGGCCTCCCAAAGTGTTGGGATTACAGACATGAGCCACTGCAACAGCCACATTGTTTGGTGACCAAAACTCATTCTCAACTAAAAATCCTTTAGGTTTTTCACCCTGAATGTGCGATTTAGTTAGATTTTGGCTAATGGTACCACAACTTACTATATATTTTCCCCACAACTGATTACCTGGTTTTATGTCTACCTATTCAGCAAAATGGTGATAATAATTCTTGTATCATTCTCCTTACTGGGAGAATAAAATAACAGATATGAAAAGTGCTCCATTAACCATAAAGAGCATTAAACATGTAAGATATCCCTATTTAGTTATAAAAACCGGAATCTTTGACTTTCTTAACATGTCTGACCACTTTAAGGTGGTAGTCCACACGGGCTAAAACCAAATCTGTGAAAATCGGTCGTTCTACTGAGGTCCCTAAAAATTGTTATGGACCAGATTTCCTGCCATTTTCTCTAATGTCTTGGTTTACCAAGAATCTCTTTTCCATTCCTAGCTAAACATGCCCCATCCCTCAATCCTGTCTGACAGCCTGTCTCCTGAACATGCGATTCCAAGTGGGAGGCTGTGCTCCGAGCTTCTCAATCAGACTCCAGGAGGCCTCTAAGAATCAACATAGCCCTCCAAATTTAAACAGGACACCACTGAAGACTGCTGTCAGTCCCTCCCGGGGTGGGGGAAAGGTCTCTTTCTCAACATGTGGTTTCCTCTGGAGGAGGCTGTGAGGTGCTGAGGTCCCTGAGAACAGGCGGTGTTTGGGTTTTGGGGAGCTCTCCCTTCCCATGCCCTTTCCAGTACACCATGCTGTCTTCCTACTATGCCCTGGGGGGCAACCAAGAGGCAGGAAGGGAATGGAAAACTTGTCATAATAAAAGTAATCACTTAGGGAACATCTACTATGATTCAGGAACCGTACCTAATGTACCTTGTGTCAAAGATATGGAGGTATTGCCCTCACAAGCCCCAGCCACCAGGTGTTCTGAAAACTTGAGGTATTTTTGACACCATAATTGGGTCCAAAGGTTCTGTATATCCTGCAATGTGTGGCACAGTGTGTCACTAAAAGGCAGATCTGGAATTAGTGAATTGGAATTTTAGGAAGGCAGCTTCTATAAGGTTTCTAGAAAGACATTTATACCATTATACCATTAAGGCTCATCAACAAGGGAAAGGGATGCCTCTGGAGGTACCAAGCTTTCAAGGTTAGGAAGACTACCTTTTTTCTTCTTTCTTTTTTTTTTGAGACGGAGTCTTGCTCTGTTGCCGGGCCTGGAGTGCAGCGGTGCGATCTCGGCTCACTGCAAGCTCCGTGTCCCGGGTTCATGCCATTCTCTCGTCTCAACCTCCTGAGTAGCTCGGACTACAGGCGCCTGCCACCATGCCTGTCTAATTTTTTTGTATTTTTTAGTAGAGACGGGGTTTCACCGTGTGATCCAGGTTGGTCTCGATCTCCTGACCTTGTGATCCGCCCGTCTCGGCCTCTCAAAGTGCTGGGATTACAGGCCTGAGCCACCGTGCCCGGCGACAAAGACTACCTTTTATCAGGGGTCCTGGGGCAGGGATGTCTCTGTTAGCCATGAGCATCTGAAACTTAATACGGCTATTTTGGTTAAAGCAAAAACCCAATCAACAGGCAACACATTAAAACAGAACCCAGAGTTTCTGTTCTCTCTCTTCTGATTGCTGATTTTTTCCAAGATAGCAGCTAACCTGCCGCTCAACGTAGCTGAAGCTTGACCCACTAAGGCTGCCACAAGATGCTGTTTATGTAGAGTTTTTCACAAATGCTATAATTACAGATCTGTTAACTTCACTGCTATAAATGCCCTTGTGAATCTCTAAGAAGAGAGTCGGAGGGAGAGCACCGAACTAACCAAAGTCACTGTGGTTAAACAGGTTAAACAGCCTGTTTCTCCACGTCCCTATTTTAGGCCATGTCACATCAGGCTCTTTTGCCATTAATTATGTGTGTAGGACTATTCACGACACAGGTGGACATGACTGTTCTCTCGTATTTACGTAGGTATTTACCAGGTACACTCACAAACTATCTTATCTGATTTGCCTAGGTTGAACTATCAGGGAGAGAAATGACCCCAGGTTCTCCCAATCATCTTGATACTCTTTCTAAAGTAAGACTTAGAAGGTTGATGAACCCCAAATCTTAATAGCCACCTTACATGTGAGTAAGATGAACACATTTTTGCAATACTACCTTTTCCAAAGCTTTCCCACATCTATTATTTATTTTAATCTGACAATAACACAGTGAAATAGGGAGGGTATGGATTTCTGTCTCCATGTAACATATGTAAAAAGTGAAATCCAGAAAACAATTTGCTTAAGGTGTCATACCTTGAAGTATGAGGATATGGAGTCATAATCCGAGCCCAGGTCCTCTGATTCCGAATATTGACCTTTTTGTTCTGACCTCTTAATGATACGTGTGTGTAAGGGGTGGGTGGTGAGGAGGTGGTGCGCAGGCTCACGGGTATAATCTGTAATTCCAGCACTGACCTGCTGATCCTGCAGCTTGACTCCAACGACTCTGAAGGTGTTGCTGGCAGTGTTGTGGTAGATGTTGATCCGGCTGAATCCCTGCTGGCCAGGTTTGATTGGTACCCATTTCTTACTGGTGTCATCGTAGACCATCACGGAAGCCCGGGCTTGGCAGATACTCTGTTCACTGCGGAGCAAGAAAAAACTGGTGTCAGCCTCAGCTACAGGGGATGGAAGTTGACTTTGTCCTTTTCTGAAATAGAGGTCATTTGCTACTTAACATAAAGAAACTTTCCAATTGCCACAACTTCCAACTGTCTATAGAAGAACCGTCTGGTGAGGTGATGAGCTTACATTCTCTAAGGAGCTTGCAGAATGGAGAGAAGGTTCTGTGCCAAAACTTTCAATAGCTTGGAAGACTCACAGCTTTGTTTTCAGGGGAGAAGTTGCTTGAATAAGAAAGGAATTACAATTATAATTTGCCAACTGTTCACAACATTCCATGTACTGTATTATATAAGAGAATGTGGTCAGGCACAGTAGCTCACGTCTGTAATCCCAACACTTTGGGAGGCTGAGGCAGGCAGATCACTTGAGGTCAGGAGTTTGAGACCAGCCTGACCAACATGGTGAGATGCCCCCCCCATCTCTACTAAAAATACAAAAAGTAGCTGGGCATGGTGGCACATGCCTGTAATCCGAGCTACTCAGGAGGCTGAGGCACAAGAATTGCTTGAACCCAGGAGATGGAGGTTGTGGTGAGCCAAGATTGTGCCACTGTGCTCCAGCCTGGGTGACAGAGCGAGACTCTGTCTCAAAAAACAAATAAAATAAAATAAAATAAAATGAAAAAGAGAGAGAAAAAACGCATTAAAGCACCTAAGCTTCACGACTTAAGAAGCAGCTATTTATTACCTCCATTCTCCATTTTTTAGATGAGAAAAAAGTGGCTCAGAGACTTGCAAAGATGTATACAAGTTCACACAGGTATTCAGTGATTAAACTGGGGATTTCCACCCACTTCTGTCTGATTCTAGAGCATATGACATAAATAATATTCTTTGCCACATCCAACAAAATGCTTCATTTATGGCATTATACTGGGGTAGCATCAGACAGGCTACACAGGCAATGAAATATTTAGGTGATCTAAAGAAAAATGCGGCTGGGCGCGGTGGCTCACGCCTGTAATCCCAGCACTCTTGGAGGCCGAGGTGGGTGGATTACGAGGTTAGGAGATCGAGACCATCCTGGCTAACACAGTGAAACCCCGTCTCTACTAAAAATACAAAAAATTAGCCAGGTGTGATGGCGGGCACCTGTAGTCCCAGCTACTCAGGAGGCTGAGGCAGGAGAATGGCATGAACCCGGAAGGTGGAGCTTGCAGTGAGCCAAGATCATGCTACTGCACTCCAGCCTGGGAGACAGAGTGAGACTGACACACACACACACACACACACACACACACACACACACACACACACAGAGTGAGACTGACACACACACACACACACACACACACACACACAGAGAGAGAGAGAAATCTCATTTGTTCAAAATATGACAGAGAAGCAGGGAAGAAGCCCCTGGAAGGATAAAATGGCCATCACTAAAATTAACACACTAAAACTCCTGCCACGGTATTCAGAGGAAGTCTCTCGGAGCCCACTGGCTCTTCATAAGCCTACTAATCTTTAACATCTTCTCCAGCATATTAGAATTCCAAAATTTAAAAAAGCAATACTCCTTCGTTCCTATTTTTTTTTTTTTTTTTTAAAGAGGGAATCTTGCTTCCTGAAGGTAGGCACACTGGCCACAATGAGGAGTGGTCATCAGCACGCGAGGCTGCGTAAAGACAACGAGGGACTGGAAACAGTATTGTAATGCCCAACAATTTGGGAGCAATCATACAGAAGCAAAGTGTGTACAACAGTGGATTATTATAATGCTGAGAACAAGCAGTTGAGAAAAAGTCGTATTATGTTCACTTCCCCACACTTAAGAAGACAAGCAAACCAAGTATTTGATAAAGATCAAAGATCTATACCCCTAGCCCTGTGGTTATAAGACGAAACAAAAAAAAAACAAAAAACAAAAAACAGTGGTTTTTATAGGATTAGTCTCTGTGACTTGGAAACCTCAACTTGACCAGCATAGGCAGTTCCTCAGTGTTCCAGAGGGCTGAGCTTTCTCAGGGTCCAACTCCCCTACTTCTTGGAGACTGCGGATGATCCAGTATATGGATT
Organism: Macaca fascicularis; assembly: GCF_037993035.2. Taxonomy (NCBI): domain Eukaryota; kingdom Metazoa; phylum Chordata; class Mammalia; order Primates; family Cercopithecidae; genus Macaca; species Macaca fascicularis. Next base: position 168,172,469 of record NC_088381.1, on the reverse strand, counting down.
ATTATCACACTTTTAAACAATATTTTTGTGTACAGTGCCATATATAAGGCCTTCCCCTACATATTCCCTCAATTTCACTTTGAATGAACCCCATGCACATCTTACGGCGTGAGGGCCAGTGCCGGGTCTCGGGCCTGCTCTGAATGCCTGCACTGCTGGGTCTCCATCTTGCTGCTGACTACTTGGCTCTGTCTCTGGCGTTTAGGAGCCTAGGGCACACTTGACCTCAGCTGTCCCAGCCTTGTGTTGAGGGTCCTGGGCACATCTGTGGACAGATGTATTCAGAGTGAATCATAAGGGTTTTGGTCTGCAATTTGTGCTGCATCATTCTTCCCTGTAATTCATCATTCATTCCACAATATTTAAGAGGGTGGCAGTTACCATCTCTGTGTTTTGGGGCCTGAAACAACGTTATCTTTTAAGAGAATGTGCTTAGGTAAAGTTGCTCCTCCCCTAGTTAAGTCTTTGGGGCCCTGTCCTCAGGAAGTCTAGTAATTAGAGTAAACTAGCCGGGTATGGTGGCTCACACCTGTAATCACAGAACTTATAGGAGGTTGAGGCAGGAGGATCACTTGGGCCTAGAAGTTTGAGACGAGCCTGAGCAACATAGTGAGATCTTGTCTCTACAAAAAATAAAACACATTATCCAGGTGTGGTGGTGTGCACCTGCAGTCCTAGCTACTTGGGAGGCTGAGGCGGGAGGATCACTTGAGCCAGGTTGAGGCTGGAGTGAGCTGTGATTGTGCCACCGCACTCTAGCCTGGGTGACAGTGTAAGATTCTGTCTCAAAAAAATAATAATGATATTAATAAATAGCCGGGTGAGGTGGCTCACACCTGTAATCCCAGCACTTTGGGAGGCTGAGGTGGGTGGATCATGAGGTCAGGAGATCGAGGCCATCCTGACTAACACGGTGAAACCCTGTCTCTACTAAAAATACAAGAAATTAGCCGGGCATGGTGGCAGGCGCCTGTAGTCCCAGCTACTCAGGAGGCTGAGGCAGGAGAAGGGCATGAACCCGGGAGGCAGAGCTTGCAGTGAGCAGAGATCGCGCCACTGCACTCCAGCCTGGGCGACAGTGCGAGACTCCGTCTCGGAAAAAAAAAAAAAAAGTGTAAACTGTACCCAGAACCGATAGACGTTGGGTCAAATCATAGTTCTATCCCAACGTAAATGAGCCATAAATCAAGTGATGGGCTAAATTCTGGCACTTACTGCTTCTGGTACACTCAGTTGCAAACTGTGACAGTCGACAAGTAGCTGTGTGTTCTGGATGCTGTCTCAGGAGCTAGGAGAGATCCTGAGATGCAGCATGGTGTTGCTTAACAAAACATGGGTTTTATTAAATCAGAGGGATCTGAGTTGGAGCCCAGCTCTACCACTTGCTAGAAGGTGACCACAGAGTTGGAGCCCAGCTCTACCACTTGCTAGAAGGTGACCACAGAGCCCCTGAGATGATTCTGGGGGAGCACTCTGGGAAGGTGCTGTGTGAGGGGCAATGCTTTCTAGAGTCCCTGTGTGGCAGCCACGGAAATGTGCCTTTCAGTCACCCTGGAAAAGAACCTGCTATGGGAGCAGGTGCACGGAGGCCATGCTGCTCCCAGGCTGCTCCTAGCCACTGACTGAACATGGCAGGGGGACCAGTGCCAACCCATTCCTGCCCAATACAGGACCCTTCTGTGGGGGAAGCCTTGGTTTGGGGACGTTCTATCAGCCTGGCCCAAATGTTCTCCACACTGTGATGTGGTCTGAGACGCTTCTATTCTATCCTTCCTGGCCGTTCTCCTTTCGCAGACTTTTGACCTGTATCAGAACCTGGCACAGAGCAGGTGCCTAATAAATGCTCACTAAATAATCTCAGAGCTGAAAAGAACTATAGACACGAATCCACTTTTATGTCCAATGAAGCTGCCCTGACAAGTCCACACTGAGCTTTAGGGGATAGGAAACTTAACTTACTACTCTCCAAAGCAACCTGTTGGTTGTAAATGGTTTTAATTTAGACAATCCCTCCTTGTTCTGAGTGACATGCAACTCGCTGCTCTCCAGAGTCACACAGGGTGCTCTGCAGAGCCTGAGACAACCCACCAGATAGCTGAAGGAAGAGCGCTTCCCTCCATCAGCCACACAACAAACTACCAGTCCCCTCGCCATCCCAGTAACTAATCAGTTAGGGTCCTAAAACTGGGCCAATATTTCAGGCTTAGTCTGACCAGCAGATGCTAGTGGGTCAAAAAACATCAATGAAAGAGAGATAGGTAGAATAGTACCTGCCCTCAGCGAGCTCCCAGCTAGTTAGGCAGTCAGACGAGTAATTATAAACCTTATGCAGCCCGGAGGGATGCGATGGAGCGGGGGACAGGGGAGGCTTTCTTCTTTTAAATTTTTATTTATTTATTTATTTTTTGATACAGAGTCTCACTCCATTGCCCAGGCTGGAGTCCAGTGGTGTGATCCTGGCGCACATCAACCTCCGCCTCCCAGGTTCAAGTGATTCTTGTGCTTCAGCCTGCCATGAAGCTGGGACTACAGGCATGTACCATCACGCCTGGCTAATTTTTAAAATTTTAGTAGAGACAGGGTTTTACCATGTTGCCCAGGCTGGTCTTGAACTCCTGGCCTCAAGCAATCTGCCTGCCTCAGTCTCCCAAAGTGTTGGGATTATAGGCGTGAGCCACTGCGCCAGGCCTGGGAAGGATTTCTGAAGAAAATGCTGTGTGGGTTTTAAGATGAAGACTTTCAAACCCTAGATGAATTCAGGAAGGGGATGTGGGGTTTTAGGCAGAGGAGACAGGCAGCTGAGCAGAGGCAGGGAGGCAAGAACCGCATGGCATACAGAGAATCGCGAGCACTAGGTGGGGGTGAAGCATACCGGGGTATCACACACCTTTTAGGGGAGTTACAGAGATGGCATAAATAAAGCACTGTGCTTGCCACTAGATGCCTGAACACCAAGAATCATTTTTCCCATTTTTCTTATTATAATTATAGCTACAGGTTCTCTTTATTTGCTGTTGTTAGCACTTTAGGTTCAAATTAAACTGGTGGTTAACCAAAACCCCTGGTCTCCCCCAACCCTTTAAATAAGTGTTGGTTTGTCTCTTATTTTATTGCTACTAACAAAACCTAAATGCAAGGAAATACACATTTATTCTACTTAAGATTTGTTTTGCTAATTTGGGCTTATTATACCTTTGAAATTTTTTTGTTTTAATAAAATCTCGATTGCTATCTAACCTCGACATTGCCTCTGAGCAATATATATTCACTTGCCTTCTCAACATTTTCACCTGGATAAATAAACTCCGTAACATACACATCCTCCCTAGGCATGGTAAATTTAATTTATCCAAATCATCTATCCCTTGAGGAAATTTATTATTATTATTATTATTATTTTTGTAGAGACGGGGTTTCGCCATGTCGCCCAGACTAATCTTAAACTCCTGGGCTCAGGTGATCCTCCCACTTGGTCTCTTTGGTCTCTCAAAGTGCTGGGACTACTGGCATGAGCCACTGTGCCCAGCTATGAGGAAATGTGATAGGCAAAAGTTTTCTTAAATTATTTACTGAATAACTGAATGGATGAGCTATTTTTAAAAACACATACATACAGAATTTCATTTACTAAATGGTTCCCATGAGGTCTTCATGTCTCACAGACTTCTTTCATATGATCAAAACAATCTGTTGATTAGTTGGGGAGTGAAATCAGTCAAAATACACTGGTTTGTTCTGTATGGTGTTAAATTAACAGGTTGGTGGACTTCTTCCCCCCTGGGATCTAACAGGCATCTCTGAGCTGTAGGTGTAACTAGAATTTCTCTCTTGGGGCAAGGCTCCTTTCAAGCAAGCAGTCCAATTCCCCTGTCATTTGGCCTTTGTACATGTACTTGTGGGGCCCATATAATTTGCGCCTGTAATTTCTCTCCGTGTGTCATGTGAGACCTAAACTTTTTTTTTAAAATTATACTTTAAGTTCTAGGGTACATGTGCACAACGTGCAGGTTTGTTACATATGTATACATGTGCCATGTTGGTGTGCTGCACCCATTAACTCATCATTTACATTAGATGTATCTCCTAGTGAGACCTAAACTCTTATAGGAGAAAGACCATGTGACTCTAGGCCTCAGCTTCCACATCTGTACAAGGTGAGTCTGACCTCAGAGCTCCCTCAGACAAGTGCTGAGTCCTCGCTGAGCTCTGCCCATGAGTTCAGCATGGGGCAGGGCATGGCAGGGAAGATGGGAAAAACCATAATCTTTGTTGTGTCGCTGGTTCAGCAGTTAATTTTTTTAGACCATACACCAAGCTTGTCCAACCTGTGGGCCGCATGCAGCCCAGGAAAGCTTTGAATGCAGCCCCACACAAATTTGTAAACTTTCTTAAAACATTATGAGATTTTTTTTAAAAAGCTCATCAGCTATTGTTAATATCAGTGTATTTTATGTGTGGCCCAAGACAATTCTTCCAATGTGGCCCAGGCAAGCCAAAAGACTGGACACCCCTGCTATGTATCATAGACCACTTTTGAATGTCTGTTGAAATCTCTCACTGAAGAGAGAGAGGAAAAAAAAAGCAAAACACACCCCAAATTTCCTGCATGTAACTCTGAAACCTAATCATAGACCTTCCAGGACTCGATGTAGGAAATCATTAATGCATTTCAAGATAAAACTATTACACAGGCAGCTGGGTGTGATGGAACCTGCCTGTAGTCCCGGCTACTCAGGAGGATGCAGGAAAAATCTTGCAGCATGGCCCTCTGTAATGACAGCCTGAAGTCAATCTCGGGCTCTCACTCCCTAATACTTCTGGGAAAAGTCCAGGCTCTGTGCCCCCGGACTCTCACTCCCCCACTCCCTGGGTGGCTGGGAGCAAGGTTTCTGAATTCTCATGGGCTTACATAGACACACCATCCTAGCCCTGTTATTTCCTTGAAGGACAGAGCGTAAATTCATAAAGTAAGGGCAAAAGGAAGGTCCACAGGGTGGAACGGGGCTAACCACAAGAGGTTTGTCGGGAAATGCAAGTCCAGGGTTGAACCTGGAAAAAGCACAGGATGTAGACCTGTCCACAGAGATGCTGGCTCCTGCAGCCCCATGCTTGCTTCTCCCTCTGCCAGTGCGCTTTTCAGTTTGTCCTGCCTCTCAGAATCTGCTGAGGTGTCTGCACCACCAGCCTGTGAGCTCCTTGAAGGCAGGAACTGTGTTGTTTTCCCTTTGGTAAAGCCAGTCCCTGTATGCTGTGGACATGAATAATTGTTAAACAAATGACCCTGACTGTGGGAAAAACAGTGCATTTATGATTGTGTGCCCGTGGGAACATTCTACTCACAATCCTCTCCATTTATTCTCAGAGAAAGTGTAACTGCCAAGCAAAAGCATCCGTCACAGATTACCATCAGCCTTCTGTCTCATAACAGCCTGGGACGGGTGAGTCAGGAAACCACAGCTCTGCAGGTGGGCTCCTGTGCAAAGCGAGGCTCAGCCCTGTCTGCTGCCTCTAAAGATGCAACTCAGCTCTGCCTGGGCCCAGGCCTGCAGAGAGAGACCCGCTCCTCCAGAGGGAGGCCTCTGGGAAGGCACAGGCTGCCCACTTTTGCTCCTCTGGAGTGTCAGCCTAGGAGCCACACTCCTCCTTCCTGGAAAGCAGGCGGCCAATGCCTTTCTCTCCCTGGGACTGGCACAGTGGTCCTTCTTAGCCCTAATGCTCGGACTTGGGAGCTTCCTTTGGACAGAACAACTCTTCATACTCTGTCTTGAGGGCCAATTTTGTCTTCCCAGTAGGACTGGGAACCAGCATTTGCCCATAACAGAAGGATTTCCTAGGAGGTAGGGCATTCGGCACTAAAACTGGGATAATCCAGGAAAAACCAGGGTGAATGAGCTGCCCTGCTGGGAATTCCTTTCTTATCTTTTACCACAGTAACCATCGCAAGGGTGGGCACCTAACAAGCACCCCCCAGCTGATACCACTGGACCTCACTCCCTACTTCCCGCTGTCCCCCACCCAGTTCGTCCTGTCACTTGCTCTCTCCATGTCCTCACCCTGCCCCACCCCCACCCTGCCGTCACTCTCCGAGCCCCCACTGGAACCTGGCCCCTGGGCCTAAGAATACACTTAAATAAGCCCAGACAAGGTTACTGCCTTTCCACTTCCAGCTCCAATGCATGCTTTCCAGCTCTCCAGTCACTGGGCCTGTTAGTGAGTCAGGCACTGCTGACTATGTCCTCACTTCTGAGAACCTCTCCTCCTTAATCCCCAGTCTTCAAATTCTCCTGGCTTTCCATTTCGCTCTCTGTGATTCCTGTTCCGCCTCCTTCACAGGTTTCCTATTTATCTCTTATGTCAAGTGTTTTTAATCCGGGGTCCAGGGAAAGGCCTGAAGAGTCTAAGAAATCTCCAAAATTATCTGCAAAAGTGAGAGTGCACGCTGCTTCTGGAAATGCATTTACCGTGTTCTTAAATGGGTTTGCGCTCCAAAACAGATTTTAAAATCAATGTGAACTACGTGGAATTTCTTATTTTACTCTATGCTCACGAGTCTCAAAACTGTATGCACGGCCGGGTGTGGTGGCTCCCACCTGTAATCCCAGCACTTTGGGAGGCTGAGGCGGGCGGGTCACGAGGTCAGGAGATCGAGACCATCCTGGCTAAAACCCATCTCTACTAAAAATACAAAAAAAAAAAAAAAAAAAACTAGCCGGGCGAGGTGGCGGGCGTCTGTAGTCCCAGCTACTCGGGAGGCTGAGGCAGGAGAATGGCGTGAACCCGGGAGGCGGAGCTTGCAGTGAGCAGAGATCGTGCCACTGCACTCCAGCCTGGGCGGCAGAGCGAGACTCCATCTCAAAACAACAACGACAAAAACAAAACAAACAAACAAACAAAAAACTGTATGCACTGTAAAAGTCAGGTGAGTGTTTATTAAAACATAAATCCCTAGGCCCCCATTTAGGAGATTCTGATGCAATAAGTCTCAGGCGGGGCAGGGTCTCTATTGTAACACACATGCTTGCTGGTTCTAGGCAAATGGTCCATGAAGGAAACTTTGAGGACCACTGGCTTTCACATCTCCTCACAGGCTCTGTCATCCATGCCAGGGTTTACACGATCACCAATACACTGATAAATCCCGTGAAGATGACTCTCCAGTCCTGTCCTTTCTTCTAAGATATGGAGCTATATTTCCAACTGTTGGACATAACTTAGAGACCTCACATTTCTTTCTACTGTTTCCCATTTCAGGGAATGGAAGCAACACCTACCCAATCCCCTGAGTCTGAAACCTGAAGGCCATTTCAGATGCTTTTTTGTGCTTCACCCTCTATGGACCAGTAGCCATCTATTCTATTTCTTAAACATCTTTTGGATCTGTCCCTTTCTCTCCCTTCTTGCTGCCAGTCCCAGCCCTTGTTATTTCTCATTTAGACCACAATAGCCTCCTAGCTATTCCCCTGCCTCTGGTTGAAATCTCATGCCTCCAACTCTTCAATTGCAATGTCACCAGAAAGACCTTCATCAAAGGCAAACTGACTGAGCCTCTTCCCTCACTGGGAGCTCTGCCACTTACTAGCTATATGACCTCATACAAAACTTATGTATTCCCCAGTTTCTATCTATAGCTTATCCTCCTTTATCTGCACATATCTTTCCCCTTTCCTCATCTTCTTTATAGGGTTGTCTGGAGAATTAAGACTTAATATGTGTAAGCACTTGGAGCAGTACCTGATCCCATGCGGCATGAGGAAGGAAGTCATCGTTATTACAGAATATAATCCCAGCTCTGGGGCAGGCACTCAGGGGCCTTCACATTGTAGCCCTTGCCATAGTGTCCATAGCCGACCCAACCCTTGGCTTAGTCTTGTGGAAATGCACACAGGCCCCTAACACACACCCCTGCACTGTGTGGCCTCTGCTCTGGCTCAGGCCACTTCCTCTGCCTGGGATACTTTTCTCAGCCGAGCCGAGCTGACCCAAGCCGACCCACTAATTCCTACTCATCCATAAAGACTTGGAATATCTGTTATCTCTTTTAGGAAATCTTCCCTGAAGCCCCAGGCTGAGTTAGATGGTCCTTCTCTGAGCCTTATTATCCCTATTATCATGGTCCTGTGCCTACCATCACAGCACTTACTGTAGCAATGTCTACGCTAGGACCCTCTGCTGGCCAGTGAACGCCTCCAGGGCAGGGGCCATTTCTTCTAGGCAGGCTTCTCCCTATGTAGAGTGAGGACTTAGGCCACAGTTCTCTTCCTATCTGTTGACCCCTAGAGGTCCAAGACTACAGGGTAGATTCCTCTGCTGGTCCCAGGGAACTTCCCTTCTTGCTCTGCTGGACCTGAGGCTGCCCACAAATGGCCTAGCACATTTTAGTGAGGAAGGACCTATCTGATCACATAGCCCAACCAGCAGCCTGGTACTAAAGCCAGGCTTTACCTGGCAGCGAAAGCATCCCCATGACATTGGGCCAATTAAGATGACTTTTCTGCTACTCCTCAAGTAATTAGGAAGAGATATTTCTCCTGCCCAAGATGATTTCTTTTTCCTACACCCAGAGGTTTGAATCTTACCTTTTCTCAAAGCTCACATTGTCATTGCTTTCAAAACACACCTATCCACCCATTCCCATTCATTTAATAACTACTAACAGGCATATGGCTCAGCTCTGAAGGAGATTACAATCTATCAGGAAAAACAGATCATTGCAAAATGGGTGTACCAGAGTATTGGGAAGGCAGAACCTCAGGCTTTGCATGAGCAGTTCTTGTCTGTAAACCAGAGCTGATAAAAATAGTATGGTCTATTTGTATGGTGATTAATAGATAAGACACGAGTACCCAGTACCATGCTGGGTATATTCCTCATACTCAGTAGGTGTGTGTCTCTGTCCCCCAAACCCCACCCCAAGGTGCCATGTGCCTCTGATTACTTTCAAGCTGTCATGACAGCCACTTTGAGCTATCTTCTTCCCAAGACTGTGGGCTTCTGGAGAACAGGCCCATGTCTGAGTTCAGATACCCTTCCTCAGTGAGCCATCGTCCTCAGCGTAGCCTGGTGCCTCTGGCCTGGGCTCTGCAGCTGCCAAGTGCATTAGTAAGGGGTGAGTACTGAAGGGTGGGGGGCTAGAGAGAAGTAGCCATAAATACATGTTCCCAAAGCTAAACAGAAACACAGCCAGACTGAGGCAGTTTGTAAAGTCCTGACTTGTTTACCTTCAACATACAAGCAACAAAAGTGAATCTTAAAAGCTGGACTGAGAACCATCAGTAAGGAGCCTCCTGGATGGAAGCAGAGCAGCCCACACTGAGGGGTTTATACAAACCTGTCTGGGCACTCCAGCACAGAGCAGAGCTGGGGTCTAGCCAGAGCCCCAAGACAAGGCCCAGCACAGAGGAGGAGACAGGGGCCTTCTCCTGTGCCAAATTCCAGGCTCTCTCTGAAGCACATCACTTGCTAGTTCAGTAGACCCCCTGCAGGCATGCAGCTTGGCTCTGGTAACACAAGTGACATCTACACTGACTTCACACAATGCTCAAACCACTGTCACAAGGTCATTATCACATTTATTCCCACTTCACATTGTGTGCTTCCCCCAAGTCACACACGGAGTCAAGTCAGAGACACTGCTGGACAGGACCCTGCCTCCTGCCATCCGGAGGCCTCTCCTTCCAGCTCTCGGGGAACTCTCTCACGCTATGAACTCCCCTCTGCCCACAGGCAGCCCCGCCCTGTCTCCTCTCAGCCTGCCCCAGCCTCACCATTCTACTTTTGCCACAGACTTGCCCTCCTTGCCCTCCTTGCCTCCTGTGTGAAACTTCTCCATTGGCTCCCATGACACCGCATAGCTTGGCTCTTCTCTGGACTGCCCCTTTTCTGACCACTGTCTTTCCCAAGGTGGAGAGGGGCAGACAGAAAGAGTACTACACAGAAAGTCTGGCTGGCTGGTACCCACCAGGAAGCAGTGTTGTGCTGGGAAGCAAGGCTGGGCACAGAGAGTTAAGGCCAGCCCTCACCATGGAGTCAGTGTGGGGAAGTGAGAACCACTCTGGACAACAGCTCCAGCTCTGCCCCAGGTCTGGCTCTGTCGCTTGCCAGCAACAAGACTTCAGGGAGGTAAGTTGACAGCTCGGTAAGACGAGGAGAATCATCTTTTTGGACTTTCTTTTGCATTTGCTGGAGATCAAATAAGGCTGATGAAATAAACAGGAGAGCAGTTTACTAAACATGATTAGCACCCAGCAGATACCATCTTGAACAAGGACAATGCTGGTCAAATAAACAGCAAATCCATATGAGGCAGGACTTCGGGTGGAATCCGCATGAAACTGCCTTCCGTGTCCACATGGAGAGCTGTCATTATCACGTAGTCTTTTAACTTCTAAGGAGAAAAACAAGGTGGCAGGTTCCTCACTGTGGCCTGGGGAATTGCCTCAGGCCTCACCAAGTGGGACCAGGCTGTCAGGTTCTGTCTTTGTGGAATGGCCCAGATCCACTGTGGAGGTCACTGAGGGCCCACTCCTGAGCCCTGCTGTTGGGAAATCACAGTTTCTGGGCCCTGATTTGCTCCTGTGCTTTCCTCTAGCCTCTACTCACACTGCCCTCCATCCCCACTACTGCCCCCAGGGAAGACTCCCTGAACCACACTGAAGAGAATGCTAATGCCCACCCTGGGCCCCTGCCGCTCGCCTCAGCTGCTTAGCTTCTCTGCAGAACACTTACCATACACTTGCCACTGAACTGAGGGGCAAGCGCCTCCATGAGGCAGGCTGTTTGGTTTGGTTTTTAAAGTAGTGTTCATCTCGGTAGCTCTAGTAACTGGGACCTAGTGATTGCTCAACAAATGCCTTTCAATAACTGCTGGCTTTTATGTTTGCTGAGTTTTGCCAGGTATCGTGTTTCTCAGCCTGCAAGGATTTTTGTGGTGGGGGTGGCACGACTCACTTGAGATCTGGCCACCTCTGCTTTCTCTTTCTTTTTTCCTGCATTTATTTGAAAAATAAAACAAGGGCTGGGCACAGTGGCTCACACCTGAAATCCCAGCACTTTGGGAGGCCAAGGTGGGAGGACAGTTTGAGCCCAGGAGTTCGAGACCAGCCTGGGCAACACAGATCCTGTCTCTACACAAAATAAAAAAAGTTAGCCAGGCATGGTGGTGGGTGCCTGCAGCCCCAGCTGCTCAGAAGGCTGAGGTAGAAGGAGGATCCCTTGAGCTGAGGAGGTTAAGGTTGCAGCGAACCGTGTCTGCATCACTGCACTCCATCCTGGGTGACAGAGCAAGACCCTGTCTCCAAAAAAAAAAAAAAAAAAAAAAAAAAAAAATAGAAAAAAGAAAAAGTGCTGTACGTGCAAAGTGTCACAAGAGGAGGGCATTTAGCTCTGCCTGAGGGACCCAAGGGATGCTGTCATGAAGGGGAAGCAAGACTTTTCAAAAGGAAACAAGGAACCATTTCAAGCAGAGGGAAGAGTGTCAGCAAAGGCAGAGTGGTGGGTGGGGGGACCTCAGTCATCACCCTGGGGCCTCATCACTTCTCAACACCTACCCAGGGGAATGAGGAAGCACACCCACGTTGCCATGTCCCAATTCAGGGACTGAGAAACAGAGACGCTTGGAATCACAGTCTCATCAGAGCTGAAAAACATTCTGCAGTGATTTTCTTAGGAAACAGGCCTAGAGAAGGAAGTAACTTGCCCGACACCCATGGCTGATCCACGGCAGAGCCTGGACTAGACAGCAACCTGACGTTCTGTCGCGCAGTAAGGCTTTTCTGCTCCACTTGGCGACGCAGCAAAACCCGAATCCAACTTTTACTATTTTGAAGCTGTTTTTCACTCCACCTTTTTACTCTGAAAAATTTCAAACCTACAGGAATATACAAGGGACACTCTTGTACCTTTCACTAAACATGCCCGTGGTTAACATTTGCCGCATATGAGTTATCTCTGCCTTTCCCCTAAGCCATCTGAAAGTCAGCTGCAGCTATCATGATACTTCAATCCTAGGGACTTTAGCATACATTTCTTTAAAATAAGGATATTCTAATATATAACGTAAATACCATTGTCACAACAAAGAAAATCAACAATTTACTAAAAATCTAATACAGAGTCCTATTAAAAGTTACCCATGTAATCCCAAAACTTTGGGAGGCCCAGGTGGGTGGATCACCTGAGGTCAAGAGTTCGAGATCAGCCTGGCCAATATGGTGAAACCCCGTCTCTACTAAAAATACAAAAATTAGGTGGGTGTAGTGGCAAACGCCTGTAGTCCCAGCTACTCGGGAGGCTGAGGCAGGAGAACTGCTTGAACCCGGGAGGCATAGAGAGGTGTAGGTTGCAATGAGTGGAGATAGCTCCAATGCACTCCAGCCTGGGCAACAGAGGGAGACTCCGACTCAACAACAACAACAAAAAGTTACCCAATTTTTACAAAATGTTAGATTTTTTTGGGATGCAGGATCTGCTCATGGATTACATTTGGTTGAGCCGTCTGCTTACTCTCTTTCAAGCTAAGCTAGAATGTGAAACTATTTAAAATTTTTTCATTGACAAAGATGTTGTGTGTGTGAAGAATTCAGGCCAACTGAAAGTAGACTGTAGGTTGATTAAGAGGTGACTGCCAGATCTCCAATGGAAAGCTATATTTTCCCCTTGGTAATTATTAACTCACTTATAGGGTGCCATTTTTTTCTTAATGGGCACAGATGTGAAACAGGTTTCATGTTATGAAGTAGACTTAAAATGTTTATTGTGAAGTATTTCAGGCCTGTGAGAAGTAAGTTCCCACGGTCCCACCACGCAGTCTAGGAAATCTGACAGCAAGTCCTAAAGCTGTTTAGTTCGCCTTTAGTGACGCCTGCATCCTCCTCCCAGACCCAGAGCTCCTCCTCTGGACCAGGGGGAACTGCCACCTTGCAGGTGGTGTTTTCAATTCCATGCATGCTGTCTGCAGTACAGCCATACAACTGACTATTTTACATACATGGTTCTCAAACTTTTTTGGTCAGAGAACCCCTTTACACTCAATTATTGAGGATGCCAAAAAGCTTCTGTTTTATATAGGTTAAGTCTATCCATATTCACCTTATTTGAAATTAAAACTAATACTTTTTTAAAACACAAGAATATACAAGCAGACATTTCATTAGCTGCCACAGTGATGATGTCAAAACATCACATAGCTCTGGAAAATTCCACCATGCATTCATGAGACAAGAGCTGAAATGGCAAATGATGTCTTAGTAATATTATAAATATAGTTCTGACCTACAGACTCCTTGGAGGGTCAACGTCTGGAGTACGTTTTGAGAACTGCTGCATTACAGCAATGAAAGACAATGAATTCGCTCTCTGTGTATTAACATGGGAAACCCAAATGGTGACTGAGCCCCATTTTTGAGAGTGTTAGAATTAAAGAAAGGCTTTGGGTAAATAAAGTCTACATTCAGTGTTAAACCCTGACACCTTCTTTTCTGTCCAAATTGGTTGCCCACGTCGCGGGCAATCAAGATGTTTGCCTTTTCTCCTTGGATGCCACCCTCTCAAGAGATGCCTGAACAGCGGGTCTCCATTTCTCTGTGAAGTCTGGTGCAATCTGGAAAAACACTCCAACCAACTGCTGGGGAGTCTGATATTCCTAGACTGCCCCTGTCTCAGACGCATCTCCCACACTCTTTCAAGGTCACCGACGTAGCCCTTTCTTTGGGGAGCATCTGACAGTCACGTGGACGTTAAGGCTACTCAAACCTCAGAAACATTTATATAGGTTGCTCTGTGTCTTCATCCCAAAATTTGTGTCCCCAGAGTCTGTGACTCTGATCACTTGTGAAGTAGAAGAGGTTTTAGCACAGCCTTGGGACAACAGTAGAGGCCTGGCTTGGGCCAAGGATTGGGACAGTATGTCCAGCTCCAAGGATGAATTAACAGCCTGGGAACGAAGACCCTGGCTCTGCCCTTACAAACACCCCAGATGACAGAGCAGTCACTTGGACTCCGTGTTATTTACTAGGCACAGAGACAAACATGAATGCATAACACAAGCGTCCTGCTCTGAAAGAGCTCTAGGCTGGTAGGAGAGATCCTGAGCCGACAGAGCATCGACAAGAGATACGCACGCAGGCACGGGGTGCTACAGGACGGACGAGGTCTCTTTTGTCTCCTGTGGTATTAACAGCGCAGAATGATGGAGACTGCAAAATAGAGATCAGGAGGGCCTCGATTCTAGCCTTGACTCTGCAAACTGAGACGAGTTTAGCTTTGAGAAGTTAAAGTTGAGAGCGCAGATTTTGATCCTCTCAGAGATCAAAAGCTCTGCCAAGTGACAACAATGTGACCTGGAATACGTTACTTTGTAGGCCCTTGTTTTCTTTTCTTTTTGAGGTAGGGTCTTGCTCTGTCACAGGCTGGAGTGCAGTAGTGTGATCATAGCTCACTGCAGGCTTGAACTGCTGGGCTCAAGCAATCCTCCCACCTCAGCCTCCTGAGAAGTTGGGACTATAGGCTTCAGGCATGCACTACCACACCTGGCTAATTTTCATTTTTTTTTTCTTTCTTTTTTTTTTTTTTTTTGTAGATCACTACGATACTGAGGCTGGTCTTGAACTCCTGAGCTCAGGCGATCCTCCTGCGTTGGCCTCTCAAAGTGCTGGGATTATAGGTGTGAGCCACAATGCCTGGTCAACCCTTGTTTTCTTATCTGTAAAGTGGGAATAGTGATACAAAACCTCAAAGGGTGAGAATTAAATAGTATGTATATCATGTAACTAGCATAATGATTGGTTTATAACACTCAGAAAAGCTGAGCTGTTATTTTCCTCTTCTGTGGGTTCAGTTACCAAAGTGAAGCCATTGGACTAGACTAGTTCTCATCCATTTTCTGCCCCAGCCCACCTGAGTATCTTAACACTCTAATGAGAATAACCTAGAATCTCTAGAGGAATGTTTCCCAACTAGAGGCACATGGGATTCTTTGAGACAGAGGAAGGCAGAGAAGCATCAGAAGCTCTCCAAATGATTTGGCTACAGGTCTTTAGGGAAGTGTGTGTTCCCATGGAGAGTGAACAGACCACGTGATCTCTGAGGGCTTGTTCAATTGCCTCTGGAACTCTCTCATTTGCCTGTGAGGACTGGAAACACTAGGTGTTCCTGGAGACTCCTCCAAACCCTGACACAAAGGCGTACAACTGGGTGGGAAGGATTGTAAGGTGAACCCTGGCTGTGCGAGACTTCTTACATCTTTACAGCTTCAAGATGTGCAGCACAGTGGAATAAACAGTAATGACTGTGCCCAGGCAGCCACAGTTCCTTCACTACCTGACAGCAAGTGAAATGTCTGTTTGTCTGGTCTCTTCTCTAACATGCCACACCAGGAAGCTCCACCGAGTAGCAGCTTTGGTAGCACAGGAATCTCCAGGACCATATATCGAAGTAGTTAATTAAATCCAGCAGTTCAATAAATGTGTACTGCCAGGCAATGTTTTAGGCATTGGGAATACACCAGTGAACAAAACAGGCAAAAATCCCTGCCTTCTGGGAGTTTACATTCTAGAGGGGTAAAGACAGACAGTACACAGTAAAACAAATACCTTCTATAATATGTTAGAAGATAGTACATGCTTTAGAAAAAACCCACAGCCTACCAAGGACAACAGAGAGACCAGTGAAGGAAATGAAATTAACTGGCTGGCCCCAAAAGTGGCAGACATATCACACATCCATATCACATTTCCTGCTGCTGCACCGCGATCTCAGCTAGTTCCTGCTCAGGTCAGCCTTGTTCAACCCACATTTCCTGGGAACCTGTTCTGCTAGGCCCACACCTCTACAGATTCTTCCAGCTAGCACCCCAGCTGCCCCAGCGTGGTGAAAGGAATCACCACCCACCTAAGACATGTCTGACTCATGTTTCCCCCACACCCACATATGATCCACCAGATAGTCCTGGAGGCTACAGCACCACGGCACTTCCTAAATCTGGTGACTTCTCACCAGCTACCCTGACTGCTCCACTGCTGGCCCAAATCACCCTCATCTCTTACCCGGATGACTGTGGTAGCCTCCCAAGAGGTCTTCCTGCTTCTATTCTTGCCACACTGCCAGCCATTATCCACACAGGTGCCAGAGCGATTTTCTTAAGCGTCTGTTGGATGTCTTTCCCTTTGCTTCGAACCCTTCCTCCAAAGGCTTCCCCTAACTAAATTCCGACATATGCGCTAAATTCAGCACAGCTCGCAGGCTTTGCCGTAGGGCCTGATAAAGCCTGGGCCCTTATTTGCCTTCACTCTTCCTTCTTCATGTTGCTCCAGCCTCTGTATTTTTCTTGACCTTTGAACCCAACAAACTGTTCCTATTTCAGGGCCTCGTCCCCATCTGAGGATACCTGCTGCCCCTTCCACCCCAAAGTCTTCAGATTTTACATGGCTGCCTCATGTCCCCATAGAGGGCACTGGCTAAGGCAGTGGCCCCGTCATTCTCTACCACGCTGCTCCACTGTTTTCACATCTCTATTGATGGTTTCTTGACTATATTCTGCCTCCCTACTCTGCCCTCAGTTGGAGGACAAGCCTGCCTGTCTTGTTTACCATTGTGTCCCTAGCACCCAGAGCAGCCACTGGGTGACTGGCTGCCTGCGACGCCTGCCAGTGCCTTCTAAAAAATCATTCCTATCCTTCAAAGTTCACCTGAGATCCCACTTTCTCTTTAAGGTCTTCCCTGACAGTCCCCAACTTCTCAACTCTTACTGCCCCTCCTGTTTATGCTTATTACTGTCTATGCTACAGGGTCCTTACAGCGAGTCGCCTCCTCATTTCTGTGAGTGCTGCCTTCCTCACTCCCGACCAGTCCCTGAAGACAGAGGCCGCTCCAACTCAGGCGTAAGAGCAAAAGGGCAAAGCATCTGTGGTCAGGAGGCACAGGTTCAAGTCCTGGGTCTATCACTCACTGGCTATGTCTCTTGTCAAGTTACTCTCTCCTTCTATGAAACAGAAACAATAAAAACAATGCTAGCTGGGTGTGGTGGCCCACACCTGTAGTCCCACTGAGGCAGGAGGCTTGCTCGAGCTTGGGAGTTTGAGGCCAGCCTGGGCAATATGGCAAGACCTCATCTCTAAAAAATACAAAAACAAAAACACCCCACAATGCTACCTTCAGGATTATTGCAGTAATTAAATAAAATAATGTCAGTGAAAGCATTCTGTACGTTGTCATGCACTCAAGAAAATTCCTAGCTCCTAATCCAGTTAGGGCTTGGAAAACATTTCTTGATTGGTGAGTAGCCAGAGCTAGAGCTGGTAAGATATATTTGCACATTAAAAAGGCCCTTTGTATCCCCACCACAGGCACCGTGGTATCCCCATATGTCAGTCAGCATGAGGAAAAACGAAAAGTTCACAGCTCCTATGGCTGCTGACCTTGCAGCTCCATGAACGCTGCTTCCACCAGGACTGTCACTACGGGGCCAGGCCAGGGACCTGTGGCAGAGTACAAGCAGCCTTGTACGGGGAAGGGATGCTCCAGAAAACCTGGGCTTTTGCTTTGGTTCAGCCACTACTCTGCTCCCCGTAGACAAACTCTGCTCCACACTGGGCCTCAATTTCCTGATCTGTGCACTCAGGAGCTGGACTAGATTAGTGTAATCTTCAGACTTGAAAATCATCACCACCACCAACAATATGACTTTTTTTCCCTCAATTAATTATCAAGGAATACATTAAAAAGACAAAAGTACTCAAGCCTGTAATCCCAGCACTTTGGGAGGCCGAGACGGGCAGATCATGAGGGCAGGAGATCGAGACCATCCTGGCTACCACGGTGAAACCCCGTCTCTACTAAAAAATGCAAAAAACTAGCTGGGCGAGGCGGCGGGCGCCTGTAGTCCCAGCTACTCGGGAGGCTGAGGCCGGAGAATGGTGTGAACCCGGGAGGCGGAGCTTGCAGTGAGCTGAGATCCGGCCACTGCACTCCAGCCTGGGTGACAGAGTGAGACTCCATCTCAAAAAAAAAAAAAAAAAAAGACAAAAGTAGAGTTATTTTGGCTGAAGTAGAGGATAAGATGCCCAAAGCACCACTAACCTAGGTAAACTACTGTAGATCATCTCCAAGGTCTTTTCAAGATGGAAACTTCTAGATTTCTACGATTTTAAAACTGAAAAAGAGATTGATGTGCCTCCTCCCCATTTACTTCTGATATAATTTTCTGCAATTAGTAATTGGCAGGGTAGAATAAGCTGCTGGAATTTTTCACAATGTAATTTACAACTAAAAATGACTTTGGAAGTTGATATGCCTTTGAAATGAAAAGTATTCTGTTTTCAGAAGTTCCATTCACAAGTCCTCTAAAGTTAAAAGAAAGTTACTAAAATGATAGGAGCAGAAATAAAGCCCACTGGAAAATAAGCAGCCCTGGACAAGTTCTACCTACCACCATGTCAATTTTAACAACTCACTGCAAACTGCTTCTCAAGAGCCTGTGTAGCGTGCTGCGAAAACCACCGGACGAGGCCATCCTTGTTAAACCCTGGTTCCATTCCTTCCTCCACCTGCCATGTGACCTCGGACAAGCCCCACAACTTTTCAGAGGTTTTCTCAGCTATGAAACAGGAGTGATGACGGCGTTCTCATCGATCTAACACGATTAAAAGATTCAAATAAGAAAACTGGTGAAATGGCACTTTGAAAATTGTGAAATAATTTTCAAAGTGAGGGACCGTTACTTTATGCTAAAAAACAAAGCTGTCATGAGTCAACCAAACAAATGCCCCAAACCCCACAGGATAAAAGTCTGTCTGTCCTATCATCTATAATCTTTCAGAGTTGTATGGCAGGGGAGAGGCAGGTCCAACATGTAATCTCCCCTTTAGAAAGAACAATCTCAATGAGGAGTGCAGTTTGTAGACTGGCTGGCACTCACACATGTGCTAAACAGCAACAGCCTAAGGTCACAAGTCTCACAAGTGGAGGGTCAGGATTCTTGCTATTAAGTTCATGAAGTTCCTATAATAAAAATAACTCTCTCTGTCTATATTTAGATAAAACAACCAGTCTCAGGTCATTCTAGAGAGAAGAGCCAGGACTCACCAAAATGTACCTCTGAGCTAAACAACAATCCCCTAGATGGCTCAGACCCTCCTCCCTATAATCTGAGGTAGGGGCTAATTTCTGAGTAAATCCTTCATCCAGAAGCCATTAAGGGTCACAGGCATCAAGAGACACAGGCCTGTGTAATGGAAAGACCAGTGGCTGGAGAGTGAGCAGATTGTCACCAACGTGCTGTGTAACCTCATGTAAGTCCCCTGCCCTCTGGTCATGGATTTCTTGATCAGTATACTGAGGGGTCATGAGATGATTTCCACAGCCCATTCACCAGTAAGATTCTAGGTTTCCTCTTGACATCCCTCTGTTCCCTGTATTGGTTTCAGTACTCACCTTGTGGCCATGGCTGAAAAGTGGCAGCACAGGGAACCCTGAGGAGGTGAGTCCGGTACTCCCACTGGGCTATGCTGATCAGAGGACCACAGACTCTCTGAAGACAGCAACTTGATTTTTATAGACTACTTAAAACCAAACAGGAAAAGGAAGCTGAACCAGAGACAAAGGGGAAACAAACCCAAGTGAAAAACTGAAACCTAGGTAGAAAATAGAGAAACAAGAAGCTAGCAGTGCAGAGCCCTACCAGCGTGGGTGGCTGAGAGGCACTTCACAGGCCTGACACCTCCACGGCTGGCAACCTCAAGCCTCTAAGCACTTCCTGCAAGGGTGCAAGGGTGGGTGATGCCTGCTGGAGGTAGGGGCCAGGTCGTGGTGCTGGCCCCCGACGAACTAGCTCTATAGTCTGTCTAAGTCAATGCCATTTAAGAGGTCTGGGCCTCGGTTTTCCATCTGTTATAGAAAGTGCAGGCTCAGCACAGACGACTTCCTATAGGCCTTAAGAAAAGGCTACAAGAACTCGCAAGAGTCCCCGCTGACTCTCCAGAGAATAGAAGACTAGATGATAAAGACTATAAGCTGATCTTTTTTTTTTGAGACAGAATTTCACTCCCATCGCCCAGGCTGGAGTGCAATGGCACGATCTTGGCTCACCGCAACCACCGCCTCCAAGGTTCAAGCGATTCTCCTGCCTCAGCCTCCTGAGTAGCTGGGATTATAGGCATGTGCCACCATGCCCAGGTAATTTTGTGTTTTTAGTAGAGACAGGGTTTCTCCATGTTGGTCAGGCTGGTCTCAAACTCCCGACCTCAGGTGATCCGCCTGCCTCGGCTTCCCAAAGTGCTGGGATTACAGGCATGAGCCACCATGCCAGGCCGCCGATCAAGTCTTAATATTTGACTCTGGAACAAAATTTGTACTTCTACCGAGCAGACAGCTCTCTCTAATGAGGACATTTAAGTCAGCAATTTAGAGCCTGAAAGGAAAACATTTGAGGAACACTGAGAACTTGGCTTTGTCACTTGTTCATTAAATGGGTGGCCTCAACTGTAAAATGGGGTTAGTTATACTTACTTTGCCTATCTCCCACAGGGTTCTCATGAAGATAAAATCCAGTTCAATCTTTCTTTCAAAATCTACTGAGAACTCACTAAGAAGCATGCACTGTGTTAGAAATCACAGACAAAAAATTCAGAACGACCGTACTGGTCCTTAAAGGACTTTTATGGCTTAGGAAAGAAGAATCCTGCCCTCTGGTCATGGATTTCTCGATCAGTATACTAAGGGGACCTGAGATGATTTCTATAGCCCATTCACCATTAAGGTTCTAGGTTTCCTCTTGACATCCCTCTGTTCCCTGTATTGGTTCCAGTACTCACCTTGTGGCCATGGCTTGATAATGTTAGCAAATATTTAATAGATCCATTAAAATATTGATATAGTGAAAAATAGTTGTACAGAGTACAGTACAAAAGAAGTATCAGTTCTAATTGCAGAGATGAATGCACTTTGAATGCTAAAAATGCATTTTTAAGAGGCTTTTAATGATATACATTTCCCTTTAAGCACTGTTTTAGTTGCAAACCACAATTTGGATGTATTGCAGTTTTCTTTTTTCTTTTGGTTCAAAATATTTTTAATTTTCTCTAGTGATTTCTTCTTTTATCCATAGATTATTGATAAGTGCTTTGTTAAATTTTGAAATATTTGGTGTTTTCCTATATGTGTCGCTACTTATTTCCAATTTAATTCTACTGGGCTCAGAGAACATATTTGGTGTGACTTCTTCCTTTGTTTTTCCTGGTATGATCTCAATCCTTTCACATTTATCAAAATGTGCGTTATGGCCCAGCATGCAGTCTACCTTGGCGGATGCAGCATACGCACAAGGAAAGAATGTGTATTCTGAAACTGGTCGGGTGCAGTGTTCTAAAATGTCAATTAGGTCATGGTGGTTAATAGTATTGTTCAGAACGTCTATGTCCTTGTTACTTTTTGTTGCTGTTGTTTGTTTTTGTCTAATTATTCTATCAACTGCTGAGGGAAAGGTCCTGAAATCTCCAACTGTGACTGGATTTCCCTCTTTAATTCTGTCACTCTTTATTTCATGGGTTTTGAAGCTCTTATTAGGTACATTTTTCCATGCCACATTGGTTTTCTGCACTGCTGTAACAAATTACCACAAACTGAGTGGCTTATAACACACACACTTACTATCTTAAGAGTTTTGTAAGATCATAGGAGGTAAGAAGCCCAACATCATCAGAAGTCCCACATGGGTCTCTCTTGCTCACCTTTCTCAGCTTCTAGACACTGCCTGCATTGCTTTCTCATAGCCCCTCTGTCCGCTTTCAAAGCACGCAGCATTGCTCCGACCCTTCTTCCACAGCGACATGTCTTTCTGACCACGGTGTGGACAGGTTCTCTACTTTTAAGGACTCATGTGACTAGACTGGACCCAATGGATAATCCAAGATAACCACTCCATCTCAAGGTCCACGACTTTAATCACATCTCCAGAGTCGTTTTTGCCACGTAAGGTAATATTTTATTTATTTACTTTTTTAGAGACAGGGTCTATCGCTGTCACCCAGGCTGGAATGCAGTGGGGTGTGATCATAGTTCACTGCAGCCTCAAACTCCTGGCTCAAGTGACCCTCCTATCTCAGCTTCCTGAGTAGTTAGGACTATAGGCACACACCACCATGCCTGGCTAATTTAAAAACATTTTTTTAAATAGAGATGGGGTCTTGCTATGTTTCTGAGGCTGGTCTCAAACTCCTGGTCTCAAGTGATCCTCCTGCCTTGGCCCCCAAAGTGCTAGGATTACAGGCATGAGCTACCATGCCCATCCCATGTAAAGTCACAGAGTCACAGGTTCTAGGGATTAGGGCAGGGTGATGGCATTACTCTGCCTACTACACATCCTTTCACCTTCAGTTGATTTGTATCTTTGTCCTATAGATAGTGTATGATTGAGTCTTGCATTTTCACCCAGTCTGACAATTTCTATCTTTTAATTGGGGTATTTAGTTTATTTACATTTAGCTTATTGATACAGATGGATATAGGTCTACTACTTTGCTATTTGTTTTCTGTTTGTCTCGTCTGTTTCTGGTTCCTCTGTTCTTCGTTTCCTGTATTCTTGTGGGTAAACTAAATACTTTTCAGAATTTCATCTGAATTT
This sequence comes from Macaca fascicularis, assembly GCF_037993035.2. NCBI lineage: Eukaryota > Metazoa > Chordata > Mammalia > Primates > Cercopithecidae > Macaca > Macaca fascicularis. Next base: position 168,149,857 of record NC_088381.1, on the reverse strand, counting down.
CTCTGTTGACTTTTTAGCTATACCTCTATTTTTTTACAGGTCTTTCTAGGGATTACAATATACATTCTTAACTTTATAAAGTACACTGAGTTAATATTGTACCACTTCAGTAAAATGTTAAGAACTTCATAATTGCTTAATTTCATTCTCCACTCCCATCCTTTATGGTGTAGCTGTCATATGTGTTACATACTCAAAATATAATGTTATATATTTTTGTTTTAGACAATCATATATATATATATATATATACAGCTGACCCTTGAACAGCACAGGTTTGACCTTCATAGGTCCATTATACTACTACTTTTTTTGAGATGTGGTCTCGCTCTGTTGCATAGGCCAGAGTATAGTGGTGCAATCACAGCTCACTGCAGCCTCAACCTCCTGGGCTCAAGCAATCCTCCCATCTCAGCCTCCCAAAGTGCTAGGACTACAGGCATGAGCTACCACCACGCCTGACCCAGGTCCACTTGCACATGAAATTTCTTCTACCTCCGCCACACCTGAGACAGCAAGACCAACCCCTCCTTTTCCTCTTCCTCCTCAGCCTACTCAGTGTGAAGATGACAAAGATGAAGAACTTTAAGATAATCCATTTCCAATTAATTACTAGTGAAACTAATTAAAATATATTTTCACTTATGATTTTAATAAAATTTTTCCCTAGCTTAATTATAAGAATACAGTGTGTAATACATATAATAACAAAGTATGTATTAACCAACTGCTTATGTTATTGGTAAGGCTTCCTGTCAACAATAGGCTCTTAACAGTTAAATTTTAGGGGATGCAAGTTTTAGGTGGATTTTTAACTGTGTGAGGGGCCAGCACCCTAACCCCTGGATTGTTCAAGAGTCATGTGAGTGTACATATGTGTGTGTGTATTGAAGAAATAAAAGTCTTTATGTTTACTCATATATTTCTCTTTTCCAGTAATCTTTATCCATCCCTGAACATCTGAATTTCCTGTTTTTGTTTTTTTGTTTTTTGTTTTTTTTTCAGCCTGAGGAACTTCCTTTAGAATTTCTTTTTGTTTTTTTGAGACAGGGTCTTGCTCTGTCACCCAAGCTGGAGTACACTGGTGTGGTGTGATCTCGGCTCACTGAAACCTCTGCCTCCCAGGCTCAAATGATTCTCCTGCCTCCTGCCGTCTGAGTAGCTGGGTCTAAAGGTATGCGCCACCATGCCTGGCTAATTTTTGTATTTTTAGTAGAGAACGGTTTCACCACGTTGCCCTGGCTGGTCTCAAACTCCTGGATTCAAGGGATTCGCTCACCTCGGCCTCCCAAAGGGCTGGGATTATAGGCGTGAGCTACTGTGCCCGGCCTCCTTGAGCATTTTTTGTACAACAGGTAAGTTGGCAATAAAATTCTCTTACTTTTCTTTTATCTGAAAAACATCTTTGTCTTCAAGCCTCAAAGCACTTTTTGCGAATAGAGAATACTGAGGGTTTTTTTGTCTTTCAGCACTTTAAAGGTATTGTTTCACTGTCTTCTGGCCTCCACGGTTTCTGAGAAGTCAGCCATCATTCACATACAATGTACGTAATGGATCCCTTTTCCTTTGGTCATTTTTAATATTTTCTTTTTCTTTCGTTTTCAGCAGTGTGACTGTGATGGGTTTAGGTGTGGTTCTTTTTGCATTGATTTTGCTAGGGTTTCATTGAGATTCTTAGGTATGTAATTTAAGGTTTTTCACCAAATTTGGGAAATTTTAGTCATTATTTCCTCAATTATTTTTCTTCTGCCTCATTCTCTTTCTCCTCTTCCTCTGGCACTGCAAGTACATGTATGTAGACCTCCTGATATTATCACAAGGCACTGGTAATTCTTTTTAAAATATTTTCCCATTTTTCAGACTAGATATCTATTGATCCATCTCCAAGTCCACTACCCTTTCTTCTGGACCTCTGATCCACTTTTAGTCTCATCCAGTAAATTTTTCATTTCATTTCCAGTAGTAGAATTTTCAATGGGCAAGTTTTTTATAATTTCCATTTCTCTGTTGGGATTTCCTGTTTGTTCACTTTATCCACCTTTTATTAAAGTCTGTGAACATATTTATTATGGGTAACTTGAAGAACTTGCCTGTTTGTTCCAACTTCAGGAGCATTTCAGGGTCTACTGACTGCTTTCTTCCCCTTAAGTATATGTCACATTTTCTGACTCTGTATGTCCACTAACTTATGATTGTATGTTAGATACAGTATGATACATTGCAGAAAGTCTGGATTATGCTATCTTTCTTTAAAGATGTAAAGTCTGTTCTGGTAGTCAGGGAGATTACTGGCAGATCCTTTTGGTGCTACCAAGCTTGGCTCAAACCTTTCTTCAGTTCTATTTCCATTTTGAATTTAGCCTTAGGGGTGTGCCTCCCCTAAACAACCCCCCAACTCCACCCCCCACCCCCCACCCGCATCTGACTCAAGAGCACAGTCCTACTTCTAAGGTGTGACGTTCTGGGATCTCAACTGAATGCCTGAGGTGTTCAGGGAAGTTTCTTCATTCAGGTTAAGCTGGATCTGCAACATCTCCCAGAACTGAATGACCTCTGGCATCATCATTGGGTTCTTAGCCCTACAGCAGGTGATCTCTGCCAGGCCTCCTGAAGAGTCTCACTCTGCACATGCACACCCAGCTCTCAGCCAACAATCCAACTAGAATCCTTACAAAGAACTCTGCTGTCTTTGCCCCATCACAGGGCTTCCATTTCTCTAGTTCCTTGCCCTGCAAACTCCAACTATTTCAGTGGCATAGAATTCTAATGTCTGCCCCGAGCTGACTAAATCACCCTTCCATTTGGGCTCCACCACTCCATGCCGAGACTAGATGGTAACTGCAGGCAGAAAGCCAGGGGCTTCTCATGGCGTTTCCTCTCTCAAGAATCAAAGTCCTATCCTGTCTGTCCAAAGTCTGAAAATGGCAGGGATTTAATATCTTCCATGAATCTCAGTACCCTTTTTATATTCAGTTGCTTCACATATTTTACACAGTTTCGTAGTTGTTTCTGTCAAGAGAGCAAGTCATTACCATTATTCTGCCATGGCCAGAAGCAGAAGTCAATTATGATTATTAAACTACAAAAGGGTATTGTTTCTCATTTTCTGAAGATGCTAGCCTAAGAGTAAACATCTTCTCTGTGAGAAGTGTCTTTCAGTTTCACCCCTCGTTTCCTCTGTCCTTCACATGTTACTACTACCTTTTATCGGTTTCACTAGGTAGGTAACACGTAAGAGTGAACCTTCTGGGGCTATTATTTTAACTCTATCATCTAGCTTTAATAAAGCATTGAGAAGAATTATGAAAAGCAGCAAAAAATGTGGCAAGCTTTCTGAGCAGGGTGCTATGAGACAGGGATTCCAGCCCTTGCTTTGTTATTGACATGCTGTACGTTCCTGGGCATTCAGGTCTCTACTTTGACCCTGGTGTCTCCAGGTCCGATGGAAAAAAATGATCTTATAAATAACTATGTACTACAGGTATGGTACCAATTCCTAAATCGACCATGTCAGGGCAACAGAAAATGCTGGAAAGATGGAATAGGAGCTGCTGACACTTGTGAAGCAATTTAGTGAGCAAGTTAAGAAACATATCCTGTTTAAGGTAGCATCTTATAATGTGACACCATGAATTGCACTCAGCACCTGGTATACTGCTTAGGTAGCAGGTACAGTGTAAGTGGTGATTGTATGAATAACTATGCATGGACGAATAAATTAATTAATTAATGAGGAAGAAGGGCATCAACTCATACAGGATATTGATATTAAATCCTAAGGCATTTGGCTTTGGATTTTGAACACAGTAAATGCTCAATAAACAACAACTGTGTTGACTTGAATTAAAAGATGTGCTTTCCATGTATCCAGACCCCAACAGAAAGCAGAGTGGGCTGAAAATAAATCATAGAGCTATACTAGAAGACACTCTACTTAGGAGATCTAGTTCAAAAACTTGCTGTGGTGACTTGGGAAAGTCAACTTTCTTCTGTGGGTTTTAGTTTTCTTTTCTGTAAACAGACTAATCTCACTTCTCTTTCTTTCTCATTGGGATGTTTGTGAATGAAAGGGTCCTTCACTAACCAGAAATGAATTATGTTTGTATAATACTGACATTTCATGAGAATTTGTGTTAAGAAGGCAGGGTGTTTTGAGTACAAAGGATTATGTACAAAGGATTATGAAATCCTATTAACAATGCTGCAGTAGGCTTTTAAAATATAATATTTTATATGTGCTATCATTAGTTGACTCCTGGAACCTCAACTATCACTCCAAAAACCAAAATGGAAATTGGATCTGCCAGAGATTCTATTATTCTCAACTACTTTGCCTGAGAGACATTTCTTTAAAAAGTTTACACTAAAAAAGCTCAGCCAGCCACAAGACGCTAAAGTGCCTTTTCCTTCCCAGTTCACTCACAGTTCAGGTTCAGCTCTTGCTGATAGGGCCTGCCTAAGCCTGCCTGCTCTGTGAAGTCCAAATGTTTATCATACCAGAGGGAAGACATGAAGAACAAACAACTCAGGTAAAAAAAAAACAAAAAACAACTCCAAATAATCTTTCTGATGATCTGAGACCTGTCGTCAGAAAATGTTTCATTTCCAGAGTTACAGCATCTGGAAAGAAAGCGTAAATGGCCAAATAAAGAAACTCCGATGTCAGCTGAGCAATCTCTTAGGGGGACTGTAATATGGCTCTTCACCAGTATCTGTGACCTTAGACTTCCGTGGACTTGTGTTCCTGAGGACACTATGCTACATATAATCTTTCTCCACATACATCTTTCATCATATAAAGGGAGAAGTAAAGGGGAAAGGTAAAATCCCACCACCAGACTCCTGGAATGGGAAATCTAGTTTCCTGTACACGCCCTGGTGGTTCAGGCTCCTGTGCCTTGTAAACACAGCTGTCCTCACCTCCTGAAATGACTTCTTACCCCATCTACAGGCAAACTTGGGTTTGTCCTTCAAGATCCAATTTGCCTATATCTTCTTTAATCAAGTGTTTACTGAGCCCCCAGGATAGAGAAAATTATTCCTGCACTGTGCTACCTCTGTATTTTGTAATTTTATCAATTTAGTGGTCACAGAGCATTACCCCTTTAGGAAGCGACTATCATTTCTTATTTATCTTTTATAATCAATTGTGGGCAGCACAATTCTTGGTACATGGTGTGTGTTCAGAATCTTTGTTAAGCTATTTTGCCTGAAAGGACTGGGACTCAAGAAGTGCACGAATTACTAGTGGTATAAAAAGGGGACAGATCGGGCCTTGTGTTTTCAAGCCTAGAGTTTGCTGAGTCTAGCCTCTGATACCAGGCCACCCTGCCCTGAGGTACTCCCTTTCGACCACACTCCTGGTTAAACTCATCTGCAGCAGAAGTAGACCATATATGCCAGCCAAGGAAACCGAATATTCTAAGGAAATCATTACTAATTCCCAGAAGAAAATTGTAACGTCTCAGAGAAACGCAAGTACCATAAAAGAAAAACTTAAAAGACAGATAACAAATGAAGCAACCTCTACCATGGGAAATAGAATTTTAAAATCCAATAAGTACAATAAATGTCTTTGGAGACACAAGGGAAGATACTTAAAACATTAAGTGAGAATAAGCCATAAGGAAGAACAACCAAGCACTTTTTTTTAGTATAAAAATATAATTGCTGAAATAGAGAACTCAACAAATATGCTCAGCAGAAGCAGCAAAGATGAGAAACTGAGAATCGGGTCAAAGAGTTGACCCTAAAACATCAGGTAGGGAAAAAGGGACAGGGAGGACAGAAGTATCAATTTCTGTGTAAAAGGCATCTCAGAAGCAAAAAAAAAAGAGAGAGAGAAGTGAAATGACAGAAAATTTTGTAGAATTCAAGAAAGATGTAAGAGCTCAGACTGAAAGGGGTGGGCCGGGCGCATCACGCCTGTAATCCCAGCACTTTGGGAGGCCGAGGTGGGCGGATCACGAGGTCACGAGTTCAAGACCAGCCTGACCAACATGGTGAAACCCCGTCTCTACTAAAAATACAAAAATTAGCAGGGTTTGGTGGCGCATGCCTGTAATCCAAGCTACGCAGGATGCTGAGACCGGAGAACGGCTTGAACCAAGGAGGCGGAGGCTGTGGTAAGCCAAGATCGAGCCATTGACACCAGCCTGGTGACAGAGCAAGACGCCATCTCAAAAAAAAAAAAAAAAAAAGAAAAAGAAAACAACGTGCATGTACACATACAGACACAAACACCAATTACGGTATCTAATAACAGCAGAGACAGAGACAATTCTAAAAGCTTTCCACATAAAACCAAGTCACCTACAAAGGAACAAAAATCAGACCAGACTTCTTCACCTCAACTAGGGTAAAACAATGAGGTATTATCTTCAGAATGCTGGAGGAAACAAATTTTTGAACCTTACATTTCATTCCATACCAATCTAAAGTATCATATACATGCAAGGAAGAAAGAAATATATTTTTAGGTATACAAGATTTCAGAAAGTTTTACAGGTACAGACCTTCTTTGGAAAAATTTCACTGTATATATTCTAGCAAAAAGAAAATTTACCCCTAGGAATAAATAGCAGGCTATGACACGTGGGAACATCCAACTGAATATTTTTAAGCCACGAAGAGGGAATGAGGTACTGACACACGCTACAACAGACAGACCTTAGGAAACATTATGTGCAGAGAAAAACGTGAGACACGAAAGGTCACATGTTATATATTTATATGATACTCAGAATAGGCAGATTTAAAGAGACAGGATACAGATTTTTTTTTTTTTTTTTTTAGAAGGAGTCTCACTCTTGTGGCCCAGGCTGGAGCGCAATGCTGCGATCTCAGCTCACTGCAACCTCCCCATCCCAGGTTCAAGCAATTCTCCTGACTCGGCCTCCCAGGTAGCTGGGATTACAGGCATGTGCCACCAGGCCCAGCTAATTTGTATTTTTAGTGGAGATGGGGTTTCACCATTTTGGTCAGGCTGGTCTTGAACTCCTGACCTCAGGTGATCTGCCCGCCTTGGCCTTCCAAAGTGCTGGGATTACAGACATGAGCCACTGTGCCTGGCCAGGACACAGATTAGTGGTTGTCACAGGCTGGTGACAGGGGATGTGTGCCTGGGTCTTAATTTATAAAGGTCACTGAGAATGACACAAAGAGGTCAGTGCCATTGAAAGAAAAGTTTAATGTCATTCACAGTTCCCCCACAAAATAAGAGGCACAGCACAACATGCAGGGCCACGGGGGAAGCACCAGATTCAATAAGGAGACAGGAGCAAGGGGAAGGCACAGGCCACAGCCCTTATGGGGGCTTCCATAGGGAAGGCAAGGCAGGCAGGATAAATGGCTTAGAAAAGGCTACAACTGAATAATTCTAGCAGGCTTTGCGGCCTACGAGGTGTCCCTAGCTGTCTGGAACCTGGCTCTGGGTTGATTTAGAGCAGGAGAAATATTGGCTTGGTGTGTGAGCATCAGATAAAGAAAGTGGCTGGGGTATGGACTCAGGATTGGTTGGTTTGTATATGAAAGACAGACTCACCAACAAAAGCTTCTTCTTATTGTCTCTAGGAATTAGCTAACCCTGGGAGGGGTAGTCTCTTCCCCAGCCAACAAGGCCCCATAAAGATGTCAAAACGTTGGGCACAGTGGCTCACTCCCGTATTCCCAGCACTTTGGGAGGCCGAGGAGGGCAGATCATGAGGTCAGGAGATCGAGACCATCCTGGGCAACATGGTGAAACCCCGTCTCTACTAAAAATACAAAAGTTAGCTGGGCTTGGTGGCACATGCCTGTAATCCCAGCTACTCGGGAGGCTGAGGCGGGAGAATCGCTTGAACCTGGGAGGCGGAGGTTGCAGTGAGCTGGGATCGTGATCGTGCTACTGCACTCCAGCCTGGTGACATAACCAGACTCTGTCTCAAAAAAAAAAAAAAAAAAGGATGTCAAAACATCATAAAATACAAAAAAAATGATTGATACGAAGTGAAGGAACAGACTAATCAATATGGAACTTCCTTTTGTGATAAAAAGAACTATGCAAGAGGAGCTGGGCACGGTGGCTCACACCTGTAATCTCAGCCCTTTGGGAAGCTGAGGCAGGATTGCTTGAGCCCAGGAGTCTGAGACCAGTCTGGGCAACATGGTGAAACCTTGTCTTTACCAAAAAATACAAAAAAAACATGGGTGCAGTAGCATGTGCCTATAGTCCCAGCTACTCAGGAGGCTGAGGTGGGAGAATAGCTTAAATCTGGGTGATAAAAATATATAAAAACTAGATAAAGATAGTGGTTACACAGCCACAATTTTACAGTGTGCAATCCAGTGGTGTTTAGTACATTCACATTAAAACAAAAATCTCATGAAGTTTCTTATTGCCTAAGGTTTAATGATGTTTGAATAAACAACAATAATCAATGACTATTTTTAAGTAAAATATCCATAACTTTGCTCGAAAATTCGACACAGCAACTTTTGTATACGTATAGGGTGTTATTCTATGAAGAACAGAAGGCGGTAAGAGTACATTAAAGACTGACGGAAGCTGCAGACACTGACAAGCTTTAAAACGACGATAAAGAAAAATAAGTATAAGCATGGGTCACATTAAGGGAGGAGTAGCCATGAGGAGAATAAAAATAGAACCTATAGTTTCTCACTCAACTGAAGAAATGTAATATATCCATCAGAAGGCGAAACGAGAAAAAACAAGGAGAAAAAGCATAAAAAATAGAAAATATAGAATAAGACAGCAGTAATAAAAGCATGTTGATCTTTATTTTTTATTTTTATTTTTTGCTTGTGTACTGCTATGGACTGTGTCCCCCAAAATTCATATGTTGAAGCCCTAACCCTCAACTGGAGACAGGGCCTACAGAAAGTCAATTAAGGTGACATGAGCTCCTAAGGGTAGGGTCCTGATTGATAGGATTAGTGTTTCTGTATGAAGAGATGCCAGAACATGTGCATGCTCTCATGTGCACTCTCTCTTTTTCTCTCTGCCAGGTGAGTGCATTGCAAGAAGGTGGCCATCTGCAAGCCAGGAAAAGGGTCCTTGCCAGAAACTGAACTGATGGGCATCTTGATCTTGGACTTCCCAGCCTCCAGAACTGTGAGAAAATAAATGTCTTGTTTAAACCACCTAGTCTATGATATTTTGCTACAGCAGCCCACGCAGACTAATACACATACCTTCTAAAAGTATTTAGAAAATCTGTATATCTTGCATTTTTTTTTTTTTTTTTTTTGAGACAGGGTCTCCTGCTGTTGCCCAGGCTGGAGTGCAGTGGTGCAATCTCTGCTCACTGCAACCTCTGCCTCCTGGGTTCAAGCAATTCTCCACCTCAGCCTCCCAAATAGCTGGGGCTACAGGTACACACCACCATGCCCAGCTAATTTTTGTATTTTTGGTTAGTGACAGGGTTTCACCATGTTGCCCAGGCTGGTCTTGAACTCCTGGGCTCAAGCAATCTTCCTGCCTTGGCCTCCCAAAGTACTGGGATTACAGATATGAGCCACCGTGCCTGGCCCCTCCTGCATATTTTTAAGGTGACACCAATTTTTCAAGATAAATTTAAACGGCTGCAAAAAGATATAATATTTAGAAACATTATATATGACATGCATGTGTTAAATATATTACATTTATAAATGCAATTTAATATGTAAGTGTAAGCTGTTTCAGAATTTACAAAAAAGGTCTGACATAAAACATAATTGGCAAAGCCTGTCTGCTCTGTCAACCATTCAGGCGAATCAGATTTACTTTCCGTCAGAAAAAGTTTGACCTTATTTTCAACTCAAACATGCTCTACACATCACAGTGAAAGCACAGCACTTCGAGATTCTTAGTTTTAAAACCAACTACCAGATAGGTAAGGCATGGGGATGCGCCATGAGTTGGTAGCCTGGAAGAGAAAAGACCTGCCCTTCTGTTATTTTTCACAGAGACCTTCTTTGCTTTGCTTTTATGAGACTCTCTTTTAGGGCCAACGAGTTCTCAAATTATTTCTGTTTGGTTCACCGAGGTATTATGTCCTGAGGTAAGCTAAGGACGCATTGTAAAATGTGGAAGGGTCGGTGATGTGTCTGTCTTCTGTACACTGAGAGGAGAAACACGGAAGCTGATGGGAGAAAGGAGCAGCAGCACGCAGGCACATTTCCTAACAGATCAACACTGGCCTGGAATATACACGGAAGTGAGAAATCAGGGAATTGGCTCCCTTGCCAATTTACCCCCAGGAAGTCTTTATGTACCCCCAGGAATAAACATGCCCCAGTTTGAAGACTGCTGTGCTAATATAACAGCAATGACCACACTATAAACAGGTTACAATTACTGGCCAAGAGACAGGAATTGTTAGATTGAATAAAAAACAAGAACCAGAGTTACGAAGTCTACACAAGATAGCTAAAACCAATGAATGCTTCAACACTGAAAATAAAGAAATAGAAAAGTTATAACGCTGTTATAAGTAAAAAGAAAATTACGTTAGCAATTTTAATATCAGACAAATAGAATTTAAGAAGGAAAAGAGATTAAGAAACCAGAAGAAGATTATACAGAAGTCACCTTCATCCATGGGGATACATGTTCCAAGGCCCCCAGTGGATGCCTGGAACCATGACAGTACTGAACCCTATGTATACACCATAGGCAAGAGTAGATCTGATAAGCTGCTAAGTGACTGACAAGCAGGTAGTGTGGACAGCGTGGATAGGCTGGACAAAGAGATGATCCATGTCCAGTCAGGACGGAGCAGGACAGTGCAAGGTTTCATCATGCTACTCAGAATGGCCTACAATTTAAAATTTACAAATTATTTCTAGAACTTGTCATTGAATTTTTCTGGAACAAAGTTGATCTCAGGTAACTGAAACAGTGAAAAGCAAAACCATGGATGAGGCGGGGGAACTACTGTATGCTAGTAAAAATAATAAGGCTGGGTGCAGTGGCTCACGCTTGTAATCCCAGCACTTTGGGAGGCTGAGGCAGGTGGATCACTTGAGGCCAGGAGTTCGAGACGAGCCTGGGCAACACAGTGAGACCCCCATTCCTTAATTTTTTTTTTTAATTAGTTGGGCGTGGTGGTGCCTGCCTGTAGTCCTAACTACTTAAGAAGCTGAGGCGGGAGTACTGCTTGAGCCTGGGAGGTTGAGGCTGCAGTGAGCTACGATCTTAACCACTTCACTTCAGCCTGGCGGACAGAGTGAGACCCAATCTCAAAAAAAAAAAAAATCATGAGCTCAAACACAAATAATATAGCATTATGGAGAGAAATAAACACTTGTAGCAAATATTGTTAAAATATGAATTAAATATTTTTTAAAACACACACATTTTTAAAAAGCAAGGACACGTTAGCTCCCCACTGAGATATCTCCTGTTGACATTTCTTTTAAAGTTATATATGTTTAAAGATAGAAAACTCAAAGTACAGGAAGATACAGAAGGTAAATTAAAGCTCCTCTCCTTTCCCCGATCCTTTCTTCCCCAAAGACAACCACTGTTAACACTGGAAAAAAATGTTTTTAGAGGGTGGGAGTTGGGGGATTTACAATCCTCATTTATGGTAGTCCACTGTTGCTTCCTTTATACCTGTGTCCCCTTGAGCGAGGATCGACTAACGTAAATCCTGCTTTGTAAAGAGGCCAGAAAACTTGTGCAACTTAATGGCTCAAAAAGTGATGCAAACATGCTATAACATGGATGAACCTTGGAAACATTAGGCTAAGTGAAAGAAATCAATCACAAAAATCACATATTGTCTGATTCCATGCATACGATATGTTCAAAAGGGGCAAATCCATAGAGAAAAAAGTAGATTGGGGTTGCCTAGGGCTGGTGAGGAGAGGCTGCGGGAGATGGGAGACTGACTGCTAGTGGGTTGAATCTACTTTTGGGGTGATAAAAACGTTCTACAATTAATTGTCGTGATTGTTGCAAAACTCTGTGAATATACTAAAAACAACTGAGTTGTATACTTTCAAGGCGTGAATTTTATGGTATGTAAATTATATCTCAATAAAGCTATTGTTTAAAAATGCCCCAAATGCAGACTGAAAATATAAATGCTTCCAACTGGGTTATGAAGTAACAGGAGAATTTTGAGACTGTTGAAGAAAACCATCCCATCATTCTGACTCACATCAGAAACAATACTCAGTAGAAAGGACTGCATCCAGGGTGATGATTCTCAAGTTATTTCAGCTGTCCAGAGAGTAAAAAGACATAAAACGAAGCAAGGGCACTTCTGGCAAAAAAGGCCTCCCTAGAATACAGCAGTTGCAATACATGTGCTCTTTGGCTTCCAGGCAATTCCTGTGAACTTGAACGACGCTCACACACTTTGACGCAAGCCTACGAACTGGACCTGAGAACCGTTTATTTCCCAAGCTAGAAGTTTCCAAATCTTCTGCTTCCTTTCAATGATTTCCAGTGGTTTTAAAGAACATTTAAAGAAAAATAGGACACATTAGCTAGACTTGGTTAATTACAAATCAAATAATGCAAAACTACTTCACCACTTAAATTACTAGAGTTTTTGTTTTTCAGACCTTTTTGCTTGGTTTGGTTTTGCTTCTATTTCATTTCCACGAATGTAACACCTGTATAGATTGGTGATGTAACCACCACCACAATCAGAAGGCAGAAGAGTGCCATAACTCCCAAGCTCCCCCAGCTCTCCCTTTGTAGTCATACCCACCCCCACCAATTCCCAGCAACCACTGATCTGTTCTCCCTCTCAATAGTTTTGTCTTTAGGAAAATGTCATGTTAATAAATCATGTAACATGTAGCCTTTTATGACTTCTTAGGCCTCCTTTACTCAGTGTAATGCCTTTGAGATTCATTTGAGCTGCTGTGTTATTAATAATTAGCTCCCGGATGGGCGAGGTGGCTCAAGCCTGTAATCCCAGCACTTCGGGAGGCCGAGACGGGCGGATCACGAGGTCAGGAGACTGAGACCACCCTGGCTAACACGGCGAAACCCCATCTCTGCTAAAAAATACCAAAAAAAAACCAGCCAGGTAAGGTGGCGGGTGCCTGTAGTCCCAGCTACTCGGGAGGCTGAGGCAGGAGAATGGTGTAAACCCGGGAGGCGGAGCTTGCAGTGAGCTAAGATCTGGCCACTGCACTCCAGCCTGGGCGACAGAGCGAGACTCCGTCTCAAAAAAAAATAATAATAATAATTAGCTCCTTTTTTTTTTTTAAATGCAGAGTCGTGTTCTGTTGTACGTATGTATTACAAGTTGTTTATCCATTTAATCGAACGACAATTTGGGTTGTTCACAGTTTTTGGCAATGGTCATGAAAGTTTTCATTTCCATAGGGTGACTATGTAGGATTGCTGGGTTATATGTTAACTGTATGTAAAACTTTATGAGGAACTGCCAAACTGCTTTCCAGAGTAGCTGGGCCATTTTGTATTCCTTCTGGCAGTGTAGGAGAGTTGCTGCTCTGCACCCCCAAGGCACTGTCAGTATTTCATCTTAGTCACTCTAGTAAGTGCATATGATATCCTAATTTTAACCTGCATTTCTCTAATGATTAATGATGTTGTGCATCTTCTCTCGTGCTTATTTGCCATCTGTATATCCTCTTTGGTGAAGTGTCTGTCTTTTGCCCAATTGAAAAAACTGAATTACTTTCTTACAGTTAAGTTTTGAGAGTTCTTCATACATTCTGAAGACAAACCCTTTGTATTTGTAAATATTATTTCCAAGTCTGTCTCTTGTCTTTTCATTCTTATAAAATTATCTTTCACAGAATAATAGTTTTTAATTCTGATGAAGTGAAAATGTATCTTTTTGATGAAATTTAATTTGATGAAGTCCAACTTCTCCTTTTTCTTTTACGGATGGTGCTTTTGCTGTCATGTCTAAGAACCTCTTCCCTAAATTCCAGGTCATGAAGATTGTCTCAAGCTTTATAGTTTTATATTTTATATTTATATTTATGAACCATTTTGAAATAACTTTTGTATAATGTGTGAGGATTAGGTCAAAATTCACTTCTTTTTGCATAAGGGTGTCTAACTGTTCCAGCACCATTTGCTGAAAAAGCTATACTTTCTCACTGAATGGACTTTTTACCTTTGTCAAACATCACTTGGCATTTTTGTCAGGACCTATTTGTGGACTTTCTACCCATGTGTCCAATCTCTCCATAAGGTATCTTGTAAAAACACCAGGCTAACTCAGAATCTGAATAATGAACAGTGGTTGGGGACCTGGTTTATTCTGTGATATAGGTTGCGGAATGTGTAACCCAGGCTACATAAATGAAATATTTAGATGAGTTTTTGATATTGCAATATAAACAAGGCACTGCCAACCTGGAAGCATTCCTTGATGGTAACTAAGATAATGAGGCAAACAGAAATCATAACATCTGACAACTGGCTGAGGAAAGCTTCTGTCCTGGAGAGATGAAAGGAGAGTGTGAGCTCTGGCTCTGGACCTGTGCAATGGAGCTCAGTGGAAAGAACAAATCCTTCTGTGTGATCCCTAGGGAGATGACTCTGACCAATGACTAGGACCAGGCACTGGTGCTTGGGTACAGGGAGTCCAGAGATAGATAGGCTATGCTTCCTGCTTTCAGAGGGGGAAGCTACAGGAAAACTATTTTGGTTTGACATTGACCATCTAGCCAATGGTACTATATAGCACCCATCTCCTTTAGGTAAGAGACTGGATCAAAGGACTTGCTTTGACTCTGAGCTCTGATTGTTTTCAAATTAAAGCCAAGGACAGTTTCTGTCCTTGGTGTAATGACTTCATGAAGAAACTGGGGTCATGTAAAACAAAAAAAGAGATCTGTCCAAGGTCTCAAAATACTGGCTGCTAAACTGAGTTTAGAAACCAACCCTCCTGTTGGGCGCAGTGGCTCACGCCTGTAATCCCAGCACTCTGGGAGGCTGAGGTGGGCGGATCAGGATGTCAGGAGATCAAGACCATCCTGGCTAACACAGTGAAACCCCATCTCTACTAGAAATACAAAAAAATTAGCCGGGCGCCGTGGTGGGCGCCTGTAGCCCCAGCTACTCGGGAGGCTGAGGCAGGAGAATGGCGTGAACCTGGGAGGCAGAGGTTGCAGTGAGGCGAGGTCGCGCCACTGCACTCCAGCCTGGGCGACAGAGCGAGACTCCGTCTCAAAGGAAAAAAAGAAAAAGAAAAAAGAAATCAACCCTTCTGATGTTTAGTTCAGGCCTCCTTTCCATTATTTGTCAAAATTCTTTTTTTTGGCGAGGCGGGGCGAGGAAGGTCTAGCTCTATTGCCCACGCTGGAGTGCACTGGCATCATCTTGGCTCACTGCAACCTCTACCTCCCAGGCTCAAGCGACCCTCCCACCTCAGACTCCCGAGTAGCTGGGATTACAGGCAAGGGCCAACACACGCAGCTAATTTTTGTATTTTTTGTAGAGGCAGGGTTTCACCATGTCAGATAGGCTGGTGTTGAACTCGTGAGATCAAGTGATTTGCCCGCCTGGGTCTCCCAAAGAGTTGGGATTACAGGTGTGAGACACCTCACCTGGTCTATTTGTCAAAATTCTTAATCAACGCTGTGTTTGTTAAAGAATAACCCAATGCCTTCTTCAATGACCTAAGCCTCATATATACTCATTGTATGTGTGAGGCTGAGTATCCTTAATCCAAAAATCTGAAATTCAGAATACTCCAAAATTCAAAACTTTTTAAATGCCGACATGACACTGGAAGGAAATGCTCATCGGAGTATCTTGGATTTCCTCATTAAGGATGCTGACTCAGTAAGTATAATACACTGTCTCCTGAGTTCTTCTTATCATTTGGCTATCTCAGAGGCCTTTACAGAGAAAGAAAGTAATCCTACGATTTGAAATTTCAACACTTTTTTTTCAGTGACAAAATGGGGAAAAATCAAATCAAATCAAACAGGTCTCTTCTGAAGACTTTATTTCTGCTCTGAGCTGTTCTGGGTGACCTACTGCTCTAATTAGGCTGGAAATAAACCTGGCTTTCATGAGATGCAGGACATGGCTGGAGGAAAAAGTTGTCAAGACTACTTACAATCATCAGTGCCCACAGGTCTCAGAGCATTCCAAGAATTCATTGATTCATTCCATAATTCATTCTGCCCATTAAGCACAAACACAGACACCCAGGGAGAACAAACACCACTGGCTGATTTAGCTTTACTGATCTGCCCAGGGCAGGACAGAGATGAAAAAAACAATAATGCTGTAGTTTATCAATAGCGCCTCAAATGGGTAGTGTGGTACAGCAGAAGTCAGCACGGCTGACAGTCCTAGCTCTACCTCTCTGAATGTGTGTTCACTGACAAAATGGAAGATTAATCCTGTCCTTTCAACTTGACTGAGTGCTGGTGGGGATCAAATGAGACCGAGGATATGAGAAGTGCTTTGCAGATTGAAAATCACTGTGACCTACACGAGAGAGTTCTTCACCTAACAAACATGTATTGGGCACCTATTACGTGACATGCTCATGCTAAACACCAAGGATAGGAAGTAAACATAATGCAGTCCTGGCCCTCAAGAAGACACTCAGATGTCTGATAAACTGTGGCAGGCGTGATAACGAGGCAAGAGCAGCGGATGTGAGAGCACAGGAGGGCCCTTGGCTTACTCTGGACACTTAAAAAGATGACCAGGAAGAGGTGCCAGGAACAGAGGATTAAGGCAGGAGTAGGAGTTATGCACTAGCTTCTGGAAAATATCACACACTCTTTTATTTAATACTCAAAACAATTCCACAAAGTGGGCATTATTTTTATCATCACTCTTATTGTATTATAGAGCAGTGGCTCCCAACTGCAGAGGGGAGTGAGGTGGCTGCCTTAACTACATCACCAGGCTTACCAACCCCTCTGGCAGCATTTAACAACACACTAGCTATAACTAGGCACTCCCTCCTTTTATTGTCTCTATGCCTAGCTTTCACTCCAGTATTTTATTTATTTATTTATTTATTTATTTATTTATTTATTTATTATAGGGTCTTGCTCTGTCATCCACGCTGGAGTACAGTGGTGCAATCATGGCTCACTGCACTGTTCCCAGTAGGAAAGTGGTATAAAGATGCTCCATGGTCCCCCCTCCAAACCCCCACCAAAGTGGGCCTGCTTCAACTCTTACATCCAAGCTATCCTGGGGAGCTCATTGCTGAAACACTCCATGCTATTTCTCACTGTCCACTCAGGCAGCAGGGACCACCCCTGCATAGGTTACCTCCAGCTGATGTGTAGAGACGGTTTAGGCTTGGTCTTCTCCAAGAAGCCTGGACCGGGGAATTAGATACCCACACATACCCCAGGTCTGCCTGTGGCACTCCTTGGGTCACACTGTAATTACAATGGTCTATTTCCAGGTCTGTCTTTATGCTATGAGCTCTCAGAGGACAAGTATCAATCTTCATCCGTCTTCCCCAGTGCCTGGCAGACTAAAAGTGTTTAAATTATGTTTGTTCTCCTATAGCCCTTGGTTGAAGTCTTCTTGACAGTTTTAATATGTAATTCTGGATTAAGGGTTTGTTGTTCTTGTTGTTATTGTATGTATATTTAAGCCAGAATCTCTGTATAAGAAATACTGTGGGCTGTGAAAGTCAAAATATTAAAAAAAACAGGGACTATCTCCCTTCCCATCCTAGCTTCCTCCCAAGGGAACTACTGTCATGAGTTTCTTGTATATTCTTTCACAACTATGCTATGCATGTTCACGCATGTTGTGAATCCCCCAACCCCCTTTTCCCTCACAATGGGCACACCCTATAATACTATTATAAACCATTATAGAAAGAGGAGGTGATCGATAATTTTAGACGTCAACTTGACCGGATTCAGGAATACCTAGAGAGCAGGTAAAGTGTTATTTCTGGGTGTGTCTCTGAGGGTGTTTCCAGACTGGCATGAGAGTTGGCGGACTAAGTGGGGAAGACCCACCCTCAATGTGGGCAGGTACCATTCAATCAACTGGGGGCCCAGATACAACAAAAGGGCAAAAGCACTTGGGGAAGCTGAGGTGGGAAGACAGCTTGAGCCCAGGAGTTCTAGACCAGCATGGGCAACACAGCAAGACTCTATCTCTACAAAAAAATTTAAAAATTAACCAGGCGTGGTGGCATGCATCTGTAGTCCCAGCTACTTGGGAGGCTGAGGTGGGAGGATTGCTTGAGCCCAGGAGCATGAGGCTGCAGTGAGCCATGACTGTGCCACCGTACTCCAGCCTAGGCAACAGAGTGAGACCCTGTGTCTAAGAGAAAAAAAAAAAAAGGCAGAGGAAAGGTGACTCCCCTCTCTTCTGGAGCTGGGACACTTCTTCTCCTGCCCCTGGGACATCAGAACTCCAGGCTCTCCAACCTTTGGGCTCCAAGACTTGCATGAGCACCTCACCCTACCCCATCCCACCCCCACCCTCACCGGCCTTTGGACTTGGATTCAGCCACAATACTTGCTTCTCTGGGTCTCCAGCATGCAGATTGTCTATCATGGGACTTTACAACCTTCATAATCATGACTTAATACCTCTAATAAGTCCTCCCTTGTATATCTGTATCTATATCTATATCTATATCTATATCTATATCTATATCAACATCTACATCTATATCTATCCTATTGGTACTCCCTGGAGAACCCTGACTAATACAGAGGGGTTCCTAACCGGAGGTGCTCAGATGGATTTCAGTGACCTATAAAACCCTAAAATTTTATTCAATGTTTTTCCACGGTGAACAGGTCTATGTAAACCTACCCACAAAGGTTGATGGAGCTGAAATGCTGAAAAAAAGAGGTTGACAAATCCAGTTTTTCAGAAAGAAAAATTTAATAAGGACTCACAAACAGAAGCCATATCTCATGTGGCCTTGAGAGAGTCGATCCCTGCACTGTCATCCACCAGACTCAGGGCTTATATACCACAGAAAACTTGACTAAGGGCAGGGTTTATGGTAAGTATGTATTTACAATAACATCAATGTTGGTGAGTAAATAAAAGTAGAAATCTCAGAGGCATTCCTGGAACTGGGGTCAATCAGAATTCAACACGGCAGATTAGCATCCCAAATGGAGTGGCTTTAGCCTCCACAAACGTTGTAGCTTAAGCATAGTATACTTTTTCAGGAGAATGTGCTAATAACTACCATTAATTTCTCAAAGTAACTCCTGGCGTCCAAAAAGAAACCTTCCTACCAAAAAAAGCATATGAACTGGCCCTGGGCACAGTGAATGCTACTGAAGCACCCTCATGGCATATTCACCCTGGCCAGAAGTTGCTGGGCCCAGGGCCCAGGGATGGGGGAGGTTTAAGGTGGTAGCATCTCCACTGCTCTTATCAGTAGCAGAGAAATGAAAAGCAATTCAGAGAGTATTCTGAAACCTGTATCAATGCAAATCTAATACAGAACAAAGAATATCACGTAAGTCTGGAAATTCTATTTGGCCCGGCACTTTTAAACCCATTTGCTAAATGTAACAATGTAATTGAAATTCTCTGTCTTAGTTACTTTCTGCCTCAGTTCATCAGGGCTCAATTTGGTAGCCTTTGGTAGCCTCAAGCCACGCGTGACTACTGAGCACTTGAAATGTGGCCGGTCCAAATTGAGAAGTGATGTTAGCGTAAAATACAGCCCAGATTTCAAAGACTTAGTACAAAAATGTAATGTAACATAGTTACTTAATAATTTTCATATTACCATGGTAACACTGTTGAAATTATATTTTGGATACAGTAGTTTAAACACATACATTTTTAAAATTAGTATGATCTGTTCCTTTTACTTTAGTTAATATGGCTATTAAATATTTAAAATTCCACATGCAGCTCCCATTTGTAGCTTGAGTTGTTTTTACTGCGCAGTGTGGCTTCAGAGATCAGTGCACAACTATTCACTATTCTCTGTTCTCCAATTAATTGATTCCCACCTTAGTAATGTTTTCTTCTGGAAATCAAACATAAAGCTTTCAGATAGGGTTTTCTAGTCAGGTATTACTGTTGGCACACAAATAAACACTTCACCAAAAAATACCTGGAAAAATATACTAAAACTGACACATTTATTTATGGGGTCTAAGTCCATGGTGAAATCCATTTGGCAATACCCAACTGAAAATATCTTTGAAGGCTGGGATGTATTTTGCACTAATATCACTTCTCAGTTTCAGCAGGATGTAAGTCTAATAATAATCTCTTAAAAGGCATTTACTGAGCACCTACTGTGTGGGGGGGGTCTTCACATTTATTACAATCATTTCCACTTTAAATATGAGAAATCTGAAGCTCAGAGAGTGGCTCCAGGCCACTTGACTAGTAAGCGGCACAGACCCAGGTCTTGGCCACAGGAAAACTACCCCATCCCTCCTTCTGCCCACATTCTGCCCTCTTTTATGTTTGCATCACAGGACAGTTCACAAAGTTCTGATACATTGTATCATTTAATTATTTAAACTATGCCGTGAAATAAACAGGGATGTTACAATTACCGTATTAAAAGGAGGCATCCAAGCCCACCTCACATCTCATGGCTTGTAATAGGAGAGCATAATCTTACAACAGGGAGTTCTGGGGAAAAAAGTTCATTATATTTTCCTTTCCATGCTACTATTCGTAACTTCCTCCTTTTATTTTTTATTTATTTATTTATTTTTCTTTGAGACGGAGTCTCGCTCTGTCGCCCAGGCTGGAGTGCAGTGGCCAGATCTCAGCTCACTGCAAGCTCCGCCTCCCGGGTTCCCGCCATTCTCCTGCCTCAGCCTCCCGAGTAGCTGGGACCACAGACGCCCACCACCTCGCCCGGCTAGTTTTTTGTATCTTTTAGTAGAGACGGGGTTTCACCGTGTTCGCCAGGATGGTCTCGATCTCCTGACCTCGTGATCCGCCCGTCTCGGCCTCCCAAAGTGCTGGGATTACAGGCTTGAGCCACCGCGCCCGGCACTTCCTCCTTTTAAAAGTGAGTGCCTTCCTAGCTTTGGAGTTAAAAGGAATAGGCGAGAGGAACATTTATTGTTAACAATAACCATACTGTATCAACAACGCCACTGTTTCTAAGTACACATTTCTGCACATTATGTATTATTATTAATATAACATCACTGTGAATTTATAGTGTTTATTGGACTGGAACTGGGGTCAATCAGAATTCAACATGGCATTAGCATCCCAAATGGAGTGGCTTTAGCCTCCACAAACGTTGAAGCTTAAGCATATTATACTTTTTCAGGGGAATATGCTAATAACTACCATTAATTTCTCAAAGTAACTTTATGTTATTACATCCTCTATTTCATTTGCTCTTCCATGCCCACATTTATTATTCTTATTTCAAAGAGGATGAAACTACAGCAAACAACAGCTAAGTGACTTATGAAAGCTTTCAGAGCTACTTGTAGACCAAAACACAGGCAGTAAATGTAATGAGTTAAATGGAGACGCGGAGACGCACTGAGGCAAAACCTCTCCTGCCGGTCTCGCATCGCAGGGAAGGTGCCTCACTATTCAACATACAAACCCTTTGGCGCAGACCGGGGAGATGTAAAAGCAAAGGAAGACCTCCTTTCTTGGGGTGAATTGCGTTTGCTGTCTAGGAGTCAGGCTCCGTTCCGCCCTGCCCAGATGGCTGCTTTCTCAGGGGCAGACGAGCAGCTACACCCTACCTTCTCTCTGCTCCCCATGCTAAAAGGAAAAACAAGGGGAAACAATGACAAAAAGAACTAATCCAAGTCCAGAGAATGTGTAGTTTGAATGTAGACTAGACGGGAGGCTAATCTGAGCCGAGGAGAAGATGCAGGGGGAAGGGAAAAGCTACATGGTAGATTGCAAACAAAGAAGAGTTCAAAAGAGAAAAAATACAGTAATGTTAAAAATGCATAAAGTAGGGAGAAGACAGAAAATGGAGGAACAAAAGGAGCTGGTAAAAATCTGTAGTAAGGGCAGCAAAGTGCTAGTAACAGGATCACTGTGCATTGAGCCATTTGCTGAGGTTGTTCAAGTGCCACACGCAAACACACAAAGGGACAGAAGCTCATGGGGACTGGGCACAGTGGCTCACGCCTGTAGGCCCAGCACTTTGAGAAGTCAAGGCAGGAGGATCCCTTGAGCCCAGAAGTTTGAGATCAGCCTGGGTAGCAGAATGAGACTCCATCTCTACAAAACAGTTAAAAAAATCAGCCCAGTGTAGTGGTGTGCACTTGTGGTCCCAGCCTCTCAGGAGGCTGAGGTGAGAGGATCACTTGAGCCCAGGAGGTCAAGGCTGCAGTGACCCATGATCGCATTCCCAACTTGGGCAACAGAGCGAGACCCTGTCTCTATTAAAACAAAAACAAAAAGCAGCTCATGGGGTCAGCCACACCCTCCAGACACACAAGCCAGAGAGAACAGAGTGGGTTAAGATACAGACCAATTCCAGGCTAGGAAACTACTTACCATCCCCTACTGTAGAGAGAATCTCACTGTTGTTGTTGATTTAGAAATTTCTCAGATGTGGTTTATTCAACACTTCAGTAACTCTAGTTATTTTACCCATATTATGTGTCCAAATTATTCATCTGATTAAAGTTTTGCTTTAAAAGGTCTCTAACAACTGGATGCAGTGACTCATGCCTATAATCCCAGCACTTTGTGAGGCTGAGGTGGGTGGATCACCTGAGGTAAGGACTTTGAGACCAGCCTGACCGACATGGCAAAACCCCGTCTCTACTAAAAATACAAAAATTAGCCAGGCGTGGTGGTGCATGCCTGTAATCCCAACTACTTGGGAGGCTGAGGCAGGATAATCACTTGAACCCGGGAGGCGGAGGTCGCAGTGAGCCAAAATTGTGCCACTGCCCTCCAGCCTGGGGAACAAGAGTGAAAACTGTCTCAAATGGCCTCTAACAAGGATTGTTTTAACTAGAAAATAACTGAACTTCATACTAACCCTTAGTGGAAAGTTAGAAAAGCTGAAATCATGGGGTATTCACATGAGGAATCCTATTTTTAAAATATTTGTCACTCACAGGGTCTCTGCCCCCAGGGTTTAACTTTGAAAAGCTCAAATGTTCTCACCTGTCCTTTTTGCCTTCAGTTCTTATACTTATTTGGTGACTTGGTTAATGATTCTGTTTTCTGAACTCTCATCTGGAGAAGCCAGTCTGGCATGGCTGCAGAAGGAAGCACAGTCCCCGCTCTTGAGGAATTCATCTGCTTTTGGGAGAGGCAGGATATATTCGAGAGAACTCAAAAAGTCGGAAAAGTAACCAATAACCCAAACTGTATCCCTAGTTTCTGATCTTTGTGAGTAATCAAAGCTATATTCTCTCTTTACAGACACACACACCCCTCCCCCCTCCCCAGGGCACAGCACACAGGGTACTAACTTGTACCTAAGACCATCTCAGACAACTACCCACCCAAACTGTGACCTCTGCCAAGAGCTGACGGACATCAGTGAAGTTCTAGCATTATTCTGTTTAAGTTTTTTATTATGAGCAGTTAATTTTTCAATTAATAAAACTAGCTTATTAAAAATAAAAAAGTTTAATGGCACAAAGGGACAAGTGAAATGCAAATGGGACCCAGACTTGCTCTCCTTGTTAAGACAGTATCCTGATTTGGGACTAAAAGCCCTGGCTGTCCAGACCATGTGGGCTTTAAAACCAAGAGGAGGTAGTGGTGGGCAATCTTATCCGCCATCTGAGTCCATCGCTTCTGTTCTTTGATATGGCAGGTCAGAATATTTATGGCCCAACAGAGCTGGGAAGTTTGTCCAGACAAGAGCATGATAAGATCAGTTTGTTTAAAACTTGCTGTGGATTTATTTGCTCTGTCCATGCTTAGCAATTCTCACCACTTGCCACAACTTCTTCAGATTTTAATTTCCTTCTTTTCCTCTTAATTCTATAGACATGGCCAACGTGGTGTTTTATTAAATCTACAGAGCTGGTTGCCAGGCACTTCCTTCCTTCTGCTGCCTGCAGCTCTCCATCTGCAGTATCCTACCCAGGATGATTTCAGCTTTCCTTAGTCTACACTTTCCCCTCACTGAAAAGCAGCAGAATGGGAATCCGTAGAGCTAGTTCCAGTCCTGTTGCTAACTAACCTGGTGATCACAACCAAGCTCTGACCCTTTCTAGGTGTGTTTCCTCCTCTGTAATTTCTACCTTGCTGAATGTGGTGTTAATTAAATGACATATTGTTAATACAGTTCTCCGCCCTCAATAGTTGAATAAATAAATGGAAGCCATCCCATTTGTATCCCTAATGTTTAGCTCTGAATGAATGAAAGAAGAAAACTATAGATTGCCTGGGAAATAGTGGCTGTTTCGGAAATACTACCCACTGGAAATACCTCAAGGGAACTGGCCATGTCTGCTCTGGGGAAGTAAAAGGTAAACACTGTGTCCAAAAGAGGGACTCATAGAGATCTGAACGAGGGGATACCTACGGAACTTTTTTGGTTCTAATATTCTATATTTTATTTGTACATTCAGCAAACACTGCTGAAGACTTGAAACACATACTGGACACCAGCCAGGCCTGGAATTAATGTCACGTGCTCCTTCTAGTAATGCATATCTAGAAGGCAGGGAATGACAAATCCAGTAACAAAAGGGCGTGAGAAGTATAGAAACACAAGTAGGTGCAAAAGTAGTTTTAGAGTATACGAGAAGGAAGATTAACTCTACCTGGGGGAATGAAAGAAGAAAAGGTAAGTCTCAGACACTGAGCAGAAGGCCCCTGTTAGAAGGGCTTTCCTGGAAGTGATTCCTTGAATCAGTGTCATCTAGCTTTCTACCTGGATGCTACACCTTGGAGAAATGACTAGACAGTGATTGTCTTTCCAGAGCCTTTTATTCCAGGATCTTCAATGGACTGCCGTTCAGACGTGGTCTTGAGTCCCCTCACCTTGTTCTTCTTTCTTTCTTTTGAAAGAGAAGCCTATCTTAGTTAGCTCAGGCTGTCATAACAAAATACCACAGACTGGGCAGCTTAACGGCAGCAATGTATTTTCTCACAGTTCTGGAAGCCCAAGAGGAAGGTATTGGCAGGTTTGCCTTCTCTGGAGGCCTCTCTCCTTGGCTTGTGGACAGCCACCTTCTCACTGTGTCCTCAGAGGGGCCTTTACTCTGAGCATGAGCATCCCTCATGTCTTCACCTCCTTTCACAGTCCTATTGGACTAGGGGCCCACTCTTAAGACCTAATTTAACCTTAATTACATCCTTAAAGGCCTTATCTCTGAATAAAGTCACACTGAGGTCATGGGCTTCAACCAGTGAATTGTGGGAGACATAATTTAGTCCATAACAGTGCCCTAGAGTGCCACAGTCCTCTGTTACACACCTAGACAGAAGACAACACTGCAACTGTGGTCTGACAATTCTGAAGATGACTGGGATGGTCATCTCCTTTGGATGTAAAAATGATACATATTTTAGTCTGCTTTTTATTTCTCTTGCAGTTTTGCATTATTCAGGATTTTTTAAGTTACAAGTAACAGACATTAACAATGAAATTTGTTGTTTATATACTGCAAGAAAAAAAAAAAGTTTATGGGTAAGCCTGGCTTAAATTAAATGCCTGAATGCACATGGTCAAGGCTGCCATAAGAACTTGCTCTCTTGCAATTACTGAACTCTACTTCCCTCTCTATTGGCTTATTAGTCTTTCCCCATACGATGGGAAATAATGATTTGAGGCTTTCATGATCTTGACAGCTCTTGATCCCAGGGAAAAAAAAAACAGTATCTTTTATAATAGTTCTAGCTCAAGGCCCCAACTTTTTTTGGCAGTGGGGACCAATTTCAAAGAAGGCAATTTTTCCATGGACTGGGGTGGGGTGGGGGGATGGTTTTGGGACAAAACTGTCCCACCTCAGATCAGGCATCTGATTCTCACAAGAAGAACACAGCCCGGTTCCTTCGCATGCGCAGTTCACAGTAGGGTTTGTGGTCCTATGAGAATCTAATGCCACTGCCAATCTGACAGGAGGCAGAGCTCAGGCAGTAATGCTCACCACTGCTCACCTCCCGCTGTGTGGAATGGTTCCTAAAAGGCCATGGACTGGTACTGGTCCTCAGCCTGAGGGGTTGGGGACCCCTGCCATAGAGAATTCTTAGATGACAAAACTGCCCCTAAACCAGTCACCATAGCCAGGGGATTGAGTTTTGGTCTGGCCAGGTCTGGGTCATGTGCTGCCCCTAGGTGAGGTGGGGGATTAGGCCACAGTCAGATTACTGTGGAATAGAAAATGCTAGCTCCCCTCTACCCAACTAACCACCTGCTGGCAAAACACATATCTTTCTAGAAATAACAATGCCATCCTAGCAAAAAAATAGGTGTGTTAAAACTGATCTGAATGCCTTTTCTTTTAAATTTCTCAATCCTTGTGCAATGTCTTACCTATTGGAACAATCTCAAACTGATATTTGTTTCTTTAGCCAGGTGCTAGAAAACAAATGTCTCACAGAGGGTGAATGACGACCTGCACATCTCAGTGCTCTCTCCATCAGTGGAAACCACATTGGCATGCCAAACGGGAGCACAATTCTCTTCCTGACAGTTCTTAATAAATTAGAGCTAGACTTGATCATACAAACAGTAAGAGTAACTACATCAATAGGGTGATACATTAGAAATTCCTATTAAAAAAAAAACCAAAAAACAGATGGCCACATTTGAGGGAATGAGCAGTGCATAAAAAGAAAGAAAGAAAAAAAAAAGAAAAACACATACACTGTTGAATGAAATTACCATCTTGGAACCATGCAAAACATTTATTGCTGCCAAAAAAACACATAATAAACTCCCTAAGGAGTCCAAACCAGGGTACAATACAGTGAATGAAGGAAACACACGTTCTGATTTTCTAATTGAGTGACTTCATTATAACTCCAAAAATACAAAAACCAGCAGAAACACAATTTAGAAAGAAAATTTGAGGAATAATGTCTCATTTTAAAAGTTTTTCAGTTGTAACATACCAGTTACAGAACCCAGAGACACAGAAGGCAAACTTCATTCATTCCTCCAACTGTTAATTGTTCTAGTAGCTGGTAGTTGCTGTGCTAGATACTAGGGCAGAAATAAACTTGGTAAATAACTATTTTAAAAACAATTTCAAGCTTTACTGTTTACTAAGCATTTTTGCATATATAATCATACTTTTCCTCACAACAACCCCATTTTACAGATAAGGGAAACTCAAAATGAATATACAATTTGCCCAAAATAACACCGTAATTACCAATAAGAGGAGGAGCCTGAACTCACATCCAAATGAGACTTCAAATCTTATACTCTTTTATCTTAGGCTTTTTTTTTTTTTTTTAAAGAGTTGGGGTCTCACTCTATCACCCAGGCTGGAGTGCAATGGTGTGCTCATTGTTTACTGTAGCCTCTAATTTCTGGGCTCACATGATCTTTTTGCCTCAGCTTCCTGATTACCTGGGCCCACAAGCATGCACCACCATGCCCGGTTAATTTTTTATTTGTTTATTTATTTTTGGTAGAGACAGGGTCTTACAATGTTGGCCAAGCTGGTCTCAAAATCCTTGCCTCAAGTGATCCTCCCACTTCAGCCTTCCAAAGTGTTGGGATTCGTTTTGACCTAAAGATTTTCTTCTTCCTTACTCTTCTAATCGACAGACCCAGATTCTCCTTCCACTATGGCAAGCAGTGTTTTCTAGAGTATAAACTCAAAATTAAGTGTTATGTTTAGTATGTGGGAAACTCAGGGGCAAAATCAACATTCCCCTTCCCATAAGACTTCTCAGACCCTTCATGCTACTATGTACTGTTTTTTTTGGGGCAGAAGTGATTACAATTTTTCTTTTCTTTTTCTTTTTTTTGAGACAGAGTCTAGCTCTGTTGCCCAGGCTGGAGTGCAGTGGCACGATCTCAGCTCATTGCAACCTCTGCCTCTTGGGTTCAAGCGATTCTTATGCCTCGGCCTCCCGAGTAGCTGGGATTATAGGCGCCCACCACCATGTCTTTTTATTATTATTATTATTTGTATTTTTAGTAGAGATGGGGTTTTGCCATGTTGGCCAGGCTGGTCTTGAACTCCTGACCTCAGGGGATCTGCCCGCCTCAGCCTCCTAAAGTATTGGGATTATAGACGTGAGCCATCATGCCTGGCCTCCAGTTTTTCTTAAACTGACCACATAACTTCTTGTTTTTGTTTTGTTTTTCCCATGAAGCCTTGTGTATGACTAAAACAGCAGTCAAAACACAGGTTCCAGAGTCTGATGGTTTTGGGTTCAAATGCCAGCACTGTGTGATGCTGGATACATTTTTAAAGCAGCATATGACTCACTTTCTTCATCTGTGAAATGGACATGACAATAACAGCAACTATCTCACAGGGCTCTTGTGAGGCTACAAGTACATATGCTTATGCATATCAAGTGCTTAGCAGGTTACACTGATCACAGTCAAGTTCACTAAGTGTGAGACAGTCACTTATTCAACAAAACATTATATAAAACAAATGTGGCTAGAACAACCAATAGGTTTTCCTTGTTTTACAAAATTAGGGTAGAAAACAGCTACGGAATGATGAAAACAAATGCTGACTTTTTAGTTAGAAGATGCAGATCCAAATCCTAGCTTTGCCACTTAAGCAGTGTGACTCTGAGGAGGTGATTTAACCTCTCTGAATCTTAGAAGCCTCTTAGGTAAAATGGTAATAATGTAACCACCTGACTCTAGAATCTGCTTTTGACTGGTGCTCATAGGATTACTGTGAACATTAGATGTGATAACGAAAGTGTCCACAGTACAGTGGGCGCATTTGAAAGTGTGTTACCTTGTTTGTATGTGAATCTAGAAGAATCAGAAGCTCTTCATTCATATACGTAAGGACTTTTAAAATTTCACATGGGTTTTTACTAACTCAAACCCTTTTGTCAATCCCTACAGCTTTGAAAATCTATCATTCAGCCCTGTTAGTCTTTCCGGCTGATCCTTCCCATCCACAAACAGATGCTGCTCACTGGATTCAGCACTTCCATCAAAATCCCCAAAAGCCTTCATGCTTAGAAATGAACAGACATCAAAAAGGCAGCAACTATCCTCTTTACTGCCATTTCCTCTTCTAGGGCCTGCGACATGACCAGGATAAAGTAGGAGGTTAAAAAAAAAAAGGTAATAAAAATGAATAAACAAAGAGTGCTGAGAAGCTGAGATGTATCCAGCTCTGCTCAAGTGTGACAGATGTCTTCAACTAACCCTCGATCCAGTTAAGAGGATAAGACAGAGAAAATTAAATATCAGATTATTTATTATATACCTTAAGTGTTGCATGAGAGTTCAGAAAAAAGAGAAATTTTGTGGGCTGTAGAGGTCAGAAAAGGCTTCCTGAAGAAATACTGCATGCACAGGGCTGGGTTTTAGAGGATTTCACGGAAAGAAAACAAAGGTTTGGAAATGGGGAAGCCAAGTGGTGAGTGCAGATCCAGACTAAATCATTTTTATGGAGTGGAAGGAGCCATGCTTCAAGAGACAGTAGCCAGACCATGGAGAGCTCCACCTGTGGAAAACAATGAAAAGTTGTCCTGGCAACGGACAGAATTTTATATCCACAAAGTACTGGTATACCATCCTCTCATCCCACCTTGCTATGAGGCAAGCTGTGTTTAAGCATTTGGTCATGTGTAGGGATGAACTTAGTACTTTGTTCATTCCAGGGATCTGATAATCATGAATGTCCCAACCAAGAAGCCCAGGACAACAAACAAGAATTTTATCAACTGTAGCAAAACGTGTCAACCTTCTCTTCCTTAGGAATCTCTATTCCTTCACTCCCCAATAAGGTGGAGAATAAAAGTACACAGTCTTCATTCTGTGGCTTTGGAAGTGCTCTAAGGTACATCTGATTTGAATGCATCCTCTCTCCAGGAAAAGGAATTCCATCACTGAGTACACTTCTTAAGTCACAGAATGTGTTTCATTGCCCTGCTCATAAAAATACATCCAACCACTTTTATCCATCTCCTCACCTCCCTTAGGAAGCCTCTATCTTGACTTGATACACAGTTGTCTGATCTAGCAAATACAGTAAAAAATAAGTAAGAGTGGTAACTTCCAAAAAACTAGGCAGGGGAGCCCTGCGAGGGGGCGCTCATCTTCCTTGCTCCTGGTTCTCTTCCTTGGTGTCTTTGGTGTGCAGTCTGTGCACATGGGACCCAGAGTTGATTTTCAAATAGGAAAGAGCTCCAAGTGTTCCTGTTTCTCCCAGGGTCACACAACAAGTGAAAGTAGATAGTCTTTTCTCTCTTCTAGCACTCGTGCTGATGAAGAGGGGGGGCAGAGTAGTCGCAAAGAATACACTGTGAGTCAACCCTGGCATTTGGCAGAGTCTGAACTGGTTAACTGGAGTGAAAATAATTCTTCTTGTCTGTAAACTATTACGAAATGCTCTGAAGAGCCCAGTGACTAGTTATTGAGGTATCAAATCCAAGAAAGACCACGAACCAGCATAAGTTCTAGATCAAACATTGTAGTCTGTACAAGCCACACTTCTAACACATTTAGGTTCACTATGCCTTTGGAGGTGCCAGTGGAATTCCAAAGCACGCTATAGCACTTTTCATTTTCCAGTGCTCTTGACTATGAAAGCTCACACACGGCCATTCTTCTCTCTGAACATCTCTGCAAATAAAATATTATTCCTATTTTTCAGGTGGAAAAACTAAGTCCCAGTGAAGTTATGTGAGTTACATAAAGTAATGCAGCATCATTAGAACCTAGGGTTTCCAGGTTCCCAAGCCCGTGAACACCAGCAAGGTGTATACATCAGAATCATCAGTGGGACCTTAAACAGTGCACATGTCTGGGTTTCACCTGTACATATTTGGACTTAAGAGGTTTGAGGAGTGGCCTGGGCACCTGTCTTTAGATTGCAATGGGCCCTCTCAGCGAGAAACATTACATAGAATTCCCAAGTTGAAAGTCATTCTTGAAAGCTCTTCAGTAGATTCTCTTGCTGTCCAGGGGAACCACCCCAGAATGTATCCCATCATAGCTACAATTGTTGGAAGGGGGCTCTTCACTGAGTTTTCACTTGTAATTCACTCTTCCCTACACAGAAGAGACCTCACACATCACAGTTGTCCACTGCAGTCCTAGTTAGTTCAACAGACGCTTACTGATCACACCAGGCTCCAAGGATAATGAAATATGACACGGAGGAATGTAGAACAATGAATAATGTAATGGGCTGTGGGCTCAGTACAGAAGCACTGCAGACTCAGAGAACCAGGGGTCACTTGGTGATGGGCTCTGGTTCTATTATCACAATTAGCCAGAAAGCACTGTAGTCCCTGTTTGTCAACTGCAAGGAACTTATTAATCTCTCAGACCAGTGAATCTGCACGCAAACCAAACCAAGATCCAAGCTCTCAGCTGATTAGTCACACCATGTTTGGTTCACTGTGTCATAAACATTTCAGTAGCAAACATGATTATCTTCCAAGGACTGATTTCTGGCATTCAGAGTCTGAACACTCAGGGAGAGGGGAAGACTAGAAGCACCCTAGCTTGAGAATGTGTCAGCCTTTCTCCTGGCTCCCATGCAATTTCTAATCCAGGATAAGGGTCTATAAAATGCTTTGCTGATTACAGTAAATTAAAACAATTAATTTATTGAGTATCTAAATGCTTTATAGAGGTAATCTCGGCTGGGAGAGGTGGCTTATGCCTATAATCCCAACCCTTTGGGAGGCTGAGGTGGGCGTATCACCTGAGGTCGGGAGTTTGAGACCAGCCTGACCAACACAGAGAAACTCCATCTCCACTAAAAAGAAAAAAAAAAAATTAGCCGGGTGTAGTGGCGCATGCCTGTAATCCCAGCTACTCGGGAGGCTGAGGTATAGAATTGCTGAACCCAGGAGGCAGAGGCTGCAGTGAGCCAAGATTGCGCCACTGCACTCCAGCCTGGGCAACAAGGCGAAACTCTACCTCAAAAAACAAAACAAAACAAAAAGTAATCTCATTTAATTAGCATAATAACTCTCAAAGATGGGTAATAGTCCCATTTTACATATAAGGAAACCAAGGCACAGACAACTTGAGTAATTGCTCAAGGTGGTAAGAAAAGTCAAGGTGCTAGCAGCATTGCAAAACACCTAGGAGGGTTTCCCATCACTACTACTTATTCCCCAAAGGTGAAAACGTTTATCTCTGCACAGCAGCCAACTTCAGGGCAGAGAAGTCACCACTCACAGGGAAAGGACAAAATGGACTTGGGTTATACCCTGAGAAGAAAGCAAAAACTCTCCCCTCAATCAGCTAAAGCATGGCGAAGAGCACACTGTCCCCCGCTCCTACACCTCAGCTCCCGCACACCTACTAGCAGCCCTCGTCTTGATTTTCATCCACCCCAATCCTACACCCTCCAAGGCTCACTCCCGCAGATGCCTCCTCCTGAGTCTCTTTTAACTTTCACTATGGCAAAACTGTGTCCACCTCCCGGCCACAGCACGTTATCTGTATCCCTGTGGAATCCATCCCAATCTCCTATGTTAGTCTTATCTTTGCTACCTGCTACTGCATGCTTTTGGTCTGTCTGTTCCACACCTCTTGAGGACAGTGTTCCGAGGCAGGACTAAGGATTACGCGTATTTACATTTTCTACTGTGGCTTATATTGAGTAGATGTTCCAGAAGTATTTGTTCAATGAATGGTTATCCTAATATCAAAAGGGCCCTCCCACATCCCTACCTCCAAAATGACCCATTGCCTGACTTTTCAGAACCTATATAGTTGAGGAGGATATGTTTGCAACTATCCTAAGTAGCTAGCAAGAGACATACAGACCCAAGTCGGTATTCTGTTCCAGGACTCACTCCTCTGGGGAGTAAGTCCAGTTAAATTCTTTCTCTTCGTTTTCTTTTGTTATTAGCATAAGCGACTACTATTACACTAAGCAAAGAGGAATGGGAGATATCAGAGACTGTTTTAAAACATGGCATTTGAATCTGTTAAACATTAACTGATTAAACTTTCACTGATTACAAAATATAAAATATACAAACAATACAGCAATGTTTTATAATTTATACACTTCTTTCCTATACATTATCCTCAAAATAGTCCTTTTACTATAAGTGAGGTAACTAAGGCCTAGAGAAATAAAGTGACAGTCATAGCTTACATTTCTCTTGTAGGAAATGGAGCCAAATATTGGGACTCCAGATATACAACACTGCTTCACTTTGAGTAAAACTCAACAACTGCACGCTTATTTAATAATGAAGAACAGATTTTTTTTTTTTTTTTTTTTTTGAGACGGAGTCTTGCTCTGTTGCCAGGCTGGAGTGCAGTGGCGTGAACTTGGCTCACTGCAACCTCCACCTTCTGGGTTCAAGCGATTCTTCTGCGTCAGTCTCCCGAGCAGCTGGGACTACGGGCGCCGGCCACCACGCCTGGCTAATTTTTGTATTTTTAGTAGAGACGGGATTTCACCATGTTGACCAGGATGGTGTTGATCTCCTGACCTCGTGATCCACCCGCCTCGGCCTCCCAAAGTGCTGGGATTACCGGCGTGAGCCACTGCACCCGGCCGATAGATTGATATTTTTAAGTATATCTGCTTTGCCATCTTAACAACTAAATTATCTGTTTCCCAGTGCATAAAGGGCTCAAACAACTCAATACAAAGAAAACAAATACTCTGATTTAAAAATGGGCAAAATATCTGAATAGACATTTATCAAAAGACATACAAATGTCCAAAAGGTATGTGAAAAAATGCTCAATATCACTAATCATCTGGGAAAGGCATATCAAAACCACAATATTATCTCGTACAGTTTTATCAAAAAGACAGCCAATAAGTGACTCTAGCAAGGATATGGAGAAAGGGGGGTCCTTGTACACTGCTGGTGAGAATATAAATTAGTACAGCCACTGTGGACACTCCAAAAGTTTGGAGGTTCCTCAGAAAAAACTAAAAGTAGAACTACCATATGATCCAGCAATCTCACTGTTGAATATATATCCAAAAGAAAGGAAATTGGTATACTGAAGAGACTGATTTTACTCCCAAACTTACTGCAGCATTAGTCACAATGGTCCAGATAGGAATTAAGGCTGGGTGCAGTGGCTCATGCCTATAATCCCAGCACTCTGGGAGGCCAATGTGGGTGGATCACTTGAGGTCAGGAGTTTGAGAGCAGCCTGGCCAACATGGGGGAACCGTGCCTCTACTAAATATATAAAAATTAGGCGGGCATGGTGGCACATGCCTATAATCCCAGCTACTTGGGTGGCTGAGGCACGAGAATCACATGAACCCGGGAGGTGGAGGCTGCAGTGATTTGAGATCACACCACTCTACACCAGCCTGGGCAACAGAGCAAGACACTGTCTTAAAAAAAACAAAAACAAAACATACAACTCAACCTAAGTGTCCAACAACAGATGAATGGATTAATGGATTTTAAAAAGTGGTATAAATATACTACAGAATATTATTCAGCCATAAGAAAAAACGAAATCCTGTCATTTGCAGCAATCTAGATGAAACTGGAGGACATTATGTTAAGTGAAATGAGGCAGGCACAGGAGAGACAAATACTGCATGTTCTCACTAATATATGGGAGCTAAAAAAAATTGAACTCATGGAGACAGAGAGTAGAATGATGGTTATCAGAGGTGGGAGAGGGTAATAAAGAAGGATAATTAGTGGGTACGGAAATACAGTTTGGTAGAAGGAATAAGATTCAGTGTCGGTAGTACAATAGGGCAACAAGAGTTAACAATAACTTATTGTATATTTCAAAATAACTAAAAATGTAATTGGAATGTTCCTAACACAAAGAAATGATAAATGCTTGAGGAGATGGGCATTCCAATTACCCTGAATGATCATTACACATTGTATATAGTATACTTGTATCAAAATATCACATGTACTCCATAAGTAGGTATACTTATTATCCATAATAATAAAAATTTTTATAAATAAATAATTTGCTTCCCCAAGTAACACTTTGCTTTTGGTTTGTCAAATGGACACCAGGTGAAACTGTCAAGTCAATGAGGTCTTAGCTGTCTTAGCTGCTCCATTCTCTCTCCCTAGTCTCTCTGCCCTCTGCATTCTTCCACCAACCAGTGCTCCCACCATCGTCTATCAAAGACCCACATGGTTGTGGATTCCAACAGGCCCCGGGGATCCAAGACAGAGAGGGATCATAGCTCCCATAGTTGGGGACTGTGACTTACTTAATTCAAAGTATTTTCATTATCAGACATTTAATAATACATCCCAGAGCTGAGAGTATGCTGTCGGCAGTAGTTGGTAGGGATACAAGATGACGACATTCTCTCTGACCTCAAGGAGCTCGTGCTTTGGTAGAGGAGAAGATGTGAGAGAAACCAACCATCATTCAACCACACAGTAGTAAGCACTACACAGAGATGGGATGGAAGTGCTGCGGGAGCTGGGAAAAGGGTGGGTCATTCTACCCCAGGTGGGCCCTCTGCTCCTTTTCTGTTCCCTACTTTTCCTACATCTATGGAGCATGTGTCAGGCACCACAACAAGCTCTGGGCCCACAGGAAAGACTGAAAGGTTGGGCTGATGGTTAAGAGAGAGGGTCAATTTATAGGATGGTATTTCAGGCACACAGTATCTGGGAAAAAGAGACTGAACTGAAACTGACTGACTCCCTTAACAGCTGGGTGACTTGAAGCAAATTACTTAACCTCTCTGAGCGTCTCTTCTCATTTCTTTCATTCATTTAACAAATATTTATTAGATACCTTCTGTGTGCAAGGCACTAGGGATACAACAGTGGTTTTTGTTTGTTTGTTTGTTTTTCTGAGACACTGGAGTGCAGTGGCATGATCTTGGCTCACTGCAGCCTTGAATTCCTGAGCTCAGATGATCCTCTCACCTCAGCCTCCCAAGTAGCTGGGACCGCAGGCGTGTGTCACCATGCCTGGCTAAGTTTTGTATTTTTTGTAGATATGGGGTTTTGCCATGTTACCCAGGCTGATCTGGGGCTCCTGGGCTCAAACAATCTATCTGCCTCAGACTCCCAAAATGCTGGGATTACAAGCGTGGGCCACTGTGCCCTGCCACAGCTGTCTGTTTTTTTTTTTTTTGAGATGGAGCATCGCTGTTGTTGCCCAGGCTGGAGTGCAGTGGCGCGATCTCGGCTCACTGCAACCTCTGCCTCCCGGGTTCAAGTGATTCTCCTGTCTCAGTCTCCTGAGTAGCTGGGATTACAGGCATGCACCACCATGTACGGCTAATTTTGTATGTGTTTTGTATTTAGTAGGGGTTTCTTGACGTTGGTCAGGCTGGTCTCGAACTCTTGACCTCAGGTGACCCACCCGCCTCTGCCTCCCAAAGTGCTGGGGTTATAGGCATGAGCCACCACGCCCTGCCAGCTGTGTATTTTATTTTTTTTTTTTTTGAGACGGAGTCTCGCTCTGTCGCCCAGGCTGGAGTGCAGTGGCACAATCTCCACTCACTGCAAGCTCCGCTGCCTCCCGGGTTAACGCCATTCTCCTGCCTCAGCCCCCCTAGAAGCTGGGACAACAGGCACCTGCCACCACACCTGGCTAATTTTTTTTGTATTTTCAGTAGAGATGGGGTTTCACCGTATTCACCAGGATGGTCTCGATCTCCTGACCTCGTGATCCGCCCGCCTTGGCCTCTCAAAGTGCTGGGATTACAGGCGTGAGCCACCGCGCCCGGCCAAACTGTGTATTTTTAAAAACCTATCCTTGTGGCACTTAGGTTCCGCTGAGGGAGGCAGACAATAACAAATACAAAATTTAAATCCACAGTATATAGATGGTGATATGTGACCTGGCAAAAAATAAAGCAGAGTAAAAAGAAAGGGAGTGCCCACTGTGGGGAGAGGGATATTAAAAAGTTAAGGGTAACATCTGAGTAAAGGCCTGGAGGAGACCAGGGCATAAGCCACGTGGCCACCTGGGGGCAGAGCAATCCAGGCAGAGACTGTCAGTGCACAGGCCTCAAGGAAGAGGCAGTCTGGTGTGTTCAAGGCACAGCACAAACTGGTAAGGCTAGAGAGGTGTAGAGGAGACAGGGTGCTGTTAGAGATGGAATCCGATAAGAGGGCCAGGCTGAGCAGGCCTGGTAAGCCATTAAAGGAGCTTGGGCTCTCACTCCCAGTGAAATGGGAAGTTACTCGGGGTTGGGGGCGGGCTGCTTTGAGAACAGGAGTGACATGATTTGACTTCTTATCTTAAAAAGGAAAATGGGTGAAAAACTGAGACTCGAGAACGAGGCAGAAAGCTTGGAGGGCAGTTACAATGCTACTGCAGCAATTCAGATGCTGGCATTTGGACCAGGCTTGTGGTAGCAGAGCCAGTAGGAAGTGGTTGGATTTGGTATATATTCTGAGACAGAGCAGGTAGGACTGCTTGATGGATGAGAGATGAGACGTGGAGAGTAGGAGAAAGGGGTCAAGAATGACTAAACAACTAGAAGGAACGAGTTGCGGAGCTGCCACTGACTGGGTCGTGGAAGACTGAAGAAGGGATAGGAAAGAGCTGGAGAACCGTGTTAGACATGTTTGAGATGCCTAATTAGGCTTCCAGTAGTGACATCAAACAAGCAGATGGATATATGGGCCAGAGTTTAGGACAAGTTCTGATGTGGACTGTGTTTTCATCTCCAGCAAGCCACATGGCTGCCTGGGGGCAGGGCAATCCAGGCAGAGATACAGCCAGTGAAGAGGTCTGGAGGAGGAGCACAAGGCCCACTTGGCTAGAGTGGTATGCAGGAGAGAGTCCATTTCATTATGTGAGTTAAAGTTACCGCCGGGCGCGGTGGCTCAAGCCTGTAATCCCAGCACTTTGGGAGGCCGAGACGGGCGGATCACAAGGTCAGGAGATCGAGACCATCCTGGCTAACACGGTGAAACCCCGTCTCTACTAAAAATACAAAAAAACTAGCCGGGCGAGGTGGCAGGCGCCTGTAGTCCCAGCTACTCGGGAGGCTGAGGCAGGAGAATGGCATAAACCCGGGAGGCGGAGCTTGCAGTGAGCTGAGATCCGGCCACTGCACTCCAGCCTGGGCGACAGAGCGAGACTCCGTCTCAAAAAAAAAAAAAAAAAAAATAAATAAATAAATAAATAAAGTTACCTTGGGCAAAGCAATCAGCAGTGATTAGCACACAGCAGGTATTCAATGATCAAGGTTCTTTTCCTTCCCCTTCCCGGCCTGGCCCAGTCTCTACCTCCTGTTCATCTGAGACTTACTTCCTCAGCTCAGATCAATGTACTAAACATCTGTTTCTTCAAGGTACTACAGGAGCCTGGAAAATGAGAGAGACCAAGCTGGCTTGGGCTCTTGACACTTGGATGGTTCTTTAGCCGTGCCAATTTCAGGTCTTCCCCAGTAGTACTCACTTTGACTCGTTTCAATATTCCAGTGAAAGGGCAAGAAAAACTATAACATTTCCCAAGACTAGATATAAATTTGAATTAATAAAGCTGGTTAGAGTTTGAACTTCAAACCCTTCCATGATGTTTTTGTTTAAAAATAAAGCAGACTCAAAATAGTAACTTCCATTTTCACGTGACTAACAAATAGCAATTGTGGATTTTAGATCTTGGTACACTACATTCCTCCTGGAAATAGATCGGAATAAGTCAAATATCAGGAGTTCTGAGAAACAAAGGTCTCTGATTTGGGCTCCAGTCTCACTTGACAGACTATGGGGGAAAAAGTTACACTTAAAACTCTTCATTCTGGGGTGGTAAGGAAACGTACGCAGTGTTCTGGGTCCAGAGGTAGAAGGAAAACTACACGATATTTCACAAAATGCTCAAGACAGTCTCTGTGGTGTGTAGAAACAGGCAAATGTTTACTTAAAACTTGCAGTTCAGTAAGGAAGGAAATCTAAGACAGCTTTTTAAAAAGGGAAAAGGAGGCCAAGTGCGATGGCTCATGCCTGTAATCCCAGCACTTTGGGAGGCTGAGGCAGGCGGATCACCTGAGGTCAGGAGTTTGAGACCAGCCTGACCAACATGGAGAAACCCTGTCTCTACCAAAAATACAAAACTAGTTGGGCATGGTGGCACATGCCCGTAATCCTAGCTACTTGGGAGGCTGGGACAGGAGAAGCACTTGAACCTGAGACAAGAGCAAAACTCCATCTCAAAAAAAGAATATATTAGCTGGGGTTTGTGGTGGGCACTTGTAATCCCAGCCGCTCAGGAGGCTAGGGCAGGAGAACTGCTTGAACCTGGGAGGCAGAGGTTGCAGTAAGCTGAGATCGCGCCGTTGCACTCCAACCCGGGCAACAAAGCGAGACTCTGTTCCCAAAATAAAAAAAAATAAAAAATAAAAAAGGCAAAAGGACAGTGACCTGTGTCTACCCCAAGAGCCAGCTAGAACAGCTTGCCTGGTGGTAGAACAATAGTCTTGCAGGCAATGGCAGGCAAAATTCCCCTAGGCAGCTGTAAAACACTGGACCGACCGCTAAAGCTCCTATTACTCTCTAGGCTTGGGACCCAGGCAGCCGTAAATCATGACAACCATCAGTGCGCTGTGGAGTGAGATCATCTGCAGGGATTCCTTAATGAAACGTGATGACTTCTCTGGCACTCCAGCAATTGGGGTGTACTGAGGACACCACATTTTTCTCAGGAGGCCAGTTATCAGCTTTTCCACATGTTCTCCTAAACTAGCAAACAAAACAGCCCAGGGGGCACCATGACACCGACCTCAGGACTGTGCTGAGCTAGCTAGGTAGCTTGCTTACTTTTCCTTGTTAAGTTCTGGTTAAAATGCACTGTACCAACTGCTTATTAAAGTCTTACCGTGCATCAAGCAGTTGCAGGCACCAAGGAAACAAAGACAGAAAGGATTCTCTTGTTTGCATGAATTCTGCTCCTGAATTCACAGTCCAATAAGTAAATGCGTCTGAGTCAAAATCAGACTTCCTTTTAAAAACAAATATGGCCAGCCAGGTGTGGTGGCTCACACCTGTAAACCCAACACTTTGGGGGGCCGAGGCAGGTAGATCACATGAGGTCAGAAGTTCAAGAACAGCCTGGCCAACATGGTGAAACCCCGTCTCTACTAAGAATACAAAAAAATTAGCTGGGCGTGGTAGTGCATGCCTGTAACCACAGCTACTCGGGAGGCTGAGGCAGAAGGATTGCTTGAATCCAGGAGGCAGAGGTTGCGGTGAGCTGAGATTGTGCCACTGCACTCCAGCCCAGGTGACATAGTGAGACTCTGTCTCAAAAAAAAAAAAAAAAAAAAAAAAAAGAATGTGGCCCTTCTTCGTTCTCTCAGGGCTGGGGATGTGTGGAGGGGCGTGTCCACAAGCAAGGCCTAATGGCACGTGTGGATAACCTGATGGAGTTGGCCCCAGGATGTGCTTCCCCCTTTATATTCATGTAGGAATAACTGCTATACTTTATACAGTTTATATTGTCCCATTAAATTCTAACACTGTTATGGAATTTTTTGGTGAGAATCACTCTCCCCATTTCAGTTGACACTAAGAAAGATCAAGAGACTTGCCAAGCCCACCAAGTTAGTTCATAGCAGCATCGAGATTATAAACCAAGTTCTCTGATTCTCATCCCAAAGAAATAGAGAACTTGGTTTATAATCTTACTGCTCTGCAAGACCTCCCCTGGTGACAGATGGTTCACCTACCTGTTCTTGAACTGCTTCTGTCTGCGCTCAATTTGTCTTACCCATACCTCCAGCCTGCCTTTGCCTCAAACTTCCCATCTCCATGAAGGCCAATCTTCTGCTTTTCCTAAGCCAATGGTGGTAAGTCTGGTCTCCAGACCTGCAGCATCAGACTCACCTGTGAACTTGTTAGAAACACAGATTCTTAGGCCTCACTCCAGATCACTCAATGAGAAATTCTGAGAGTGGAGTACAGCAATCCGAGTTTTCATGAGCTTTCCAGGGATTCTGCTGTATGCTAAAGCTAGAGAACCCCCTAAACTAAGCTAAAAAGCTAGGTACCTCTACAGTCCCTGTGTGGCCCCACCATGATCACCGGGCCCCACAGACACAAACTCCGTGACTAGAGAAGAAAGCCATTTGTCTGGCACCATGCAGCAGTGAAAATATGCAGTCACCTCCACTAAAATTTTTCAGGGCCAGCTTAGGCAAAAGCTTGAGGCAGGAGGTAACAGGCCTCCCCTTTGTGGTCTACCCTTCATAATGATGGCCCCTTTTTCCTCAATCAGTGCAACGGCATTTAATTCAACCCCTCCCACCTCATCAGACCCAGCTCTTGACTCTTAGATTAGAAGCCCACCACAATGGGAGTGGATGTGTTGATACATAACCCTCTTCCCTAACCATGAAATGTAATGAAAGGCTCCAAGCTCTGTTCAAAGAGGGTAGATAAGGGGTACTTCATCTAAAGTAAATGCTAACAATAAAACGTGAACTATGCAATTGTGCTGCTTTCTACAAATTACAGAACGCTTCCATAACTCTCATAAGGATCACAAAAGCTACTTTTGAAACAGACACTAGAACCCAGGACTCCTGATTCACTCCCCTAGGGGCCTATCTACTGTAACATGCCAGACATATAAATTCTTGTTAGTCATCTAATGGTGCTATTATAAAAGTTCTGGTCACTCTGTAAGGGCAGGGGTCCATGTCACCAGAGCACACTGCCACATAGAAAGAATTTCTTTGTTGCAAACCCAGGCCATTAGAAATAATGCAGAGACACATGGTTAAACAAAGGATAACTTCCTGAATCCAAAGCATCAAGTTTACTGAAAAGGGCAGGGGACAACCTTTATGGTCTGACTTTTCTTTGTGGAGTTCTAACCATCCTCTTATCTACTCCCTTGACTGGCTAACAGGTCTGTAGTCTTCTCTCAGAAGAATGAAAGGTGGTCATTCTCTTATTGTTTTAATGTCTATTGCAGCAACATTTGGAGGAACAAAAAAGACCCGCAGAGGTAGAACTGAGGTTCCCGCACAATCACTCTTTGCCCATCAATATGGAATTTATGTTGAGTTCTAAAATGCACAAAAATTGCATTTGAAAAATGAGAAGCTTTCAGAGGTCGGAAGTGCGCGCACACACACACACTCTTCCATATGTTCCAGAGAGGTGGAAATATGCACAAGAAGAATGTGATGACCCTCCCATTCTGCCTCCTTTATTTTCATTTCTTAGAAACTCTTTCTATTGGAACATCCCTTCCCATATTTATTTATATCCAGGGATAGATTCCTGGAGAAGAGAGAGGGAGTAAGATTCACAAAAGATCTAATTTGGAGCACTAATAATTACAGCAGCTGAAAAGCATATGAAAGCAAAGAGCC
Organism: Macaca fascicularis; assembly: GCF_037993035.2. Classification (NCBI taxonomy): domain Eukaryota; kingdom Metazoa; phylum Chordata; class Mammalia; order Primates; family Cercopithecidae; genus Macaca; species Macaca fascicularis. Next base: position 168,107,569 of record NC_088381.1, on the reverse strand, counting down.
CTGTTAACAAAACACTATCAGGGCACTTCCCAGAAAACAGCCCAGCGATGAGATTACTACTAAAAATAATGAAGACAAGAAGAGCCAAAACCAAATCTCAACTATGCAGACAGACTTGCAGAATTTTTCACCTTCACTGCTACAATGAGCATTTTTTAAAAAGAGCAGTAGACTGCATGAGTTGACAAAGGAAGAAAAACAAAAGATAGCAAGAGACTCATCCTGGACACCCAGTTTCTATTCTGTATTCATAACTCTACACCAGCAACAGCAGCTCAAATAAGGCACAAGGTGGGGTCCTGGACAAATTCACACATGATCAGACCAATTATCCACGCTGCACTTCTGCACACAGTAAACACCCCTGACCTGCACCACCTCTGCACCTCCCACCCCCATGACCGGGATAAACCCCACCATACCCTGAAAAGAACCCTGCTTTTTTTGTGAGAACCAGCCAGAGCCTAAGCTGTCATTACACAGCAAAAACCTAGCGAGAACAAAAAGCCAGCAGCAGACTGATGTAGAAAGCCCAGAACATACCTGAATTCTTCAAATGCAAACATGACCTAGTAAAAGCCAATTTCCTTAGATTGTGTGGTAGTCTTTTTGGTATGGAGGACAACCATTTAGTTAGTCAGATGGTGCAAAGTGCAGAAAAAAGAGGCGGGGTTTCCACACCCCCCAATATTCTGAAGTAAAAGGCTTTCTGCAGACAGGGGCCTGCAGCCTCCAGCTCCGCCAGCTGCTGACAAGCAGCAGCTAACAGGGGAGGCAGCTAGAAAACCATGTGATCATTCCAGCAAGTCTGATTAATGCAGTGTATGCTTAGGCTCCAGGCTGGGAACTGGATTAGTCTAGAGAAAGAAGTCGAACCCAGGGCATGCCTGGGATCCTGGGTAAAGCATGTAACACAACCCGCCCCCCACCAGAACTGTGCAGGTTGGGGAGAGAGGAGAGAAGGTTGAAAGGAATGTGATTGCAACCTGTTCCACTGTGATCTGCCTAATTACCTCACCTTCCTGTGGCTGCTGCTGCTGTAAGATCAGGCATGACCAACATTATACGTGAACGTAAGTACTGAAAAATTCTGCAGAATTCTGTATTTTACCATTCCATTATCAAACATTATTTTAGCACAAATGCATAATCTGTTTCAGAATCACAAAAGTCGCATTTTATGTCCACCACTTTACCATGACCACCGTGACTTTACATGTCACTCCTTATTACTGATCTAATTTGATTATTCATTTATCGAGTATATAATATGTACCAGGTTCTCACCAATTCCTCGAAGTACAAAAATTGCTATAATCATTTCAGAAGAGAAGAAAAAGGAAACGAGATGCCAGCCCCCAAAAGAGAAATGTTTATCAGGCTGGCAAGATTTGGCAAATGAGCTGAGGCTGTATGCTGAAACTTGCCACGAAGGAAAATCTTCAGCATTCAGGTTGCAACTCTTTGTGAAATAAGCAAGACAGATCTCAAATAAAAACCTGTGAGTCACTCTTGACTTTTTCTCTCTCCCTTGCACCACCGTGTCATCAGTCACTAACTATAATCGACCTGGAAAAGGTGGCCTGAACCTGCCCCTTTCCCCTCACCCAGCCACGCAGCCTGGGTATGCCCTCAGGGTTCCTCACTCAGGCTTTGGCCTTAGGAAAATTGCCCTGGTTGATTTTTAGAGAAGGGGTGGAAGAAGGAAGACCAGTTACTAATTCTGATTTTGATGCCCCTGTTTAACCCTGCATTATAATTCCTCACAGCTCAAGAAATAAAGCTTTTTAAGCCTCATCATGACATACAAAGTCTTATTTCTCCAATTCTTTCTTCCACTAAAACTCTTCACAAACCCTCAAATTCAGTCAGACATTCACAGTTCCCAAAATCTGTAGGACCTCCTTTCTCGGGCCCATGGACCAGCTGGGTAAGGTTCTTCGCTGCTCCCTAATGTGAGCTGCTGCCCATGTGCTGCTCCCTCACTGCTCCCTCTCCAAGGGGCTGAGATTCCCACAGGGCGGTTCACTGCTCTCTCTCCTTGGCTGCCATCTGCATGGCATCTGACATTCTGTTTGCCTCTCCTGCAAATCTCAGAGTTCCTTGAGGACAGGAATGTGTGAAGTTAATTTCTGTATTCCCAATGCCTGGCACAGCACTTGACGAAAAGGAATTATTCACATAAGATTTGTGGAATGAACCTCTTTTGCCTCAGCTTTTATTAGGGAAAAGAGTGATCCAGTACATGCATTCGCACGAAGGTGCTCTGGGACAAATGTATCACTCTTCATACAGTTATCTCTGTCTCAAAAAGAAGCAAGAGAGTCCAGGTCTTGACTCAAAGAAATGCAGTGACAAAGGCCAAACGAGGTAGACTGATGAGTGAGGGAGGTGTCTGGGGGAATCCTGTGGTCCCTCAAACCACACAGCAATCACCTAAGCTGATCTGAAATGTCTTCTGCAGTATTCCCAACCAGCCTCTGCCTGAGACCTTCTGGTGATGGCAGCCTCTTGGCAGAATCGTAACAGCAAACACAAAATATTCAAGTCAATAAATAACTCAGTTTTAAGTCCCAGATCTGCCACTTACTCTGTGATCATTAACAAGCTACTTAAATTCCCTGGGCCTTGGATTTACCCTATATAAAACCAGAATAATATTGATACTGCCTGTGCCTCTCTCATAGGAGTGCTGCAAGAAGCCAATAAAGTAGGAGTTGGAAAGTTCTCTATCAAATATATTAAGTTATATAAATATCTTCATCAGCTTTATGATCTCACAAGATGATCTCTTACTGGACAGCTCTGATGACTGGGTGGTTCTTCCTCATGAAGAGACTACTACTCCTTGGAAGTATTCTGTCTGCTCAACGGGTGGCTCATTTAATTTTGTGGAGACCTCTAGACTCTCTGCCTGCTTTCCACCAGTGACTCAAGACTCTCCTTTTGCAGGTATAACCAGCACCTTTCAGGGCAATTCATAAGGTCCTGGTAGAAGGCAGTTGGTAGAAATGGTGAAAAATCAAATCCCAGCACCAAGCTCATTTTACGCCTAGTATTAAGAGATTCTCCCAATTTACTAATAAGGAGACGGAGGCCAAACTGGTTAAGGAACTTGTCCAGGGTCATACAGCTATAAGTGGCAGAGTAATGACATGGACTCTGGCTGAGCTAACTCCAACATGCTCTCCTGGTGTCCTTATACCAATGATCCAACCAGCTCAGGTTGCCTCCAGAAAAGGACTCATTTGATAAACTGTCAGGCAGCCTGTGGCCCTGCAGAGGCGGTGGGACACTAACCCTTTTGGGCTATTTTATGTAGCTGGCCAGGTGAATCCCCAAATTTCATGGCCAAGCAAGAGACCTGCAAGGGCTAAAAAAAAAAGTGCCTCAACTGTTCCAGGAAGTGAGAGGTAGACACCTCAGCTGACATGGCATTGGGGTCCAAATGGGAATTGACTCTGCTTCAAAGGCTAGAAATCCTCAACCACTTGATAACATCAAAGAGTCAGAAACAGAAATATCAGTGAGGGTCCGTGACTCCTGAAAACTCAGCTCCACTCCTGTCTGCAATAGGGCTCAAAAAGGCACTTCTGTGACCACATAATGTGTTTTGTTGTTGTTGTTTTTGTTTTGTTTTTTGAGACAAGCTGGAGTACAGTGGCACAATCTTAGCTCACTGCAACCTCTGCCTCCTAGGTTTAAGTGATTCTTGTGCCTCAGCCTCCCGAGTAGCTAGGATTACAGGTGCGCGCACCACACCCAGCTAATTTTTGTATTTTTAGTAGAGATGGGGTTTCACCGTGTTGGCCAGGATGGTGTTGATCTCCTGACTTTGTGATCCACCCACCTTGGCCTCCCAAAGGACTGGGATTAACAGGCGTGAGCCACTGTGCCTGGCGTTTTTTGTTTTTTTGTGTGTTTTTTTTTAAAGGCATTCCAAGCCATTCACCAACAACTCAGGCTCAGATAATGCACATTCCTACTCTGGGACTTAATTTCCCTTTGTACCATGAAAGAATAGCCAGATGCTAATTTTTTTATTAATAAATAAGTAGTTTTTTTTGTTTTGTTTTGTTTTGTTTTCAGACAGAGTCTTACTCTGTCACCCACACTGGAGTGCAGTGGTACAATCTCAGCTCACTGCAACCTCTGCCTCCCAGATTCATGTGATTCTTGTGCCTCAGCTTCCCCAGTAGCATGCACCACCATGCCTAATTTTTATTTTATTTTATTTTTAGTAGAGACAGGGTTTCGCCATGTTGGCCAGGCTAGTCTCAAACTCTTGGCATCAAGTGATCTGCCCACCTTGGCCTCCCAAAGTGTTGGGATTATAGGCATGAGCCACTGTGCCCAGCCAATAATTGTCTTATTTTTAAAAATAATACTTCCATGGAACCCTAATATGTACAACTGATCAAGGTAGAATAGTTCTAGCTGAAGAAGGTGGAGGGGCCCTAGAGTCCCTCCTGCAAGGCCTTCCCTCTCTCTACCAGGACAGGCTCAGCCTGAACACACTGGCCCGAATGACTCTGGCAGTCCCTGTTGGCGCTAATGATCTGTGGGGCTCTCCCAGCTACAAACTGTCACACTCACCCTAGTTAATCTGGATTCACTTCCTCTTTCTAGTTGCATTCCTAAGAATACCGTCCCTACCCCCGGTGGTTCCTCCTGCCAAGGCAGAATGCTCATCTGCAGTTACTGGACATGTGAGGGGCCCGGGACTTCTCCAGAGAAACAAACATGGAGACACTGATACAAACACAAATATGAACAAGAAATGTCCCTGGGTTCCTGACAATGTGGGGAAGCTAAAAGAGAATATTTTAAACAAGTGTCCTTAGCTTAACCGGTACCTTAGTTTTGCAACCCATGTCTTTTCATATGAAATGGTCAATTGTCCAAGAAAAATAATTTATGATTTGTTAGTACTGAATCTCATTACACTTCACTTAGAGGCCAATAAACAGAGAGTTTAAGGCCCTGATGTCCCGTGGACTTGAAACCTTACAATCAACATTTCCTCTGCCAGTTTTTTAGGCTGTAGGCACACAGCCATGATGGACGTGCAGCAAAATAAGGACTGAGCATCTGAACAGAATCTAATGTGCCAATCAAGTAAAAAAAGAACTCTATTTCAACATTTACTAATATGCACATTCACTTCTGTGCTGTGTAGGGATGAAAGAGAAGAAGCCACAAATGGAAGTCAGCTATGATCATGACTAAAAATACTATTCTTCTCTCATGGCCCAATCAAGGATCTTTCCAATGGCCAGGGGGGCTGAGCGGTAATAAGAGGACTTCAACAGTGTCTTCAGAGGCCCACTTCTCCCTGGTTTCACTTCTACACCCCTAATTAAGACCCTTCTAGCCTCCACCTGATCTCCCGCCTGTCTTACTCCCTTCCTGCAGACAGTTACCAATCCCACCACACTTGCCAGTTAAAAAACCCACAATTCAAAAACCAAAAATAAGGTTTTCATATGATCCAGCAATTCCACTGCTAGATATACACCCCAAAGAAAAGAAATCAGTATACCGAAGAGATACCTGCACTCTCACGTTTACTGCAGCACTGTTCACAACAGCCAAGATTTGGAAGCAACCTAAGTGTCCATCAACAGACGACTGGATAAAGAAAATGTAGTCCATATACACAACAGAGTACTATCCAACCATAAAAAAGAATGAGACCCTGTCATCTGCAACAACATGAATGGACTGGAGGTCATTATGTTAAGTGAAATAAGCCAAGCACAGAAAGACAAACTTCACATGTTCTCACTCATTTCTGGGAGCTAAAAATTAAAACAATTGAACTTGTGAGTAGAATGAGAGCTAAAAATTCAATTTAAATTAAAAATCAGAATAGGGGCTAAACATTACAACAATTGAACTTGTGAGTAGAATAGAGTGTAGAATGATGGTTACCAGAGACTGGGAAGGGTTGGGGATGTTAATGGGTAACCAATGGGCAGGGGACTTATTATATTTTATCTAACTATTAAAATATAGTTAGAATGAATAAGAATCAAATGCTAGTTATCTGATAACACAATAGGGTGATTAGAGTCAACAATAATTTATTGTACATTTAAAAATAACTAAAAGAGTATAAATGGAATGTCCGTAACACAAAGAAATGATAGATGTTTGAGGTGATGGATACCCGATTTGCCCCATTTGTAATTAGTTATTACACAATGTCTGCCTATCTCAGAATATCTCATGTACCCTATAAATAAAAATATCTACTATGTAACCATAAAAATATAAAAAATAAACCTACCATTCTCTTTTACTGCCTGCATAATAGTCTCAGCCCCCAGACTTGGCATTTGGCTCCTGCACAATCTGACCGTTCTATGCTTCAACCCAACTCTCAAACTTGCCAACCTGGCCCCTCGGCATGGTCCTGCACTAACTCCGCACCCTAACCATATCACCTCCACCTGTGCTGTGTGGAGATGAAACACAAGGAGCCACAAACGGAAATCAGCTATGAACATGACTAAAAATACTATTCTTTTCTCATGGCCCAATCAAAGATCTTTCCAATGGCCGGGGACCCTTGGTCCTGGGTCCATAGTGCTTCCACCTTCTCTCCACAAGTGGCTATGGAAAGGCATGATTCTGAATCCAGTTCTACTCCTATCTCCCTGAGAAGCCCTGGGCAAATTCTCACCAGTCTAAGTCTCAGTTTCCTCATCCTAAAATGGGGAAGACAGCATGTATTTTGTGGGGATGCTGTGAAGTGCCTTACACACATTCACCACAATCAATGGTAGCTAATATCAAATATGCCTCAAAAACCCATCGAGTTTCCCTCCTGACCAAAACCAGTCTCAACTGATCTCTAAAACTCCTGAATTCCTATCATAATTAATAACCATTTTTAAAAACGTTCACACATTGTCTTATGCTGAACAACTCCGTTCATTATGTGTCTTGGGACCCTAGTCAAAGAGAGTCCCTGGGGACGGAGCTAGAATGGCTAGAAGGTGAGGCCTGAGGGGTTTAACTCCCCACAACCTCCATCAGACAAGAAATATACACACAATCTAAGTAATAACAGCATGCTTGGTATGCAAATACAGCTTCAAAAGGAAGCCATTACAATTCTGGGCCACTATCCTCTAATTCTCCTATTTTGAAATTGTGGGGAGTCCACTAGCACTGACCTTGGTTTTAGTCCTAAGCTTTCACAAGGCACAACAATTCTTAGTCATACGTAGTAAGTCTTAGAGACGGTTTTTCTCACAACTCAATTGTTTCATGTGGCTCTCAGATTACTAATGAAACAGAGCCAAAATCGAAAACATCTCAAGAGAAAATGAAAACTACCACCAGAACCATAAGCCAAAGGAAGTGTTAACTCTATGAAAGGAGGACCCTTGCCTCATCCTTACCATTCTTTCTCCAGGCCTGGCACACAGAATTGTTCATCTGTTGAGTTAATCAATCAGTGATTTGTCGACTTAGAGAGATTTAATAAAAAGATGAAATTAGATTAAGTCAGCAGTCCTCTTTCCAGTACAAGCATCAAATAACAGGGCAGATTACCCTTTTGAATAAGCAAGTAAAGCTGCTCCAGTGTCACCCTGATTTACTGAAATTTGCTAATTAAGAAGGTATTTCCAGGAAGAAAGGAATAATCAAGAAGATAAAATCATGTAAAGTAAATGCATACATTCAATAAAGAAATATATACTGGGCACCTGCCATGTGGCTAGCACTGTTCTACCCGAGGCGGGAGAAGAGGTCAAAGAAGATTCAGACGCATTTCAGGCCTTTCCAACAGTCAGAAACAGACCCCATAACCTAAAAAAGCCAAAATTATAGTTAGCAATGGTAAATCAATACCAAGTATATGAAGCTGGAGTACAGGATTTTCTATTTATTCCTTCAGTGTTACTAGATTTTTTTCCACTTCAATTCACTGTTCTTATCAACGTCCCTTTTGAACCCTGGCTCCATCATGAAGTGCTGAATGAACTTGGAGTGTGACTAGCTGGGCTGTGGTCCCAGCTCCATTCCTTAACAGCTGACTGTCCTTTGGTAAAACACTTTATCTGTCAGCATCTCAGTTTACTCACCTATAAATTGTAAATAATAATTCCTACCCTGCTTCCTCACACAGAAATCCTGAGGATCAAATATAATAACAGGTATGCCAATCTTTCGTAAATTTTAAGTGCTATGCAAGTCAACAGTAGAACTATTATTAACAACAACAAAAGAAATTATCCCTTTCTACTTTGTGTCATTTGAGATCTTGATAAGGCAGGCATTCTAAGTCTTCATCCAGGCCACATAATTAGATTATCCTTAAGAGCAACTTACTATCCAAGTGACCAAGAGAATATGGATAAACACCCACAAGTACAGGAATGCAGGGCTGATAGAATCTCATAGTCAATTTAGTCAAACTTTTACTCTTGGGCAATAGTCTAAGCCATCCAAGATGCTTATATGCTCAATATGCTTATATGCTCAACACATACTCATTATGTCAAAGTCTAATTTTCAAAAAGCTAAAAACACAGCTCTCATAAAAATATTTAGTGTACATGTGTCAAAGGTTGATTAATCTTGCAGAGTTAGATACAAAACTGGTTAATGTTTCATTTCAGAGCAATGAAACCATAATCTTTGAGGTTATCTTTTCTATTAAAACAGGAATCATTTAATGTCTACTGGACAAGAATCATTTGTAACATCAATTTTCTATAAATTAATATCTAACTTTACAGAGTCTAAACTCTAGTCAAAAGTAAGTCAAGTAATTACCTTCTCCGGGAATGTTCTATGTCCCTTCAGTGGACTTTCTAAACAAATGCTTTTGAGTGATACTGAAAGGGCACACAATAATCTTTTTGCCTTTTCTCCAAGTTTTAGATAACATTTCTAAAAATCTTCAAAATATCTAAACATAGTTTATCATCTATTCCAGTGAACTAGTTAATAAAAAATTTTTTCCTATCTGGCTCATTTTTGTATCTTCCTCATTCACATGTTCTTCATAAAAATCTTCAAGTGAATAAAGTCAATCATAAATAATTGCTTAGTTTTCTTAGGACAAATCATCTTGAAATCCAAAGTTGGGGAGGGCACTATTTTCCAAAACTTCCAGTCTTCAGTGCCTCTCTGCATTCTCTGCAACGACCTCAATTTTGGATCTCCTAAGGATGAAAAATGGAACATTTGATTCACAGGCTTTGTAAATTCCCTAGAGGCTCTGGCTATTCTGGGGCAGTTGCCATAATTAACCCTAATTTCCTCATCTTCACAAACCCATCCCTGTCACCCCTTTCTTTCCAATATAAAAAATGCTTGGAAGTCATAAACCAAAATCACCACAGAGGTACAAACAAACAAAAAACCTGCTGGGCACAGTGGCTCAACGCTGCCCATAATCCCAGCACTTTAGGAGGCCAAGGCTGGTGGACCACCTGAGGTCAGGAGTTCGAGACCAGCCTGGCCAACGTGGGGAAACTCCGTCTCTACTAAAGATACAACAAATAAGCTGGGAGAGGTGGCATGCGCCTGTAATCCCAGCTACTTGGGAGGCTGAGGTAGGAAAACTGTGGAGGTTGCAGTGAGCTGAGATCGCGCCACTGCACGATCTTGTTGTCTGGGCAACAAGAGCAAAACTCCGTCTCAAAAAACAAACAAACAAAAAAACCCAACCCATACTAACTAGCACAATAATGAGGACCAAGTTCTGATTTTTTTATCTTGCCCAAATTCCTACCTAAAGGCTCTAGGGAGTTATGTCCTACAAACCATAAATTCTCATCAGATGGGTTTTATTTTAACCCTGTATATTGTGACTTACTTTCCAATCTGAGTGACTCTGGCATAACAAGGAAGAAAATCAAAATATTTTACCTCCAAATATATTTCCTTGCCATACCTTGAAATTGCCCTGCAAAGTCTCTTGTGGGAAAAATCTGCATTCTATAGAGAACCTCCTCTTTTCCCTTTTCCTTCCTTCCCTTCCAGATCCAGGAGACAAACAACTAAGAGTCAGGTACCCTTTTAAGTCCGATAAGAAACATTTTACAACCTGCTCTCTCTAAAGTCTGAGAGTTTCCTCTGCACAATAAAACTTGGTATCCACAATCCTTTGTCTTAACCTGAACATTCCTTTCCGTTAATCCCAGGTCTTCAGATAAACTCAACCAGTTTTCAACCAGAAAGTGTTTACATTTACCTACAGCCTGGAAGCCCCCACTTTGAGTTGTCCTGCCTTTCTGAACCAAACCAATGTATTTCTTAAATGTATTTGATTGACGTCTCATGTATAAAACCAAGCTGTACCCCGACCACCTTGGGCACATGTTTTCATGGCTGTGTCATTGGCCGTGGTCACCCATATTTGGCACAGAATAAAACTCCTAAAATATTTTACAGTTTGACTCTTTTCATCAACAGTAATATGAAGTCAAAAAAGAAATCTAATTAATCTAAGAATGTTTTGTTCACATCTGTATTTTCCAGAGGTTAGGGAACTGGAATGACTGAATAAACAAATAAATAAATTGAATGGACTAAAAAAATGGAAACAATGAATGGATTCCAAACGTTTTAGCATGTTAAAGTGTCTTTCAAGAAACTAAGTAAGGAAGGCAATTTCTGGGGACTAGTCCAGTGAGGGCTTCAGAAATGAAGACTACATGAATGAACATTGTGGGAATTTCAAGCATCTACTGGCAAGGCAAGATGGAAGGTATTTTATTTTGAAGGTAAGGAGATCAAGGAGGGGAATAAATATGCACATCTGAAATGAGGCCACACGGGTATGTTCTCAAAGAGAAGTAGTAGGTTCCCATGTTTTCAGAGCCTAAGGTATGGAGTCTAGGTACCAATGCTGACCATGCAACCCCTTCCTAATCTACAAGTACTAAAAATGAAAACCTTCATTTAATACATGTTCTGACTGGAGAAGGAGGTAGAGGGAAGGCAGATACAATCAAAAAGAAATTGCACAAACATATGCCTAAGAGAGTTGTAATCTAAGAAGTCTTACAGGAGATAAACGTGTTTTGTTTCCTCAAAAAGCTAATTTTTCTTTCTCACATTCCATTTCTGATAATCAGGCCTTCTCTATTTCTGATTTCCTACTAAAACATACAAAGCAGTGTTTTTTCCCTCATCTAAAATAGCACTGCTTCTTTTTTTTTTTCTGAGATAGAGTCTTGATTTGTCGCCCAGGCTGGGGTGCAGTGGCGCAATCTCGGCTCACTGCAAGCTCCGCCTCCCGGGTTCACGCCATTCTCCTGCCTTAGCCTCCCGAGGGGACTACACGTGCCCACCACCACTCCCGGCTAATTTTTTTTTTGTATTTTTAGTAGAGACGGGGTTTCACCGTGTTAGCCAGGATGGTCTCAATCTCCTGACCTCGTGGATCCACCCGCCTTGGCCTCCCAAAGTGCTGGGATTACAGGCGTGAGCCACTGCGTCCAGCCAGCACTGCTTCTTAGTTTCAAAAAGTTCTATTTGCATTTCATCTCATGAGTCTTGCAGTGTTGCTTACATTCCTTCTTACAAAAAGCCCCAACACCCAAACTACAACCATGGTATTTAAATTAATAGGTATAAGGACAAATTGATTAAGACCGTCCCATGGATTCCTAATGCCACACTGCGATTTGTTACGTGACTGACTACATTTGAAAACGCGGTTATTTTTTAAAAGATATATTCATACTACCATGAAAAAAATGGGCATTTGATTATTTTCTAAGCCTCCTTCTCAAGCCATTCAACTCATTCTTGGACCCTAAAGCAAATACTGCATACAGAAGAAAAAGAAGGGTAAAGCAGTAGTTGCCTTCAGACACCAGAACAGGCACTGAATGAACCAAACCTTGAGAACCACGGTGTTACACGCAAGAACATGAGGGTTTCATAGATTTCATTAATATGGTAAGTGACCTAAGAAAAGTGTCAGTCTGATCTCCTCACTTTGAGCAAAGAAACAGAAAAATGCAGCACCTTGCCTAGGGTCACACAATCACAGTCAGAGATGGAATTAGAACTGAAGTGCCCTGATTTCTAACTCAAGTGTTTCTTTTTCACATTAGTGGCTCTCAAAAGTGGGGTCATCCACCAGCCGTATTAGCATCACCTGGGAGCTTGTTAAGAAAGAAAATTCAGATCCCGCCCCAGAATTAGTGCATCAGAGGCAGGGAGGAGAGAACCAGCACTGTTTTAACAAGCCCTCCTGGGGATTCTAATGCATGCTCAAGTTTGAGAACCATTGACTGCCCTACACTAGCGGTTCTCAACTGGGGGCGATTCTGGGCCCCAGGGAACATATGGCAATGTCTGGAGATACTTTTAGCTGTGACAACCGGGAAATAAGGGTTGGGTGTTGCTTCTAGCATCCAATAGGTAGAAGCCAGAGATGCTGCTAAACATCCTACTATGTACAGCTAGCCCTCTACAACGAAGATTATCTGTCAACAGGGCTGAGGTTGAGAAACTCTGCCCTACACCTACTAGTGGGAGGGCAGAACAACTAGGAAAGCTGTGCGTGCTGCGCTCTCTCTCTCTCTGAAAGTGTCTATCTCCTTTAGCTGGAAGTTCAGTTCTCTTTCATGAATGCATCCTGTGAAGCTGTACCTCCCTGCTGGAATGCGTCCAATAGTAAGGCAAGCCGACACACTGAGTCTTTGGCTACCTCTGAGATCAGAGCCTCAGACCCCTTGGCCAGTCACTCCCATAGCAAACAGCTGCATCTAGTTCCCAAGGATATCATGCAAACATTAGCATTTTTCATGAGTGCCATGATGTGAGTAAAGATAAGACAGCAGCACAGATCTTTTTTTAAAAAGTCAGAGTTCCTCCTGTGAAAGGAAAATAAATCTTGGGCCCCCCAAATCACTAAGCTAAAGAGAAAAGTCAAACTGGGAACTGCTTAGGCCAAACCTGCCTCTCATTCTATTCAAAGTCATTCTTCTGCACACTGAGAAAAATACATATCTGATTTGCCTCCTCTGGAAAACCTAATTAGAAACTCAAAAGAATGAAACCGTTTGTCTCTCACCTACCTGTGACCTGGAAGCCCTCTCCCTGAGTTGTCCTGCCTTTCTAGAGGGAACCAATGTATATCTTACATATAATGATTGATGTCTCATGTCTCCCTAAAATGTAGAAAACCAAACTGTGCCCCGACCACCTTAAGCACATATCGTCAGGACCTGTTGAGGTTGTGTGACAGGTGCACGTCTTCAACCTTGGCAAAATAAACTTTCTAAATTAACTGAGACCTGTCTCAGATATTCGGAGTTCACATTTTAGTAACCATGAAGGGATTGAGTGAAGGTGCCCCTGACCTTTGACAAATCTCCTATTAGTGCTTGTACCAGCTTGAGCTATCTTTATGGCTCAAACCAACAGGACAATTTGCTGAGGCCTGGAAGCACCTCCTACAGAGAATCTCTGATTTCCCAAAATCTGGATGAGATCTAAAGTTTATTTTGCTATACAACTCCTTTTTTTTTGGATGTTTTACTTGCTTCCAACACAAGGAAGGCAAGTTTCTCCTGCTTCCATGAGGGAAGGCAGGAACTCCTTTATGGAGTGTGAGCTCGCTTCCAACAGGGAAGACGAATTTGAGTTTTTCCTGCTTCTTGGATGGCACAGAGCAGTCTTCAGACTGAGACCCATCCCTAGGTCAGTAACTGAATTGGGGTTTGTCTTGGCTAAAGTTAAGATTAATATGCCAGGCGCGGTGGCTCACACCTGTAATCCCAGCACTTTGAGAGGCCAAGGCGGATGGATCACTTGAGGTCAGGAGTTCGAAACCAGCCTGGCCAACATGGTGAAATCCCATTTCTACTAAAAATACAAAAAAATTAGCCAGGTGTGGTGGCAGGCACCTATAATCCCAGCTACTTGGGAAGCTGAGGCAGGAGAATTGCTTGAACATGGGAGGTGGAGGTTGCAGTGAGCCAAGATCACACCACTGTACTTCAGCCTGGGTGACAGAACAAAACTCCGTCTAAAAAAAAAAAAAAGATTAACAACCAGCTGGTTTTATTTTCTCCTTACCATTACAGCATTCAATAATCGTATAAGTTGTGCCGTTGTTTGTTTTAATTAACTGTTTTGTTGTTGTTTGTTTCTGTTTTTGTTGTTGTTTCGGTCTTTTTCCCATTGGGTTTCATCAACTCTATCCGACTTGATCAAATCCGAAGGAAAGTTCCAAATTATGGGGAACAATGCCTCTGAAGTGGCTAAAACTCCCTCACTTCCAACACACACAAAAGTGGTGTGGTGTGGGGGGAGAAGAATGGCCAGCAAAAGGGGGGAAAAAAAGGAAAGATTTTTTTTGACTACTTAAAGTACTTTATTTACATCACATGGCCACCTTTTTGCTAGCCAGGCCAAACTGAAAGAGTAATGGCTATTGACCCATGCTGCAGTTCCATAACTAAGCATTCTGCCTTCTTTTTTTTCCACCAGGACAGCCTGGGTTTGGTTCCTAAATCAAGCCCTTTCTGGTTTGATGCTTGGTACTTCTGCAATAGTAGCAATTTGTGCTAGCTGAAATATGGTAATGAGATTTAAAATGTTTTTTTAAAGAAGCTCAATGGTTAAAAGTCAGTTTAATTAAAAGCTAACATCCAAGGTGTGTGTGTATGTATTTAAAAGGCCTTCATCCTTTTTGTTTTTCTCCTAGAACGTTGTCTTTTTTTTTTTGAGCAAAAGTTTTCTTCTCAGTTGATTGAATTATGTTTTCTCCATTTACTTCTGCTGTCTCTCCTTTCTCTTACACCCTCTGATGCATGAGGGACCAGGACATACTTATCCCTGCCAAATAATATTAGGTGTCAAAATTTGGCATAGGGGTTATAAAACTATAAACCCAGCTCAAAACAGAATGATCTTTGCTTGTATAATTTTTAATAAATAAGATATTGATATTAGTTTAATGAAAATAGCTACATCTTCAATTATTTAGTAAAATTACCATAACTTCTAGTCTTATGGCTTTAGGCAGTCTAGTCCACAGGCAGTAAGGTTTGTTTTGGGAAAGGACTGTTAATCATCTTTATTTCAAAACTATCAACTAAGTTCCTCCCAAAGTTAGTTTGGCCTGCGCTCAGCAATGAACAAGGACAGCTTGGAGGTTAGAAGCAAGATGGAGTCAGGTCACATCTTCTTCACTGTCTCAGTTATAATTTTGCAATGGCAAGCTTCACATCTTTAAATGATGATTGTGGTAGTTTTCATAAGTAATCTAGCTAAATGATTAGAATAAAATAATCAGGTAAATGTAATGGGATAAATACTTGTCGACAAACTTGTCATAATTTAGAATCTAAAGTTAAATTAAATAATAGATATTTCATTATTTGGGTATGTTCCAATAAAAATATATTGTAGGAAAACATTCTAAAAAACACATGTGTCCTGTTTAAAAAGGTGAACAATTTTTGTCTAATTCAAAGCTTATTTAAAGGTTATATATAAAACAAAGTAAAAGGAACCAGGAAATAAGAGAAATATAAAGAAAGTTACAGAAATAAAGAGGCATTTTTTTGGAAAGAAAGCTTAAAGAGAAATAATTTTATATGAGAAACAATCTTGAATGGTAAACGTAGTCCTAGAAAATGACTGGTTATTTAAGAAAGAGGGACATTTGGGACAAACCAGAAAGTCTAAGCATGTCATGAATGGTGTATGTAAGTCACAATAAGAGGATTTATTAAAACAAACAAAACTTTTATATGATCAAATTAAAGAGAAATTAAAATAGTATTTCTAGAGACTGAGTTTGATGTAAAAAGAACACTTATACACTAAAGAACTGACTAGAGCAATAAAATTTTCTCAAGGGACTGATTTACTCTTAATAAATGATAAGAGATTTTAATTTTTTTTTTTTAACCCAAAGTTCAACCTTTATTGCACCTTGCCACTTCGGTTTTCTCTCCCCTTTTTAAAGGTGTGAAATAGTACTGCCCTCCTTCGACTCATTTTCAGCTCATAAAAGTTTTTTTTCCCTTGAGTTCTGTTTGTTGTAGCCTGCTGCTAACAACATTTGTTTGTTTGTTTTGAGACACAGTCTCTGTCACCCAGGCTGGAATGCAGTGGCACCATCTTGGCTCACTACAACCTCCGCCTCCTGGGTTCAAGTGATTCTTGTGCCTCAGCCTCCCAAGTAGCTGGGATTACAGGCACATGTCACCACATGCAGCTAATTTTTGTATTTTTAGTAAGGACGGGCATTTACCATGTTGGCCTGGCTGGTCTTGAACTCCTGACCTCAAGTGATCCACTGCCTTGGCCTTCCAAAGTGCTGGGATTCTAGGCGTGAGCCACTGCATCCATACTCTAACATTTTCTTAAAGGTCTAAAAGAAATGTTTTCTTCCAACATAATATTCTGTGCACTGCAGAAGGTCTCTTCTTTTGCCTTTTGGTAACTGGTCTAACAGATTTTACATTGTATCAAAATAATTCCTATGCCATTATTATTGAGTTTGGTTTGCTTAGGAAAAAACTGAGATTAAAAAAAATTTGTTTTAAATTAAGGTTATTGGCTGGGTGTGATGGCTCATGCCTGTATTCCCAGCACTTTGAGAGGCCAAAGCGGGCAGATCACCTGAGGTCAGGAGTATGAGACCAGCCTGGCCAACATGGTGAAACCCCATCTCTACTAAAAATACAAAAATTAGCCTGGAATGGTGGCACATGCCTGTAATCCCAGCTACCCAGGAGGCTGAGGCAGGAGAATCATTTGAACCCAGGAGGCAGAGGTTGCAGTGCGCTGAGATCACACCATTGCACTCTAGCCAGGTCAACAAGAGCAAACCTCTGTCTCAAAAAATAAAAATAAAAATAAAAAATAATAAAATTAAGGTTAGTACATCCATGTATCTTTCTGTGTGCTTTTAAAGTACTCATGACATTGAGTTACAGGGCTTTGACTCCCAGGTTAAAAAGGACACCAGGTCCTGCTAAATGTTAAACAGTGACAGCAATTAAAACCTCATCTTCAGAAATGCAAAAGAATGCAACAACTCACGCCTGTAATCCCAGCACTTTGGGAGGCCAAGGTGGGCAGATCACCAGGTCAGGAGATCCAGACCATCCTGGCTAACATGGTGAAACCCCATCTCTACTGAAAATACAAAAAAATTAGCTGGGCATGATGGTATGCGCCTGTAGTCCCCGCTGTTTGGAAGGCTGAGGCAGGAGAATCGCTTGAACCCAGGAGGCAGAAGTTGCTGTGAGCAGAGATCGCGCCACTGCACTCCAGCCTGGGTGACAGAGCGAGACTCTGTCTCAAAAAAAAAAAAAAGCAACAGTTTTGTCTCTTCCCTACCTATAACCTGGAAGCCCCATCCTTGCTTGACTTATCCCGCCTTTCTGGACAAAATCAATGTACATCTTACATTTATTGACTGATGTCTTGTGTCTCCCTAAAATGTATAAAACCAAGTTGTGCCCCGACCACCTTGGCCACACACCATCAGGACCTCCTGAGGCTGTGTGACGGGTGTGTGTCCTCAACCTTGGCAAAACAAACTTACTAAATTAACTGAGACCTGTCTCAGATATTCGGGGTTCACACTTCCTATTCCATTCCAATACTGGTGGACTAGCTGTAGATCAGTTTCTAGTGAAAACAACCAAAAATGTCAGGTAACACAGTTAAGCAAGCAAACAAAAGCACTTCTAAAGGCTTCAAATGGCTGTGAAGACAGTAAGGAATTACTAGGCAAAAACTAAACAGAAAAACAGGGGTTCCCCAAAAGACAAATGAGCACAGAGCCCCTTCTGCCCTGAGGGCATCTGTTGATCCCAGAAAACACAAACTTTTGTGCTGATGGCCTCACAGGGGAAGAGAGTGACCCCCCCCACTTGGTGATGCCCTCTTCATAGTAAGCTCCAGGGGTCCACAGACATCTCTCTGCAGAAGCAATCCATGGCACTTCAAAGGAAGAATCCCACCACCAACCATAAATAAAAGCTGACATGTTTTATTTTAATTTTTTAAAAAGTGTTAGAGACAGCATCTTGTGTTGCTCAGGCTGGTCTCTAATTCCTGGCCTCAGGTGATCCTCCTGCCTCAGCCACCTGAATAGCTGTGATTATGGACAGGAGCCACCACATCCAGCTAAAAGCTAAAGTGCTGTTTATTGAGCACTTATTATGTCTCAGGTACTGTTCTACATACTTTATATGTGTGAGCAGATTTAGTCCCGAGGGAATGGCAAAGAGGTCTGGTTATTTTATTTTATAAATGAGGAACCTGAGGGACAGAGAGAAGTAATTTGCTCAAGATCACATAGTTCAAAAGTGGCAGAGCTGATCACACTGAAATTCAGGCTGCCTGACTCCAGAATCTGTATTCTTAATCACTACAGAATAAGTTAAAACCAAAAGGGCACAAAGATATTTATTCCTATGTGACTTCAAATAGCAAAAGACTAAATATCCATTGGCAAGGGACTGGTCAAATAATGTGTGGTAGACACAACAGAGTACCAGTCACTAGAAATATAGACCTTCACTAACTGTATGAACATTACTACTGTTGAGTAAAAACATTATAGAAAATTATTATAAATTATGACTTGTATAATAAACACTTCCACAAATCAAATAAAAAAGCAAATATAAAAGCATAGACAGTATATTTTCATTTATGTACCGTCATAATATTATATACAACATAGTGTAATAGGACCAAGCATGGTCTTGAGATTCAGAGACCATTACTGGACCTTGGGCAGTTTACTTCATTATTCTAAACACCAATTTCCTCCTGAGCAAAATGAGGCAACATTATGTATCTTGGAGGGCTTTTTGTGAGAATCAAATGACATAATGCATATAAAGTTGCTCATCCCAGAACCAGTACACAAACGTTAGTAAACATAGTTATTCCATTATGATTATGCTTTTATCTGTATGTATGTTTATATAAAGAAATATTTGGAATCATCTTAGCCAAAATGCTAACTACTACTAACTTCCAAGACATGTCAGATGATTTATTCTTTTTTTTTTTTTTTTGAAATGGAGTCTCGCTCTGTCACCCAGGCTGGAGTGCAGTGGCGTGATCTCGGCTCACTGCAAGCTCCGCCTCCCAGGTTCACGCCATTCTCCTGCCTCAGCCCCCCCGAGTAGCTGGGACTACAGGCGCCCGCCACCATGCCTGGCTAATTTTTTTGTATCTTTAGTAGAGACGAGGTTTCACCATGTTAGCCAGGATGGTCTCAATCTCCTGACCTTGTGATCCGCCCGTCTCGGCCTCCCAAAGTGCTGGGATTACAGGTGTGAGCCACTGTAATCCCAGCACCCGGCCCGATTTATTCTTTATTTTTGTACTTTTCTGTATTGCAAAATTTGTAGAATGAGCAAGTATGATTTTTACAAAACTAGTAACTTTTACAGATGTAGACATGTATATATACGTGTGTATGTATCTCCTCCCAGCATACAGATAACTGCGCTTGTACAAAATGAATATTCTTCTATTATGACAGCATTAAAGTGATAAGACAGTATCTCAAATTAGAGATCCACGGGAAGGAGAAAGAACAAGTTGAGGAGAGTGACATCCTAGACCTGGAACACTACTATGCACATAGCAAATATTTTGTTGGGCAGAGTGCAGTGAGTGGCTCACGTCTATAATTCCAGCACTTTGGGAGGCTGGGGTGGGAGGATCACTTGAGCCACGTTTGAGATTAGACTGGGCAACATAGTGAAACTATGGCTCTACAAATAATAAAAAAATTAGCTAGGCATAGTGGCGCAGATCTGTGTTCCCAGCTACTTGGGAGGCTGAGGTGGGAGAATTATTTGAGTCCAGGTGGTGAAAGCCACAGTGAGCCATGATCACATCACTGCACTCTAGCCTGGATGAAAGAACAAGACCTTGTCTCAAAAAAAATAAATAAATAAATAAATAAAATAGATGAATAAAAGAGTTGTTGAATGAATGAAGGAACAAACAAAATTGAGAGGCAACAGTACAGATGGGAGGCTACGGATCCAAGAGGTTAAATGACTTCATCAGGCAAACCTTGCATTTCTAATCATGCTTGATAACAGAAAGGGAACTGTATAGAGTATTTCCCCTTAGGAAAGGAGAGGTAAAGGGAGGAAAAATAAAGCTGTACTCTCAGCTCTGCTTAATGAAGAGTAGGGCCAGAGGATGACATCCGGGAACAGAGTTTGAAGTTACTTACATGAATGTCACTTCTTTCTAATGCAAACAAGCAATAAAAGGAGAAATTTGTGTTTATTGCCTCACCTGACCTAGTTCTGCCCTAATTTTGGATGTACAGAACCCTGACAGGTTTGTTCTCTCTTCACCCATTCGTCAAAACACTGACTTCAGACCTATCTCCATTTCACAACAACTCTACTCCCACAGCCCTCCCCATACCTTCCTTGTCCTAATCATTTCCTCTCCCAGAATCAAAATCATTCATCTTGGTCAATGGACACTAAGCATACACTGCACGCCCAACTGTGGCATAAGACACCTTAACCTCGTGACCTGGACAACATAAAGGCTAAGCCTATGTACTGACTAATATGTACAGGATGGTTGCCTCCCTGCCCTTCAGGCAAGAACAATTGAGCAAGAGAAACTGAACTGTCATCATTAAACGCGTACATCATTCTTCCCTTCCAGCTTCTTAACTTCCTCAAAGCTTGGAATTCTCAACAAGAAGTTGGGCATTTACATTAGCCATACAAGAAATGCCAAAGGGGTTACACTTAGGCAAACAATTATTTTTGCAAGTGATTATAAAAAGGAATGCGTAATAAAGATGGGGAATAGCACAAACTGAAGGTCTAGATCAGGTATTAACAGAGTATTTAAAATTTCTGAGTTATGACATTTTGAGCAGTCCAGTCAGTACAGTGACTCTCAAGCTTGGAACTGCTAGAGTCTACAATTTCTAGCCAAATGGGTGTCACCTCATCACTCTGCCTCAGGTTCTTCCCCTATAAAAAGAGGGCAGTAGGCTGAGCGCGGTGGCTCACATCTGTAATCCTGCACTTAGGGAGGCCAAGGCAATTGGACTGCTTGAGCTCAGGGGTTCCGGGCCAGCCTGGGCAACATGGTTAGATCCCATCTCCACAAAAAATACAGAAACCAGCCAGGCACGGTGGCATGTGCCTGCAGTCCCAGCCACTCAGGAGGCTGAGGTAAGAGGATCACTTGAGCCCAGGAGGTTGAGGCTGCAGTGAGCTGTGACTGCGCCACTGACCTCCAGCCTGGGTGACAGAGAAAGACCCTGTCTCAAAAAAATGGGGAAAGGGGAAAAGAAAGAGTAGTAGTAATACCTACTTCTTGGAGATATTGCAAAGATTAAATGAGATAATGTATGTTAAGTGATTAGAACAATGCCTGGCATGTAAAAATAGTCAACAAATGAGTTATTTTTACTATTTCTGTTAATTGAGAAGTAGAATTGAAGTCCCCTTACCAAGTTGCACTTTTGAACTCAGAGTTCACATTTTATCGTATTTTGCAAACTATATAAGGGGATTAAATTATTTCCCAGAGAAGGTTGACTCCAAAAGAGAGAGCACTAGAGAGGCTATGGTCAGGAAGTTGATGGAATAGAAAACACCAGACCCTCCTTCCCCCACGGAGATGAATTAACAATGTTAGACAGCCTCTGTGAGAAATCCAGAAACCAGTTAAGAGGTTTCTGCACCCCAAGTATGCCAAGAAGAACCTCATGAAAGCCAGCACAAAAGTTCCTGGCATATACTTGCCACAGCCTCTCCCTAGCACAGCACAGCACAGCACCATTTGGAAAAAAAAAAAAAAAAATTCCCAAATCCCATCTTCCTTCTAGGATGAAAAGATAAAAGCAGAACATACATTCAATGTTCTCACTTTGATGGGGCGGTGGGGGAGGAGGGGAAGCTGCCCGAGGGAGTGCTTTCTTAACTGAATCTAAGACAGAAGTGGGCACCAGGTTGGAAGCCACTGGAAACAAAGATCACTGCAACTGGCTGTAGCACCAGAGGGTGTGCAGTACCACTGACAGACGCTAGGGGGGAACTCCAGTACCAAGGCTTGCTACAGCACCAGAGAGGCTGCACTACCACAAACAGATATGGAAATGGGGAAGTGAGAATCCTGAGTACAAACAGGTAAACCTCAACTAGGGTATTACATGCATAGAGAAGACCAAACCCAAGAAAAGGCTTGAGAGGTCTCCAGATTATCTAGTCAAGGTGACTGGTGATGGTCTCTCCCTGTACAATGCCAGATTGTAAGGACTGGGAGGGGTGTTGTTTTTTCAAATACTCAAGTCTTAACAAAAGATAATAAAGTATACAAAGAAACAGGGGAACATGGCCCAATCAAAAGCACAAGTTAAATCTCCAGAAACTGACCCTAAATAAACAGAGATATATGAATTATCGAAGAATTCAAAATGGCCACTGTAACGATGCTCAATAAACTAAAAGACAACACAGATAGACAACTAAAGAAATCAGGAAAACAATGCATAAACAAAATGAGAATATTAACAAAGAAAAACTACGAAGAACCAATTGAAAAATTAACTAGTAGGCCGGGCGCGGTGGCTCACG
Organism: Macaca fascicularis; assembly: GCF_037993035.2. Classification (NCBI taxonomy): domain Eukaryota; kingdom Metazoa; phylum Chordata; class Mammalia; order Primates; family Cercopithecidae; genus Macaca; species Macaca fascicularis. Next base: position 168,084,965 of record NC_088381.1, on the reverse strand, counting down.
CCTGTAATCCCAGCACTTTGGGAGGCCGAGGCGGGCGGATCACAAGGTCAGGAGATCGAGACCACGGTGAAACCCCGTCTCTACTAAAAATACAAAAAATTAGCTGGGCGCGGTTGTGGGCGCCTGTAGTCCCAGCTACTCGGGAGGCTGAGGCAGGAGAATGGCGTGAACCCGGGAGGCGGAGCTTGCAGTGAGCGGAGATCGCGCCACTGCACTCCAGCCTGGGCGACAGAGCGAGACTCCGTCTCAAAAAAAAAAAAAAAAAAAAAAAAAGAAAAATTAACTAGAGGGGTTCAAAAGCACTTAACTAGGCAGAAGAAAGAACCACTGAATTCAAAGTCAAGACATTCGAGATTATTGAGTCAAAGGGATAAAACGAAAAAAGAATACAGAAAGGTGAAGATAGCCTCAAATAACTTATGGACCACCATCCAGTGAAACAACATGCAAATCATGAACATCTCAGAAGACAAAGAAAAAGAGAAAGAGGCAGAGAGCCTAAAACTTCTCAACTTTGAGGAAAGTAATGGAGACACAAATTCAAGCTTAAAAAAACTCCAAACAGAATAAATCCAGACACCTATACTAAGACACGTAATAACCAAACTGTCAAAAGTCACAGACAAAAACAGAATCCTGAAAGCAGCGAGAGAAAGGTGACTCTTCACGTATAAAGAAGTTACTAAAGATTATCAAAGAATTTCTAAGTAGGAACCCTGCAGGCTAGAAGGGAGTGGGATGATATATTCAAAGTGCTGAAAGGAAAAAAAATAACTGTCAAATAATACTATATGCAGCAAAACTGTCCTTCAAAATGAAGGAAGGAAAAATGAAGACTTTTTTTCCTTCCTTCAGATAAATAAAAGCTGACACTAAACCTCCCCTACAAGAAATGCTAAAGGGATGTCAAGTTGAAATGAAAAGATGTAAACAGCAACATGAAACCATGAGAATATATAAAACTCCCTGGTAAAGGTAAATATGTAGACAAATATAGAATTCTATAGTACTGTAATGTAGGTGAGTAAATAACTTTTAAACAGTAAAGAATTTTAAAAACAAGATAAAAAGTAACTATAAGTCTGTTGATGGATATGCAATAAAAAAGGTAATTTGTATTATCAATAACATAATGGGGTGGACAGGGATGTAAAGAAGTAGAGTTTTTAATGCAACAGAAATGAAATTGTTGTTAGTTTGAAGTAGATTGTTATAACTTTAAGATGTTTTATGTAATTGTAATGGTAAGCACAAGTAAAATATCTATAGAATATATACAATGGGAAATAAGGGAATCAAAATATGTCACTACAAAAAAAAATCAATAAAACACAAAAGCAGGCAACAAGAGAAGAAATGAGAGACAAAAAGCTACAAGGCATACAGAAAAACTATTAACAAAATGATAACAGTAAATCCTCACAATCAGTAATTACTTTAAATGGATTAAACTCCAATTAAAAGACATAGATTGGTTGAATGGATAGAAAACCAGAATCCAACTATATGCTGCCTACAATAGATCCACTGTAGATCTTAAGACACAAATAGGCTGAAAGTACAAAAAAAAAAAAAAAAGTCAAAAGGCCAAGTGTGGTGGCTCACAACTGTAATTTGTAATTCCAAACTGGATACAACTTAAAAGAAACTGACAAATTCCTAAAAATATGCAACCTACCAAGACTTAAGAAATAAAAAAATCTGGGCTGGGCACAATGGCTCACACCTGTAATCCCAACACTCTGGGAAGCCGAAGTGGACAGATCACCTAAGGTCAGGAGTTCAAGACCAGCCCGGCCAAATGGTGAAACGCTGTCTCTACTAAAAATACAAAAAAAGTAGCTGGGCACGGTGGCAGGCACCTGTAATCCCAGCTACCTGGGAGGCTGAGGCAGGAGAATTGCTTGAACCCGGAGGGAGAGGTTGCAGTGAGAGAAGACTGTGCCATTGCACTCCAGCCTGGGCAACAAGGACGAAACTCTGACTCAAAAAAAGAAAAGAAAAGAAAGAAAAAAATCTGAAAAAACTTATAATTAATAAGGATACTGAAGCAGTAATCAAAAACCTCCCAATAAAGAAAGATGCCTTTACTAGAGAATATTTCCAAACATTTAAATTAGAATTAACATTAATCCTCAAACTCTTCCAAAGAATTTAAGACGAGGGAACACTCCCAAACTCATTCTATCAGGTCAGCATTAATCTGATACCAAAACCAAAAACACAGTAAGAAAAGAAAACTAGAGATCGCACCATTGCACTCTAGCCTGGGCAACAGAGCGAGACTCTGTCTCAAAAAAAAAAAAAAAAGAAAGAAAGAAAAGAAAACTACAGACCAATATCTGATGAATACTGATGAAAGAGCCCTTAACAAAATACTAGCAAACTGAATTCAACAACACATTAAAAGGATTAAACGACTGTGCACAGTGGCTCATGCCTGTAATCCCAGCACTTTGGGAGGCCAAGGTGGGCGGATCACAAAGTCAGGAGATTGAGACCATCTTGGCTAACACAGTGAAACCCCGTCTCTACTAAAAATTAAAAAAAAATTAGCCAGGAGTGGTGGCACGCGCCTGTAGTCCCAGCGACTCAGGAGGCTGAGGCAGGAGAATCGCTTGAATCCAGCAGGCAGAGGTTGTAGCCAGCCGAAATCGCACCACTGCACTCCAGCCTGGGTGACAGAACAAGACTCTGTCTCAAAAAAAAACAAAAAAACCAAAAAAGGATTATACACCACAACCAATACCTGGAATGCAAGAATGGCTCAACATACAAAAATCAACGCAATACAATAACAAATGAAGGACAAAAACCATATAATCATCTCAATTAATACAAAAAAATGCATATGACAAAATTCAACACCCTTTCATGATAACAAAACAGAACACTCAACAAACTCGGAATAGAGGAAACTACCTCAACATAATAAAGGCCAGATAGGAAAAGCTCACAGTTAACATCATACTCAACAGTGAAAGGATGAAAGACTTTCCCCTAAGATCAGAAGAAATAAGGCAATGATGTCTATTTGCATGTGTGGTCAAATAATCTCCAACAAGGGCACAAAGAGTACACAATGAAGAAAAGACAGACTTTTCAACAAACTATGTTAGGAAAACCCTTACCTTACACCATACACAAAATTTAACTAAAAATGGATTAAAGACCCAAACATAACACCTATAACACTCCTAAAACAAACCGTAGGGGAAAAGTTTCATGACATTTGATTTAACAATGATGTCCTGGATATAACACCAAAAGCAAAAATAGACAAATGAGACTAAATCATATTTTAAAACTTCTGCACAAAAGAAATCAACAAAGTGAAAAGACAACCTACAAAGTGGAAGAAAATATTTGCAAATCACATATATGGTAAACGATTAATATCCAGAATATGTAAGGGACTCCTATAGCTCAACAATGAAAAAAAAACCCAATTAATAAATGAGCAAAAGACTTGAACAGGTAATTCTCCAAAGAAGTATACAAACAACCAAGAAGCATATGAAAAGATGCTCAACATCAGTAATCATAAGAGAAAAGCAAATCAAAACCACAATGAGATACCACTTCACACCCATTAGGAAAGAAAACAGAAAATAAGTGCTGGCAAGGATGCAGAGAAACTGGAACCACTGTGCACAGTTGGTGGAAATGTGAAATGGTATAGACATTTTATAAAATTAAAAATAAAATTACCATACGATGCAGCAATCACTGGACACACATACACACACAGAGTTGACCCTTAAACAATGCAGGGGTTAGGGTGCAAACTCCTGCCCTCCCACCACACAGCTGAAAATTTACGTATAACTTTGACTCCCCAAAATCTTAACTACTAATAGCCTACTGTTGACTGGAAGCCTTACTAATAACATAAACAGTCATTAACACATCTTTTATAAGTTACATGTATGTATTACATACTGTATTCTTAACCCTTTTCCCCTTTGCCCCAAGCATACTTGCTGGCAGCGCCTGTGGTTGCTGCGATTACCCTGAGATAACTTTGCCAGGAAATATCTTGCTTTTATTATTATTTTCGCATTGCTCTAGTATATCAACTTTGGAAACAAAAGATATCATTCTATTTATAGCATTCTGTTTTTAGTAGTGTTATTTCCATTTACAAAATACAGTAATTCTCAATTGCTGAAAATGCCAAATCCTAGAAAATACCGCATTCCTATGTGTGATGTTAACATCATTCTCAGTTGTTGGCCAAAGATTCATTTGATGAATCTGATTTTTCCAAAACAGACGATTCTGATGATTCAGATGATTCTGATGTTACTTTGTTTAGAAATAACTCCGACAACAGTTTTTATATTTTATTTTCACATAGAAAATCAATCAGATTTGCTTCAGCCTCAAAGAGTGTGTTTACGTAAAATTAAATGAGCGTTGGCAGTGAGCTGCACTTTTTCTAAACAGGAAAAGGGTTAAACTAAAATAAGCTAGAGAAAGAAAATGTTAAGAAACTCATAAGAGAAAATATATTTACTATTCACTAAGTGGAAATGGATAATCATAAATGTCTTCATCCTTGTCTTTGTGTTGAGAGGCTGAGGAGGAGGAAGGGGAGGGGTTGATCTTGCTGCCTCAGTGGGTGGCAATTCATCTCCAAGTTTTTTTCAAATTGTCACAAATCTCCAAAAAGTTTTTCCAATATATTTATTGAAAAAAATCTGCATATAAGCAGACCAGCATAGTTCAAACCCATGTTGTTCAAGGGTCATCTATATACATACAGCTCTATATACAATTGGGTACACACACATACACACTCCCCATATATATATATATATCCAGAACCATTTCTGGGTATGTATCCAAAGAATGCAAAGTAGGATCTTGAAGAGGTATCTGCATACTCATGTTCACTACAGAATTATTCACAATAGCCAAGAGTGGAAGCAACCCAAATTCCATTGACAATGAATGACTTTTTTAAAAGTGGCATCTCTCTCTCTCTCTATATATATATGGAGTATAATATCTTGCAGCCTTTAAAAAAAGGACATCTGGTCATATGCTACAATATGGATGAAACTCAAGGGTATTATGCTAAGTGAAATTAGCTAGTCACAAAGGGACAAATGCTATATGATTTCACTCAGTTTAAGTATTTAAAGTAGTCAAAATCATAGAAATGGAAAGAAGGTAGGTGCCAAGGGTTGTCAGGAGAGGGAGAGTGGGAATTAGTGTTTAACGGGGCTTAGAGTTTCAATTTTGCAAGATAAAAAAGTTCTAGAGATCTACTGGACAACAATGTGCATATACTTAACACTAAAGAACTGTACACTTAAACATGGTTAAGACGGTGGGTTTAATGTTTTTACAATAAAAATTAAAATTAAAAAAGAGAGAACACTGAAAATAAATTATTGTTAAGCAAGTTTTCTGAACTTCGTTGATATCCTAGTATATGCCAGAAGATGAATCTGAGCAAAGTAAATTGAAAATCTTCTGAAAAGATTCACCATTCTAGATGTCATTAAGAATATTTGTGATTCAGGGAGGAGGTCAAAATACCAACATTAACAGGAGTTTGGAAAAGTGACTCCAGCCTTCATGGATTACTCTGATCATGTTATACAAAGCTTAAGTAAACAAAGTGTTTAACCTAGAGAAGAGACGACTTGGGGGAAATGATTGCCATATTTTAGTTCTTGGGTGCTGTTTTGAATTATGCAAAAGTTGGGTCAACAGTAAAAATTTCAGAGGAGCAAATACTAGCTGAGTATAAGGGGAAGGAAAAAATAACTAGGGCTAGTTTAGTAATTCAATTCAATAGTAATAAATTGCCTCATAATCCACGGACTGACTTACTATTACAAGTATAAAAGCAGGAGCTGGGTGAATACCTGCCACAGATAATAGCTATGATTACATTCATTCATTTACCAGATATTTACTGAGTGCCACAGTAAGCTATGCCAGGTATTAGACCAGTACTGTCTATTAGAACTGTCCACAATAATGAAAATGGTCTATAATCTGTGCTGTCCAATATGGCAGCCACCATGTAACTGCTGATCACCTGAAATGTGGCACTACAATCAGAACGAGTATTATATACAAGGTAAAAGATGTATAAAAAATATATGAGGGTGGATTCCTTATAACAGGGAAAACAGAAGAGATTACATCTGGAGAGTCTTCAAAGAGGTCAGCTCACCAAGACTTTGCATACTCTCTAGGAGTTAGGACTTTATTATAAACATACGGGAATATCCTCAAGAAACCTAGGAAGAAAATATTAACTCACATTTGAGTACTACAACAAAGCACAGATGAGACATTTTAAGATGTAGAAAACAAAAGTGGAATATAATTATGGCGTTTTAATAATGATGAAGACCTGACTTAAATCAGTATCATGGCCCTGGGGAGATGGAGACAAACAAAAGAGATTATTGAGGAAGAAGAAATGATAAAGACACCTGGATGTGACAGGAGGGAATCGAGACACTCCATCACACCTCCAGGTTTCTATTTTGGATCACAAAGTGTGTATCTCTGGGAATAAAGGTTCTGAAAAAAGACAAGTCTGGGAAGGAACACAGTGAGTTCAGTTGTTTTAAAAAAGATTTACTGAGGAACAGATTTTTTTTTTCCCATAAAATTCACCCATTTAAAGTATACAATGGTTTTTAGGATATTCACAGAATTGTGCAACCATTACCATAATCCAATCTTGCAATACTGGCATTATCTCCAATAGAAATCTTGTGCTCATTAGTAGTTACTCCCCATTCTCAAACTGACCCTCAGTCCCATACCCTCCACCCACCCAAGCAACCACTAATCTACTTTCTGTCTCTATAGATTTGCCTATTTCGGACATTTCATGTAAATGGAATCATACAACATGTGGTCTTTTGTGACTGCACCTTTCATTGAGCATAATGTTTCCAATGTTCATCCATGTTATATCAGTATCAGTATTTCATTACTTTTTATTGCACTGTATGCATATACCACATTTTGTTTATCCATTCATCGATTCATGAACATTTGGGTTGTTTCTACTTTGAGGCTATCATGAATAACACTATGATCATTTGTGTGTAAGTTCTGTGTAGAGATATGCTCTAATTTCTCTTGGCTATCTTCCTACGAGTGCAACTGATAGGTCATAGCGTAACTCTATGTCTAAAAACTGAAAAACTGACAAACTGTTTTCCAAAGCAGCTGCACCATTTTACACTCCCCAGCAATGTATGAGGGCTCCAATATGTGAGGTTTATCCACATTTCCAATGTGTAAGGGTTATTCTCATTCTCACCAACATTTGTTATTATTTTTTTAATTCAAACCATCCTAGTGAGTATGAAATGGTATCTCATTGTGGTTTGGTTTGCATTTCCTCTTGTCTAATGATGCTAAGCGCCTTTTCAAGTGCTTACTGGCCATCTGTGTATCTTCTTCAGGAAGGTATCTATTCAACTCATTTGCCCATTTTAAAATCAGGCGGTGGCTCACGCCTGTAATCACAGCACTTCGGGAGGCCGAGGTGGGCAGATCACCTGAGGTCAGGAGTTTGGGAGTAGCCTGACCAACATGGAGAAACCCCATCTCTACTAAAAAAATACAAAATTAGCCAGACGTGGTGGTGCATGCTTGTAATCCCAGCTACTTGGGAGGCTGAAGCAGGAGAATTGCTTGAACCCAGGGGGCGGAGGTATTGGTGAGCCGAGATCACGCCATTGCACTCCAGCCTGGGCAACATGAGTGAAACTCCGTCTCAAAAAAAAAAAAAAAAAAAAAAAAAATCGGGTTGTCTTTTCATTGTTGAGATGTCTTAGTCTATTCAAGCTGCTATAACAAAAATACCAGAAACTGTGTGGCTTATAAACAACATTTATTTCTCACAGTTCTAGAAGCTGAGAAGTCCAAGATGAAGGCACCAGCAAATTAACTATCTGTTGAAGGCCTTTTCCTCATAGAGCCTTCTTGCTGCATCCTCACATGCTAGGAGAGGCAAACAAGCTCCCTCAAACACCTTTTATTTATTTGTTTGTTTGTTTGTTTACTTAAGATGGAATCTCACTCCTGTCACATAGGCTGGAGGGCAGTGGTGCAATCTCGGCTCACTGCAACCTCCACTTCCCAGGTTCAAGTGATTCTCCTTCCTCAGCCTCCCAAGTAGCTGGGATTACAGGAATGTGCCACAGTGCCAGGTTAAGTTTTGTATTTTTAGTAGAGACGGGGTTTCACCATGTTGGCCAGGCTGGTCTCGAACTCCTGACCTCAGCTGATTCACCCATCTCAGCCTCCCAAAGTGCTAGGATTACAGGCGTGATCCACCACACCCGGCCTCTAACCTCTTTTATAAAGACACTAAGCCCATATATGACAGTTCAACCCTCATGACCTAATCATATTCCAAAGGCCCCACTTCTTAATAATATAATCTTGGGGGGGTAGTATTTCAACATACAAATTTTGGGAGCACACAAACTTTTAGACCATAGCAAAATATAAGAGTTCTTCATATATTCTAGATATAAATCTCTTATCAGATATATGATTTGCAAATATTTTCTCCCATTATGAGAATCGTCCTGTCGCTTTATTGATAGTACCATTTTCAGCAGAAACATTTTTAATATTGATGAAATCCAATTTTATTTATTTATTGGTCATTTGTGCTTTTGGTGCTATTTCTAAGAAACCATCGTCTAACATAAGGTCACAAGATTTACTCTTGTATTTTCTCCTATATGAGTTCTAAAGTTTTAGTTCTTCCACTTAAGTTTACAATCTACTTTAAGTTGAATTTTGTATATGGTGTGAGGTAGGGTCCAATTGTATTCCTTTGTATGTGGGTATTTTGTACCAGTTTTTGTTGAAAAGGCTATTTTCCCCCATTGAATTGTCTCGCACTCTTGTCAAAAAACAATTGCTCATAAATGTAGGGTTAGTAAGTCCAGTTGTAGACATGCTGAATTGCACATACCTATGCTCTATCTCCTTGGAACTAGGCTACATGTATAGAAAACCATGTCTTCAATTCATAGTCCAGAAATCAGCACAATGAACTCAATAAATATTTGTGGAATTACTACCATATGTGCACTTCACAGTCATGCTGCCTCATCACCCATAGCCTTGGACACTCTGAAGCATATCACTCTGATCTTGTGAAGGCACCAGCTGGTTCTCTTCCTAGTGCTGCTCCTCTAATTGGGACACTCTATCTGATTCAGTCTGTTGCTTACAGTTTGACTTTGCTTAATGATACAAATTGAGGAGAGCATTTTCCTTCTTCCCAGGAAACAAAATGTTCATAAACGGGACCCTGAAGCTGTTCTCTTAGAAATCTCAGCTGGTAGAAGGACACAGTGCCAGTGGATAAATTTGATCTTTTTTTCTTTTTTTTTTTTTTGAGACAGAGTCTCACTCTGTCACCCAGGCTAGAGTACAGTGGCGTAATTTCAGCTCACCACAACCTCCACCTCCTGGGTTCAAGCAATTCTCATGCCTCACCCACCCGAGTGGCTGGGACTACAGGTGCATGCCATTACGTCCGGCTAATTTTTATATTTTTAGCAGGCACGGGGTTTAGCCATGTTGGTCTGGCTGGTCTTGAACTCCTGACTTCAGGTGATCCACTCGCCTCGGCCTCCCAAAGTGCTGGGATTACAGGCATAAGCCATCGTGCCCAGCCAATACATTTGATTTTGATCTATTAGCAAAGACGCTCCAAGGTGTAGTATGTTTGTGTTTTGTATTCAGCGTTTCATTTGTGTGCTAGGTCGAACAACTTTCTGCGTTCAAGCCAAAGTTAGAGATCTAAATTGCTAAAGGACTTCAGCAGGCCAGAGCTCAGTGAAAGGAAGGTCTACAGAAGGACCGCTAATTAGTAACAAATGGTTAAAAGAACAAAGACTTTTCTTTTTTGAGAAGGAGTTTCACTCTTGTTGCCCAGGCCAGAGTGCAATGGTGCGATCCTGGCTCACTGCAACCTCCACCTCCTGGGTTCAAGCGATTCTCCTGCTTCAGCCTCCTGAGTAGCTGGGATTACAGGCATGCGCCACCATACCCAGCTAATCTTGTATTTTTAGTAGAGAGAGGGTTTCTCCATGTTGGTCAGGCTGATCACGAACTCCCGACCTCAGGTGATCCACCTACCTCAGCCTCCCAAAGTGCTGGGATTACAGGCATGAGCCACCGTGCCTGACCAAGACCAAGGACTTTTAACCAAGAAAAGGCAAGACTTACTGAAGTCCATTGTCTTCAAGCATCTGAAAAGCCAACTGGAAGAAAGAATAGAACAGTTCAAGGAAGTACAAAGGTGAAGAACCAAAACAGAAGATAAGCCCAGTCAAAATCCTACCAGTTCCCCTAGGCCCATCTCAAACGTAATAATAATAATAAATAAAAATTATGTCATTCATAACATAACTTTTCATTTCTGACACTTTCATCTCATATGCCCCATGCTATTCTTCTTGGCTACAAACTCCTTGAGGCTTATGTAGGTCTCCATAGCTCTCTATCCCTAGCCCCACTATCTTGCATGTAGTAGGTACTCAATATGTATGTATCTGTCAAGCAAAAATGTAAGCAAATATGATTAAAATTAAATAAGTCTGAGAAACCATTACCACCAAGAGGAGCATAAAGAGATATAACAACTTAACATTGTTATACACAAACTAAACTAATGTCTTGAATGGGATCCTGGAACAGAAAAGGGATATTGGGTAGAAACAAAGGAAACTTGAATAAATGCTGGACTTTAATTAATAATAATGTCAGCTGGGCACAGTGACTCATGCCTGTAATCCCAGCTACTCGGGAGGCCCAGGCGGATGGATCACCTGAGGTCAGGAGTTTGAGACCAACCTGGCCAATATGGTGAAATTCAGTCTCTACTACAAATATAAAAAAATCAGCTGGGTGTGGTGAAGCACACCTGTAATCCCAGCTACTCGGGAGGCTGAGGCAGGAGAATCGCTTGAAACTGGGAGGTGGAGGTTGCAGTGAGCCAAGTTCGCACCACTGCACTCCAGCTTGGGCAACCAAGAGCAAAACTCCGTCTCAAATAATAACAACTTATCAGTAATAATGTATCATACTAATATAAGATGTTAATAACAGGAGAAACTATATGTGTGCAGGAGGTGTACAGGAACTCTCTGTACTACCTTCTCAATTTTTCTATAAATCTAAAACTGTTCTAAAATACAAAGTCTATTAATTTAAAAAAGAAAGAAAGAAAAGCATTCATTCATCCTTGGGGATGGGGCTGTGTCTCCATTTTGGAAAGACACATACATAAGTACACATGCCCCCAGTGATTCCTATGCATATTCAAGTTCGAGAAACATCTGGGATACTAAGGGTTACAGTGGATAATGTCCTTACAAAGAAATCACAGAAAAAAATACCCATCCACACATCACCAAACAAATCATGACTTATGGCAGCAGTAAGGACACAATAGACTAAATCACTGTCACTCCAGTAATGCATTAAGTCATTAAGCACATAATAAAATAGCTTTCGCTTGGATGCTAGCTTCTACTATTTGGGGGAGGCTACCTGAAATGTTGTCCTTAGAAGGATCCATGCCAAACTGGGATGAATGCCACAATCAACTATCCATCTTAGGTATAGGTGGCAGTGTCAATGTTTTATTAAACATCTACCAAGTGCCAAGTACCAGTGCTAGGCTCTGGGGTTCTAGCAGAGATCAAAACAAGCATAATCTCTGCCTTTATAAAGCCTTCAGTAGATCAGAGAAATTTTAAGTAATTACATATAAACAGTTACCGAAGAGGAAATATGGGATATCACAAAGGTAATTAACAGGAAAGGACCCTCAGCTAGGCTAAGGGTCAAAGGCTGCCTCCCTGAAGAAGTGATGTTTCAACTAAGATTTGAAGGCTAAGAAGTTAGCAAGGTAAAGAGGAAAAGGAAGCAGCTAGACTGAGATCAACTTGCATGATTTAGTTCATCAGACCTTTTCTTATTTAAGAATTCTTTGAGAGAGAAGGGAGAAGAGAAGAGAAGTGCAATAAACACAGCTCTACAAAAGCAGCAGAGTAGTAGGCAGGACCCAGAGAATGGCTGAGAGTGCTGGAACCTTTTAAAGAAGAGGCCCAGGACAAATAAATCACATGGGAAAAGGACTGGAGAAGCGTGTAAACTCTTGTAAGGTCCACTGTCTCTTTAAGATCCATAGAAAACACACCTTTAGAGCTATAAAATGGCACATCTCTCCTTTATTACCCAAGGAGGCACACAGTGGCTTATGTTTCCCTTTTTGCCATGACTTTCATGAATTTCACAGCTAAGTGTGCTCGACTGAAGTAACTATTTCTTAATCTAAGTTTTCTGGTACAATTATCTCCTCTACCCCCAAATATTATGTCTCCTGTTTTATCTTTATTTTGTCTATTTCATGTTTCACAGGGAATATCCCTGAATCTTTCTTAGAAGTTGATGCATCAATAGCAACTGCAGTTTCTAAACCAAAATTTATATCATATATGAAGGTAAGTTATATAGTCATCTGATAAAAGGGCAGAATATTTGAAACCAGAATTGTCCCATACCCTCATGGAAGATAAACCCTAGAAAATAAATACAGGGTGGTGAGGCTGGGGTGGGGTGGAGTAGGGCAGATAACTAACCTTTATGGACTATCATAAGCTAAGAACTTTTCATGTATTCTCATTTGATCCTCACAAAACCCTCTGAAGAAAGTGAACTGTCCTCATTTATAGTTGAGAAAAATGAAGACTCATAAAGGTTAAGTAAATTGCTAAAAGTCAAGTTAGCTGATAAGCAGTACCTCTGGGGCAGAATCCAGGTCTGACTCTAAAACCCAGGCTGCTTAGTATACGGGGGTTAAATTAAACTAAAACATTTTAAATCTAACTCAAATTCTTTTTAAGAAGTCCCTTTACATACCTACATTAACTGCAAACTGAAGAGTAGATGTCTTTCACGCAGCCCTAGAGACAAAGACAATACATCTTCGTATGAATCGCTTACAGAGGAACTGGGAACAGGGCTCCCTCCACTGGTGAGTAGGCAGAACTACACCATTTCAAAGTAAGTAATTTTCCCCCCCTCTCCCTCTTAACTCCATTTACTTCTCTCTTCTGATTCCTTTCCAAAGTCCTTCCTTCGGTGCTTGCTTTGTTTTTGGGAGAACCTCCAAGTTAAACCTCAAGGATTAAACTTCTATTCATTAATCTCTTTCTCTCTCCTTTAAAATTAACATTCTGGTAGTACATATTGATAGCCTTTAAAATGTTTATACCCTTTGGTCCCCAAAATACCATTAAAATATATAGCATACGATCTGACAGACTATTATTCAGCTATTTTAACTGTTTTCAAAGAATATTTAGTAAGGGGGGAGTGCATATATATTAAATGTACAATGCCCAATACAAATAAACAGTACACTTTCAATTTTGTAAAAATGTTTCACTTATACCTGGGAATGATAAAGGAACTACACCACAGGTTTGATGTGGTTATCTGTAAAGAGCAGGATCTATGCTGACTTGTATTGTTTTCTTTATATTATACCATTCTATTTTCAAACTCTACTTAACTGTTTCATGAAGGGACCAGCCACTCTTCTCACCCTCACTCCCACATCAGCTGGAAGTGCTTTCCCCTGAGTTACCATCACTCTTACTATAGCATTTGCGATATATTCATTTGGCAACTCAAGAGTCCCTTCATCAAGCTTATCCAGACAGATCTCGTTTCATTGCGCTTCACTTTATTGAGCTTCACAGGTATTGCTTTACCAATTGAAGGTTTGTAGCAACTGCACTGAGCAAATCTATTGGCATCATTTTTTCCAATACCCTATGCTCACTTTGCTAGCATTTTTAAGCAATAAGGTGTTTTCTAATGAAGGTATGTACATTTTCTAGACACAGTGATACTGCACACCTAACAGACTATGGTATAGTGTAAACATAACTTTTATATGCACTTGGAAACAAAACAATTCCTGTGACTTGCTTTCTTACAATATTTGCTTTACGGCTTTATTGTGCACCCACTGTATCTCCAGGGTGAGTCTACTGCAAGGCTCCTCAAACATGGGCAGTTCACATATTCTCTTTAAAGGGGAAAAATCTGTATGTGAAACAATATGACTTAATTTCTATTTATTTGGCTTATATATAATTATTATTTTTCTTTTTTTTTTATTTTATTTTTGAGACAGTGTTTCACTCTGTTGCCCAGGCCGGAGTGCAATGACATGATCTCAGCTCACTGCAACCTCCGCCTCCCAGGTTCAAGTGATTCTAGTGCCTCAGCCTCCCAAGCAGCTGGGATTACAGGCACCCACCACCACGCCTGGCTAATGTTTGTATTTTTAGTAGAGACGGGGTTTCACCACGTTGGCCAGGCTGGTCTCGAAATCCTGACCTCAGGTGATCCATCCGCCACCTCGACCTCCCAAAGTGCTGGGATTGCAGGTGGGAGCCACCATGCCTGGCCTATTATTTTTCTTAATCAACAGAAGTGCCAGCCAAAAGCCTAAAAAACAGATGCCTGCACCTTTTCTTTTTTTTTTTTTTGAGATAGGATCTCACTATGTTGCCTACCTCCCCACACACCCCCCACATCGCTGGTCTCAAACTTTTGGCCCCAAGCCATCCTCCTGCTCAGCCTCCGAGTAGCTGGGATTACAGGCATGTGACACCACACCCAGCTTATATACACAACTATAAAACTAAGTTTAAATGTCTTATGCTTATATAACTAGATAAGCAAAAAACAAATGTATAAATTAAATACAAACAAAATCACCAAACCAGCAAAATTCAAAACACTAATCAAACAATGATGCCGCTCAAATTATAATCACTGTCCACAAGGTATGGTAATGGCACAGGCCTAAGAACAGGCAGACAGAACAAGAGAGCCTGGAAAGATACACACAGAATCCCTACAGTCCTTACAAAAGCCACCTTAAGAAATGCCCTGCACCCGCAATTTGCAGCACTGGGTTCAGAAATATATTTGGACCCAACTGTGATAGCTAGTACAGGCTAAAGGTGAGAAATGAGGACTGTGTTTGTACCTGTTTATTTTATACTGTATTCTGCAATCACACTGCGTTCTGTAGAACTCCAATATCAATAAGGTGCCGTTGGCCCAGATGAAGCGGTTCTTGGCTCATAACCAGACCTGCTGACAGGCTGGACTGGCCATGCCTCACATATACAAGGCTGGCCCTGGGGGAGACAGGTAAGTTTTCTGAGAATTAGAGGTGATTCTCACGCATGCAGACATTACCAGCTACAACCACATGCCCCGGGATGCTGGGATCCAGATGCCTGCACGGACGTCCAACCCAAAAAATGTTGCTGTTATCTCTACCATATAAACTACTGATATGATCAAGTATCTGACCAGCAATTTTGAGAAAAATGTAATTTCAGTCTCTACCTCATATTTCAGACCATCTGAAGAATGAATTTTTAAAACTGTTATACAGTCATACTCAGTATCCACAGGAGTCTGGTTCCAGGACCCATCTCAGATACCAAAGTTTGCAGATGCTCAAATCCCTTACGTAAAATGGAGTCATATTTGCATATAGCCCAGGTATATCTTCCCATATACCTTAAATCATCTCTAGATTACTTTATAACACCTAATACAATGGAAATGCTATATAAATAGTTGCTATACTATATTATTTAGGGGATAATGACAAGAAAAAATGTCAGTACATGTTCAGTATAGACACAACCATCCTTTTTTAAAAAAAAAAGTCCATCCAAGGTTGGTTCAACCTACAGATGCAGAATCAACAGATACAGAGGGCCAACTTCACGTATAACCGAAAAAAAAAAAAGTTTAATAATTAAAATTCTAGAAGAACAATATCCTAAATGTCAGAAATATGGAAAAATCATCAGGAACAAAACTTAATGACCTAAAATTTTTTAAACTTCTGTATCTAAATCTTTAAAAGCAGATAGGGAAAATGTTCACAGAAGAGAATGTTCCTGATAGATAAATTACTCAAATATATAAGTAGAAATAGATTGCATATTGTGTATATGTGGGAGGGTTTTTTTATTTGTTTGTTTTCAACTGCAGAAAGACCCAGTAAGTTTCTGTAAATCTTTTAGGTATGGGGATTATTTGTGGATGGGCGGTGAGAGTGGGGGATGGGAGTGTCTAGTTCTTTCCACCTCCTTACCCCATCTAATCCAGTACCAGACAACAGTAAGCCTTCAAAAAATGATTTATCAATGAAAATATGAAAATACATAATAGAGTCTGTTAGAAAAAGAGAAACAAGAATTCAGGCAGTAGTCTAGAAAATAAAGAAAAATTCAGACTTAGACTTCATTATCTGAATAAGTTGATTCAATAGTACTTTATCTGAATAAGTTGATTCAATAGTACTTTTTCACTAAAATAAGTGGACATGTGCCTCGAGTGTTAGAATGCATCTCCAGCATGTGGCTTCCTGAGATGCTCCAAAAGGAACACAGTTTGGATGTTACATTTTGGACTTTTAGCAATAGGTCATCTCTATATACTCTCATGAGAGTATATATCAAGAGAAATAATACGCTACTTTCATTTTAAAAACCTAGGACTGAAGAAAAAGGAAGTGTTATCATAGGTAAAACAAATTGCTTACAAATAATCAAATCAAATCTGACAACAAAGGTAATGAATAGTCCCCCTGGACTCATTTAAATCCATGTACTAAAGCCAAGTACTTCAGGTACAGGTAAATATACATGTACAGGTATTTAACTATAAGCAGTCTGCAATGGAGAACCATGTTAAACTGTCTGTAGCAATTTTAAAAATCTGTGTAAAAAAATGATTGACTTTAAAAAAAGAAAAGAAAAAATGGTTCTTCATTCTGGAAAAACCACTAAGAACTTTTATTTCTACATCCATGACTTTTTTTTTTTTTTTTTTTTTGAGACAGAGTCTCGCTGTCACCCAAGCTGGAGTGCAAAGGCAAGATCTCAGCTTACTGTAACCTCCGCCTTCCAGGTTCAAGTGATTCTGCTGCGTCATCAGCCTCCAAGTAGCTGGGATTACAGGCGCCCACTACCACGCCTGGCTAACTATTGTATTTTTAGTAGAGATGAGGGTTTCACCATGTTGGACAGGCTGGTCTTGAACTCCTGACCTCAGGTGATCTGCCTGCCTCGGCCTCCCAAAGTGCTGGGATTACAGGCATGAGCTACCGTGCCTGGCCAAAAAGTCTTTGGGACTTTTTCAGATCCCAAAGAATGAGATCTGAGAATGCTCTTATGCTATTGTTGACTCAAAAATTAAACCTTCTGGCTGGGCATGGTGGCTCACACCTATAATCCCAACACTTTGGGGGGCCAAGGTGGGTGAATCACGAGGTCAGGAGTTTGAGACCAGCCTGGTCAACATAGGGAAACCCCATCTCTACTAAAAATACAAAATATTAGCTGCATGTAGTGGTGGGTGCCTGTAATCCCAGCTACTCAGGAGGCTGAGGCAGGAGAATCACTTGAACCCGGGAGATGGAGGT
The DNA here is from genome assembly GCF_037993035.2 of Macaca fascicularis. Lineage (NCBI taxonomy): Eukaryota > Metazoa > Chordata > Mammalia > Primates > Cercopithecidae > Macaca > Macaca fascicularis. The sequence continues at coordinate 168,067,408 of NC_088381.1, read as the reverse complement.
TGCAGTGAGCTGAGATTGCACCACTGCGCTCCAGCCTAGGCAACAGAGTGAGACTCAGTCTAAAAAAAAATAATAAAAATAAAAAATAAATTAAATTTCTATTCAGGAGGACTGGTTAGAGCATAATTTTTATCAAATAAATAAGGAAATCAAGACAGGAGAAAGGAACCACGGAAAGGAGATAAAAGTACCTGCCCCCCAAATATTTTGCTTTATAGTAATGACCTGAGCTAAACTGCTATTTTTTCAATTAATTATGTATTAAGGAGAGCTAAAGATTTATTCTTAAAGTTATCTTGATTCCAAAAGTATTTCACAAACTGGCAGAATCTAATACAATTAGGACAGAACACAAGAAAATAGGTGTCACTGTTCTCTACAGCTTCCATAACCTGGTAGCATGAATCTCCACAACTGAATATTGACTCAAACTGTTCCTAAAAATGCAAAAATCAGGGACTTTTACTGCTAGTAACTGTGGACTAAGGAAATCAGAACAATCCTCTACCTAAAAAGAACTAGAAAAGGCCGGGCGCGGTGGCTCAAGCCTGTAATCCCAGCACTTTGGGAGGCCGAGACGGGCGGATCACGAGGTCAGGAGATCGAAACCATCCTGGCTAACACGGTGAAACCCCGTCTCTATTAAGAAATACAAAAAACTAGCCGGGCGAGGTGGCGGGCGCCTGTAGTCCCAGCTACTCGGGAGGCTGAGGCCGGAGAATGGCGTGAACCCGGGAGGCGGAGTTTGCAGTGAGCTGAGATCCGGCCACTGCACTCCAGCCTGGGCGACAGAGCGAGACTCCGTCTCAAAAAAAAAAAAAAAAAAAAAAAAAAAAAAAAAAAAAAAAAAAAAAAAAGAACTAGAAAAGCTGGGAAAAATGTAAGAAATACCTGCCTGGAGGCATGGGGGAGGAAAGCGAGTCAGAGCCTGAGAAGGTGAGCTCAGTGTTTGAGGCTAATTTTCCTGAAGGCTGTTTATCGATTCCGAAGGGAATGCTAACAGTTTGGTGTTGGGGTGGAGAGTGAAGGTGCTGGCAAAGAAGAAAACATTAGGAGGAAAAGTGAACAGAACAGGTTTGCCTTCACAAGAACTGCAGCTCAGCTTAGAGATATTTCAATTCCTGAAACCGTACTGAAGGCATTCCCGCTTGTAAGTGCTCCCATGTGCCTGACAACAGCAAATGTGAATTATCTCTGGAAGAAAAGCATCATCTTAGATCTCAAATTATTCCTACAAATAATTCTGCAAATAGGATGTTTATCACACATTTAAAAAAAACCACTAGGCACATAAGGAGACAAGACAATATGAACGAAAATCAACAGAAACAGACACTGGAAACAACTAACAGATACTGCCATAATTGAACACGGACTTTAAGATAATTACACTTACTATGTTAAAAGAGATAAAAGACAAGATTGATAATTTTGGCAGATAGCTTGGAACTACAAAACAGAAACAAACAGAAATATAAAAATCAGCTGGGCACAATGGCTTATGCCTGTAATCCTAGCACTTTGGGAGGCTGAGGGAGGAGTATCACCGGAGGCCAAGAGTTTGAGAACAGCCTGGGCAACACAGCAAGACTCTGACACTTAAATAAATAAATAAATAAAAGCTGGCCATGAGGGTGTGTGCCTGTAGTAGCAGCTACTTGGGAGGCAAAGGTGGGAGTTTAAGGCTGTAGAGAGTCATGACTGAGCCACTGCACTCTAGCCTGAGCAAAGGAATGAGACTCTGAAAAATAATAAAAATAAAAAACAAAAAAGAAATTTAAAAATAATATTTTAAAACCCTGAAATTAAAAACTCAATGGATGGTTTAAACAGCAGATTATATACAGCAGAGGAGGGGGGATGGAGAGAGACAGTTAGTGAGAAGGAGATAACCAGAATAAAGAACAGAAAGAGAAACATGTAAAACGCAGAGAAACAGTTAGGAGACATAGAAGATATAGTGAAATGGACTAACATGGGGGTCCCCAACCCCTAGCCATAAACTAGTATCGGTCCGTGGCCTGTCAGGAACCAGGCCGCACAGCAGGAGGTGAGTGGCAGATGAGTGAGCATTACCGCCTGCAATCTGCCTCCTGTCAGATGAGCTGCAGCATTACATTCTAATAGAAGCGTGAACCCTACTGTGAACTGTGCATGCAAGGATCTAGGTTGTACACTCCTTATGAGAAGCTAATGCCTGATGATCTGAGGTGGAACAGTCTTATCTCGAAACGACCCCCTAACCCCCCATGGAAAAATTTTCTTTCATAAAACCAGTCCCTGGTGCCAAAAAAGTTGGGAACCGATGGTCTCACATATATCATTGTAGCCCTGAAGGAAAGGTAAGAGAAAATGTGGCAGAAGAAATAACTGAAGTACTAATGGCTGATGATTTCCAAAACCAATGGAAGACATGAAGCCACAAATTCAAGAATCCCTAAAAACTCTAATTATAAATAAAAAGAAATCCATACTAGGGACAGTAAAGAAAAATTGCTGAAAACCAAAGACAGAGAGAACTTTAAAAACAGCCAGTGAAAAAGACTACTTTCAAAGGAACAACAGACAACTGACTTCTCAACAGAAACTAAGTCATAGATAATGAAATAGCTTTAAAATGCTAAAAGAGTTCTCCAAGAAAACACCAAATGGCAAATGAGACCAGTGCAGTGACAGGGTCTAGAGGCCCCAAAAATGGGGGGCCACAGCAGTGGCATCCAGGGTGAAGGCTGGGGCCATGGAGCTGGTGGTGGCAAGGCCAAGGCCAAGGAGTAGCTCCCCATCATCAAACTGGGCAGCATAGTCAAGGACATGAAGATCAAGTCCCTGAAGCTCTATCTTTTCTCTCTGCCCATCAAGGAGGCTGAGATCATTGACTTTTTCCTGGGGGCATCCCTCAAAGATGAGTTTAAGATTATGCCAGTAAAAATGTAGACTTGCACTGGCCAGTGGTCCACGTTCAAGGCACTTGTTGCCACTGGGGACTAAAATAGCCATGTTGGTATGGGTGTTAAATGTTCCAAGTCGGTAGCTACTACCATCCAAGGAGTCATCATCTTTGCCAAGCTCTCCACTGTCCCCGTGCAGAGAGGCATCTCAGGAGACAACACTGGCAAGCCCCACAGCATTCCTTGCAAGGTGACAGACCACTGCAGCTCTGTGCTGGTACACCTCATCTCCACCGACAGAGACAATGGTTTCATCTTGATCTCTGTGCCCAAAAAGCTGCTGATGATGGCTGGCATTAAGGACTGCCACACCTCAGTCAGGGGCTGCACTGCCACCTTGGGCAACTTCACCAAGGCCACTATTAATGTCATCTGTAAGACTTAACAGCTATCTGACCCCCAACCTCTGGAAGGAGACCGTATTCACCAAGTCTACCCATTAGGAAACTAGGAATTCACTGACCAGAGTCTCCACTGCAGAGAACCCAGAACCCAGGCTCCAGCTACGGCTATTATACAATTAAGGATTTTTATACAAGAAAAATAAAGTGAATTACTTTTTAAAATGCTAAAAGAAAACAATGGCAAACCAAGAGTTCTATAACTAATAAAAAGACACTTCGTAAATGGAAAAAAAGTTCTAAAATTAGATGTAGTAATGGTTGCATAACTGAATATTCTAAAAACCACTAAACCATAGGCTTTATTTTACTTATTTATTTTTTGGAGACAGAGTCTCGCTCTGTCACCCAGGCTGGAGTGCAGTGGCATGATCTCGGTTCACTGCCAGCTCTGCTTCCCAGGTTCACCCCATTCTCCTGCCTCAGCCTGCAGAGTACCTGGGACTACAGGTGCCTGCCACCACACCCAGCTAATTTTTTGTATTTTTAGTAGAGGTGGGGTTTCACCGTGTTAGCCAGGATGGTCTCGATCTCCTGACCTCGTGATCCACCCGCCTCGGCCTCCCAAAGTGCTGGGATTACAGGCGTGAGCCACCGTGCCTGGCCAACCATAGGCTTTAAATGGGTAAATTTCACAGTATGTGAATTATATCTCAATAAAACTTAAAAAAAGAAAACAGTGAAGAATAAATAATGACGTTTTTAGACAAACACTAAGAATTTGTTGCCAGACCTGCACTGAAGAATACTAAAGAGTATTCTTCGGGCAGAAAGCAAATGACTCCAAAGGGAAAACTCGAAGATGACAAAGGTGGTACAACAGAGTTATGGGGAAAAGATTATCTTTTTAATAAATGGTGCTGAAAAAAATGGTGTTAAAAATAAAATTTAACATAACCACATTATGTTATACAAAAATGAATTCCAAGTGAACCATATATCTTACTGTAAAAGGGAAAACACATGTAAGCTTTCTAATATTTTACAGGAAACTATTTTCTTGACATGCAAACGCCAAAAGAGGTTGGGTGCGGTGGCTCACGCCTGTAATCCCAGCACTTTGGGAGGCCAAAGCGGGTTGATCACCTAAGATCAGGAGTTTGAGACCAGCCTGGCCAACATGGTGAAACCCCGTCTCTACTAAAAATACAAAAATCAGCCAGGTGTGGTGGTAGGCACCTGTAATTCCAGTTACTCGGGAAGCTGAGACAGCAGAATCGCTTGAACCCAGGAGTCAGAGGTTGCAGTGAGCCGAGATCGCACCACTGCAGTCCAGCCTGGGTGACAGAGCGAGACTCCATCTCAAAACAAAACAAAACGAACAAACAAAAACCCAAAAGAAATGTGGGCAAGATACGTGAACAGGCACTCCAGAAAATATACCAAATAAAAATGAAAAGATGTTCAGCCTCATCAATCAACAGGAAACCACAGATTAAAACCACAATGGAATATCATTTCATAATCACCAGAATGGTTAAAATTTAAGACTGACAATACCAAGTGTTGACAAGGATGTGAAGCACCAAGAACTCTCACACACTTTTTGGTTAGAATGTCAACTCGTAGAACCACTTTGGCAACTTGGTGTTTACTGCTAATGCTAAAGATATGCGTATCTTTTGACCTAAAAATTCTATTGGATATATACCCAATAGAAATGAATGCACCAGGAGAGAGAAACAATATCCGTAACAGCATTATTAATAGCCGACAAAGCTAGAAACAACTAAAATGTCTAGTAACAGTAGAAAGAGTACACTGTGGTATATTCTTACAACAGAATACTATAGACCAATAAAAATGAACAAATAACGATTACAACGGAATGGATGGATCTCGAAAACATCTTGAAAAAACACAAGACACAAAAGAATACTGTATTATTTCATTGACAAATAATACAAAACAGACAAAAGGAAACAATAGTTACAAACTACAGTTTTTACGAGATACGTGTTTAGAAAGTAAAATCACAAATGGAAAAAAAAAGTGATTACCCCAAAAAAGTCACGACAGGGTCTGGAGAGGAAGGGAGGGTTTAGCGACTAGGAGAGGGCACCGGGCTTCTGGGAGAAGCAAGGTTTTATTTCTTGGCCTGATAACCAGCAGGCTCCCCAGCTGGGTGATACATCAATGAGTGGTACATTTGGGGGTCTTGCACTTTACTGGCGTGCAAGAAGAAAAAAAAGGGGGGTTGAGAATTGGGAGACGAAGCGGGTGACTGGCTCCAAGCCAAGGGGTAACTACCCCTGTAAAAGCTCAAACGCGGCTCTGGGCGCTGGCAGGGGGAGGCTTCGGCAAGGCCGGAGGGCTTCAGGCCAGCCTCCTCCGGACTGGAAGGCACCGAACGGGGGCTTCTGCCAACTTCGGTCATCGCGCGGTCGCGACGCGGCCACACCTGCCCGCGGGGGTCTGCCTCCTAGGCCGCCGCAGGCCCCCCGGAACCTAAGAGGACCCCACAAGCAACCAAGGCTAGCGCCGCCTGCCCCATGCAGAACACCACCCCCCACAAGCCCCACAGACCCTCCCGGCTCTCCAGACGCTCCCACGACTCTCGCGAAGCCATTCCCGCGCTCTGAATGCCCCCGAATCTCTGCAGAGCCCCCGCGGTCCTCCGGACGCCCCCAGGCCTCTGGACGCCCCCCTTCCCGCCCTCTGGGGCACCGCGGGCCCCAGCCCAGCCCCTCCGACGCTCGCCGCTGCCGCCTCCCACGAGGCGCCGGCCCCGACTCACCTCATTGTCGCTGCCGGGGACGGGCGCGCCGGCCAGGGGCGACCCGGCGGCGGCGGCGGGGCGCTGGGCGCGGGCGCTAGCGGGGGAGCCGGCCCCGGGCGCGGCGGCTCCGCGTCTGACTGGGCTGCGGGGGGCAGCGGGGGCTCATCTTCTCCGGGCGGGCGTCGGGGCCGCTAGCTGCGGGGAAGGGCCGCGGCGGCGGCGACTGACAGCTGGGCCCCGGCCCCTGCCATCTTGGCGGGCGCGTGCCCGGGCCGGCGTGTGCGCGGGCGTGTGCGCGGGCGCGTGCTGGGGGGCCGCCGCCGGGGAAGGGGGAGGGGGAAGGGGTGGGGGCGAGCCGGCTGGGGTCCGGGCGGCGGGAGCGCGTGCGCGTCCGTCTGAGACTCGGGGCGGCGGCCCCTGGCGAGCGCGCAGACGGCTCCGAGTCCTCGAGGGAGAGGCGGGCGGGCGTGCGGGCTAGTCTCAGCCCAGCAGCCGAGAGCTAGGATACGCGCGTTGCTGTGCGCCCCACCGCCCGCCGAGGGGACTGCGCGCGCGTGCGCCCCTCCGCCCGCGGCCGCTGAGGTGAATGAGCGCGCGCGGCGGTCAAAGCCCGACACAAAAGGCGCGGGGCCCCACCGTCCGCGCCTCCGGGAGCGCCGAGCTTGAGGCTGCGAGGGGCGGGGCGGACGCGAGGGGCGGGGCTGAGGGGCGTGATTTTTTTTGAGGGAGAGCGAGGGGCGTGGCCGGGGTGGGGGCGGGGCGCCGGCCGGGCACGGGGCGCCGGCCGGGCACGTGGCGCCGTGCGCTCCTTCCCAGCGCGGACGCTCCTCCAGTCCCCGCCTGACCCCACAGCTCACAGAGGCCACTGGGGAAGCCAGGGTCCGTGCTCGATGGCCCCATGATTCCCATCACCCGGCCCTGCTGAGCACCCCGCTCCCTCGGACTCGGAGCATCCCTGATCCGAGGGGCGTCGAGGTCACTGACGACTAATTCCCTCTCTTTGTACATAAGGAGCCGTGGCAGGGAGGAGAGTTGCAGCTTTGGGACAATATCAGTTTTGGAAGTATCTCCCCCAGCTCCACAAGAGCCCACACGGCGCCCCAAAACCACAGCCTGTGAAAAATCACATTTACCGTACACAGCGTCAAGTAGTTCGTCCAGGTTGTGTCTGGTTTTTAAATCCCCATCTTTCCTAAAGGTTAGTGATCCTCACTGCTGGCTGGAAGCCCCAAATCTTCCAGGGTCTCATTCCCTGTGTGTAAGAAGACACAGTTCCGGCCCAGCGCGGTGCCTCACTCCTGCAATCTCAGCACTTTGGGAGGCTGAGGCGGGTGGATCACCTGAGGTTAGAAGTTCGAAACCAGCCTGACCAACATGGTAAAACCCTGTCTTTACTAAATACAAAAAATTAGCCGGGCACGGTGGCGCTCACCTGTAATCGCAGCTGCTTGGGAGGCTGCAGAAGGAGAATCGCTTGAACCCAGGAGGCAGGGGTTGCAGTGAGCCGAGGTCTTGCACTCCAGCCTGGGAGACAGAGTGAGACTCTGTCTCAAAAAAAAGGAAGACAAAGTTCCTCATACATTACCAGTATGGGCACTATTGCCTCCCGTCTGTGTCACAGAACGTTAACAGTTACCTTTTAAAAAATGATCTGAACAAGAGCATTTAAGGCGTTTGTCAGTGTCTGGCAGTTAGGAGGGCAATGAAGAGTCGCTATTTTCCTCCTGTCCAGGATTCAGGAGAGGCTGTGTGTGGTTTTTTCCAAGATATAGTAAACGGTGGAGCCAAGTCTCAAGCAGTATTTTTCTGACTCTTCATCCCAGTGCCCATGCATTCTAGTTTTCTGGGGTTGAATATCAGTGTCACGGGTTGCAGTTTGGGTCTCTATGTGCTTATCTCTCCCTGTCTCTCTGTATCTGCCTCACCGTGTGCAGGTCATCAGAGTTCCCTAGAGGTTGGTTGTAGCATCTCTGCTTTCCTTCCTGTATTTAAGCCCAGAGTTGTCAAAACTGAAAGGGTAGCATGATCTCCTACAGCCCTGGTAGCACCCCCTGAGGGTGTTACCCTCTCATAACCTCTTTTGTCCTTCTCTTCACAAGTTCAGAAGTGGTCTCTTTGCTACAGGAGAGCCTTGTTGCATCCTAAAAATTACTAAAACGGACAAGCCTCAGGTCACCTGGAGACATTCCAGCTGTGCTATGGAAAGGCAAGGTTAACCCCTGGTCACTGCCTATCAAAGTCCTGCGCTGAGACCTTGGGATACAGGCCTGCTTGTTCACAGCCTGGTTTATTGATGTTCTTTCAGCATGTGGCCCACTCTGATCTCCAGATCAGGTATTTTCCCTGCTGCCCTGAAGTCTGACAAGTTGTTACCATCTTGTTCCTGGGGAGGTTGTTTCTTGCATCTGATGTTTGTTCATCAGAGGGCTTCATGAGCTGCAGGAAGGGCTGAGAGAGGACAGATTGGGACTACTCACATCCTATCCTGTGCCCTGTTTCCACCTGAGTGGGCATTGGTCTTTGTCTAACAGACCCCGGGATGCCTGGGGAGTCAGAGGCTCCTTGTGTTAATCCTCCAGCTCACACCTCTCTGACCTCCATTCCTGCTCTGGCAGGTGGTGAATCCTAAAGCCCATCTGGCAGGTGCTGCTGAGGCTCAGATGAGATGCTGATGTCCACACAAAGTAGATCCCGAGAAAGGCCTTTTCTGCCCTTCTTCAGTACCCTCCCCCTCGCCTCCCCTCCCCTCTTCCTTAACGAAACGTAATTTGTAACCACAGTCTATTTGGCACGTTTTGCATTTTCTGAACAAAGGCTTTATTCCTTAAAAGTACATGAATTCTTGTTTTCCATTCTTCTGATTAAAAGAAAATTAACATTTGGACACGTGGTTCCCCCAAATGACTTATTTCTGGAGGTCACCAGTCCTAGGATTTGGAAAGATTCCTTGCCAGAGTCAGTGATTTCATGACATCTGATGTGTGTGGGTGCAGGACACTCAGCCAGGCTGATGACCCATGCCTCCAAGCACTCCTGGGCTGGAATTCCCATTCGTAAGGGAGGCAGGAAAGATGATTTTGGCTGTTTGTTGGGTTCAGGATAGCCACAGAGCCACAGATAACAGAGCTAGAAAGTCTTCAAAGGGCATCTCATCCAACCTACTTGTTCAGAGGGTGATGAAACAGGCCCCACGAGGTCACACAGACGACTGGAATAAGAGCCAGATGAGCATATACTTCTGCAGACTCTAAGGCCCTGGACTGCCTTTCCAGTTCTTGAAGTTTCCAGTCCTGGGGTCACTGCTGGGGAGCCAGCCCCAAGGACCATCTTCTCCATTACGTAGTGTTTGCCAAAAGGAAACTCACCACAAATAATGGAAAGAAACACAGTTGCTTTTGATGATTCACCAATAAGACCATGTCTGGTTCATATTAACCAGCATAAATGAATTATAAATTATAAATGCATGCCAGAATCCAAAATAAAGCATGCTTAGACAACCACAGATGTCTCGGGTTTGGGGGGCCACCTGTGACCCTGCACCCCTTTTTCATTCACACCATTAATCTCATTACCCAACTCAGTTATTACCAGCAGTTGTTTTCCTTAAACACAGCACGGCTAGTTTTCCTTCATTCATCCATTCATTTAATGTGCCTCGAGCGCCTCAGCACGTGTCTGCCTCCTCTTCTGCCCTGCAAGAAGCCTTGCAAATCAGCCTGCCTGGCAAATCGTCTTCAATACCGCTATGTGTCGGGTCCCCCCCCGACCTCTCAGCACCACCCTCCCTCACCACAGGCTGCAGGCTCCTCTACACTGTTTCGGGGTCACACCCCTGCCCTCCTGCATCGGGACTGTCTTCTTACTTGCAGGCTCCCCCACTAGGCTGTGAACTTCATGGGACCAGCAGGCGAGTCTCATTCCTCTTTGTACTGCCAGCCTCTCCAGCCCTGTGGGCTTGTGACAGTGCAGAATTGAAGGAATCCTGTGTGAGCGCCACCATTCCAACCCAAGCAGTGCCCTGGGAGGGTCAGGGACGACCAGCCTGTGTGCACAGACATTTTTGGAAACCACAGCTCCTGCTTGTGTTCTATCTGGCAGGAAGGAGAAATTACTTCTGGTCCATTTTGGCCTCCACACCGTAAAGATGGTCTGTGGTTCACAGCTGGAGCTTTTTTGTTTTTGGTTCTAGCAATTCTGGTGCCTCAGCCTCCTGAGCAGCTGGGACTACAGATGTGCGCCACCACACCCACCCAGCTTATTTTTTTTTGTTTTTAGCAGAAATGGGGGTTCACCATGTTGGCCAGGCTGGTCTTGAACTCCTGACCTCAGGTGATCTGCCCACCTTGGCCTCCCACAGTGCTGGGATTACAGGTGTGCGCCACCGCGCCCACCCTGGAGTTTATTTTCACTTCACTTCTCTCGGGCTCCTCCACTCAAAAGTGACTTTCCCTAAGATCGTGTTTTACTGGCTTTGAAGGCAGGAGGGGTGATTCTGGAATGAAGGCCCTGTGGTCATACCAGGGAGTACTCCAGCCTTCTGCTGGGGTGACTTAGAGATCTGGACCCATCAATAGGAAGCGTGGCCAGATGGGGCTGGGGGAAAATCTTTGCTACCTGTTTTGTGGAGGGCAACTTCTTAGTGCCACTGTTCACAAGGAGAGAAGGCGGACCTAGTGTTACCGGCGGAGGGTGTCCAGGTTCTTGGCCTCTTGAACAAAGAATTGGACAAAACGCACAAAGAAAGCAAGGAAAGAATGAAGCAACAAAAATAGAGATTTATTGAGAACGAAAGTACACTCCACAGGGCGGGAGCGGGTGAGCACGGGGGTTCAAGAGCCCCATTTTCTGGTTTTCCTCTCGCAAGGCCAGAATCCCTCCGCTAGAGTGCTTCCCGCAAGGCAGTTGGAATCCCAGGTTCCACACAGGAAGAGGAGGGGCCAGGCTCCTCCCTGCTGCAAACCTTGTGAACTTCCCTAGGCTCTGCCTCAGTGGGCCGGCTGGCTGGCATTTCTCCAGGGTCCCCCTCCCACCTGGCTGTCTCATAGGACTGGGCCAGAGCAGGCCTGCTGTTCTGGAGCCAAGTCTGAGTGTTCCCACTTTATGGGAACTTAATGTCCCCACTTAATTGAATTAAGAAAACTAAGCCAAGTACATGCCTGAGACAACCAGCCAGCCATCCTGGAGAGCCTAAGGGTCTCCCTGGAGCTCGTGCCCTTCCCAGGAGCCCTGAGGCCACCGGGAATGGAGGCCCCACCCAACTCACACCTGGGAAAGCCAGAAGCTCTCCTCGCTCCCAGCTAGTCATCAGGTCCCAACCTGGGGACCCGTTCACCATCAGCTTTGGGGAAGAAACTTCCCGGTCACTTTATCCTGCCTGCTGTCTCACAATTACCGGGGGGACTCTGGCAGCCAGGCCTTTGTGGGAGCCACCGGCACTTCATGCGCAATGAGGCTGGAAGGCCCAGGCCTCTGAATGTGAGCAGACATTTCAGGGATGTTGGGAAGTTTAAAGGCTGCAGCCTCCCCACTGGTCTCCGCCAGCTGAGCAGTCAGAATGTGGCATGTCTAAAGGAGGGAATCGTAGAGAATCGTAGATGTTATCAGGAGAGTCAAGAAGATCTTGCATAAGAGCAATTGGAAAACAAACAAAAAACAAATCTTGAGAATATAAAACACATTATTTCAAAATTAAGACATTAATTAGAGGCAGTGAAAAACAGAAAAGACACTCCCGCAAAACAAGGGTCAGCACACTTTCTGCAAAGGACCAGCTGGTAAATAGTTTTGGCTTTTTCGAAGCCATTTGGTCTTGTCACAACTGTGGCAGGCCAGTTCTCCCTGACAATCACACAGACAGGACTGCATGACAGTCGACAGACAGGCCTGCACAGCACCCCAGTTACACAAATTTCCACAGTGCCTTAACACTGAGCAAATAGTTAAACCTAGGGAAATCAGTGCTCAGACATCAAAGCAAGAAAGAAAATATATGGTCAATAGAAGCCTTGCACGGACCTCTCCCTAACCTGGAGCAAGTCAAAATAATAGAGTCTAACATTCCTAGTGCCAGGACCTGCCTCGGGTCAACATAATCTGAGACAAGTCAAGGTAACAGAGGCAACTGTTTCAATAGATTCATTGGAGAGTCTAAGGCAGCTCTCCAGACCAAGCTGTAAAGAATAGAAGATAGAAATAATCACTCTGGTACTACAGGAGACAGGCCTGGAAGGCACTGGGGCCCGCACAGCTTAATCAGACTTAGCAAGCATTTTTTTTTTTAATGTTCCAAATGTGATCGGTTTATTTTATTTTACTCTGATGCAAAATCAAAGATCCACAATAGCACAGAGACCAATATATTACAAAGTCATGAAAAAAATGGTGTGAACATGCAGGACACAAGGTACAAACTGGAGGGTCAGATCGTCTCCTCTGACACGACACTACACTGTCGCCGAGGAACACATTTAATAACACTGCGGAACTGAACCGAAACGTGGCACAAACATGACAGCTTCCAGGCATGCCTTCCAGCGCCTCCCCTCAGGAGGGACTCGTAACCCCTAGACTTCAGTGTTGGGAGGATTACAATTTTTTTGGAAGAATAAAAAGTTCACACTTTTGAAATTTCACAGAAGAATTGTAAGGCCAAAACATGGTGGGTTCATTTCTCTTCACTTCCAGGGACAAATCTGATGCTTTCCTCAAACCACATTACACTTCCAGTTCAAATCCTAAGCCAACCTTGCGACCTCCTGCATTGAAGTTCTTTCCATTGATTAAAGCTGATAAAGGGTCAACTTGACTCCGGGTCGAAGGGTCTGAGTAGAACCCAGTCCAATCAGGCTGTCATTATTTGCTTTAGCAGAAAGAGAAGTTCTACAGTCCAGCTTGTACTTAGCAGCAATGCCAAAACGGGTGTTGTTACTTCCACCCGTCCAAGCAAGGTTTATTGGCATTTCAATCTCATTAACCTTCTGGTAGATAGAACCTCCAAATTCAGTGCCATCCTTCACATGTATGTGCAGCTGGAAGTCTGCAGCCTCGTAACCCGGGGCGAAATTATTCTGTGACAATTTGGATTTGGCTGTGTCAAAACTCATCTGACAGCCGACAAGCCACCCTTCAAAGACCAACACAGCCCAGCCATAGACGGTTGATCCAGAAAAATCTATATCAACGTCACTGCCAACACTAAAACAATCCCATTTATAGGAGGCCTTCAATTTCTCACTCTTCTTTCCCGTGTTCGGTACCAATATGGTATCAAAACTCAGTTTCAACCCCTCAGCCAACTTATTCTCCAGAGATTTCTGTCCCAAGAGTATTGTCTGTGTTCCGTTTTTGGGTGAAGGTAAGTCCATAGTTACAGACCTTACATTCGGTGTCTAGGTTGCCTGATGCTTTCCCTGTATCAGTGTAAGCGTGACCAGACGTAGGAAATTCCATTCCACTACAAGACTTGGTTTTCAGGTCTATCTCCACCATGCCAAAGCCATATCCTTTGTTGAAGACATCCTTAGCAGCCTTTCCCAGGTCACAGTAAGTTGGTGTGTTACACATATCTTAGAAAAATCTGTCAGGCTCTTACGAAATCAAAGACCTCCACCCCCGAGGGCCTGTCTCCCGCAAGCATTTTTCTGCCTCTGACCTTCTAGTTGAAACAAAATTAGTTACCAATAGACTTAGGCAAATGCTGTACTGCACATAGGCACATAACCCCAACTTATATAAGCACTAAGAAAATTGTAACACTTCGAGTTGGTCTGGTGGAATTATCTCTGGCCTTCTCCCTGTATCTGGTTACAGCAATAAAATCCCTTCCTTTTTTTTTTTCTTTTTGAGACGGAGTCTCATTCTGTCACCCAGGCGGGAGTGCAGTGACGTGATCTCGGCTCACTGCAAGCTCCGCCTCCAGGGTTTACGCCATTCTCCTGCCTCAACCTCCTAAGTAGCTGGGACTACAGGCGCCCGCCACCATGCCAGGCTTTTTTTTTTTTTTTTTTTTTTTTTTTTGTATTTTAGTAGAGATGGGGTTTCACCGTGTTAGCCAGGATGGTCTCGATCTCCTGACCTCGTGATCCACCCGCCTCGGCCTCCCAAAGTGCTGGGATTACAGGCGTGAGCCACCGCGCCCGGCCAATTCCCTTCTTTACTAGTTTGTCTGCTTCTCATTATTAGGCCTCGAGAAAATGCAGCCAGACCCGGCTTAGTTCCAGGAACACAACTACTTCCCTCGGCCTTTGGCTTGAAGACAGCCATAGACCATATGTGAGTGGATGTCACTGTGTTCCAAGAGAACTTTAGTTACAAAAGCAGGTAAAACCATTTCTATTTTCAGATGACATTATCTTACATATAGAAATTCCTAAAGAACCCACTCAAAAACTATCAGAACTAATAAACAAGTTCTGCAAGGTCCAAGCATATAAGATCATCATATAAACATCAATTGTAGTTTGACAGACTTGCTATGAGGAATCTGAAAATGAAGAGAACAATTCTATTTACGTGACATCAAAAGAATAAAATACTTATGAATGAATTTAACAAAAAAAGTGTGAGACTTGTATACTGAAAACTATGAAATGTCTCTGAAAGAAATTAAAGAAAATCTATAAATGGAAAGATATCCATTTATGGGCTGAAAGAGCTAATATTATTAAAATGGTAAGAGATCCCAAAATGATTCGATGCAATCCCTGTCAAAATCCCAGCTGCTCCCCTTTTATTTTGTGCAGAAATTAGAAAGCTGATCCTAAAATTCATTTGGAAATTCTAGGGACCATAGACTAGCCAGAACAGTCTTGAAAAAGAATAAGGACAGATATATACATTGATGGAATAAAAGAGAGAGTCCAGGCAGGGCATGGTGGCTCACACCTGTAATCCCAGCACTTTGGGAGGCCGAAGCAGGTGGATCACCTGAGGTCAGGAGTTCAAGACCAGCCTGGCCGGCCAGGCACGGTGGCTCACGCCTGTAATCCCAGGACTTTGGGAGGCCGAGATGGGCGGATGACGAGGTCAGGAGATCGAGACCATTCTGACTAACACGGTGAAACCCCGTCTCTACTGAAAATACAAAAATTAGCCGGGCGCGGTGGTGGGCGCTTGTAGTCCCAGCTACTCGGGAGGCTGAGGCAGGAGAACGGCGTGAACCCGGGAGGCGGAGCTTGCAGTGAGTGGAGATTGCGCCACCGCACTCCAGCCTGGGCGACAGAGCGAGACTCTGTCTCAAAAAACAAAAAAACAAAAAAACAAAAAAACAAGACCAGCCTGGCCAACATGGTGAAACCCCATCTCTATTGAAAATACAAAAAATTAGCCGGTTGTGGTGGCGCATGCCCAGCTATTCGGGAGACTGAGGCGAGACAATCACTTGAAGCCAGGAGGCTGAGGTTGCAGTGAGTCAAGATCATGCCACTGCACTCCAGCTTGGGCCACAGAGCAAGACTCCATCTCAAAGAAAAAATAAAATAGAATAGAGAGTTGAGAAATAAACGCTTAACTTTACAGTGAATTGATTATCAATGGGGGTGCCAAGTTAAAGAACAGCCTTTAATAAATGGTGTTGAAACAACTAGATATCCACATGCAAAAGACGAAAGTTGAAACCTTATTTCCCTCATTCATAAAAATAATCTCAAAATGGATCATAGACCTGCATATAAGAGCTAAAACTATAAAACTCTTAGAAGAAAACATACATGCAATCTTCATAACCTTGAGTTAGGCGGAGGCTTTTTAGATATAACACCAAAAGCAGAAGTGACCAAAGAAAAAATAAATAAATTGGACCTCATTAGTATTAAACACTTTTGCTGCAAATGATACCATCTAGAAAGTGAAAAGACAACCCACAGATGAGAGAAAATATTTGCAAATATCATATATCTGATAAGATCTGGTTTTGACTGTTTACTGTTGCTATAAAGGAATACCTGAGGCTGGATAATTTATAAAGAAAAGAGGTTTATGTGGCTCATGACTCTGCTGGCTGGAAGACTGGGCATCTGGTGAGAGCCTCAGACTGCTTGCATTCATGGCGGAAGGTGAAAGGAGCCCACGTGTGCAAAGATCACAGGGCGAGAGAGGGAGCAAGAGAGAGGGGGGAGGGGCCAGGCTCTTTTTAACAACCGGCTCTCTCTGGAACTGATAGAGCAGGAACCAACTCAGTCCTCCTCCCCCCGCCCCGGGAAGGCATTAATGTATTCATGGAGATTCCTCTACCCACCACCTGAATACCTCCCACTGAGCCCACTTCCAATACTAGGAATAAAATTGCAACATGAAGTTGCAAATTTTATAAAAGACAAGAGCCCAGTTAAAAAGTCAGCAAAAGCCGTGGCTCACGCCTGTAATCCCAGCAATTTGGGAGGCCGAGGCGGGCGGATCACTTGAGGTTAGGAGTTCAAGACCAGTCTGGCCAACATGGTGAAACCTGTCTCTACTAAAAATACAAAAATTAATCAGGCGTGGTGGTGCGGACTTGTAGTCCCAGCTACTCAGGAGGCTGAGGTGAGAGAATCTGTTGAACCTGGGAGGTGGAGGTTGCAGTGAGCTGATACCGCACCACTGCACTCCAGCCTGGGTGACAGAACGAGACTCTGTCTCAAAAAAAAAAAAGAAAAAAAAAGTGAGCAAAGGGTCTAAATAGATATTTCCCCATAGAAGATATAATATGAATGGCCAACAAGTACCTAGAAAGAAGCTGAACATCATCAGATATTAGGAAAGTGCAAATCAAAATTACATTGAGATACAACTTCACACCCACTAGGATGGCTATAATTTTTTAAAAAGGAAAATAACAAGTGATGTTATAGAGAAATTGGAACCCTCATACATTCTGGTAAAATTGTAAGGTGGTTCAGCCACACAGAAAAACAGATTGGCAGTTCTTCAAAAGGTTCAACATAGAGTAACAGTATGACCTAGCAAGTCCACACAAAAGCTTGCACACAAATACTCACAGAATCATTTTTCGTAGTTGTAAAAACATGGAGACAACTCAGATGTCCCTCAACAGATGAATGGATAAACAAAACTGGTATATTCATACGATGGAATACTGTTTGGCAGTAAAAAGGAACAAAGTACCGATACAGGCTGCAATATTAACGAACGTTGAAAACATTGTTAAGTGAAAGAAGACAGTCACAAAAGACCATATATTGTCTCATCCACTTATATAAAATGTCAAGAATAGGCAAATCCAATCCGTTGAGATGGAAAGTGATTCGTGGTTGCTTGGGTCTCGGTTGAAGGGTAGTGGGGGGAATAAGGAGTAATTGCCTCTTATGGACTGAATTTTCTTGCCCCAAATTCATATGTTGAAGCTCCTTTGAGCTACCCCATAGTACTTCAAAATAGATTTCTAGGGAGATTCAGGAGGAGTTTTAGAAAAGAGATATTTAAGTTAAAACGAGGCCGATTAGGGTGCCGTAATCCAAATCTGATGGTTGTCCTTATAAGAAGAGAAGATTCAGACACAGAGAAACAGTAAGACAGAGGAAAGGCCCCCGTAAGGATGCCACGAGACAACATCTGAAAGGTGGGGAGAGAGGCTTCGGCAGAAACCAACTGTCTGGGCGCAGTGGCTCACGCCTGTAATCCCAGCGCTTTGGGAGGCTGAAGTGGGTGCATTGTTTGAGCTCAGGAGTTCGAGACCAGCCTGGAACATGGCAAAACTGCATCTCCACAAAAAACACAAAAATTAGCTGGGTGTGATAGCACACCCCTATGGTCCCAGCTACCAGTGAGGCTTAGATGGGAGGATTGCTTGAGCCTAGGAGGCAGAGGTGGCAGTGAGCCAAGCCGAGATTGCACCACTGCACTCCAGCCTGGGTGACAGAGTGAGATCCTGTCTCAAAAAAAGAGATCAACCCTACTGACACCTTGACCTTGGACATCTAGCCTCCAGAACTGTGAGCAAATCGATTTCTGTTGTTTAACCACAGTCTGTGGCATTTTGTTACGGCAGCCTGAGCCAACGAATACACTGCCAGGGGTGTGGGTGGTGAAAATGTTCTAAAATTAGATAGTGGTGATGGTTGCACAACTCTGTGAATGTAATAAAACCATTGAATGGCATACCTTAAGTGGGTGAATTTTATGGCCTGTAAATTATATCTCAATAAAGCTATTAAAAAACAAAAAACAGCTTAGGAGGTATCAGAGAGGATTAGTTTAGAAAGACACACACCTGAATCATTTCTGGTAGAAATGCCTCATTTTGCCCTCCCACATGAATGATATCTTAGCCAGGAGGTGATTTTAGGCTAGCAGTCTCCTTTTCTCAGATCTAGAAACTTCTAGTTTCAAATTGCAGATAAGAAATCTGGTAGTCGGCTGGGCATAGCAGCTCATACCAATCATTCCAACACTTTGGGAGGCTGAGGCAGGGGATTCACATGAGTCCAGGAGTTTGAGAGCAGCCTGGGTAACATGGCTAGATGCTGTCTCTACCAAAAATACAAGAATTAGCTGGGCATGACAGCAGGTGCCTGTAGTCCCAGCTACTTGGGAGGCTAAGGTGGGAGGATTGCTTGAGTCCAGGAGGTCAAAACTGCAGTGAGCCAAGATTGAGCCACTGCACTCCAGCCTTGGCAACAGAGCGAAACCCTGTCTAAGAAGGAAGGAAGGGAGAAAGGGAGGAAGAGGGAAAGGGAAGGGAAGGGAAGGGAAGAGAAGGGAGGGAAGGAAGGGAAGGAAGAGAAGGAAGGGAGGGAGGGAGAGAGAGAGAGAGAGCAAGCAAGCAAGCAAACTGGTAACCAGTCGGAGTCCCTTTTTCACATAGTGTCATATCAGTTTCCTATTGCTGACATAAGTTACCAACAGCCGAGTGGCTTCAAACAACACACATTTTATTATCTTACGATTCTAGCGCTCAAAAGTCTGGCATGGGTCTCTCTGGGCTAAAGCCAAGGTGCCAGTGCATTCTTCTGGAGGCTCTGGGTGAGCTTCCTTGCCTCTTCCACCTTCTCTCAGAGGCTGCCCATATTCTTGGGCTCGTGGCCCCTTAGAATGGGGCCGTTTTCAAAGCCAGCCATGGGGGTTAAGTCTCTCTCACATGGCATCACTGACCTTTCATCGGCAATCTCCCTCTGACCTCCTGTGCCTCTGTCTTCCACTGTTAGGGACCCTTGTGATGACACTGGGTCCAGTGGCTGCAGGTGTAATGATCCATGATAATCTCCCTTTTTGAAGATCATCCGATTAGCAACCTTCATTCTACTTGAAACCTTAATTCCCCTTTGCCATGTAACCTACATATTCACAGGCACTAGATTTGGGCATATTGGGGTGGATGTAAGGGGAACATTCGGTACATAAGTAATCTAATATTGGCTTCCAGGAAGAACAAACAGATAACTTATGTACAGAATGTTATCCTTGGAGTTCAGAAATTTCACTGGAGTGCAAAAAAAAACAAAACCCTAGATAACCATAAAAACATAATAAAACATTAGAAGTATAAAAATACTCTTCTATTATAGATAAGTTTTAGGTTAAAGAAGAAATCGGCCAGGCATGGTGGCTTACGTCTATAATCCCAGCACTTTGGGAGGCTGAGGCAGGATGATCACTTGAGCCCAGGAGTTTGAGACCAGCCTGGGCAACATGGCAAAACCCTGTCTCTACAAAAAATACAAAAATTAACTGAGCATGGTGGTGCACACCTGTAGTCTCAGCTACTCAGAAGGCCGAGGTGGGAGGATTCTCTGAGCCTTGGGAGATCGAGGCTGCAGTGAGCTGTGATCACGCCACTGCACTCCAGCCTGGATGACAGAATGAGGCCTAGTCTCAATTTGAAAAAAAAAAAAAAATCAATGTTAAAACCACAAATTAAAAAGAAATTAATGAAAATGAGAAAACTTCAGAGCAACATTTAAGGGATACGGTGATAGCATACTGTAAACACTTTTGTTATTATACAACAAAGAATATATATAAATGGGCCAGGCGTGGTGGCTCACGCCTGTAGTCTCAGCACTTAGGGAGGCCGAGGCAGGTAGATCACTTGATGTCAGGAGTTCAAGACCAGCCTGGCCAAGACGGCAAAACCCCATCTCTACTAAAAATATAAAAATTAGCTAGGCATGGTGACACATGCCTGTAATCCCAGCTACTCAGGAGGCTGAGGCAGGAGAATTGCTAGAGCCCAGGAGGCAGAGATTGTAGTGAGCTGAGATCACGCCATTGCACTCCAGCCTGGGCGATGGGAGTGAAACCCTGTCTCCAAAACAAAACAAAACAAAACAAGACCAGGCGCAGTGGCTCACATCTGAAATATTAGCACTTTGGGAGGCAGAGAAGGGCGGATCACCTGAGGTCAGGAGTTCAAGACCAGCCTGGCCAACATGGTGAACCCCTATCTCTACTAAAAATACAAAAATTAGCCAGGCATGGTGGCAGACGCCTGTAATCCCAGCTACTTGGGAGACTGAGGCAGGAGAATCGCTTGAACCCGGGAGGTGGAGGTTGCAGTGAGCCAAGATTGTGCCACTGTACTCCAGCCTGGGTGACAGAGCAAGACTCTGTCTCAAAATAAAATAAAAATAAAAAAGCAAAACAAAGAATATATATATATATATATATATATATATATATATATATATATATATATAAATGAATTAAATATTCAACTTAAAACACAACAAAATAGGCCGGGTGCAGTGGCTCATGCCTGTAATCCCAGCACTTTGGGAGGCTGAGGTGGGCGGATCATTTGAGGTCAAGAGTTCAAAACCAGCCTGGCCAACATGGTGACACCCCATCTCTACTAAAAACACAAAAATTAGCCGGGCGTGGTGGTGGCGCCCATAATCCCAGCTATTTGGGAGGCTGAGGCAGGAGTACCGCTTGAGCATGGGAGGCAGAGGTTGCAGTGAGCCGAGATCCTGCCTCTGCACTCCAGCCTGGGAGACAGAATGACACTCCATCTCAAAAAACAAACAAAACAAAACAAAACAAAAAAACCCAATAAAATAAATAAAAAGAAATTGTGACCGGGCTCGGTGGCTCATGCCTGTAATCCCAGCACTTTGGGAGGGCGAGGCGGGCGGATCATGAGGTCAGGAGATCGAGACCATCCTGGCTAACACAGTGAAACCCCGTCTCTGCTAAAAATACAAAAAATTAGCCAGGCATGATGGTGGGCGCCTATAGTCCCAGCTGCTTGGGAGGCTGAGGCAGGAGAATGGCATGAATCCAGGAGGCGGAGCTTGCAGTGAGCTGAGATCGTGTCACTGCACTCAAGCCTGGGCGACAGAGCAAGACTCTGTCTCAAAAAAAAAAAAAAAAAAAAAAAAAGAAATTGTGAGGAAGAAATTAATAAAGACAAAAGCTGAAAATAGTGAATTAGATAACTGAAATACTGAAAAATAAAATTAAAATATGCTTCTTCAAAAAAAAATTGAAAACTCACAATGTGCAAGAAAGAAAAGAGAAGAAAAAGCACAGAACACAAGGAACGAGAACTGAGACAGACTCACAGGGGCAAACGAGAGGAAGTTAATTTCCAGGGGATGTTATTGCAGTTGCATTTCAATAAATGTCCACCCATTCTACATGCAATAGGTGATTTTCTTACAAATCAAGTAAGTAGAAATGTTGGTAATAGGGGAACTTAAATTGGACAGAATTTAAAAACCAAACTAGTACCTGGGGGCACCTGGGTGTTTAACCACTGGGGGAAACCAGATACCTCCGGCCGTCCTTGAAGAAATGTGCATTGTAACTGTGAATAAACGAGCAGGCTCCTGTCAAGACAACCATCCCGGAACCATCCCGAGACTGAGCCAGGAGCCTACCAGGTCGACCCCGCTCTGCCACCGTTCACTGTGGGGATTTGGGCAGGTCCTTCCTCTCCCTGAGCCTCAGTTTTCTCCAGAGGCGGCTCCAAGATGGCAGACTCTGGAGCCCCGCGGGGCAGGTGGAGGTGGCCAGGGCAGGGGGTGTTAGGGAGGAGGAAGGAACAAGCATAGGGTGAGAGTGCTTCTGAGTCACCACCACCTCTGCCTGCTTCTGCCAGAGCAGCCCATTCTCAGCCTTATTACAGAGTGGATTTTCTCGTATGATTTCATCTGAAAAAAGGTTTTGCTGCTAGTATTAGTCAGGGTTCTTCAGAGAAACAGAGCCAACAGGATATATAGTGTGTAGACAAATAGAAAGAGATTTATTATGGAGGATTGGCTTATGCAATTATGGAGGCTGAGATGTCTCATGATCAGCCATCTGCAAGCTGGTGGCCCAGGAAAGCTGGTGGTGTGGTTCCAGTTCACACTTGAAGGCCTAAAAACAAGGGGAGCTGGTGGTGGGAATCCCAGTCCAGGTCCACAGGCCTGAGAACCAGGAGCTTCAGTGTTCTGGGGCAGGAGAAGATTGATGTCCTAGTAGATGTCAAACAGAGAGAGAAAGTTTGCTCTTCCTTTACCTTTTTGTTCTGTTCAGGCTCTCAACAAGTTGGATGATGACCCTCTGCTGCCCCCGCTTTGCCCCGCGTTGGTGAGATCAAACTTCTTTCATCCACTGATTCTCTTCTGGAAACACCCTTGCAAACGCCACCAGAAAGAAGGTTTGACCAGCTCTCTGGGCATCCCTTAGCCCAGTCAAATTGACGCATGAAATTAACAATCACACTGTTGAAACAAAGTGTGAAAACCAGGTGATCCCCCAACTTCCACGCTCCTTCCACCTCCACACTGTTCATAACATTCACCTGCCAAAGTTCATTGGTTTTGCTTTGACGACTTTCTAGTTTCTTTGAATGATAAAGATGTTCATAATTTAGCCCCAAAATGGAGATGAATATGTGTGTGACTGTGTGTGTGTGTGTGTTCCTTCTTTCGCAAAATCACTGCTTAATTTGGAATATAATTTCAACTTGCTTTTCCCAAATGACCTAGAGCTTGGGAAGAGCAGAGGGCTGATGAGCCTGTGAGGTGGGTAGATAGCTTCCTCACACATGCCCGACTTTCTCCTTGGAGAATGATGAGGTTTACAGCCTTTAGGTAAAAATAGCTTTGTGTGGCTTCCGCCAGGAAGACACTTAAAAAGGGAGAGAGGATTAGGTTGCTAAAAAAGAAAAAAATCTACCAAATTGCTACCATAATTTTGGAATTCATTTTTGCAAAACATATCAGGAGACATAAAGATGATCTTGCCTGCTAACTCAGTAATTCCATTTCTGGGCTTTTGCCTCAAAGAAGTAAATTTAACTAAAATAAAAGCTCAGTGGACAGCAGCTCACTGCCGTCTCCTCTGCCACAGCGAAACACCGAAAGCAGGAAAGCATGCTCAGGGTGAAGGGCAAAGGGTACTGCAAGTTCAGAGGCTCACAGTCCACTCCTTCACGTATTCACGAAACACTTCTGATAACGTGTGGGCACCAGGCATGGTGCTAGGTGATGGAAAGAAGAGTGCCCAAGATGCAGAGGGCTTCCATCTTAGGGTGCTGGTGGGCAGAAAGACTGGAGGCACACAAACCTACACCCACAATTCAGCGTGAGAAGGGAAGTACAACAAAGGTGGGGACACACAGAAGGGACCAGAACCAGCCTTGGCACTCAGGGAAGCCTTCTTGGAATAAGTGACTTTTTTTTTTTTTTTTTTTTTTTTTTTGGAGACGGAGTCTCGCTCTGTTGCCCAGGCTGGAATGCAGTGGAGTGATCTCGGCTCACTGCAAGCTCCACTTCCTGGGTTCAAGCGATTCTCCTGCCTTGGCCTCCCTAGTAGCTGGGACTACAGGGATGCACCACCATACCCAGCTAATTTTTGTATTTTTACTAGAGACAGGTGTCACCATGTTGGTCAGATTGGTCTCGAACTCCTGACCTCAGGTGATCCACTGGCCTTGGCCTCCTAGAGTGCTGGGATTACAGGTGTGAGCCACTGTGCTCCACCAGAAGTGACTTTTGAGCTGAGTTATGAAAGTTATGGTGGTTGGCCAGAATGATGAGAGGAAGAGGTTGGGGGCACAGAGCATGAGCAAAGACTGGGTGGCAACGAGAGGCTGCCATGGTGGTGGGACAGAGAGAAGCTCTGGGGCAGGAGCTGAGAGAGGAACCAGAGCTCACTGACCGGTTCTGTGTGCAACATGAAGGCGCTTTTTCCTAAGAGACACTAAGAGCTTTTAAGCAGCAGAGTGACAGGGTCAGATTCACGGTCTGGAAATGTCACTCAGACTGCCTGAAGGAAGGTCGACATGGCCGCAGCCAGGCCAGCAGTGACGGTGGCCCTCCAGGGCAGAGGCAGCATCCGTGGAGAGATGACGTGGACGCATGTCCTGGTTCCTCATGGAGCAGAGCCCTCGTTTCTGGGAGAGGCAGAGCGGTGCAGTGGCTGAGTGTGATCTTGGAAACCTGACTACATGGCTTGAAATCCCAATTGCTTCACTGTGCGACCCTCTCACAGGGCTGGTGAGAGTGTCGAAGGAGCCGTCACATGTAAGGCACCTCCAACAGTACCTGGCAAGGGGTGGGTAAGAGCTCGCTGAGTGATGCTAATGAGGTTGTCACTGTTATGGGCTGCTTGCTGACACAGGCAGTGAGAGGAACACCCACATGCCTGGCATGGGCCATTGGGAGGATGGCATGCGGGCTTTGGGGGAGAAGTGGATGAATTGGGTTTGAGCATGTAGAGATGGAGGCTCCAGTGAGTGAGCAGATGGAGACATCCTGCAGGCTGTTGACCATACAGGTTTGAAGCTAGGAGACAGGCTGAGTCAAAGATAGTGATTGGGACCGTGTAAGGGTGGAAGAGGTGGCTGAGCCCCTGGGAGCTGATGAGATAGCCAGGGAGAAGGTGGAGGGAGAAGAGAAGAGGGCCCCAAGAGAGCTCTATGGCAAAGGGATGGACCAGGAAGGGTTTTTTTCTAACAGGAAATATTTGAGCCTGTCTAAATGTTGATGGAAGGAGCATATAGAGCACAAGTACACTGTGGAGAAATGGCACTCAGTAAGAGTGGCCTTTAGTATTTTTTCTTATCATTATTATCACCATCATTACCACCACCATCAGCATCACCACCATCACCACCATCATCACCATCATCACCACCATCACCACCACCATCATCAGTGTGAAAGGAAAATATCTTGGGCCCCTTCAAGCTGGGGACTACTAAGGGCAAATCTGCCTCTCATTCTATTCAGAGTCACCCCTCTGCTCACAGAGACAGATGCCACTCTGATTGCCTCCTTTGGAAAGACTTAATAGAAACTCAAAAGAATGCAACCATCTCTCTCTCGCCTACCTGTGATCTGGAAGGGAGGGGGTGGGGGGGCTTGCTTTGAGTTGTCTCTGCCTTTTTGCATGGAACTAATGTACTTCTTTGTTTTTTGTTTTTTTTTTTTTTTTTTTGAGACAGAGTCTCGCTCTGCCGCCCAGGCTGGAGTGCAGTGGCCGGATCTCAGCTCACTGCAAGCTCCGCCTCCCGGGTTCACGCCATTCTCCTGCCTCAGCCTCCCGAGTAGCTGGGACTACAGGCGCCCGCCACCTCGCCCGGCTAGTTTTTTGTATTTTTTAGTAGAGACGGGGTTTCACCGGGTTAGCCAGGATGGTCTCGATCTCCTGACCTTGTGATCCGCCCGTCTCGGCCTCCCAAAGTGCTGGGATTACAGGCTTGAGCCACCGCGCCCAGCCGGAACTAATGTACTTCTTACATATATTCGTGGATGTCTTCATGTCTCCCTAAAATGTATAAAACCAAGCTGTGCCCTGACCACCTTGGGCACATGGTGTCAGAACTTCCTGAGGCTGTGTCATGGGCACCTCCTCAACCTTGGCAAAATAAACTTTCTAAATTAACTGAAAGCTGTTTCAAACTTTGGGGGTTCACACCAGTATCACCACCATCATCATTATCACCATCACCACCATTAGCATCACCACCATCATTACCACCATCACCACCATGATCACCAGCATCACCACCATCATCAGCATCACCACTATCATCAGCATCACCACCATCACCATCACCTCAGCATCACAATCATCATCATCATCATCATTACCACCATCACTATCACCATCATCACCATCACCACCACGATCACCAGCATCACCACCATTAGTATCACAACCATCAGCATCACCATCATCATTACCACCATCACCACCATGATCACCAGCATCACCACCATCATCAGCATCACAACCATCACCATCACCATCACCTCAGCATCACAATTATCATCACCATCATTACCAACATCACTATCACCATCATCACCATCACCACCATCACCATCACCTCAGCATCACAATCATCATCATCATTACCAACATCACTATCACCATCACCATCACCACCATCACCAGCATCACCACCATCACCACCATCACCAGCATCACCACCATCACCATCACAACCATCAGCATCACCACCATCATTACCACCATCATTACCACCATCACCAGCACGATCACCAGCATCACCACCATCAGCATCACCGTCACCACCATCAGCATCACCATCATTACCACCATCACCACCATGATCACCACCATCACCATCACCTCAGCATCACAATAATAATCATCATCATTACCACCATCACTATCACCATCATCACCATCACCACCACCATCATCACCATGATCACCAGCATCACCAACACCTTGATCATCACCATCATCATTAGCAGCAGCATCACCACCATCACCACCACTACCATCAAACATCACAACCATCATCATCATCATCACTATGACTATCACCACTGTAACCATCACCACCATTATCACCACCATGATCACCAGCATCACCACATCATTGGCATCAACATTATCACCATTACCATCACTGCCATCACAATCTTTTTTTTTTTTTTTTTTTGAGACGGAGTCTTGCTTTGTCGCCCAGGCTGGAGTGCAGTGGCGCCATCTTGGCTCACTGCAAGCTCCGCCTCCCAGGTTCACACCATTCTCCTGTCTCAGCCTCCTGGGTAGCTGGGACTACAGGTGCCCACCACCACGCCTGGCTAATTTTTTTGTTTTTTTTTTTTTTAAAGTAGAGACAGGGTTTCACTGTATTAGCCAGGATGGTCTCGATCTCCTGACCCCGTGATCCACCCGCCTTGGCCTCCCAAAGTGCTGGGATTACAGGCGCATCACAATCTTTAATATGAGAAGACTGGTCAAGGAGCAGTGATGTAGATTATGGCATCATGTTATGCAGCTGATAGGAGTTATTTCTAACAGTTATAACGACATGGGAAAATGCCTATAAAGCTACATGAAGAAAGCAATAGAAAGCATTGTATATGCAATATGTTAACTATGGAAACACATCCAAAACTACTTGAAAAAGAAATACAGGAAGGAAATGCACTCAGAAGTAATAGTGCTATTTCAGGGTGGTGGTGATATGGCTGGGCTTCTTTCTGAATTTGCTATAATGAGTCTGGATGAGTTTTACGATTTAAAGCACATTAAGCTTCATTTTCTAAAAAGAAACAAAGATGGGCACCTGGGGACTGCCTGAGCTAAGGTCATAGCAACCTTGGGTAAATCCCTGTTCTTCAAAGGGCTTTGATTCTGTCTTTAAAAAGAGGGAGTGGGCAAAAGAGCCTTTCCCCAAGGTGTGCCCTCAGAGTCTCTGGCCCAACAGTGATGTCCCAGGAAGGAGAGGCTGTGTGGTTAGACAGCCTCGGGGACCTGGCACTCTCACACCGTGTCCTAGTATCTACAGCCAGGGGTGTCCCCAGCTGGCTGCAAGGCTCAGGCCCTTATTCTGTCACCACACTCTTTGCTCAAAAGCCACCTCCCTGTGTGCCTGGGCTCAAGTAGCCCCAGTGACTACCGACTTCTTCCCGCCCATCTCCAGTCTCCTCAGCCTCTTGGTTGCTTTCTCCATTCACAGTTTCATGAGAGCAAGAACTCTGGTATCCGCAGCCCCTAGGATGTGCCGCCTCAAGAGTAGGGATGGTGTTTGTTGGGTGAATAGATGAACACAATAGCCCTTCTGGACTCACAAGGCATATTAGTGCATCTAACCCAGTGCCTCCCCCACCCTGGGGGCTATTAACATGCTTTGGAATTGGGTTTCACAGAACATACTTTGGGAGACACTCCTCCAAGACGACCCTGAGCTTCACTGCAGCTCCGCCATTCTATAAGTGGTTCCCATAAACATCTCTGCTATAGGCTGGGCAGGTATCACGAGCATGGCGGATGAGCGTGGTGGCTGCGCGGCTGCTGGCTGGACCCCAGATCCCTGCGTCTGGCTGAGTCCTCTCCCTCTCCTGCTTTTGGCTCTCTGAGCCCTGGAGCTGCCTCAGCCTGGGAAAGAAGTGCAGGAGGGAACTTGCCAAAACAAGGTAGAGGCCTTTCCTGTAGCATCAGTTTCTGAGAACGCTTTCAAATTGGCCAACGCCACGGAGGAGCAATGATTGAAGGTGGAGGAGGGGCTACCTCAGCTGCCACTGTGGCCAGGACTACAGGGCTGCTGCCTGCTGCTCCCAAGGCTTATTTTAAGTGCAAACAGATGCTGTGTTTCTAAACCTGCCTCCTCTGTGTGAATCAGAGTAAAAGAAGCCACATGAACGGGGATCCCTGTGCAGAGGAACCCCACGGGCATCCATGGGCGGCTGGGCAGTGTGGTGGTGATCACAGTCCATTCTATTTTCAGTAGCCGCAGTCTGAGGCCCTGGGAGAACCCAAGGGACTCTGAAGCCCATTTGGCCAAAAGAATCTCAGAAATGTCACTGAGCATGTGACATCAGTCTCGCCATGACAGGAAATCTGGCCATTTCCTAGTTCAGTCCTGGTAAGGAGGGAGGAATTGTCTCAGATGTTATAAGCTGAAATGTTATAACCACATTCTTTTTTTTTGTGGGGGTGGGGGGTGGGATGGAGTTTCACTCTGTCACCCAGCCTGGAGTGCAGTGGTGCAATCTTGGCTCACTGCAACCTCTGCCTCCCAGGCAGAATCAAGCGATTCACCTGCCTCAACCTCCCAAGTATCTGATTACAGGCGCCCGCCAGCAAGCCTGGCTAATTTTTGTATTTTTTTACAAAATTATGGGGTTTCGCCATGTTGGCCAGGCTGCTCTCGAACTCCTGACCTCTGGTGATCCTCCTGCCTCGGCCTCCCAAAGTGCTGGGATTCCAAGCGTGAGCCACCACACCCGGCCGCCTCTGTATGGTTAACCTTCTCCCACAGCATTTCCCAAGATGGATGTGTGGAATATTGATCCCTGGGCCAATCACCAGTGCCTTAGGAGCAAAGGTGTCTGATGCTCGAGATGGGGAAATGCCCAAATGCATAATCTTCCTATGCCTGTCAGAGGCAACTTGCGCTCACATCTCTATATGTCACATCTCTATATGCTGCAGTGTGCAGCACAGTCTCAAATTATTTGAAACTCTAGTAGCACCCACTCAAATAGTGCTCTGTAGACAACAGGCTGAGAACGCCGGCACAGAACGTAGCTGTGAGAACTGGGAGTTCCACCCTTAGCTCTGCTACCAACTTGCTGAGTGACCTGGGGCGAGTACCTCAGTGTCTCTAACCCCTGATATACTGGTTATGTGCTCCTGCTAAATCTCATGTTGAATGCCATCCCCAGTGTTGGAGGTGGTTGGATCATGGGGGTGGATTTCTCATGAATGGTTTAGCACCATCCTCTTGGTGCTTCTTCGTGATAGTGAGTGAGTTCTTGCAAGATCTGGTTGTTTAAAAGCATGTGGCACCTGCTCCTCTCCCGTCTCTCTTGCTCCTGCTTTCACCGTGCGAACTGTCTGCTCCCACTTCATGTTCTGCCGTGAATAAAAGCTCTTTGCTTGAGGCCTCCCCAGAATCCAAGCAGATGCTGGCACCATGCTTCCTGTACAGCCTGCAGAACCATAAACCAATTAAAAGTCTTTTCTTTTTTTTTCTTGAGACAGAGTCTCACTCTGTCACCCAGGCTGGAGTGCAGTGGCACGATGTCCGCTCACTGTAACCTCTGCCTCCCAGGTTCAAGTGATTCTCCTGCCTCAGCCTCCCAAGTAGCTGGGACTACAGGTGTGCTCCACCATGCCTGGCTAAATTTTGTATTTTTAGCAGAGATGGTGTTTCACCATGTTGGCCAGACTGGTCTCGGACTCCTGACCTCAAGTGATCTGCCTGCCTCAGCCTCCCAAAGTGCTGGGATTACAGGCATGAGCCACCGCACCTGGCCATGCTGAGCTAATTTTTGTAATTTTAGTAGTGGCAGTGTTTCACCATTTCAGCCAGGCTGGTCTTGAACTCCTGACCTCAAATGATCCATCCACCTCGGCCTCCCACAGTGCTGGGATTACAGGCGTGAGTCACTGTGCCCAGTCATCTTGTCTTTATAAATTACCCAGACTTGGATATTTCTTTTTCTTTCTTTCTCTTCTCTTCTTTTCTTTCTCTCTCTCTTTTTTTTTTTTTTTTTTTTTTTAAATGAAGTCTCACTCTGTTGCCCAGGCAGAAGTGCAGTGGTCTGATCTTGGCTCATTGCAACCTCTGCCTCCCAAGTTCAAGCCGTTCTCCCACCTCTGTCTCCCAAGTAGCTGGGATTACAGGCATGGGTCATCATGTCCAGCTAATTTTTTGTATTTTTTGTAGAGACAGGGTTTCACCATGGCCAGGCTGGTCTGGAACTCCTGACCTCAAGTGATCTGCCTGCCTCAGCCTCTTAAAGTGCTGGGATTACAGACGTCAGCCACCATACCCGGCCTTCAGGTATTTCTTTATAGCAGTTTAAGAACGGCCTAATACACCCTCTTTCTTCTCTTCAAAGAGGGGCGATGGATCCTGCTTCTCAGGGCTCTATATGAGATGAGATGAAATGACAATTCCTAATATGGACGAGGAAGCGGAGCAACAGAGACTCCCAGGCTGCCCGTGTAGCTGCTGTGGAGAATGGCTTGGCAATATTTAGTGCATGCCCCAGAAAATCGGTAGTCCCACTTCCAGGTAGGATCCCAGATAATCTCTTGCAAATATGTACAAAAAACTTGCGCAATAATGTTTGTGGTTATGTAACTGAATGTTGAAATGACCTTTCAGCCGAGGAGCCAAGATCCAATAGATGTGTTTTCCAGAGGCGCTGTTAGACCATGAGCAGCAGTTACAAAAGAGGTTTCCGAGACTCCTGCTGGGCATCCTCATCCATGGTAAGAGTACTAAAGGGTTGGGAATTAGACATTTTCAGAAGTAATATTTGTAAGGAGGATTTCTTTGGGAGGAAGTTGAGCTGTTGATTCCAACCCTGTTTCTCTCGAGGGAGGACCCGGGAGGGTACATCTACCTAAGCCACTCGGAGGGCTTCATATGTGCCGTCTGCGATTTGTGGACCAGTGCCTCGAAAGCGCCAGCTGCCCAGAGAAGGCTGCATGTGGAAGGCAGTAACTGCCCACCCACTGTTGCAAGGTGTGGGTGTGGGAGGCACAAGTGTCCCCTGGGACCAGATGTGAACCTCTGAGCAAGGATGGGACGGGTCGTCTAAGATCCTGTCTAGTGGGCTTCCCCAGAGGGTGGTGGGATCTCCGCAGGAAGGAGGCCGATGGAGGCAGCCCTCCCGGTGCTTCAGGGCTGCAGAAGGAGGCTGCACCTCAACAGAACACCTTCATTCAGCTCCAGGGCACTGCAGCTGAGAGGTGATCAGCAACATTGGGGTTCTCCACGAACCTCTGAAAGCTCTCTCAGAAGGTCAAGTGAAACATACGCCCCACCCACAAAGTCAACCAGAGTTTCCTTTTCTCTCTCTCTCTCCACACCCCCAACCCTTCCTAGCTCAGAACCAGCCCTGGCAAGCCGGAGAGAGGGGCAGTGCTCTGCTCTTCTGCCACTAGGTGGCGCACCTGCAGCTGGCCGCGGGGCTGCAAGGCGGTTGGGAGGGGAGGTTTTAAATTTATAACCCAAGTTCAAGGTCTTTTCATAATTACTTATTCAGTCTGCTAGATCAGCTACTCGTGTTTTCAGCCTAAATAACCAAATTTGTTCTTAACTGGCCCGCATTATAAGCCCAGGCGTCATCTGTGTTCCAGAGCCCCTGAATCTCATGTCCCCTCCGGCTTCTTGCATGCCGGGGTCCCCTGAGATCAGCGGGAAAGTGTGTGCTGCCCCCAGCCCCGCCCCAGCTCCCTAGTGCAGGGTGGTGTGCGCGTGTGTCCCACTTTTATTGAAACATAGAGTTGACCTATGGACCCCCTGGGACACCCCGGGAGGGCACGGACTTCCTGCAGGGGAGGCTCCCCTTAAACAAGGCTCCTTCTTTCAAGAGGGAACTGGGAACTCCTAAAGGCTCCTGTGGTCCGGTCTGGCCTACCATCAAGGTAGGAAAGATCCAGCCTGGGTGGCCCAGAAGGGGGTCTCCTGAGGTGGCCTAAAGTACAGCTGGGGACCTGGCAGGAGGGGCTGGAAGGAGCCCAGGTTTCAGACAGCACTGAGCATCCCGCCTGCAGGAGGAGGTGGGGAGGGGCAGGGATGCCACTGGGCATCGAGCAGCGGGGTTGGGGTGCAGAATTGGGCTCTGGAGAAGGGTTCAGAACTGGGGGCTGCATGCTTGACACCCCACCCTGAACTGCTCAGCAGGGAGGCCGGGCAGCTGTTCTATGCTCCTGTGCTGCAAGTCATGCAGCGCCAGGCTCCGAACCACAGGGTCAGGTTTGACAGCCCGAGAAACTGAAATCATCAAGTTTGTCAGCTGTTACAATGTCATGGTGTCCTCACATAAAGTGTTCTTACCACAGCGGCAGACTGACGTATTTATAGGTGAAATGGCACGGTGGCTTAGACTTTTTTTTTTTTGTTTTGTTTTAGAAACAGGGTGTTGCTCTGTCACCTAGGCTGGAGTGCAGTGGCGCAATCACAGCTCACTGCAGCCTCCTGGGGTCAAGCGAGCCTCCCTCTTCAGCCCAAGTAGCTGGGACTACAGGTGCACTCTACCACACTCAGCTGAGGTTTTAGTTTTTTGCAAAGATGAGATCTCGGTATATTGCCCAGGCTGGTCTCAAACTCCTGTAGGCTTGTTTTAAAAAATACTCCATTTTGGCCAGGTGCAGTGGCTCACACCTGTAATCCCAGCACGTTGGGAGGCTGAGGTGGGCAGGAGTTGAGACCAGCCTGGCCAACATGGTGAAACACTGTCTCTATTAAAGACACCCAAAAATTAGCCAGGTGTGGTGGCGGGCGCCTGTAATCCCAGCTACTCGGGAGACTGAGGCAGGAGAATTGCTTGCACCCTGGAGGCAGAGGTTGCAGTGCGCTGAGATCACGCCACTGCACTCCAGCCTGGGCAACAGGGCGAGACTCCGTCTCAAAAAAAACAACCCAAAAACCAAACCAAACCAAAACAAAAAACTCCATCTCCCCCAAAAGTTAGGCGAGACAGAGGAAACAAGATTTTCTAGATTTTTTTTTTTTTTCTTTAACCAGGGGAAAGCATGAACACAGTCCCCATGACCACAGATGATGCAGCCAAGTTTCCTACTTTTGGGGAAATCGCAGGGGTCAGCATGTCCGGAGTGCAGTGGATAAGCCTTGCCCTGGGAAGACCACTTTCGTGATCACGGTATCTCCCCTGCCAAATGAGTACGCTGATAATTTTTAGCCTGGGCGAGAGGCTCTCTCTCTACTTCTGTGAATGTTTGAACTGTTCTGTAAAGTTTTTTTCTTTTTTTTTTTTTTTTGAGACAGAGTCTCACTCTGTCGCCCAGGCTGGAGTGCAGTGGCGTGGTCTCGGCTCACTGCAAGCTCTGCCTCCCGGGTTTACGCCATTCTCCTGCCTCAGCCTCTCGAGTAGCTGGGACTACAAGCGCCCGCCACCACACCCAGCTAATTTTTTGTATTTTTAGTAGAGACGGGGTTTCACCGTGTTAGCCAGGATGGTCTCGATCTCCTGACCTCGTGATCCGCCCACCTCGGCCTCCCAAAGTGCTGGGGTTACAGGTGTGAGCCACTGCGCCCGGCCTTTAAGACTGATTTTGCTCTTGTTGTCCAGGCTAGAGTGCAGTGTCATGGTGTGAGCTCACTGCAACATCCGTTTTCCAGGTTCAAGTGATTCTCCTGCCTCAGCCTCCCAAGTAGCTGGGATTACCAGCATGTGCCACCACACCCAGCTGATTTGTATTTTTAGTAGACAGGGTTTCACCATGTTGGCCAGGCTGGTCTCGAACTCCTGACCTCAGGTGATCCGCCTGCCTCGGCCTCCCAAAGTGCTAGGATTACAGGCATGAGCCACCGCGCCCAGCCAAAGTTTTTTTAAAAAGAGAATCTGCAGGAAGAACAGGCCTGGATTTAGTTTTCTTTCTTTTTCTTTTTTTTTTTTTTTTTTTGAGACGGAATCTCGCTCTGTCCCTCAGGCTGGAGTGCAGTGGCGCGATCTCGACTCATGGCCAGCGCCGCCTCCTGGGTTGACGCCATTCTCCTGCCTCAGCCTCCCGAGTAGCTGGGACACCACGCTCGGCTAATTTTTTTGCATTTTTGTAGAGACGGGGTTTCACCGTGTTAGCCATGCTGGTCTCGATCTCCTGACCTCTTGATCCGCCTGCCTCAGCCTCCCAAAGTGCTGGGATTACAAGGATGAGCCACCGCGTCTGGACCTGGAGTCAGTTTTCACCTTGCATCAAGCGCGTGTTCCTCAGCTCCTTTTCACCAAAACCTGTCCCCCCAGTTGTGGATTGGACCATTCTCGTCTGCCCTTTCCTATGTGCTCCTATGCCTGTAAGACAGGATGACAGCAGCCTGTTCCCAAACCACAGAAGAGATGGCTAATGAATGGAATAGCCAACCTTTGGGTGATGGAAGTAACCATTCGAAAAAATGTGGGGGGCTGGGGAGATGCCAGAATAGGCTTTCCAGTGACGTACGGCAGCCCCTGCCAGGGAGCCCCTCTCACCCCGGCGGCCAGGCACCTAAGATCTACCAATGCCAAGAATCCACTGAACTTTGCCTCTCCCCAGTTCCAACTGGCCTGGAAACTCCCTCCACCTCTTCACCCCCACCCCCACTGGGCTCCTGACAGCCCTGTGCAACCTGTGGCCTCATGTTCTCTCTTCCCTACGTGGCTGAGGCTGTCCCCACCTTGCCTGTATCTCCCGCCGGGCACTGCCTGCGCGTGGAGACGCTGGAATGCCGGTTGGTAAGCCAGTGCACAGCCCACACTGGCTCCTGGTGAGCACCACATCGAGCTGCCCTGCTGCTGGGGACACAAGATCCTCCGCGTGCGGGACTGTCTTCTGCTCCACCACCGCCCTCCTGGGTCTCCCTCCTCTCCGCAGCTCCCTTACCTGCCCTTGGATACTGGAGTCCCCCAAGCTGGCTCGGAAGCTTCTTCTCCTGGCTTGGGTTGAGCAATCTACAATCTCAAGCACACCCAGGCTCCCAAAGCCAGCCTCTGAGGAGAGCCTCCTGTGTTACCTCCCGCAGGATGTTTACCTCCCTTCCCTGGTGGTGTCACTCTTCAAATCAACTTCCCAGGCCCTGGAGGCGGGCGGCAGCCAGCTGGCAGCCTCCAGAGTCCCCAGAGAGACAGGGTCTCATTTTGCCGCCCAGGCTGGAGTGCAGTGGTCTGACCAAGGCTCACTGCAGCCTCGACCTCCCAGGCTCAAGCAATCCTCCCACTTCGGCCTCCAGAGTAGCTGGGATTACAGGCACACACCACTACACTCAGCTACTTTTTAAAGTTTTTGGTAGAGATGGGGTCCCACTGTGTTGCCCAGGGTGGTCTTGAACTCCTGGGCTCAAGCGATCCTCCTGCCTCAGCCTCCCAAAGTGCTGGGATTACAGGCTGGGCCACTGTGCCTGGCCTCTTTTATGATTTTCTTAACATTTCATCTTCTCTAGCTTACTTTATTCCAAGAGTGTACTATATAATACATATTAACAAAGTAAGTGGAAATTGTTCTCAGTGAGGCGTCCAGTCAACAGTAGGCTATCAGTAGTTAGGTTTTTGGACAGTAAAAAGTTATATGTAGGTCTCTGCATGTGGGGTCAGCACCCCTACCCTGCTGCTGTTCAAGGGTCAACTGTGCTCTTCCGCAAGCTTTAAAGCATGGGAACGCCAGTGCCTACCCTGTTCTCGAGGAAATCCAGTGTTCCCTTGATACTTGCTTGACCTTATCTAAACAGGATTGCCACGGAGATGTTACTCTGCAAAAGCAACAATTTCATCTTAACACAAAGTTTAAAATAGTAAATTAAAAAAAATCCCGGGGGCTTTTTGTTCACTGGAAAATTCTCTCATGCTAACAGACTTAATTATCGTAACTACAAATAAATCGTAATCTTTCCTTTCCTTTCATCTTTCCTCATCTTACGTGTTGCAGGGAAGCCAGGCTAAGAGCTGCCCGGTTCCCGAGCCTCTCGTTCTGGGAGAATCCTGGAGGTTCAAGGCCTTGCTTGCCTG
Source organism: Macaca fascicularis (assembly GCF_037993035.2). Taxonomy (NCBI): domain Eukaryota; kingdom Metazoa; phylum Chordata; class Mammalia; order Primates; family Cercopithecidae; genus Macaca; species Macaca fascicularis. The sequence continues at coordinate 168,030,966 of NC_088381.1, read as the reverse complement.
AGAGGTGCTGAGCAGCGGCACGGGGCCATTGCTGGCTGTGTTAACAGTGACTGAATGAACAGTGAACACCTGCAAGGTTAATACTGCACTGGTCAAAGAATTTCATTTACAATGAAATGAAGCCATTTTAAATCCATCAAATTCATTCATTCATTCATTCATAAAATGATTAATTCATTACAAAGAGAGCTATAGTAGTTTACATATATATAAAATAGTACATATATCTAAAATAGTATATTTGTGTGTGTATATTTTTTATCCTTTGTCTATTATTAAGCTTGGAAAATAGGAGTGCATTGAAATAAAAGTAGACCTTACTGACATGTAAGTCAATAATGAATGCCTTTTCCTTCCCTCATCTTATCATTCCCTCCACTGTTAATTGAAAAACAATTGCTTTTGCTAGTATTCACAAAACCACATAAACTGACAACTGAGTATGGTAATAGGCCAAATCCTTTATAGTTATCTCCCCTGATGAATGTTTCCACACCATCTGCAAACTACAGTCTCATCTGCAAACTACAGTCTCACCTGCAAATGGCCCAGGTGAGAACAAAATCTGCGTATGAAACAGAACATAGTGTGAATCATATCTAATTTTAAATATTTTAATTTATATGCTTTCATGAATATAGGTCAATAAGAAATCCACTTTTCAGATTTTATTTCATTATAGAATATATTTGACAAGGATACATACAAACAGATTCATCTGCAATAATACATGGTGTTTACTGGTGCCCTGCACTTCCGCAGTAGGCTGGTGATGCCATCAAAAATGTTTCTGAAAGTTGCACTTAATCAGCCACTCTAAACAACCAGTGCCATAGAGCTCAGATAATTCCATCGACTTGCTTGCCTAGAATGAGTAAAAATCTTAATATTTGTTTTAAAGTCTGTTTATTACTCTTCTATTTAAAAATTTGAGATACATTCCCCAATGTAAACAATAAATTTCAATCTGTCACACAATCGAAATGGATAAGGCCTTCTTGACAAATTTCTGCCACCTCCGTTTAACGCATCAGAACTCGATCTTATCTCACACTGTAATGAGTCGCCCATGCACAAAAGACAGGAAAAGCAGCTGCCCTGGTACCTGGCGGAGCCCTTCGGGACTTCTGTCTGCAGGTTTACGGTGCGCTCGAGAGATCTTTCTGACTTGGTCTACTTGGTCGTAAAATACAAATATACAACGTCCATAAGCATAAGACAGTAAAGCCTAGTCTGACATATTTATTATGAATTGCTAGAATCTATACAAGTACAATATCATCTCATGCCAAGTAATATACACAAGAAGGTGGCAAAATGTCTCACCGTGAATCAGGGCGTGTGAACAAGGGATGGGGGATGCAAGCCAGGTGGGTGTGAAGAGGCTGACCGCATCCGGTTAGGCAGGACGGTGTCACTGAAACTCGGAAACGCCTGTGTACCCTGCTGAAATATTTAAGTCAATTAGGAGTAGAATCTGCTTAGCACAAGAGGAATACAAGCCCTCTCTCACAGCCTCCCCAAGGGAGAATGTAAGGAAACCTTGGAAAATGTAACCAAATACAGTCTCATCTTTGCGTCTCCTGATTCAGCCGTGCAAATCAGTTATTCACTCTTCTTAAGTGATCTGTCCTTTTAGGACCAATTCCTCAACAGCCATCATGGTTCAGTACCTCATTAGCATCATAAATATTTGACTTAGCAAGCTAGATGGTGGAACAGTGAAGACTATATACAATGTTTTAAAAGGCATTCTGTGACCATTTTTGAAGAGTTCATAGAAAAGTTACTAAGAATATACCAGTTACTTCTGTTGATGTCGCTGTAATGTAAACGTTGGAACCTTGTTGGTATTCAATGTGCACTGTGTCATATATTGTACAACAAAAGTGAACACGGAACCACTGATCCGCTGTGGCGCCTGCTGGCGCACTAAGCTAAGGTAGCCGGCAGAGGGCCCACTTTTCCTGAGGTTTGTAAGAATTTTTTAAACAAAACAGAAATCACAGTGACCAAGGGTAATGTGAGTCTGTGTCTTCCTTGCCATGCTGCTCCCCACAGCTCTTGGTGGGGACTAAATAACACGCCACTGCATGATGCTCGTGTCTTTCCCGCCCGTGGAGATGAGGTGGCTGTCTTCACAGAGGAAATCGACGTTGGTGACGTGGCTGCTGTGCCCGCCGTAGATGTGGCTCGGAGCCTGGAGGGAACGATATGGGGGAAAGCTTCCTTTACTACAAGGCAAACCATCTGGGATGGGAAAGTGCTTGAATTCTCACTGCATGCTTTCATTCCTTTACTCGCCCTCCACTCGGCAGCTCTCACTTGGGCACCTGTTCTGTGCGTGACACAGAAGGGACACAGAAACAAAGCCCACAGTCCTTGTGGCCTGGTAGGGGACAAATACGAGCAAATGACTGCCCTCGGCTGAGAGATTCGTTCAATATCAGAGGTGCCAGGTATGAGGTCGCCCCAAAAGCGGGCCTAACCAGATGCCTGGGGCTGAGGGCGAGGGGTCTTCTTGCTGAAGGAGGATCAGGGTCAGGGTGATGGAGGATGAGGAAGGGTGCCCCAAGCCTCAGGGCTGGCTCAGCTGAGCAGGGGCGCAGCAAGGGGGTCGTGGCGGAGGGCAGAGCTGTGAGCCTGTGGAGCCACAGAGGTAGACGAGCGGATCTGAAGGGCCCTGTGGGTCCCGTGGGGCTTGGGGTTTCCCTAGGGGCAGCCGGAAGTGCTCTGGGCACGGATAACAGAGTGACATCCGCCTCTGTGACTGGCAGCACTCACTCACAGCCCATTTCCATTTAGTCTCCCAACAGGTCGGGCATACGTGCACGCCCCATGGGGGACAAGATTAGCGAAGAAACAAGCCCTTTACCCTGAACTGCGAGCAGGGGTATGAGAAGAGGTGCACTTTGCCAAAGTCGTCGCCTGTTGACAGGAGTTTCTTCTCGTGGGCCCGAGAGACGGCATTGATGTCAGTTCCATCTGAGCCTTCTGGCCACACTCCTAAAACAAAGACCGCAAACGGCGCTGGAGACATCAGGGGCCACAGGGCCACGGCGTGCAGGAGCCGCCCACTGGACAGTCCTGAACACAAAACTGCCTCAAGTCCAGCTTTAGAAACAAGGGTCACAAAAGCACAACAGCCTCGGTTTCCGGCCTCTCCCTGTGCACCCAGTCTCCTCTCACTCAGGCCAGTCTCCTCTCACTCAGGCCAGTCTCCTCTCACTCAGGCCAGTCTCCTCTCACTCAGGCCAGTCTCCTCTCACTCAGGCCAGTCTCCTCTCACTCAGGCCAGTCTCCTCTCACTCAGGCCAGTCTCCTCTCACTCAGGCCAGTCTCCTCTCGCTCAGGCCAGTCTCCTCTCGCTCAGGCCAGTCTCCTCTCGCTCAGGCCAGTCTCCTCTCGCTCAGGCCAGTCTCCTCTCGCTCAGGCCAGTCTCCTCTCGCTCAGGCCAGTCTCCTCTCACTCAGGCCAGTCTCCTCTCTCACTCAGGCCAGTCTCCTCTCGCTCAGGCCAGTCTCCTCTCACTCAGGCCAGTCTCCTCTCACTCAGGCCGGTCTCCTCTCACTCAGGCCAGTCTCCTCTCGCTCAGGCCGGTCTCCTCTCACTCAGGCCAGTCTCCTCTCACTCAGGCCGGTCTCCTCTCACTCAGGCCGGTCTCCTCTCACTCAGGCCGGTCTCCTCTCGCTCAGGCCGGTCTCCTCTCACTCAGGCCGGTCTCCTCTCACTCAGGCCGGTCTCCTCTCACTCAGGCCGGTCTCCTCTCACTCAGGCCAGTCTCCTCTCACTCAGGCCAGTCTCCAGTGCGCTGCTGCGCGAAAGGAGCAAAGACAAGCTTTCTGAGCTGCCAGGTCTTCCGAGGCCTCTTCTCGAGGCCAAGGCAGACGGTACCAGGAACCTGGTTCCCAACGCAATGCCTCTCCTTGATCTCTGAAGCATCTGGTGGGAAGCTGCCCTGTCCTCAAGCCTGCAGTTTCCTTGTTATTGCTATAATTCTCTACAAGAGCAGGTGTCTCCAAAGGCCTTTTAACCCTGGGTGTGCATGTGTTTCTTGGGGTCACTCACTGTGGCTGCTGCTTGCTTGGGGCAGCCTGGCAGCTGTGCCCATCATTACTGGCTCCAGGCTCTGCATCCCTGAGCCCAGGTGGGCCTGGAGGATGGGTGGGTGGGGGGCCCTTTTAACAATACCTGTGGCTAGGAGAGGGCTGGATGCATGTCGGGTTTGACGGGGAGCTCTGGAGTGAACCTCTGGATCTCAGCACTGAACACCACAAAACTGCAAATTCTCACCAATCTACTGACTTGTGGTCTTATGTAAAGAGATGATAAATACTACCTTTAAAAATTCTAGGCCGGGCGCGGTGGCTCAAGCCTGTAATCCCAGCACTTTGGGAGGCCGAGACGGGCGGATCACGAGGTCAGGAGATCGAGACCATCCTGGCTAACACGGTGAAACCCCGTCTCTACTAAAAAATACAAAAAACTAGCCGGGCGAGGTGGCGGGCGCCTGTAGTCCCAGCTACTTGGGAGGCTGAGGCAGGAGAATGGCGTGAACCCGGGAGGCGGAGCTTGCAGTGAGCCGAGATCGCGCCACTGCACTCCAGCCTGGGTGACAGAGCCAGACTCCGTCTCAAAAAAAAAAAAAAAAAAAAAAAAAAATTCTATTAATTTGCAGCCCTTTAATTTAGGTTACTTATGAATATATTCCTAAAGTGAACTTTGAAGAAAGTGAAATTTCTAGTTTAAGAACAAAAAAAATATAAATAATAACCGTCACAAATGATAAGTTGACTGAGTGCCATCTGGCCCACCCAGGTCCACATGACACAACCTGATAGGAGAGGGTCCCAGGGATCCGCCGCCCTGTACGATGGAGAAGGGTTAAAAAGCCATCTTTCCGGTTCTTCTCAGCAGGCCATGGCCAGGCAAGCTCCGGCCCGACCCCAGGGTGCAGCAGGAGGTGTGGCGCACAGGCCTCCTGTAGCAGCAGAGCAGTCTGACAAGACGGGTGACCATGAGACTCCACAGCTACTGAAGACATATTTTAAAAGGAGACGCTCTTTTGTTGGAACCAGTGAAATCTGCAGCAAACTCACCAAAAACATGGAATCCCAAAGTGCAGGTATAGGTAGCCCATTCAATGTCTCTCGTAGTTTCCACACTTACGACTTGCTTACAGGCAGAGGGAACCCCTGCAAAAAGCAAACACAGTCTGGTGACATCTAAGCCAAGGCCCCACCCCTCCCCTGGGCAAGGCTGAGCCCCCAGAGCTGTGCCCGTTGGGTACAGAGCCCTCCCCGGAGAGGGAGACCCTCCACTTCCCAGTCGAGCGGGAACCACATGTGCACAGCTGTGAGCTCCCCTGGAACTGAGCCCGAGCCCCTGGGCCTGGGTGGAAACGCCCTCTTCTTTGTTTTTTTCCCATCTCCGTCTCTGTTTCCCAGTCTGGCTTCTCTTGTCTCTGGTTCCTGGGTCTCCGCCTGCTGCCTGCCCCTGCCAGAGCCCCTGAACACAGCTCTGCCCCTGCTGTCAGGCCCCCCAGCTTCCCCATCCCCCTCAGTCCCTTCAGCTCAGAGTCAGGAATGGAGGTTATTGAAACCAGTCACACCAAGGGCCTCCCAAGGAACATTTGTGTGTTCCCCAAATGAGCTCTCACCAGCAGAGTACGAGACCTCATCTGAGAAGGTTCTAGACCCAGGGACTGTGCCTGAAAACCATCCGTTCCTGTGCCTGTGTCAGGCAGGACCTGGACAGGGAGGAGGTGAGATGGTGTGGCTGCCCTCCCCACTGGAGGGAGCTCAGTCTTGGTACACACTGCCCTGCTTTCCCTGCCGCCAGTGTCCTGCCTGTCCTGGTCCTCAACAAGTGGTGACGCTCAAGTGAGTGTGACTCCCCTACCCCTGTGGGCTCTTGGGGCCTGTGTTTTGGGCTCTGAGCCCTTCCCTGCATCATGGGGCCAAGCCAGAAAGCGCTGTGGATCACCTGAGAAGATGCAGGGGAGGAACGCTGCACTTTCTAGTAACTTCCAGCAGGGCAGCAGTGAGGCCTTCCTTGTGCCCCATGAGCCGACCTGTGTGGCTCAGAGTGGGGCACGTGGCAGGTGCTTGGTGGGTGTCTGAGGAACCAGTGCATGGCATGAGGATATGCTTGTAAGTGCTAGCCGCGATCATCCTCACTGTGCCTGGGCCCAGACACTGGCCAGGGTGGGGTTGGAAGAGGAGGAGGAGGGGTCCCAGGGCTGCCGTCTACCCAGGTGGGAGGGACTTCATGGTCCCTCCTGTGAGGATAACACCTTGACAGGCCCTCCTCTTGCCTGGACAGCTCTGGACCCACTCACTTCGGCCACATCCACCCAGACCCACCCCCTTCTGCCACATCTGCTTGCCCCCAGAACCCCTCTGCAGGGCCTTCTTCCCCTCTGGGCAGGCCCAGCATCTTCTCCTCCACAGGGGCTCGCAGTCAGCAGGAAACCAGAAGGACCCAAGAGGCCACACAGCCCCACGCCTCTATGTTACAGAGGCAGAAACCATGGCCTAGAGATGATGGCACGTGCCTAAGTCATACGGGAGCTGGGTTTCCACAGAGGCCTCCTGGGTCTCAGAGTGAACACTTTCTGAGATCGAGACTTCCTACAACCCCAGGGTGGTACTCACAGTAGAGGATTTCGTAGTCTCCGGAATTTGACACGAGGAATTGCGAGTTTACAGACCAGTCCAGGTGAGTAATGAAGCTGGAATGACCCTGGAAGAGAAAAACACCATCTTCATTTCACTGGCCTTAGAAGTCCCTGCCAACGCCGTTCCGTTGTAGTTAAATGACTGCATGCAGGTACAGCAGGAGCCACAGGGCCACCGTCAGCGCTTACCGAGCACTTGCCCACTCGCGTGTACTTCCTCCCGTTGTCACTGACACCATATATATAGATGCAGTTGTCATGCGAGCCTATGGCTAAGAAATTCCCATCTATAAAAAGATGACAAATCACATTTCAGATGTTAACAATACACATTTTATTCGTTACAAAGGATAATGGTAGCTGCCACCACAGATTTAGACAAAATCGCCAGATTAACGTATTGCCAAGAGAAACATCTGCCTTTGAATGAATCCTCTGCTACTTCCAAAGCTATCTTTTGAAAAATACACACCTGGCCAGATGATAAAATCTGGTAAAGATTTATAAATTTTTATGAACTCTTTTGTTTTTGAGACAGGGTTTTGCTGTATCACCCAGGCTAGAGTGCAGTGGTGTGATCATAGCTCACTGCAGCCTCAACCTCCTGGGCTCAAGTGATCCTAGGCAAGTAGCTGGGACTACAGGCGTGTGCCACAACACTTGGCTAATTTAAAAACATTTTTTTTTTGTAGAGTTAGAGTCTCGTTGTGTTGACCAGGTTGGTTTCAAACTCCTGAGCTCAAGTGATCTGCCTGCCTTGGCCTCCCAAGGTGCTGGGATTACAGGCGTGAGCCACCGCACCCTATACATTCTTTTCATACAATTTTATGAAATCTTATAGGCCCTTCCCTGTCCCAATCACTGAAGGATGGAGACTAAATTCCTTGGAGGGGCCCACAAAGCCCACCAGGATGGCCTTCCAGCTATGTCACTCCTCACTGAACACACGGGTTCACTCAGGCCTCTGCACTCACTGCCCTCTGCCTGGACAGCCCTTCCCGCCTCTCTATCCAGGGGTATCTTAGTATCTTCTCCCCCTGGGTTTCTGGTTCTGGGAGGGCCTAAGGACTCAGGCTGTGATGCTTGTGTGGAAACACACGGGAAGGAGCCCTTTGCAACAAAAGGCAGCAGCAGCCCTGGTGGCTGGAAGCAACCACACCGTGCACGCTGCGCAGGGAGGAGGACCCAGGGCGCCCAGGACAGGAAACCGGGCCTGGAGGTGAGTCCGGGAAAAGGTCAGACTTTCCTGAGCCAGCAAGCAAAAAGAAGGACTGGAAACCTGGAGCCACGCAGGGTCCAGAACAGAATGCAGGGCAGCGGGGGTCTCTCCGCTCCAGCTAGGGGGCTGCAAGTCCTCCATCCACAAAACACAGTGAGCAGCGCATTTTCATAGCAGTCGGGAGGCTCCACTTGGACAATTATTTGTACAGGGCCTGGTGCTCACAGGAGCGTAAAGCATCAGGAAGGGTTGTTTCTCCCCTCCCTCTTTCCTGTGATGTTCCTTCCGCCAGGCGGGAATCCTGCAGGACCCAGGGTGGCCTGGCGCCTCAGGGAATGGTATTTTAGGAAGTGCTGGCCTAGGCCAGGTCAAAATAGGGGCGATGTAAGACCAATGCAGCCTACCCAAATCAAGAATCCTGAAGGAATGAGGCAACTACACATTTTTTGCTGAAAAAACCAAAAAGGACTACTGTAGCCAGAGATGGGCTGCCATCGGCTGCTGATGAGGCTCGAGAAGGCCAGGTGACCATGCCGGAAACCAACTGTCCTTGCGATCAGTGCCTGCAACTGGCCATGCCTGGACAGCAACAGTGACGATGACCACAATAAACACGAAATGCTACTAACAATGGCCACTTAATGATACCAATTACAATTACTAAATGGCCAATATGGATTTTTTTTTTTTTTTTTTTTTTTTTTAGATGGAGTTTCACTCTTGTTGATCAGGCTGGGGAGTGCAATGGTATGATCTTGGCTCACTGCAACCTCCGTCTCCTGAGTTCAAGCAATTCTCCTGCCTCAGCCTCCCAAGTAGCTGGGATTACAGGTACATGCCACTGCACCTGGCTAATTTTTGTATTTTTAGTAGAGATGGGGTTTCACCATTTTGGCCAGGCTGGTCTTGAACTCCTGACCTCAGGAGATCCACCTGCCTTGGCCTCCCAAAGTGCTGGATTACAGGCGTGAGCCACCGTGCCCGGCCTGGTCAATATGTTTGAGAGTCTGCTATGTGCTAGGTCCAATTCTAAACTCTTCCTGTATTATTTAATCCTTGTAACAACCTCATGAAATAGATATAATTATCCCCATTTTTCAAGAGAGGAAAGTGAGGCGTGTACAACAAACTAACTCGTCCAAGGTTGCACAGGTTTCCTGAAACTGGCTTAAACCCAGGGAGTCTGCCTCCAGGGGCACTGCCCCTCCAACCAGCTGTAGGGTAAAGAACAGCTGAAAATCTGTCACGTGACACGGCAGGGGATTGGCTGTCCACGCTTATGCAAAAGGTCTCAAAGAACTACTTGATCAGGCCAGGTGCAGTAGCTCAGCTTGTAATCCCAGCACTTTGGAAGGCTGAGGCGGGCAGATCACCTGAGGTCAGGAGTTTGCGACCAGCCTGGCCAACATGGTGAAGCCCTGTCTCTACTAAAAATACAAAAATTAACTGGAGGCAGTGGCACACACCTGTAGCCCCAGCTACTAAGGAGGGTGAGGCTGGAGAATGGCTTGAACTCGGGAGGCGGACATTGCAGTGAGCCAAGATCGCGCCACTGTACTCTAGCCTGGGCGACAGGGCGACATTCCATCTCAAAAAAAAAAAAAAAAAAAAAAACAACTACCTGATCATTTGTGAACTCAAAAAATAATGAGGTCTCTTTCATAATGGAACCATTTGTTTGGTTTTTTTCTTGAGACAGGGTCTTGCTGTGTCACCCAGGCTGCAGTGCTGCAGTGCAATCCCTGCTTACCACAGCCTCGACCTCCTCGACTCCTGCCATGGTGTCCAGAGCGGCTGGGACTACAGGCGTGCGCTACTACGCCCGGCTAATTTCTTAATTTTTCTGTTGAGACAGGGGTCTCACTATGTTGCTCAAGCTGGTCTTGAACTCCTGCGCTCAAGCAAAACGTCCTCGGCCTCCCAAAGTGCTGGGATCACAGGTGTGAGCCACTGTGCCCGGCCATAATGGAACTATTTGTTATTTAACAAACAGGTTTAAGGCAATTGATTAATTACTTAAGAAAAAAAGTCATGTTACAACATCATCCCCCAAAAAAGTTCACTTAAAAATGAGCTTCAAGGCACAATTTTCATGCAGCAAAATGCACACATTTCAAGTGCATGGTTCGAGGAGTTTTGACAAATATACCTGTGTAACCACCATCCCCATATCAGTTTTTTCTTTTTTTTTTTTAGATGGAGTTGCCCAGGCTGGCGTGCAATGGTGCACGGACCCTCTGCCCCTCTGCCTCCTGGGTTCAAGCGATTCTCCTGCTTCAGCCTCCCAGGTAGCTGGGATTACAGGTGCCTGCCACAGCGTCTGGCTAATTATTTTGCATTTTTAGTAGAGATGGGGTTTCGCCACGTAGGCCAGGCTGGTCTCGAACTCTTGATCTCAGGTGATCCACTCGCCTCGACCTTCCAAAGAGATGGGATTACAGGCGTGAGCTACCACACCTGGCCCCCATATCTGTTTTTAAAAATGAAGGAAACAGGGCTTCACAATCTCTTTCAGCAATCCACTTCTATCTCTGACAGCCTTAATCACATTGTAATTCCTCTTTCCCATTAGAATCCACAGTCTTCATGCAGGAGTTGAAGCTCCCTTCTGCCTGGGCAAGTCCTCCCTGCAGAGGGGAACTGGCTGCTTGTATCGTCCACATCCCCAGGCCTCTGCACAGGTATGGAGAGATGTCCTAGGAGGTCCTCATCTTCCTTGTGGACAACTGTGACCACCCCACCCCACCCCACCCAGGTCTCCACGTCCTTAGCACACACCCGCCAGTGCGTGATGTGGAAGTGCAGGCAGCGTCTCAGAGACAAAGGCAGAACCAGGAGAAATGTTCTCTTCCTCGGAGGAGGTGCCTCCCAGCCCCTGGCCCCCACCACAAAGAAAACTCAAAACGACATTGACTACAACGACTGCCTGGGAAGATGGCAGAGTGTGAGGATGAGAATGTGGTCTTTGAGGCAGAAAAATGGGGTTCAAATCCTAGCTCTTTTACCTACCTTCATCCATAAATATATAAAACGAATTGCTAAGAAATCAAAACCAACCAGCGTTCGTCAATGTGCTAACCAGAGGCCAGATGAAACGTAGCACAGCCTGTTCCTTGGGTCCCACAGAGCCCTTTTTCTTTCCCTAATTGTTCGCCTCTCCTCCAAAAACTCTCTAAGCCTCCTTCCCCAGCTCTCTCGGAGACTGAGATTCCTAAACTTACTCCACTGAAATAAGCTAGGATTTGGCCCCAAATGAAAACCAACTGGAGAACTCATAAAGACACGGGAACAAGAGTCCGGGCACTCAGGGGAGGACAACCTTACTGCTGTTTTCTACTGATTGCTCACTCTTGACCAGGCAGGAGGCTGGGGGCTTCAGTCAAGCCCAACAGCGCCCCAGCAGAGGGTTCAATTAGATTGCTCTGCAGATGAGGAGACTGAGGCTTAGTAACTTGTGTACGGCAACACAGCCAGGTGAGTGGCACACACAGAAATCCTTGCATGCTTGCAAAGTACCTGCATGCTGACGAGTGAGATCTTGCGGTGGAAGATGGTCTGCAGGTGCAGGAACAACCGTGCAGCTATGGTGCAACCCCTCTCCTGGCACAGACTGTAATTTTGGGCTTGGAAACAAGACTGCTGCATCTGCATGGGGATTGGCCTAGGGAAGGGGGATGCCACATGGCAGGGGAAAGGGCTGGCTCGGTGGCAGGGGCTGCAACACCACAGCTCTCAGACCCGGGCAGACGGGATTTGATACTGCAAGTGACAGAGTGAATGCCAGATTCTGGGTCATTCTAGTAAAAGCAGAAAAAACCCACCTTTCAAACAACGACATGGATAAGATCAAAGAAGAGAAATGCAATTGCAGGGCCAGTTGCACCTGGTCCTTTCTGGGCTTCTCTCTTTCATCTTCATGTTCAGATTTTTACCCTAGTTTCAATGAGCTGAAACTAGAACAGGCAGGCTAAGGATCTGCAGTTGGGCTTAATAGGTAGGAAATTATTTTCTTCCTATTTCTGTTCTTTAAAAAAGTACAATCTTAATTCAATCAAAACTCCATTCTGTCCAATCATAAAGTGCTCTATGAGATTCTTGACATGCATATTAAATATGAGACCTGTCACTATGAAGCTTCTGTATTTATAAGCCTATGAGGGAGCTGGATTTTGCCAACACTTAACTGACTGTGGTTGTAATCAACTTCCACGTAACATTAGCTTATCAGCAAAAGACCATGTTATGTAAAACAGTTCATAAATGAAAAAGCAGTTGCCAAAACATGTCTGAGAAGGGTACTCAGTGATCCATGGGAATTCTCTAGGCTCGTGGCTCTGAGCATATGCCAAAGAACCCCCACCCGCTCTGGGTGATTCGCATGCACTCCTGGAGGGCTCGGCTTCGTGGTCGGGTTCCAGGTGTGTGCCCAGAGTTCCAGGGCTGACTTTCTGAACCTCCCTCTTCCGCCCATGGTGAGGTACAGACCAACAACTCAAACCTGGGCCTGCCTGTTGTGCGAGAAGTGAGAAATCACCAGAAGGATTTAGTTCTCAACTGCTGCTAAAGTTTTGACTGTCCAGTTTATGAGGCAACCCCTCAGACCCGCACCCCTGCACAGTTAACATTAGCCTTGAACCTCGATTTGCAAAACAGCCCAGTTCCTCCTAAAGCTCCGTCTCCACAACCCCAGTCTGTGGCAAAGGGTCAATGTCCACCCACATCACTAAGTGTGAAGGTGGCATTTATCCCTGGGCAGGGGGCCTGCGGCTGGGGGCTCGTCAGTCCTTCCCATGTCCTGGAGGCCCAGCCCCACCTATAAAGCTCAAGAACCGCTACTAGCTTTTCCTCTGGCCATCAGTAGAACCCTCAGAGCTTTCCTGAGACTGATGGAATGAGAAAAAGCCCTTACCATTTCATCATGGTTTCCCTTCTTAGCACAGGGTGCTGCTACCTTGGAGATGGGCTACAGACCTCGGCTGGGATTTTGGCAGCAAGTTTCTGAAATTCCATGTCAATGGCAATCTGTGTTTGGGCATCGAATGCTGTCTCTCTCTCTCTCTTTAGTTTTAGGTCTGTAAATACTTAAATCCAAAAAGGAGATAGTAATCCACAACAGTATAGCCTACATGCTGGAAAAATCTTGTGTAACCAGAAAACTCATACTGCTGATCACATTTTGCTTTATGTCCGCTGCACTGTAGTTAGTTACAGCTATATTCATGCATGCAACTAACCTGTCATAAACCCTGTGCTAGGAGCTAGCTGGGCACACAGTGCTGAACAAAATAGGGTCCCTCCCATTATGGAACTGTGGGTCACTCTCCAGGGGTCTGAGTCCACCATCTGGGTGCCGCTCCTGGGGCCATCAGTGCTGCTGTTACTGAAGATGACAGCACATCCCCTGTGACATCTGCATAATGCTCTGCAGAGAACTCATTCACACTTCCTTCAGTTGGGCCTCATGGTAACTCACTGTCTGATCTGAAAAGGTTGCCTGGCTAACTAAGGGAGGACACTAGATTCAGATGCAGTTGGCCTGGCCCTGGCTTAGGGCTTTCACTTTTGCCCCACACAGCTCCCAGGCAATGACTCTGAAGCCAAGAAGCAGAGTTCCAGTAGGAAGAGCTCTCTGCTCTCCAGGGAATGGTCATTAGTGTAACTGACAAGAAATAGAAATATGCTTCCCAACAGACCCGCTCATGTTAGCAGGCGCTGACAGGTATCAGAGGGCTTTCCAGGAAAGAGGCTGCAGATGAGGCCCTCGTGCCTTCAGCAGACATTCAAATAACTAAGAAAATGATGAGAAACACAGGATAGGATACAGAACACTGGCTACATTAACAGAAAGAAATGTGACACTGAAGAGGTCATGAATGAAAGGCATTCCAAGTCAGGCTCCTTCTCGACATGGAGAAAGGGCTGGCACGGGGGCTGAGCATTGTCTGTTTAGGGTGAGAAGTTATGAACGTGGTTCAGGGACAAGGAAAAAGCATCCAAAAGAGATGCTCTATCAGATTCTCTCTAAAGCTTGAGGACACGTCCCACTGTGAGGCAGAGTCGACGCTGTCAATAAGGTTATAAAATAGAAGATCCCTACAGAGACCAGCAGCTCAGAGTCAGCCACGTATTTCCCACAACCAAAACTCCAATTTCCAAGAGTCTCAGCACTTGGACACTCTTGCACAGACAAATGGCCTGCGCATGACAGAAAAACAGTATTTCCTACAACATAATCACATAATGAAAAGGCTTAGAGACAACCTCCTACCCCGTGGCAATGAGCACTCCTAACACCCATATCGTAATCTCCCTTCAGATGAAAAAGGAAGGAGGGCCTCCTGAGAGAAAGGGCTATAGGTAAAAGATATATACAAGTATCCTGAAACAACTTGTTATACCAGAGAACGAGTATTAAAGGCTCCTGAGGTCATGTCAAAAGGACCCAGGAGTGAACTAGAGTAACTTCCACTGGCCAATGATGGATACATTGTTCCACCTAATATAATATACTGGAACATAGCAAATATACTTCAATCCATAATGGCACCAAAACTACACCACCACCACCACACCACCACTACCAATACCACCACTGCTACCACCACCACTGCTACCGCCACCACCACCGCCACCGCTACCACCACCACCACCGCTACTACCACCACCACCACCACTACTGCCGCCACCACCACCACCACCGCTACCATCACCACCACTGCTACCACTACCACAACCACTACTGCCACCACCACCTCCACCACCACCACCAATACCACCACCACCACCAGTACCAATATCACCACCACCACGACCACCACAACCACCAGTATCACCACCATCACAACCACCACCATCACAACCACTACCACCAACACCACCAACACCACCACCACTGCTGCCGCCACTACCACCGCTGCCGCCAGTACCACCACCAGCGCTGCCACCACCTCCACCAATATCACCACCACCACCACCAATACCACCACCACCAATACCACCACCACCACCACCACCACCACCACCACCACCACCACCACCACCACCACCACTGATTGGTGACTGTTAGAGGAGCAGAAAGCAAATGCATTATCTCAGAAACTGGAAAATAAAGTGAATGAAATCAAGCATTAATCCTGACTTTCCTATATGAACTCTACTGCTGGGTACCAAAATAGTAGATGAAGGAAAGTTTCTCTTCATAGAAGTACTGTATCTAGTAAATGAAGAAGAAAAGCTAACAATGGAAATCAATAGTTGGCAACCTTTATGGTTCTTGGCACTGGGTATCAACAGCTGCTAACATCACAAAAAGTGAGAAAAAGCCATTATGTGCCTCCTAAAGGAAAAATACAGCAATACACATAGAGCTTGAATATGACCAAGCCTCGATATCCAGAAATCACTTTACAGGAAATACAGGGGACAGAGAAACACATGAAACACCACCACAAAGATGCATTCAGCAAAATCCATTGTGGAAAATGCTACAGGACAAATGAGCCAGTTTCGTCAACAAATTTATTGTAATAGAGGGAGAGAGAGAACACCTATGGATTAACAGAAACTAATAAGTCATATCAACCAACTATCATTGTGTGGGCCTTTTTTTGCTTCCTGGTTTAAACAAATTGTTAAAAAAAAGTAAATTGAAAATTTGAACATGCAACTGGTTATCTGATGACATTAAGACATCAATGCTAATTTGGGTTGGGGAGGAGACAATGATATTGTAGTTATATTAAAAGTAAGAGGGCAGGTCTGGTGCTGTGGCTCACGCCTGTAATCCCAGCACTTTGGAAGGCCAAAGATGGGGGTGGATTGCTGGAGCTCAGGAGTTCGAGACCAGCCTGGGAAACATGGCAAAACCTCATCTCAACTAAAAATACAAAAAAAATAGCCAGGTGTGGTGGTGCATGCCTGTAGTCCCACCTACTCGGAAGGCTGAGGTGGGAGGATTGCTTGAGCTTGGGGGTGGAGGATGCAGTGAGCTGAGATCACGCCACTGCACTCCAGCCTGGGTGACAGAGTGAGACTCTGTCTAAAAAAAAAGAAATGGCAGAGCTGGGTGCAGTGGCACATGCCTGTAGTCCCAGCTATTGAAGGGACTGAGGCTGTAGGGTACTATGATCACATCTGTGGGTACCCACTGCACTCCAGCCTGCAACATAGTGAGAACTCATCTCTAACAATAAAAAAGCCATTAAAAAAAAAAAAAAAAGAGCTGCTGGGGGCGGTGGCTGATGCCTGTAATTGCAGCACTTTGGGAGGCTGAGGTAGCCAGATCACTTGAGGCCAGGAATTTGAGACCAGCCTGGCCAACCTGGCAAAACCCTGTCTCTACTAAAAATACAAAAATTAGCCGGGTGTGGTGGCGAAAGCGTGTAGTCCCAGCTACTTGGGAGGCGGAGGCAGGAGAATTGCTTGAACCTGGGAGGCAGAGGTTGCAGTGGGCTGACATTGTGCCACTGCACTCCAGCCTGAGCAACAGTGCAAGTCTCCATCTCAAAAAAAAAGAAAAAAAAAACCCCAAAAAACACAAAAAATAAGAGGGCAATTCTTCTAGCTGTGGCCAAATGGGAAGGTTGGCCAATCCTCTCCCCATAAACCAATTATGAAATTCTATAGAACTGACAAAAACAATAATTTCCATACTCTGTAAATTGAACAAAGACATGAAAACCTGAGAATTGTTTATGTTTGAAAACCTTCTCAACTTCAGGTAAAAACAGGGTGAATCTATCGTGTTCTTCCCTGGGCTGCCCTCACTCCTTCGCAGCACCTGGGCCAGCACAGGGGTCCTGGCAGGGAAGAGCAGGTTCTGAGGACCACGTGGCTGTTGTAAAGGGGCTTACTCCATATGGAGCCCGGGGAAATAGTAGCACTGGGATGGAAATGACCATCTCTAGGGCAGTTGGGTGGGGAGGGCCAAGGTCTCTGCTCACCTGAGGTTACGGTGATTGTATGGGTGAGTGTATTCCTGGCGGATAGGGAGGCTGGTGCATGCACAGTGGGGGCAGGAAAGGATCCTGGCTATTCAGACACCCTTCCGGCCAATCTGAGTCTGCACATGTGCATAGAGGAGATGTAAAAGGGCAAGTGGAAAGTAAAAGCCAGGCCCACATGGAAATGGCCTGAACTTTGAACATGCCCTTCTACCTGCCCACAGAGCCACTGGCAGAGGACGGAGCCTTACTGGCTTAAGTTATTTGTGCATAACCTCGGCCCAATCATTCATTCAAACTACATGAAGCAAAAATAGAGTTGAAAAGAGAAATTTGGTGGCTCCTGCCTGTAATCCCACTTTGGGAGGCTGAGGCAGGAAGACTGCTTGAGCCCAGGAGTTTCAGTTTAGAGACATGGGAATACCCTGTCTCCAAAAAAATTAGCTGGGTGTGGTGGTGCATGCCTGCAGTCCCAGCTTCTTGGGAGGCTGAGGTGGCAGAATCACTTAAGCCCAAGAGGTCAGGGCTGCAGTGAGCTGTGTTCGTGCTAGTGTACACCAGCCTAGGTGACAGAGTGAAAAAAAAAAAAGAGAGAGAGAAATCTGAATAGACTTATAAGAAGTAAAGAAATTGAATTAGTAATTAAAAACCTTCCCACAAAGAAAAGCCCAGATGGTTTCACCAAATTCACATACATTCTGTCAAATATTTAATATAAAACCACCTTTCCATAAACTCTTTCAGAAAACAGAGGAGAGAACACTTCCTAATTTACTCAGGAAGGCTGGTAGCACTCTCATAACTGAGACAAAGATGCCACAAGGAAAGGAAACTATACACCAATATCCCTTAGAAACACGGAGGCAAAAATCCTTAATAGAACACTAGCAAACATATGTAAAAGGGATTATATACCACGATTAAGTGGAATTTATCACAGGAATGTGAAGTTGGTTTAACATCTGAAAATTAATAAATGTAGTGATATTAATAAAATAAGATGAAGGATGAAACCCACATAATAATCCCAACGGATGCAGAAAAAGCATCTGATAAACGCCAATCCCATTCATGCTAAAACCTCCAAACAAATTAGAAATAGAAGGGAACTTTCTCACTATGATAAAGGGCATCTTCATCCCTCAGGATGAAAGACTGAATGCTTTTTCTCCTCAGAAAAACAGAGGAAAATTAATAAAATATAGTGATATTAATATAATATAATAAGACTGAAACTTTCTGTGGTTTCAGCAACCTGTGGTCAGTTGTGGTCTGCAAATATTACGTATAATACAGTATTCTGAAAGAGAAACCATATTCACATAACTCTTGTTACAATATATTGTTATATTGTTCTACTTTACTATTATTGTCGTTAATCTCTTACTGTACCTGATTTATACATTTAACTTTGCCGTAGGCATGTATGTATAGGAAGAAACAGTACACATAGCGTTTGGTGTTATCCATAGTTTCAGGCACCTGTGGGGGGTCTTGGAAGGTAGCCCCTGTGAATTAGGAGGGACTATTATACTAAAACTAATCAAAGAAGTTTAGAAAGGTCATAGGATATAAGATCTATGTGCAAAATTCAATTCTTTTTTTACATTCAGCCAACCAACTGAAAATAAAATTCAGAAAACAATTCCATTCACAATGGCAGAAAAAAAAACCAAACTTACTTTGGAATAAATTTAATAAAGGAAGTGCAAGATTTGTACACCAACAACTATAAAGCATTGCTGAGAAAAAGTAAAGACCTAAATAAATGGAAAGACATTCTTTGCTCATGATTAGAAGAGTCACTATTGTCGAGGTGGCAATTTCCCCCATATTGATCTGTAAATTAAACATAATCCCTAGGCCGGGCGCGGTGGCTCAAGCCTGTAATCCCAGCACTTTGGGAGGCCGAGATGGGCGGATCACGAGGTCAGGAGATCGAGACCATCCTGGCTAATATGGTGAAACCCCGTCTCTACTAAAAATACAAAAAACTAGCAGGGCGAGGTGGTGGGCGCCTGTAGTCCCAGCTACTCGGGAGGCTGAGGCAGGAGAATGGCGTAAACCCGGGAGGCGGAGCTTGCAGTGAGCTGAGATCCGGCCACTGCACTCCAGCCTGGGCGACAAAGCGAGACTCCGTCTCAAAAAACAAACAAACAAACAAACAAACAAAAAAAAAACATAATCCCTCTTACAATCCTAACAGGCTTTTCAAAGTTAGAAATTGACAAGTTGGCCTAGTGTGGTGCCTCACACCTATAATCCCAACAGTTTGGGAGGCCGAGGTGAGAGGATCTCTGGAGGCCAGGAGTTTGAGACCAGCCTGGGCCACAAAGTAAGACCCTGTGTCTACAAAAAAATTTCAAAAAACAAAATAATAAAAAAAGGCAAGCTGATCCTAAAGTTTATATACAATTTTCCATATAGTAGGAACCTAAAATGGCCAACAAAAACCAATTTGTTGTTTCTGAAAAAAACAACAAATTTGCAGCAATGACATTACTCAATTTGAAAATTTCCTCTAAGGTCATAGTAATCAAGGCTGTGGGTTACTGGCACAAGGATAAACGTAGGTGAAGGGGACAGAACTGAGTATCTGGAAATAAACCTTTACATTTGTGATCAATTGATTTTTGACAAAAGTGTCATTGATAATTCAACAGGGAAAGACTGTTTTCAACAAAAAGTGCTGGGACAACTAGATATCTCTATGCAGAGCAAACAGGCTCTTCCCTCTCACCATCCACAAGACACAAGTCTTGTGCACTCTTGTAACTCTTGTGTAATTAACTCAAATGGATCACAGACTCGAATGTAAGGGCTAAAACAACTCTTCTAAAAGAAAGCATACGAGGAAATATTCGTGATACTGGATATAACCCCAAAGGCATGATCCACAAAAGGAAAAATTGATAAACTGAACTTCATCAGAATTAAAAGCTTTTGTGCTTTAAAACACCCTGTTAAGAAAATAAAGGCTGGGCATGGTGGCTCACGCCTATAATCCCAGCAGTTTTGAGAGGCCGAAGCAGGTGGATCACTTGGGCCCAGGAGTTTAAGACCAGCCTGGGCAACATGGTGAAACCCTGTCTCTAACAAAAATACAAAAATATAAAAATTAGCCAGGTGTGGTGGTGTGTGCCTGTGTTCCCAGCTACTTGGGAGGCTGAGGTGAGGACTGCTTGGACCTGAGGTCGAGGCTGCAGTGAGCCATGATCGTGCCAGTGCACTCCAGCCTGGGTGACAGAGCGAGATGCTGTTTCAAAAAAAAAAAAAAAAAAGAAAGAAAAGATAAGCCATACATTCAGAAAAAATATTTGCAAATCATCTATCTGATAAAAACTGTATATATGGAATACATAAAGAAAACTTACCACTCAACAGTAAGACAAACAGCCCAATTAGAAATTGGCAAAATATCTGAACAGATGTTTCACCGAAGAAAGTATTGGAATGACTAATATGCACATTAAAAAATGCTCAATATCAGTAGTCATTAGGGAAACACCAATTAAAACCACAATGAGATGCCATTATACCCTCTTTACAATGACTATAATCAAAAAGACAACAACAAGTATTGGGAGGATGTGATGACACTAGAACCCTAGCACACGGCTGGTGAGAATGTAAAACAGTCTGGCAGTTTCATAAAATGTTAAACATAAGTTTACCATACAATTCGTCAATTCCACTCCTAAGAATTTACCCGAGAAATGAAAACAAACACAAAAAGGCATATACATGAATGTTCATAGCATTATTCATAATAATAAAAAACCAGAAACAATCTAAATCCATAAGGCCAGGGTGCAATGGTTCACGCCTGTAATCCTGGCACTTTGGGAGGCTGAGGTGGGTGGATCACCTGAGGTCAGGAGTTTGAGACCAGCCTGGCCAATAAGGCAAAACCCCTCTCTACTAAAAATACAAAAATTAGCCAGGTGTGGTGGCATGCACCTGTAATCCCAGCTACTCGGCAGGCTGAGGCAGAAGAATCGCTTGAACCTGGGAGGCAGAGGTTGCAGTGAGGCTCTGTCTCCAAAAAAAAAAAAAAAAAAAAAATCCATCATTAACTGATGTATGGATAAACAAGATGTAGTATATATCCATAAAACGGAAAACTAGCCAGCAATTAGAAGGAATATACTACTGATATGTGCATAGTAACATGGATTAATCTCAAAAACATGATTCTATGTGAAAGAAGTCAGATGCAACCAACTACATATTGTAGGAATCCATTTATACGACATGTCCAGAAAAAGCAATTTTTGGAAACAGAAAACAGATCAGTAGTTTCCTCGGACCAGGAGTGAGGGTGGAGGTGAACTGCTAACGGGCATGGAGGAAACTTTTTGGGTGATGAAAAGGTTCAAAAACTGGACTGCAATGATGGTTGTTGCATAGCTCCACAAGCGTATAAAGAATCGATGAGTTATACATTTATAATGGCTCATTATTGTATGTAAATTATTCCTCAATAAAGCTGTTAAAAAGAGTCCTTATCTTTTTGGGATATATACAATTATTAACAGATGAAATGATGAGATGTCTGGGAACTGCTTCAGAATATGGGAGGCGGGCGGTGGGTGGGGCTACAGACAGAGGAAACTGGCTGTGAGCTGATCATCGCTGAAGCTGGCAGATGAATACATGGGGTTCATTATTCTATTCTGTTTAAATGTGTCTATGTTTGAAATTTTCCATAACACAAGCATAGTGACCCAAAGGAGGGAAAAGAACCCTAAATGCCACAATTATGTGCATGTCTAATTTAAAATTTACTCTGAGGAGGCTTGTGAAATTTTTTCTTTAAAGACACGGACACAGAATCTCAATTCTGTTGGGATTTTAAAGTAGTGGATACAATAGCAAAGACCTGGAATCAACCCAAATGTCCATCAATGGTAGACTGGACGAAGAAAATGCGGTATATATACACCACGGAATACTATGCAGCCATAAAAAGGAAAAAGACCAGGTCTTTTGTGGGGATATGGATGGAGCTGGAAGCTGTTATCCTCAGCAAACTAATTCAGGGACACAAAACCAAACACCGCATGTGCTCATTTGTAAGTGGGAGCTGAATGATGAGAACACATGGGCACACTGCGTGGGGAACAACACACACTGGGGCCTGCTGGAGGGTGGTGAGGGGGAGGGAGAGCATGAGGAACAACAGCTAACGGGTGCTGGGCTTAATACATGGGTGATGGGTTTTTTTGTTTTTTTTTTTTTGAGACAGAGTCTCGCTCTGTCACCCAGGCTGGAGTGCAGTGGTGTGATCTTGGCTCACTGCAAGCTGCGCCTCCCAGGTTCAGGCCACTCTCCTGCCTCAGCCCCCCAAGTAGCTGGGACTACAGGCGCCCACCACCAAGCCCAACTAATTTTTTCGTATTTTTAGTAGAGACGGGGTTTCACCATGTTAGCCAGGATGGTCTTGATCTTCTAAACTTGTCATCCACCCGCCTTGGCCTCCCAAAGTGCTAGGATTACAGGCGTGTGCTACTGTGCCCAGCCGGGTGATGGGTTGATCTGTGCATTAAACCACCATGGCACACGTTTGCCTATGTAACAAACCAGCACATCCTGCACGTGGACTCCAGAACTTAAAATAAAAGTTGATTTAAAAAATGAAGTAGTGAATGGTTTGGAGTCTAACCTGGTGAGTATCGCATTACAGAGAGCTGTTCATTTCCATCTGTGTGAACGGTGACCAAGTCTTTTGTTTCTGTGTCAAACACAAACCACCTGTTGTCAACATGAGAAAAAGCACAGTAAGTTGTTTAGTGAGAAAATGAAGATTATTACAATAGTGGGATGAATAAAAATTATTAATTATAAAAGCTTAATAAATACTCGACATTTGCTTAATAAGAAAGCTTGTTCCCAGCTTTTATTCAAAGAAAATTTCCTATAAAAGCATTTTCTAAGAAAGGAACAGTATATTGGCTAGCATTCAAAACTATGCCGTTATCAACACTATGATATGGTTTCTCTGTGTTTGTGCTTTGTCATTTACACATGGAGAGAAAGCTCTGGGCAGGGAAGATGCCAATACCTAGGACCAGGGCATATGGTGAGAGGAAGCAGCGAAGGGCCACCTGCAAGAGCTCACCCAGGTTTCCAGGGCGAAGCAGGACCATGCAGGAGGACGGGGCTGGGACAGCTCCAGGGTGGTGGTGTTCCCAGTGGTGCTGCAGACAGAGCAGGCTGAGAGTACAGGCCTTATGGGGATGCTAGCCTGCAACCAACAGGGCGAAGGAAAGCACAGAGCAAATGGGAGAAATCGGAGTGGAGGACTGGTCTTATAATTTCACCTCGCCGGGCCATTTCCTCAGTGGTGAGATGGGGAGAAGAGCCCAGGTCTACTTTGCAGGCTCAATATGAAAGTCGAATGATAATGGATGTGTAAGTGCTTTGTATCCTCTGATAAGCACACAGTACCCATTAAACGTGTGTTAACATCAGAATGACTGAACTCTCTTGCCTGTTAAATTCTCAAGGGTGGTGGTGAGCCCCTGGCGTTTTACGGATAAATGGAATGCGGGCTCCCTGCTGCTGCAGTTTCTAAGCTGCGTGAGGACATCCCATCAGCATGTCCAGTGCAGAGTGAGTGTCCCTTGTCTTCCACAGGAGCCCCCTAGCCATGCATTGTCAGAGGTCCTGCCCCCCAGAAATGTGGATTTTGCTTCTCAGGGCCGATTTCTTGCATCTTCAACAACCATTTACCTTTAATGTGCTATTTAACCTTAATAGAGGCTGGAGCTGATTAGAACATGGTTTTGAAGTGTCCTGTTAAATCAACAGCATCGGAAGCTAAGCCCAACCTAGGACCTGAATGGCAAGAGGCATAATAGATGAGGGGCTGGATTAGGTGACCTGACCCATCTCCTCCACCATGGGACACTGTGATTCTGGGCACTGTCACCGTGTCCTACACGCACAGTAGGTATGCCGGCATCTGTCAGCCTACTGGGAGGCCAGTCATCAGAAGGTGGGAGCCTGATGACTTAGAAGCTTCAGCTTTCTCAAAGGGAGTCAAATGGGAGGTGGGGTGTGTGTGTGTGTGTGTGTGTGTGTCTGTGTGTGAGGATACACAAATGTTTTCATGAAGAATTCTGTTGGATATGTGGAGCCCAATACTTAAGATATTGTTGCCTATGACCTACAAAGGGCTACCCTTTCTTTACCCATACAGGCTGTGCAGTCATAACAACAGAATCTAAGTGCTACACTTTTTAGAGAGGAAGGGTGGGAGGAAAAATATTTGACTGAAACCACAGTAAATGTATGCAGTACGACGACCAGCATAAAGGTTCAATCAAAACCCGGAAAACAATGATAATAATAACCCCCGCAGTGCCTAACAGGCAGCCCCGGCAGGTGCTCTGCACGCTGTCTCCTTCGATCCTCAGTGCGACACGGCCAGGCAGGGAATATCACCATTTACAGAAAAAGAAACAAATTTGGAGAGCTTATGTAACTGGCTCAAAGACACTGCTGCTGAGTGGCAAAGCTGAGCTGCAAACGCAGATCCACCATCCCGCATGTAGGAGGTGCCAGGTGAATAGGTATTAACTCAATTGGAATATGAGGCTCAGGGTCTGGGCGGTTCCTAAAATTTTGAAAGGGAAGCTAGAAAAAGCATTTATTTTCTATTTTTAATTTTTTTTTTAAGAGATGAGGTCTCGCTCTGTGGCCTAGGTGAGGGTACAGTGGTGCAATCATAGTGCAATGCAGCCTCAAACTCCTGATCTTAAGAGATCTTCCTGCCTTAGCCTCCTGAGTAGCTAATACAGGTGTGGATCACCACACCCAGCTCAATTTTATTTTATTTTATTTTATTTTATTTATTTATTTTTTGAGACAGAGTCTTGCTCTGTCGCCCAGGCTGGAGTGCAGTGGCCGGATCTCAGCTCACTGCAAGCTCCGCCTTTCGGGTTCATGCCATTCTCCTGCCTCAGCCTCCCGAATAGCTGGGACTATAGGCGCCCGCCACCACGCCCGGCTAGTTTTTTGTATTTTTTAGTAGAGACGGGGTTTCACTGTGTTAGCCAGGATGGTCTTGATCTCCTGACCTTGTGATCCGACCGTCTCGGCCTCCCAAAGTGCTGGGATTACAGGCTTGAGCCACTGCGCCCGGCCTACCCAGCTCAATTTTAAATGTTTTCTAGAGATAGGGTCTCGCTATGTTGCCCAGGCTGGTCTCGAACTCTTAGCCTCACAGGATCTTCCTGCCTAGGCCTCTCAAAGGGTTGGGATTACAGGTGTGAGCCACTGTGCCCAGGAGTAGAAAAAGCATTTTTAAACGCTCAGCACTTTGAAATGTTTTCTTGCTTCATTCCAAAGTCAAGCCTCCTCCCACAGACTAAAGATCAGGGCTTGAGAAGCTCCACAAATCCTCTGACACTGTAGGCAAAATGTGTGTGTGGCTGGGTGTGGTGGCTCATGCCTGTGATCTCAGCACTTTGGGAGACTGAGGTGGGAGGACTATTTGAGCTAGAGTTCAAGACCAGCTTGGGCAACACAGTGAGACCTGCATCTCTACAAAAGACAAAACATTAGTTAAGCATGGCAGTGCACATCTGTAGTCCCAGCTACTTGGGAGGCTGAGGTGGGAGGATCACTTGAGCCCTGGAGGCTGCAGTAAGCTGTGATTGTGCCACTGCACTCCAGTCTGGGTGACAGGGTGAGACCTGTCTCAAAAACCAAACAAGAAAAGTGTGTGTGTGTCTAGTGGAGGTAGAGGGTCCTTTTCCAGGAGAGAGTGTCTACAGCTTTCCTCAGATTTCCCCAAGGCTCAAAATGTAATGGGCCACTGTTTCAAGTTTCTTTTAACTTAATTCTTGGTAAGTCATTAGAAGCTGCGAGCACGCAGCCAAGAGCTGAACAGGGCCTGTTCCTGGGGAAATAGAAGCAACAGGCCTCTTTTCCATAAGCTTTGCAAGCACAAGCCCTGCTGGCATGGACTTACCTCCCAGTGAGTGTTCCGACTGCAACCACAGACCCTGAAGGATGAAAACCAGAAGACTGAGCTGGATCCTAAAATATTTTAAAGGAAGTGTAAATTGATGAACAGATAGAACACTATAGCATAAAACACACACACACACGTGCGCATGCGCACACACACGCTCACACTTCTAATTCTTTAGGGCTATATGGCTCTATCTGAAAAGTCTCTTTTCTAGAGAAAAACGTTTTACTACTTGAATGAATGCCGCATTTCAATAATGATAAATTTCTACCCACCCCCACCCTTTTTTGAGGCAGGATCTCACTCTATCACACAGGCTAGAGTGCAATGGCATGATCATGGCTTATTGCAGCCTTGACCTCCCAGGCACAAGTGATGCTCCTGGCTCAGCTTCTGAAGCAGCTGGGACTACAGGTGTGTGCCACCACGCCTGGCTAATTTTTTTATTTTGTAGAGATGGAGGCTCCTATGCTGCCCAGGCTGGTCTCAAACTCCTGGGCTCAAGTGACCCTCCTGCCTCTGCCTCCCATAGTGCTGGGATTATAGGTGTAAGCTATTGAGCCTGACCTAAATTTCTATCGTTTTAGGATTTTCCCCTTTTTGTCTTATATCCTTTCATATCTACAGTAATCTGATGAAAGACAGGTAAATGCCCTTCTACAACGTCAGTTTATAGAACCAAGCCCCTTCAGCTGACTCCCTGTGCTGAGTGGTAAGCTCATCGAATAGTGTGCTTGATTGGTCTGGAAAGACAACCACAGCACCCAACTCTATGACACAGAGACTGGGTGAGTGTCCACTGGGTGCAAAACACTATGGAGGCCTGGAAGGATCACGAGATGAGCGAGGCATATTCTAGGTTTTGAGCCAGTGGAACACACTCACAGTCATCAGTAACTCGGATACAAGATGGAATGATCCATGAAAGAGATACAATTCAAGGTGCTGTGGAATCACAGGGGAGGGAGGGATGCGGTGACACTGGGAAGCTGGGCTAAGGCTTCGCGGTGCAGATGACTGGACTTGGGCCTCCCAGGAGAGGAAGAATTACCACTGGTGAAGGTGAGATGTGGCCACTCCAGTCGTTTTTTGGACCATGGTGAAGGGGGCAACAATGCAATAAAAGCAATGGAAGCAACACAGCTCTGGGCATATTTGAGGAATGGCAGGTAGGTCAATGGGCTTACAGCACAGAGTATATGACACTAGTGATGTCACTGCCACGGTAAGGACTTGGATCACTAGGAAATAAGAACACTTTGAATGGTCTTGTCCTTTCAATAAAAAGAGTGACATGATTGCATTTGTGTTTTAGATAGAAGGGCACTTGGCAGCAGTGTTTAGGATGAAGAGAGAAGAGATTAAGGAAATCGGGAAGAAAAGTAGCAATGGTAATGAAAATAGGAGGCCCTGAGATCCACCAGATAATCTAAAAAACCAAGAGAAAGAAACTTAATATATGATTACATTATTTCAGTGCTTTCTTTCTATAGTAGGAGCTGTAGTTAAGCTCAGAGCCGCCACTAATATACAAATAGAAATCATGTTCACTCGAAGTTCTACCATTTACAAAGCACTTCTGTCTGTGTCATTCATTTGGGCCTCGTAACAATTTTGAGATGTGGACACTGAGTTACAGATGTCCAAGTCACAAGACCAGTAGGCAGAGGAGCTAGAACTTCATGGCAGTTCTCTGGCTTCCAGTTTGGAGCTCTGACCCTTACGTTAGGCTAGATGATTAACAGCCTGGTAAAGGAGCCGTCATTGCCTTCAGCCCTCCGGGACCACCAGGGCATAGATAGAACACATAACACTGTTTCCTTTAGCCTCTTCCTGCCATCGCGGGTCACGTCTGCTTTCTGAGTGGCAGTGCCTGCCCCTTGGGCCCCTCCACCTCACGGCTCAGCTGGCCACCAGTGACCAGCACCCCTTCCGTGAAAATGAAGGGAAGGAGCTGAAACTTGGACCTAGCACCTGGGACATGCCAGTAACTCCATGGGGGATGAAAGGATGATGTGTTGGTTTACAGAAGGGTTATTTCCTCTGTGCAATGGGATTGCACAGATCATTAGGGCACCGACAACAGAGAACGAGCTTCTGATTCGCTACAGTGTAATGCAGTGGAAAGAACCAGAGTTTAGGAGTCAGACTGAGCTGGGTCCTAACACTGACTAGGTCACTCACTAACTTAGTGACCTTGGCAAGTTATTTAACTTCTCTACACCTCAATTTCCTAATCAATAAAACCAGAGTTAAAAAAACCTCTTCAACCTGCAGAGCTGCTAAAGGGATTAACGAAAATACACGCACGGTGCTTGGCATGCAAACAGTCAGTGCTCAAGTAATACATGTGGGGAAAGGGCATTTCAACACTCTGACAGGTCATCAGAGTTTCTTTTGCCAAATTCACAGAGATGTTGACTTTTTTTTTTTTTTTTTTTGGAGACAGAGTTTCGCTGTTGTTGTCCAGGCTGGAGTGCAATGGTGCGATCTCAGCTCACTGCCTCCCGGGTTCAAGCTATTCTCCTGCCTCAGCCTCCCAAGTAGCTGGGGCTACAGGCATGCAGCACCATGCCCGGCTAATTTTGTATTTTTAGTAGAGACGGGGTTTCTCCATGTTGGTCAGGCTGGTCTCGAGCTCCCAACCTCAGGTGATCCGCCTGCCTTGGCCTCCCAAAGTGCTGGGATTATAGGTGTGAGCCACCGTGCCCAGCTGACTTTCAAATGAAAGTTCACTTTACCATCAAACTCAAAATGTAGAGATATATTCAATCGTGTGTTTAGTACAGCTTGTAAATTCCTATTCAGAGGGTACACTGTAAATGGAATGTAGGCGCATAACAAGGATTTTTTAGCTCTTAAGATGGCTGAGAGACTGTACTCGGAAAATCTGACAATGAACTTGGAAAGAACAATTTGCTGTCAGAAAATTTCAACAGTAAACTTCAAAAGTACATGGCTGAGGCCACTTGAGGCAATGTTAAAAGTAACACTGTTAAATGCAATTGCAATGTTAAGGCAACTCTAAATAGATACATAACATCTGCTTTGGGACAACTTTATATCACTGTTGATTTCATGCAAAAAATAAACATGTTCCAGATGAATTTCTGTAAGAAAAATGGAAATGTAATGTGCATGTTTACCTCTATTATTTTGTCCCAGACGGGACGGTGACCCACAGCGTCCCAGAGAGTGGCATGCTTGTCATGCCCACAGGTCAAGAACTGAGGTTTTGAGGCATGGATGGCCAGTCCCCAGAGCTCATCAGTGTGACCCTACAAAGAATCAAGACAAACAGAAGCTCTCTGAGATACTACAGTCTGCCCTCAGGAGCCAAAGCGATGACAAACCGAGGCTTCAGGCTGACTTCATAATTGCTCTCAACAGTTTCTCTCCTCCCATCGCTGGCAGCCACTGACACTCTGGGGTGGAGGAAGGTTATTGTAGTATAAAGCACAGTAATGAGCAACTGTTTGTAATGCTTGATTAGAGTCTGATATAATGCAAAGTGAGAGTGTTTGCTGGGCCTGCTGAGCGGGATCGTACCTGAGTAATGGGTGTGAAGTCCCCTGACAGAGTGCCCTGCAGGACAAAGTTCCGAGTTGTGCCAATCAGGATCACATCACCTTTCCCCTCGGCCACTGTACGTATCGGACCAAACTGTTCTGGAATCTGCGTTGAAAAGTCGTATGAAAAGAAAAGATGTACAATTTCATTCAGTTGTTAGCTCGGTCATTCAAAACACTGATTTATCATAATGATAGTCCCTGTAACAGTTTTATATACACATATGTATATACATATAATGTACATTCAAATATATATGTTGTATACACATATATACGGAGAGTTTCACATAGACACCACAGCTGGCCAGGCACGGTGGCTCACGCCTGTAATCCAGCACATTGGGAGGCTGAGGCAGGTGGATCACCTGAGGTCAGGAGTTGGAGACCAGCCTGGCCAACATGCTGAAACCTGTCTCTAGTAAAAATACAAAAATTAGCTGGGCGTGGCGGTGGGTGGCTGTAATCCTAGCTCCTTGGGAGGCTGAGGCAGGAGAATCACTTGAACCTAGGAGGTGGAGGTTGCAGTGAGCTGAGATGACGTCACGACACTCCAGCCTGGGCGACAAGAGAGAAACTCCATCTCAAAAAAACAGATACCACAGCCAACTGCTGAGTGAGTGATCAAAACCCTTAGCCTTACTTTTAAACTATAACATTTTACATATCTTTATATATCTTAGAAGCATAAGCAAGAACAAGGTTAAGAAAAAGCATTTTCCTCAACAAAATTTAAAAATAAGGAATGCTACTGGTAAGTTTTCTCTTTACTTTTTATAATTTCTGATAGCAACAGTAGACACAATTCAGAAAGTAAAGAATAATATAGGCCAGGCGTGGTAGCTCACATCTGTAATCCCAGCACTTTGGGGGGCCGAGGTGGGGGGAATGCTTGAGCCCAGGAGGTCCAGACCAGCCTGGGCAATATAGCGAGATTCCATTTCTACAAAAAATACAAAACAAATTAGCTGGGTATGGTGGTGCGTGTAGTCCCAGCTACTCAGGAGGCTGAAGTGGGAGAATCACTTGAGCCTGGGAGGCAGAGGCTGAAGATCACGCCATTGCACTCCAGCCTGGGTAACACAGCTAGACCCTGTCTCAAAATAATAATAATAATAATAATAATAATAATAATAATAATAATAATGTAACACTGCCATAACACAATTTAAAATGGTAAATTCTTTGGCAATGTCACTCTGTTCAGTTTAAAGATCAATATAAACATATGGAATAATCTAAATGTTAACAGAAAGAATTGCAAAACACAGGCATTAAGAACAATTTGCTATAATAAAGAAACAAAGTTCTTGTACTATAAAAAGAACAAACGCTGCAGCTTGATCCTGGCAGGTTGCTGTTAGGCTTTCCCGTTCCAGGACAGAAGCAGCCTCCCCTCACACATTCTCCAGTGTGGTTTGTTAGCACAGATTTGAGTCAAGTTGATGATGACCCATGCTAATGAGGAGGAACCAGATACTAACAAACAGTGAATAGCTTTAATGAAATTAAATGGGGCTTTGGAGCTTTCTTTACAGTTGTATATGACATGGGCATGTCTATGACTCTAGCAATTCACAATATATTCAACCAAATACTGGTCAAATCTTATTAATAAAAATGTTCTCACAACAGAATCTCCATGCAAGGGGAAGTGATTTCCAAAGCTCAGATGAAGAACTTCCTTTATTAAGGGAAATAATCAAAAGAACTAAATTTTCACACTGCCAGAGGGTGGTGCCATATCGCTCTGTGATGTAAAATATAAGTGTTTTGTGTGTATCTGGGTTCAAAGTCCTACAATCTGTCCATTCTAAGCTAGGGATGAAAAGCATCACTCTTCAGAATGAGGCCAATTTTGCAGTGTCTGCTCACAATTTCCTGGAATTGGGGGAGAAAATTCACTGAGTGGGTAGAAGGAAAATTAAATATCTTGCCTCTGGTGCCTACTGGAATGCAGGGCTGCCAAGTAGATAATGGGGAGGTACACTGGGTATCAAAAGGAGCACAGCCCTAGGGAGCACGCTGGCACTTAGGTGAGTGCCATGTACAAAGTAGATACTCAACAAATACTAGTTCACTCAATGCAATAATGTCTCCAAAATAACATGTTAGAAATTAAAAGTTAAAGGAGGCTGGGCGTGGTGGCTCACGCTTGTAATCCAGCACTTTGGGAGGCTGAGGTGGGAGGATCGCTTGAGCTCAGGAGTTCCAAACCAGCCTGGGCAACATCTCTAAAAAATTACAAAAATTAGCCAGGTGTGGTGGTGTGTGTCTGTAGTTCCAGCTGCTTGGGAGGCTGAGGTGGAGGATCGCTTGAGCCCAGGAGGCAGAGGTTGCAGTAAACTGTGATCACACCACTGCACTCCAGCCTGGGTGACTGAGCCAGACCCTGCCCTCAAAAAAAAAAAAAAAAAAAAAAAAAAGAGAGAAGACAGATTTTTATAATAAAGCAAAATGTGGGTAACAGTCCCTTGGAAAACTGAGAATAAAAATATTCTAAATATGAAGTGTGTTACAACCTCAACCTAATTCTATTTCATTAGTTATATTTAACCTGCCTCCAGGATTTTAATAAAATACATTGCTCCCATATCATGTGATTTCATCTAAACAATTTTCAAAACTATAAGCTACAGATTTCAAACTAATAAAGGATAATAGTTTAGGTTAAAAACAAATTTTAGCAGTAGCCTTGATGACTTACCTCTGTTTTACGAAGTTTTTGATAGTTCCCGCTCCAAGAAATGAGCTTTCGGTCTTTCCCACCTCCTGACACCAGTGTGCCATCTCTTAACATACAAAGTGCAAAAATGCCACCCTCATGGGCCCCTTGAACTGCATAGCTTATTCGATTTGTACCTAAACACACCAAGAAAACCATCATTAGCACATTGTCAAAAGGCTGCCTCTGCCCATTTTCTAATCTCATCTGACTTTGGTTTTAAAAGGCAGTATTGTCCATGAGCACATCATTGCAATATGAATCTATGAAGGATCCAATTTCTAGACGTTCGCAGAGCACCAGACAAGTATGAAATGGGTTACTTTAGAATGAAGGAAAATATGCATTGTTGAATATGCATTCTCATGGCTGAGAATGTGGGCTCTGAGTTTAGATCCCTGCTCTCTAGTGAGCTGTTTCTCTGGACAAATTGCTTAGTTACTCTACCCTCAGATCCCCCTTGGTGGAATGGGGCTGCTGCTTACCCTGCAGGATTGTTCTAAGGATTAAGTGAACAGTGGGTAAGACACCTAGCGCCAAGAGCAGCAGGGATACTGGAAACATCACCATATGCTTCTGAAATTGCATTTACAAGTCCGTCTCCACTTTCAGCCCCAACTCAAAGATCCTTGAGAAAAGGGATGGTGGATTTTCCCTTTTTTCCTGTCACAGGGTAAGTGCTCATAAATGCTCACTGGACATAACTGGACGCATGCTTTCTGAGTGATACATCTCCCTTAGCAAACTTTGCTCAAGGACAGCAGGGGATTTGGGTCTGACTTAGTTGTATGTTCACAGTTAGCACATAATTAGCTTTCAATAAATGTCTGCCAAATGCTATATAAATCAGGATAATTACTGAAATATTTTACAGACCTATAAGTAGTCATTAATTTCATCATTATAATCTGTCAGTAGATTTCCTAATAAAGCTATTTAATTCCATCATAATAGCTTGGGCTTAAAGAGCCTTTCAGAATGCTATAAAGGTCAGTAACTCTTACTATTCTCTGCTTTTTCTCTGTTCTAGTTCTATGGTTTCAAGTTACACATGCACACATGTATGTGTGTGTCTCTGTAACTTGAAATTTAATCCTACTCCTGTACATTGTATTAATAGACAATTCTTAAAGCACTCATGTTTGATCTCTTATAACATTACCAAAAACCATTGGTTTTTGGGAACTATCACTTATTACCTTTTCCCCATACTAAGATGTTGCCACTCGAATCTCCAGTAATGGTGTCACCATTTTCAGAGAAAGTCACACAGAGGACAAACTTTGGCTTTTCTTGTTTCTGTAGAATGTGGCAAAAAAAAAAAAAAAAAAAATATATATATATATATATATATTTAATCCATACAACATATATATATTCCAGACAACCTTTCATTTGTACTAATAACATCTAGATTCACAGTGGTCCCAAGCTGGACAGTGTCACCTTCTGTAACCACTGTGCACACCTTGCATTTCTGTCCATCAGTAGAAGTTACATAACTTCTGCTGTGAGATTAACTGCTCTAAGACAAAGTGATTTCTAGCAACTCCAAGTGGCTGGGGAATCATAAAGCTGCAGATAGCAAATGGAGGAGGGTACTGGCCAGGGAGAAGGGTGGGGCTATGCTGTCAGCCTAAAGGGCAGGGCCCGAGCACCAGAATAAAGGGGTCCTCGAAACGAGCTTCAGGGAGGTGGTGGCAGATGGACCCCTGGGAAGAGGTGCTGCCCCCTGGTGCTCTCACAGTCCCACAACATCCAGACAAAAGGCACAGGAAGTCTCTATCATCCTTTGCAAAGGCAGGTTGCCTGCCTCCTGATGACTTCATCGCCCGATACTCTCTGCAACCAGTGCCACTGTGGGAGGCCTGGTGCTCCCCGGGTCCAGGTCCTTCCCTGCCCTCCACCTAGGCTTGCCCTGTCTTTTTCTTCACTTCATTACCAGTGTTACTTACCAGGTGTGACACGCTCCCCAACTATGTGAGGGATCCCAAGGGATCGTGTTGAGCACCACAGCCCCCAGAAAGATGCATCTAGCCAATCACAAATACCAGAGAAAAATAAAACAAAAATCATAATTTAACTTTACCTCGAATAATCCTTGCTTCTTATTAAGGGAGCTTCCTTCTAGTGTCCAAAAGTAGAGATGTGATTTTCCACAGGTAACTATGATGTTGGTGTCCGTGGGGTGGAAATCCGCAGCAAACACAGCTTCATTAGAGCACTATAGGAAAAACAGGGACTTGGATGCCTCACATCTCTTAAAACACGTAAGACACATGTAGGAAAAGAAGTAAAATCTGAGCCACAAATAAATAAGAAATTCAAGGCAAGCACAACGCCTATGATTTCCCCCATTGAATCCATCTTGCTATAAACACCAAGCGTATGCTGGTGCGGGCCTTAATGCCTCCTCCTTGTCTGTCTCCCCCACTTGACAATGAGTCCTTGAGGACAGGGAGCACCCAGGAGTCCTCTGTCTAGGCCAGGGCCTCTCCCAGGGCCAGGCATGGAGCAGGCATGCAGCATGCTTTGCTGAGGAGGGAGCTGGGACCAGAGGGACTTCAGAACTGCAAGCGTTTGCTCTCACCTGCTAGTCATGGGTTCCCAGTCTGGCTGATCAAATGGAATCACCAGAAATGGTAAAATGCAGATCTCTAGGCTTCGCCCCCTATCTAGTAAATGTAATCTCCAGGGAGGGCCCTGGAATGGATTTTACAAAGGTCCATTGTTCCTGGCTGACTCTGGCTGCCCGTTTCCCCAGGGATTCTCTCCTGCGTCTGACTCCTGGAACTCTGCCTGTGGCTCAGGGACCCGGCCTGGGGTCCCATGGAGTAGATCTAGCCCTTCGGGTGTCACCTCCACCACCCTCAGCCCACACCCTAACTTCCAAGACCCGCACCTTGGCCTGTTGGATTGGGCTCTGATCACTGCTTCTATTTAATAATGCAGTTACACATTCTTGAGCCTGGATAATGACCTACCTGTGATGCCTTCTAACCTAGCAACATAGCAAGAAGAACTTAAACCCCTGCCTAGAATATTAGAAGGTGGGGCTAGGGCATGAACACAGGTGTCAGGGAAGAGGCCTGGTCAGAATATAAGGTCTGCCTCCCAGACACGTAGCAGAGAAAGTTAGGTGAGTAAGGTTATCTAAGGTTGATAGATGCAAAGATGAGAAATCTGAATTCAATTCTATAAAAATAGGGATCCAATAGAAAATAGAAAAAGGTCAGAAAGTCAAGGCAAGGGAATTTGACATATTGTGCAAAATGGATTAGAGGCAGTCAAAGAAGTCCCAAGGGGCCCCTCTCAGGAGGAATCCTGTTGGGAAGGATTTGGGGTTTAGCTCGGGGCTCCCGCTGGTCTTTCCTGAGTCTGTTCCACTTTGGAGGCGCCCCTGTGCTGGTGGCCCCCACCCACACCCGCCCTTCCCGCAGCTGCAGGTGCCTGGGCAGCGAGTGCACCTTTACACCTGAGCGCATTTCCGGGCCTCCACGCGCCGTGCGAGCACACGGCAGGCGCTCGGGGTGTGTCAAGCAAATGAAAGAAATAGCCAGCAAATACATGACTGGATGAATTAAAAGGGTAGTGGCTATGAAATGAGGAAGAGAACAATCTTACAGACATGGTGAAAAAAGGAAAAACCCTAACAGGACCTGGGGTCAAAGTCTCATGATGGGAGAGGAACTGGGGACAAAGGATTCTAAGGCGAAGGCGTCATACCCAAGGGCTGGGGCAGGAATGGGCCCCGGAGCCCGCTGAAAGGGGGCTACCACTGTGCCAGGGCGGCTCGGAATGGGAAAACATTAATGCAGCCCAAAAAAGGCTCGGAGTATGACCTTCACATCCGCCAGTTTTTCTTCTTTCTGCCAGTCCCATACAGAGAGCACATGGTCGTTGGAGTCATCCACAGCACAGAGATTGGTTCCTCCATTCTAAAAGAAAGTTATTCACAGGAAGACTATATCTGAGAATAAAGTGGGTTGAACATGATTAAAAATAAACATCAAATTTTATTTTTAATAAAGAGTCTGCTACATTGTAGTTAAAGAATACTCATCCATTGCTTCTGAGACCTGCTTTCTTTCTCTCTCCCTTCCTTTCTTCCTTCCTCCCTCCCTCCCTCCCTTCTTCCCTCTCTCTCTCTGTCTTTCTTTTTCTGGAGACAGTATTTTCCTCTGTCACCCAGGTCAGAGTGCAGTGGTGCAATCATGGCTCTCTGCACCCTTGACCTCCCAGGCTCAAGCAATCCTCCTACCCCAGCCTCCCATGTAGCTGGGACCGTGGTGTGTACCAGCACTCCCAGATAATTTTTATTATTATTATTTGTAGAGATGGGATCTCCCTATGTTGCCCAGGCTGGTCACAAACTCCTGGGCTCAAGCAATCCTACTACTTCAGACTCCTAAAGTGTTGGCCACTGTGCCTGACCAAGCCACTGTGCCCAGCCAAGACATGCTTTCTTGACCAGACAGAAAGAGCAGGTAAATGATGGGGAGTGAAGAAACAGGAGTTGGGGAAGAGAGGCGCCAGGGCGGTGTCTCTTCACCACTGGGTTGCATGAAAACAAGAGACCCTCCTAGAGCAGACAGTGCCCGCAGCAGGCGTGGCACAGGGGCTGTTAGCAGCAGGCGTGGCACAGGGGCTGTTAGCAGCAGGCGTGGCACAGGGGCTGTTAGCAGCTGTGAACGTGGCTGCTGCAGGGCTGCACAAGCCCTCGGCTCTGGAAGCCTGAGTACACGGGGGTCTTTTCATGTGAGCACGTGCACATGCATGTGAATATGGGTTTCTGAAGTGGCTGAAGTGGTTTAAAAGAGTGTGGGGTGGGTCTGCTGAACCAGCATGTCCTAAGGAAGCCTGGAAGACCACAAGGCCCTGTCCAATCCCTGCTTGCGGCCAGGCTGCCTGCCAGCCACGTTGGGCTTGACAGAGGCGTTTGAACCAGAGCAAGTCTATCTTTAATGGGGGCTGGGTAAAATAAGGCTGAGACCTACTGGGCTGCATTCCCAGATGGTTAGGCATTCTAGGTCAAAGAATGAGATAGGAGGTTGGCACAAGACACAGGTTATAAAGACCTTGCTGATAAAACAGCTTGCAATAAAGAAGCCGGCTAAATCCCACCAAAACCAAAATGGCAACAAGAGTGACCTCTGGTCGTCCTCACTGCTACACTCCCACCAGCACCATGACAGTTTATAAATGTCATGGTAACGTCAGGAAGTTAACCTATATGCTCTAAAAAGGGGAGGCATCAATAATCCATCCCTCGTTTAGCACATCATCAAGAAATAACCATGAAACGGGCAACCAGCAGCCCTTGGGGCTGCTCTGTCTATGGAGTAGCCATTCTTTTATTCCTTTACTTTCCTAAAAAACTTGCTTTCACTTTATGGAATCGCCTAGAATTCTTTCTTGCGTGAGATCCAAGAACTCTCTTTTGGGGTCTGGATGGGGACCCCTTTATGGTCACATCTTTCTGGTGACCATGAAGTGACGACACTGAGGAAACTCCCAACCCAAAGGCTGACTTTGGGTAAGTGGTGGGGTCCGGTGACATCTTTCTGGAGACCACGGAAGGGACAATACTGAGGAAACCTCCGATCCAAAGGCTAACTTTAGTAAGTGGTGGGGTCTGGTAATATCTTTCTGGTGAATCCCAAAGGGATGACACTGAAGAGACCCCCGACGCAAAGAAAAATCATCTGTACACACCGAATGGCTGATTTTGGGTAAGTGGGGTGCATATACCTGGGCAAAGGACGGGATTTGGTTAGAGGCCCAACTTAGGAGTCTCTCCTAAGACAGAATGAGTTAAATGCCCCTATTAATAAGGCAAGGACGCTTGACAGACCTTGGGTTCCAGGCCCAATTTAGGAAGGTTAGATTCCTTCCTAAGATTTAGGGGGTAAGAACAGGTTTGGCACTATGGGATGTTAACTGCTATTATCTTTGGATTAATCTGCCTTGCACTCTTTGCCGATGTCTAGAGTGACAGAATTAGGCATGTACAAGATCATGGGACATGGGGAGCTTTTTCCTCCCCAAAAGGGGAAATTTAAGAGCTGATGGGAATGCTGCAAAAGATCCCTTTGTTATCAACAAGCAGCCACCTGAACTTTTCAGTGTCGCTGCAGTGGGCAGGTCTTTCTCTGGCCTCCCTGAGCTCTTCGCCTTCCCCGCCCTGCCACAGGCAATGCTTTTTTCTCTCTCCTTTCCCTTTCTTATGTTTTCTATTACTCAGGGCCACCATCTTGCCCAGAGACCATAAGTTGAAACTCCTGGTTGGAGGCTGGATTAACAAGGATGGGGCCAACCAGGGGCATGTTTGAGCCTTGCCAGTTTGATATTGTGTGCTAAGCTGAATGGCTAATGTCCATGTTTCGTCACACATATTTTGCTCTGGCCAGGACGGAAAAAGGTAATTTTCCTTTATGATGTGGCTTGGCCCCAGGGCTATGGTGCAGCCAGCCGGATCACTAGGGCCGCCTCAGGGAAAGGGAACCCAGAAGCCTGCCACGCCAGCAAAAGAGTAAGAATTTCTTACCAGTCAGACTTCTGGCCTTGCTCTACCTCCCTCTCTCTATGCAAACTGGTTGAATGAATGGTAAAAATCACTGTTTATCTCCTGTAAAGTTTTGATTAAAGGGAAAAAAGGATTTGTGAGGGTAATCTTAAGCTGTAGAGAATCTGTTGTACTTTGTGTTATAAATTTGTCTTTCTATATCATTCTGTCATAAAGAGGGGTACCATAGGATAGAATGTGGGCCTAAGACCCTGTAAGTCCACTGTTCAAGGTAGCACAGCAAACTGGTCAGTTATAAATTTTGCAGCAGGTTCCTGAAAAAAATCTGGATAAAGTTTCGCTCTTATCTTGTTTCAGGTGCTTGGGAGCTTGACCTTGTAACCATGTGGCAGTACTTTATCTTGGTCTCTGCCATCACAATGGCAGC
Source organism: Macaca fascicularis (assembly GCF_037993035.2). Lineage (NCBI taxonomy): Eukaryota > Metazoa > Chordata > Mammalia > Primates > Cercopithecidae > Macaca > Macaca fascicularis. Next base: position 167,991,896 of record NC_088381.1, on the reverse strand, counting down.
CTGGGATCAGGGTTCAATTCCTGGTTTAGGGAATGAGTCCTTTATTTTTTGTCTGTGTATTTACATGTATTATGTGTGTGATGTCTGTATATGAAAGAGCTTTGATTAATTGGTGTAATAATAAGAGCTTAAATCAAATATTTTGTAAGAAAAGTAAAAAGTGTAATGCCTTTCAGTTCACATGACTTAAGTAATTTTTGGGAAATAAAAACAATTTTACATGTAAGGTGTACAAAGAAAGTGAAATGTGTTTTGGTAATAAATTATAAGAAGGCATGGAAAGGTGAATTATTATTATTATTATTTTTTCACCTAGATTAAAAAGTTAAATTATTGTTTTAAATTAGATAGGATAAAGCTGAAAGTTAAAGCAAGTTGTCAAAAGTTTGTGAAAAATTAATCTTGTAAAAGAAATTCTGTGTGAACATATTGGCTAAAGTTAAAGGGGTATTAATCAATTTTTCTGTAAATTAAACATTGGAATAAAAGCACAACGGGTTTTTCTCTGAGCAATGATCTGCTTTTTAACAAAAATTGTAAAGGATTAATAAACAGTTTATAAAAATCTTACCTTATGGTCATACTGATTAAAATGGAATAGATTGGCCAGGCACGATGGCTCACACCTGTAACCCCAGCACTTTGGGAGGCCAAGGCCAGTGGATCATTTGAGGTCAGGAGTTCAAGATCAGCATGGCCAACATAGTGAAACCTGTCTCTACTAAAAATACAAACAAATAGCTGGGCGTGGTGGTGTACACCTGTAATCCCAGCTTCTAGGGAGGCTGAGGTGGGAGAATTGCTTGAACCTGGGAGGCAGAGGTTGCAGTGAGTTGAAATCATGCCACTGCCCTCCAGCCTGGGTGAGAGTGAGACTCTGTCTCAAAAAAAAAAAAAAAAAAAAAAAAAAGAATAGATTTATCTATGAGGTTTTATTAAGAATATTTAACATCAATAGTACACAAATATAAAGGTGAAATTTGGCTTATTTGGTATAAAAGTCATACAGGAAGCATTGTCAAATAGGAAATTGGCTTTCTTTGGGTTATATTTGTATAAATATGTTATTGGTATGTGTTCCAAAATTAGGTGAAACTCCTATAATTCTGATATGACTTAGTGTATGTTATTAATAGTTGTACTTGTTATGTTAAATTATTGTGTGCTCCAGGAGTAAATTTCGTTGTCAATTGTGGCTTTAACTGTGGCTGTCCTAAGACTTTTTGTTATCCACAGACAATTCTTGTCTTGTTTTGGTCCTATTTAAAAGGTGGCTTATAATCAGATATAGGCCTTTAACAAGTGCTCTTGAATGCAAGTTTCTGATTACTTTCGAAGTTGTAACATTAGAATAGAGGAAAAAACTTTCAGGACCCTCATGGAGAGCTAAAATGTTCCTGAATATCAAGCAGAACAGGAGTTAACTGCATGAACCAAACTAATAGAAGACTGAAGTCATCTTTTTTGACTTTGCTTAAAACGTTGCTGATCCTTTGTTTTTTTCAAAGTCAAGAAAACTTTTCTTTTGAGCTATTTAGAGCTTTTAACAAGTAAAGTACACTGCTATGAACAAAATTTGAAGCATATGTTTCTCTTTACCTGATTTCTCCAGAATTTAGAAACTATTTGTGAGTATTCTTAATTTATGGCAATATAGTTAATTGCATAATTGTAAAGAATTTGTTTTTGTTTGTAACAGGACACAACTGGAGAAACTGGTTATTTTTTTGACAGGAATGGCATGCTTTCCTTTAAGGAATCAAATTTGAATTGTAGAGTCCATAGAAGACCCTTGGGGGAAACTGGCCTTGTACCTTGTCTCCATAGTCCCTGTAAAGGGTTCCTGACCTGTGGTAAGTAAAGAATGTCACTTTCTCACAGGCCCAGGAGCCCCAAGTTATCTTGGGACCCCCAAAGAGGAGAGGAATTTACCCAACCCATAGGTATTTGAGGATATAAACCCATGGCTGGGCTTGCTTTAAAAAAGGTCTTATCTGAGATTCCTTATGGAACAGAGTTCCAGTAAAGGCAATTTAAAAAGCCTATGTGAAAAATAAATATTCTTGCTGTACTTTATACAATAATCCAGCCAAGTATATAAGACTAAGGCTTATGTTTCCAAACAAATCAGTCCTATTATGGTTTGTCTTTAGTAAAAATGGGAGACTGGAGAGAGAAATTATATTTCAAGAACTATGGTACATTTGTTATTAGATTCTAGTTTCAACAGTTGTTTTTAAATTTTTTCTGCAATTTAGACTAACCCTGCTTATTCCTGTGAACCAACCAGTGATCTCTGACTGCTGCTCAGAATAAATAAAAGCGATGGGTAATGTAAATATCTGGATCAGTATTCTAATTCTGGAGACACTGGAATCAGCTAGAGACCCCCATATCAGCTTGGTTCCAATAGTTGCCCAGTTAATAAAAAGCCTTCTTAGTTTACTTGGGATAATTTTGTTTATTTTGTTTTACTGTTGTGGAATATATTGCTGTTGTACTCTTTGTGCAGGAATACAGGATAAGCTTACTCAATGTTTTCTTAAGTTGAACACTTATTAATCTTCCAGATATCACCTTGCCAAACTGATGCTTTCTGACTGAGCTCTTCTCTACCCCAAATACAAGAGACCCTAACAGTTAGGCAGGAATATCATCACCCCTATTCAGCCTGAAGAAGTTACAGAAGATGGATCTTTGTCCCTTAACCCTTAGGATTAAGGATTCTCTTATAAAAGGGAGGGGAGAAATGTCAGAGGCGTTTGAACCAGAGCAACTTGAATAGGGGCTAGGTAAAATGAGGCTGAGACCTACTGGGCTGCATTCCCAGGTGGTTAGGCATTCTAGGTCACAGAATGAGATGGAGATTGGCACAAGATACAGGTCATAAAAACCTTGCTGATATAATCACTTGCAGTAAAGAAGCCGGCTAAATCCCGCCAAAACCAAGATGGTGACAAGAGTGACCTCTGGTTGTCCTCACTGCTACACTCCCACCAGTGCCATGACAGTTTACAAATGCCATGGCAACATCAGGAAGTTACCCTATATGGTCTAAAAAGGGGAGGCATGAATAATCCCCCCCTTGTTTAGCATGTCATCAAGAAATAGTCATAAAAATCGGCAACCAGCAGCCCTCAGGACTGCTCTATAGAGTAGACATTCTTTTATTCTTTTACTTTCCTAATAAACTTGCTTTCACTTTACTCTATGGACTTGCCTTGAATTCTTACGAGAGATCCAAGAACTCTCCCTTGGGGTCTGGATGGGGACCCCTTTCCAGTAGCAGAATGCCAGAGACAGACACACTGGAGCCACCCTCGAAAGAACAGGTAAAATTCAAGGCCAGAGCACACAAATAGCCTCAAGGAAAGTGAGGACAATGCCTCTGGGGGTCTGTTTTCATCACCAAACCCATGTGGCTAGAGATGTCTGATTGGAAGTGTGTGTCCCTGATGAGACATGCATATGACCTCTGACTGAGAAGTCCTGGGAAGCAGGAATGTTTCAGAGTCCAAATCTGTACATACACCAGGGCAGGTATCGAGTGTGTCAACTCCCCCTCTTCAACCCTGAGTTGATTCTCTACTTCCTGTGGAAGAAGACAGCAATACCCACATGGCACGTACTTACAGATTTTGAGAATGCAATACAGGTGACTGCTCGGTCAAAAAAACCTATTCCAATGACGTGCAGAGTATTCAATGTCACAGAATCCCAGATGCGCACGTGTGGGGGCAATTGCTATTTAGAAAAAAAGCACAGAGCCATCAACTGTGAGGGGGATACACATGTGTCTTTACCTTAACGCTACAAGATTGCTTGGACAGTAACTCGGACTTTGTCAAAACAAAAGAGCTTTTTCTGCATTTCAGGAGTCTGCCTTTTTATGTAAATAAAACATTCCCAGGGGCTTCAGGAGGTGGAGGGCCTTGTTGATAATTTAACACTAAGGAAAGGTCTACCAAGTTTTGAAATTTGAATGGCCAATTTTTGACAATAGTACCATGGGAACTGACACTTTAATTTGTGCATCTAAATGTGTCTGAATTTTAGAAATGAAAAAATGACAAGTAAAATGGAATCTCACATATGGGTTATTCTTTTAAAGTCTGTTTCATTGCTAAAGTGTCACCATGCCTAAGTTCATAAGATGGTCACCACCAAATAATATTAAGAGCTTAACAGACCAGGCGTAGTGGCTCACACCTGTAATCCCAGCACTTTGGGAGGCTGAGGCAGGTGGATCACCTGAGGTCAGGAGTTCGAGACTAGCCTGACCAACACGGTGAAACCCTGTCTCTACAAAATACAAAAAATTAGCCGGGTGTGGTGGTGCATGCTTGTAATCCCAGCTACTTGGGAGGCTGAGGCAGGAGACTCGCTTGAACCCGGGAGGTGGATGTTGCAGTGAGCCAAGATTGCACCACTGCACTCCAGCCTGGGCAACAAGAGTGAAACTCTATCTCAAAAAAAAAAAAGATAGCTTAACATTCTTGGGCAAAACAGGCATCAATTATGTACAAATAAGATTTAGAATTATTATAATTGGTTTAAAATCCTCTCAACGGTGTTCCTAGGTTATTTATGTTAATTTTCCTCTTCCTTAATAGAAGGAAGCATCATAGAGCAACCAGTAGATTTATCAATAAGAAAAGGTGCTGGCATTGGACCTAGTAGAAACACTAGGCAGGCGTTAGGTGAACCAGGTTCTAGTTCAGTCTAATCTCTAAGTAGCTGGGTGTCTGCAGGCATTCCCTAGGCCTCTCTGGATTTCTCTATAGGTAAACTGAAAGATAGCTATAACATTTTTCTCTGGTTCTCAAGTACCGATTCAATTTCAATACCAGAAACTGAAATATACTTTTAAGCCACTAGAGGGAGGAACAAATGGCTTACTCTTCATTTCAAAGAATTTTTCTAAGCCATTTAACATTAAACCAAAAAAGATAGAAAGACCCATTCAATTTAAGTGAATTTATTTATACAACAGTGGTCTGATTTCCATTATTTCTGTTAACTCTTTTCAAGTATAAAATATTAATGGAGGTCAGGCGCAGTGGTTGATGCCAGTAATCCCAGTACTTTGGGAGGTTGAGGTGGGCGGATCGCTTGAGCCCAGGAGTTTGAGACCAGCCTGGGCAATGTGGTGAAATGCTGTCCCTACAAAAAATACAAAAATTAACTGGGTGAGGTGACGTGCGTCTGTACTCCCAGCTACTCAGGAGGCTGAGGTGGGAGGATCATCTGAGCCTGGGGGGCAGAGGTGGCAATGACCCGTGATTGTGCCACTGCATTACAGCCTGGGTGACAGAGTGAGACCTTGTCCCAAAAAAAAAAAACCCAAACCAAACCAAACCAAACAAAACCGGAAAATAGCATAAGATTAATATTTAAAATCCAATGTTACTAAAATATTTTCTGAAATATGGTAGTATTCATTTTTTCTGGATGAAAACATGTTGATAAAATGTATGTACTTAAAGAAATTAGTTTCAGATAAAATATTATGCAATAACAAGCTATATAAAAGTAGCTATCAAAAAAGCTACAAGCTCCTTCTCTTAACGCCTTAAAATGCAAATTAAAGTCTTGCTGAAGTGCTTGCAAATTTGTGCTAAAAACCTCCTAGTAGCTTTTGTGACTTGCACACAGACACAAACTCCATGGGTTAAAGTCACGACTGTTAAAGGACATTCACAGGACAGGGCAGAGGGTGGTTGAAATTTGGCAAAATGTTGTATATTCAAATTATTATTTATTATAATTTTAACTTCATTAACTGTTTACCTTCATATTTTTAATGCTTATCATATAAATAAACATTTTAAGAATCTGTGAATTCTTTGTTCAGAACAATGCTATTTAAAAATCTGATGAAATTAAGATGAGCTCCAGGGATTTTTAAGGTCACAGTAAGTCTTTTTTTTTTTTTTTTTTTTGAGACTTAGTCTCTCTCTGTCACCCGGGCTGGAGTGCAGTGGCATGATCCTGGCTCACTGCAACCTCCGCCTCCTGGGTTCAAGTATTTCTCCTGCTTCAGCCTCCCGAGTAGCTAGGACTATAGGCATGTGCCACTGCACCTGGCTAATTTTTGTATTTTTTGTTTGTTTGTTTGTTTTGAGACGGAGTCTCGCTCTGTCACCCAGGCTGGAGTGCAGTGGCACGATCTCGGCTCACTGCAACCTCCGCTCCCAGGCTCATGCCATTCTTCTGCCTCAGCCTCCCGAGCAGCTGGGTCTACCACCACCACGCCCAGCTAATTTGCTAATTTTTTTGTATTTTTAGTAGAGACGGGGTTTCACCATGTTAGCCAGGATGGTCTCGATCTCCTGACCTGTGATCCGCCCACCTCGGCCTCCTAAAGTGCTGGGATTACAGGCGTGAGCCACTGCATCTTGCCACACAATAAGTCTTCTAATTTACAATAAAAAATTCTAGTGAGGGGTTCAGAAGTTTTCAGATACCATAATTATACCTAAGCAGCCTTACTCAGCAGCACAATGTTTTCTAAAAATTACTTTGTGTTACCAGTTTATTACGAAACAATGAAAAGGTAACGTAACTCACTTTTCCATCCTTCGATGTGCCTGCGACTTGTCCTGTTGCTATCGTGATCCGGTCAGGATGAACTGCTAGGCTAACAAAAGGGTATTTATAAAACATCTACATGTCACAGGTAAGTTTTACTTTTCCCTTGCTCAAATATTATCTAGTCAAAAATTTAAATATAAGAAATATGTAAAGCCTAACTTCTTACAGACTCATGACAAATTCTCTGAGCACTACGACGTTAGGAAACAACTAGTGCCTAATTCATTTAATCTTAATTCCCTTATTTCTTCTTAAGAATTTTCAAACTTAAGGAAAAAGCATCCTCTGCTGGGAAAATACCATTTCAACCTCAGAACCACTACATCAGTCTACAATCTTTATTAAAAAGTCCTGTTGAGTACGTAAATAGGAAAGATGCCATCTTTCGCCAACAGGATTTTTATCATTGACCAAGGAACCAGGACAAATAAATAAATCCCTCTCTTCACGCATCCATCCTTCCAAGATACGTAAAATGCCTACCAAAAGCTATAAATGAATTATGGGAAGAGCCGACTCAGCCGTAAACCTGAGGCAACATGTTTTTATGTTTACCAAAAAATAAAGACCCAAATTAGAAGCCTTTAACACATGATGTGTTAAGAAGGCCTCCAAAGAGGTGGTGCTCTTAGTTGAAACAATGTGGTCCGTGAAGCTCATGTGTTGTTGAGGCTGGAAAACTAAACATGAGAGGTGTCTCACGGAGCGCAGCAGCAAGCGGACCACAAGGAGACCACACAGAAGAGCTCTCCCAAAGACCGCATTTCCTCAGACCCTCTTCCTTCTCTTTAGTTATGTCCCAATACTGACCGTGTTCTGCTAATGCTCTTTCCACCTGTGCAATGGGAATCACATTTATTTTTATTTTTTTTATAGACAGAGTTTCACTGTTGCCCAGGATGATCTGGAACTCCTGGCCTCAAGTGATCCTCCCACCTCGGCCTTCCGAGTAGCAGGAATGACCTATTTCAGGACTTACCACTTCACGTCATCGTTGTGGCCAGCGTAATGCCTCTGCAGTTGCTCCTCCACATTGTATAACACCACCACAGACGCGATGAAGTAGACGGTCTCTCCCGTCGGAAGCAAGTACAGGTTGTTACGGCAGTCTCGACCCCTGTACCCGTAGCTTTGTGGATGTCAAGAAAAAAATTTTTTTCCCTTTAAGAGCTGACAAAACATCAGCTTTATTCAACAGGCACAGGAAATAAAAGACCATATAACTATTACCATCAGCGTCACTAATTTAAATAACATTAAGTTGCAAATATTCGGTGACGAATACATGTGACCCCCAAAAGGCATGCAGTAAAGTTGGAAACAGTCATTGATGTAATATGAATACATATTTTTACAAGGATTTGGTTTTATTTTTAGAAAGCTATTGAGTCAATTATTAATTTTTTTACTGTAATCAAGCTAAATTTTTACTAAAAAATTCCTTTTTTAAACATGGTAAAAGTACTTACAAAGGGTACAAATGACACACACACGTGCACACAAACATGCATAAAAGGTAAAAAAAAAAAAAAAATCAGGCTTCTCAGATCCTTTGGGGTAAGAATCCCTGTTAAAACTTTCGCATTATACTTCCAAACCTTGAAAATTATTTTGAGAACAAAGTATCAATTGAACTTGGATGTAAAAAGTAACCTGGCAAAATGCCAAATAATGGCCCAAAAATGCCATTTATTTAGAGCAAATTTCATTGCTTTACATCTTCTAAAATATGAACAGGAAGTAGGCTGAATAAATGTTTTGAATAATGTTTTCCAGATGTGATACAACCGTTTAATAAACCACTACTGACTTAAAGAAAATCTGAAGCACTTCAATTTTATGTATCAAAATAGATTCCAAAACAGGTGCAGGTAAATGCCTATGACATTTGAATTTGAAAAAAAAAAAGTATTTTGGGGGAGAAATTTAGGTACAGGTGGTAATTTTTAAAAATTTCTAAAGAATATGATTCCATAATCACAAATAGTAATTATTCGAAATGAAGTCACAACAGCTTCAATTTAAACCAACATCTTATAATTTGTGTTCCATGCTTCACATTAAACAGGTACTCAATAAATATTTGAGGGTGAAAAAAAATATTTATTTGCCTTAAAATCTGCATAGACTGAAAGGTGGTCTCTGCAGGCTTCCTCTAAAGTAATAAGAACATGGAAATAAATGGAAAAATAATCAACATTTAATTCACCTTTTTCACAGTTTCTATTTTCTTATCTTTCAGTTGTTTTTTCCCCTGGAAGCTTACTTTTCCAAACCTCATGCAATGAAGCTGCCAGCACCTCTGTTTAAAGAACGTTAGTTATATGGTGATTTAGACTTTTGTGGGCTATATTTTTGGGGAGCCTTTTTGACTGATATGAATATATGTATTTTTGCGACAGGGACTTGTCATGTTACCCAGGTTGGACTGGAACTCCTGGATCCTTCCACCTAAGCCTCTTATACAGCTTGGACTATAGGGGTGCATCATTGTAGCTAGCTTTCTTTTTCTTTCTTTTTTTTTTTTTTTTTGAGATGGAGTCTCACTCCATTGCCCAGGCTGGAGTGCAATTGCGCCATCTTGGTTCACTGCAAGCTCCACCTCCCGGGTTCACGCCATTCTCCTGCCTCAGCCTCCCGAGTAGCTGGGACTACAGGCACCCACCACTATGCCCAACTAATGTTTTGTATTTTTAGTAGTAGGATGATATCTACATGGCATGTCAATTTCATTTACGTCATTCACTTGACTCCCTTCATTCAGTACTTTGGTATTCATATTTTTCTATCATCCCTTTAGTCAAGGTCACACTTGAAGTTAGGCCACACTTGGTTTAAGGGGAGAATGCTAGTCCTCGTTTCAGGGTACCTCTCTTTCCTTGGGTTTAAAAACTTTTTTGCCAATGTGGTTTAGTTTCAATTTTGGATACTCCCATTTCCTCAATCATAAGTACAATATTTTCTTGCATTGTCACTGTTGTTTCCTTACAAATATAGATAGTGCCTAGTTTTCCATCTGTCCCCGAAAAATTGACTAAATATATGATAGCTCCTGTTAAAAATAATTGGCTTTTGACCGGGCATGGTGGCTCATGCCTATAATCCCAGTACTTGGGGAAGCTGAGACGAGCAGATTGCTTGAGTCCAGGAGATCAAGGACAGCTTGGGCAACACAGGGAGACTCTCTCTCTTAAAAAAAAAAAAAAATAAGTTCTCATTAGAATCTAAAATTCTACCCATTCTTGATTATTTTCACTGTTTGCTTCTTTATATATTTCTAACTACTATTGTCATTCTTTCGGAAAGAATAAAATTAGCACCAGCAACTAGTGATTCATTTTCTCCTGACAAAGAAAAAATCACTCATACAATCATATAACGTCTTCATATTTTCTTTTCAGGAAAATAATGAATATGCATTTGAGCCAGAACCACAGCTATTTCATTCAGGAATGGTAAGTTGGTTCTCCTGATAATAAGCAGCTCTTATGAAGCTCCTACTTTGTTAGAACTCTGTAGGTCTCTAACATATGGTCAATTTTGTTACATTAAGTTTTCAAAAGTAACAGCAAAACTTTTTTCTTTCTTTTTTTTTTCTTTTTTTGAGACGGAGTCTTGCTCTGTTGCCCAGACTGGAGTGCAGTGGCGCCATCTTGGCTCACTGCAAGTTCCACCTCCCGGGTTCACGCCATTCTCCTGTCTCAGCCTCCCGAGTAGCTGGGACTACAGGCGCCCACCACCACGCCTGGCTAATTTTTGTGTTTTTAGTAGAGACGGGGTTTCACCTTGTTAGCCAGGATGGTCTCGAACTCTTGACCTCGTGATCCGCCTGCCTTGGCCTCCCAAAGTGCTGGGATTACAGGCGTGAGCCACCGCGCCTGGCCTAAAACATTTTGTTTTTTAAAAGCTTAAGAGGACTTAAGTTTTATGCATTTCTACAGTTAACATCAAGCATTGATTGACTGATAACTTCACGTGAGACGTAATCAGTGAATAAAGGATACACCCATTCCAGCTTGAGTCTCTTGGTTGGAAGTTCTACTTTTGCTTCCAAGCTGTAAGAATCCACTTGATCTTTGGGCATGTACATGGTAACAGGGCGTCCACGAAGAAACATTTTTACATAGCCTTCTTCTACAAAAAGAACAAAGATGTCAATAAGATACCTCAGTGCCCAGCATACCTGAAAACAAATGCTTTATCCTCTCTAGCCTTTCAGTGTAAAAGAGAAACTTTTACCCTTCTGTCATTTCTAATTGATATCTTAGGGAAAAAAGTAACATATAAGTAAACAGTTTGAAACACAAGTTTGCACCTTGTTTGCTTTTGATATTCTGTTTACTTAAGTACATGAGATACCTATGAAATTGTAAAAGGCAGGAAGGAACTTGGTTCCAACAATGATTTTCCATGAGATTTTACTGCTTACACTTTCTTTTATCATCAGGAAGGGAAAAAATACCACCCCCAAACTTCAACTAACACAAGAAATCCACTTAAAGTTTTTGAGTTCAGTGTATACACAATCTCAAAATCCAAATTCACAAATATTTTTCAATATTTAAATGGATTTGTTATATTGCAATGTAAAAATATATCTTTATGTTTTTTTTTTTTTTGAGATGGAGTCTCACTCTGTCGCCCAGGCTGGAGTGCAGTGGCGCGATATCGGCTCACTGCAAGCTCCGCCTCCCAGGTTCACGCCATTCTCCTGCCTCAGCCTCCCGAGTAGCTGGGACTACAGGCGCCCACCACCGCGCACGGCTAATTTTTTTGTATTTTTAGTAGAGACGGGGTTTCACCATGGTCTCGATCTCCTGACCTTGTGATCCGCCCACCTCGGCCTCCCAAAGTGCTGGGATTACAGGCGTGAGCCACCGCGCCCGGCCTATGGTATCTTTTAATTGAGCAATTCTTTCAAGTGTAAAGAACACAAAATCAGCAGAAGTGCATGCTAGGATGCAATGCAAAAAGGAAAATGCTCATAGAAAATCTATAAATGGAAAACAAAAGAACAAAAGACCCATTAGAGAAATCTGGATGAAAAACTCTCTAGAACAAACATTTCTATAATAAAATAACTTTTAATATTTCAATAAATTATAGGGAAAAGTAAGTATCAATAATATATCAACACAGGGTAACTCCTAGACCTTAAAAAGAACATCTTGGGGTGTTCTGACTGGAGTTCTCACGATATGATAAGGGCAAAGTAAATGTCTTGTCAGCTCTGCTCCTGGTGAATTCCACTCAGATTCAGAACTCGCTGAATTCTGAAATTTCACTGCAGATTAAAGGACGTGGTCTTAATGGTATTTAAAATGGGCAGTCGGAACCAGGGATACCTGTACACAACTCAACAGAAAAAGCATCCCCAGGGAGGAAATTGGCGAGGAACAGTTAGGAAATAATTATAGTACAAATTAGTTTTCTAAGTCTTATTCTTAAGGATTTTCAAACAATGCCACATGCAATATTACTTAAAACTCAAGAGGGCACCCCAGTTTCATGTTATTGTGTGCATGCGCTTCAGGTCTTAAATGCATGCATGTGACACACTCTTCACACTGCATATTAAGACTGATGTTGAGTGAGAGTCATGAACGCGATCATCCCTGCCTATATGTGCCAGCCACTGCGTCCCATGGATCCTCCCCTTACAGTATCTCCCACGCTGGTGCCAATTTCCCCAGGTGCACTGGGGCCCCATCACCACAGGCTCTCTTATGGCTCTCCTGGGTCAGTTTACACACTGCTGCCAAACCCACCAAGGCCCAACCAGGTTTTACGGAGCTCTTCCTCCATGTACATTTCTTCACCTGCTCTCTTCCTTGCTGGATCCAGCAGGTCTAAATGCCCTCCTGGGCTCTCACTGCACAGGACCTCATCTGCCACAGACACCCACCCACAGGGATTCTCCTCTGGGGCCAGGCGTGTCTCTTTGCACCCCCCTATACCCTGTTCTGTCTGTGCCACCGCTCAGGCTGTCCTCCTCTGATGCTTCTTCCCTTCCTTAACCCTCACCCAAATATAAGCTCATCAGGGGCTGTGTGGCTACCACAACCAAAGAATCTAAAAGCACCCAAAAGATTGACATTCTTGAAAAGAGGGGCAGGAGACTGGAGTTGACAGCTAAATGAAAAGGGATTCTAGCAACTCTCTTTGTAAGAGAATCAATCCTGCCAGGAAGCTCGCAGAATGTAGGTTAGGAATAAAGACAATATAATTCTATTTCCACAACACATAAAAAAGCACACCATGAATGTATATAACCAATGTCTATGAAATATCCACCTGAGTCGCTCACAGGCATGTGATGATTAAGAATCCTTAGGACTGAGCTTACTTACTGCACAATTTTAACTTACTGAACTAGGCAAAAAAAGCACTGAAGTTGGCCTTGGCACTGTTTTGTACTGGTGATTCAGACAGGCTACATCTAAAACCAAAATGCAGCCAGGGAAAGCAGTGTTCGTTCCAGGCAGGTTAGGATAACAGCACACACGCCACCAAACCCAAAGGCGCTAGTGGGAAGAGGCCAGCAGCAGTGCATGGTACCAAGTCAAACAGTGGGACATCCAGGGGTGGCCCTATAGCTCTCTTAAGGTTTATATAGATGAAAAAAAATTCCTGCAATCAGCCAGTAACCAATTGGGATCCAAATTACAGCCACTTATTAAAGCCCATCCAAGTAAATGCTCAGGGATGCGTTTAACTTAAAACGAATCGAAGTGGTTTGCAACACAAAAACATTTTCATACAAGGAGAGCATCTGTTTGCCTGTATGAAAAAGGTTTCTGTAGCCTGGGTAACAGCTTTGCTCAGAGAGCTATGAGGTTTCAGAAATGCTGCCTACCTTTGCAGTGTGTCACCCGGCGTTTCCCTTGTGATTTCGGAGACAGAGACAGAAGGGCTAGACAAAGAGACAGTGGAGTACTGCAAGTGTGGCTGGCCTGCCTGCCCAGAGCCCGGAGCCCTCACTAGCCCACAGGCCTACACCTGACCTGCCCCCCAGTCTTAAAATCTGGACACGGTTCAGGGATCCTGACAAGTGCGCTCACGATGTGACCCTGCGAGCTTACAGCAATTACATTTTCAGTGAGTAGTTTCATGCTTCCTGAAAATGAAATGAACACTAAAGCACATGCTGATACATACAAAACTTTGACTTTTATGTTTTAATTCTGAACTTAGGGAAAAAACTAGAACAATTAAAATTAAATGAATGTATTTAATCAATTACGTACTTGTCCTTTTTTTTTTTTGCATTTTAAATGCATTTCTAAATAAGGTTAAGATGCTATACAACAGCATCTACCTTATTACAAAAGGTGTTAAAAAAGATATATGGAAAGATATACATGAACTATTAGTTTGCAGTTTAGGAGATCATAGGCAGAAAAAGAAAAGCTACTTTTAGACAGTTATGTAACTTGATGCATAAGAAACTTTCCCCTAAGAGAAATGCAAATGTTGATAACAGAATCCAGTTAGTAAGGAAGGAATAACCAAGGCAACAGACACCTTTTAATCTAGAAATTCCATCATGGCATAGGTGGTGGCATTCCACTCTCCTCCTTATTGGCATGTCTTACACATTGGTTTTGGAGAGGTAGGTGAAGGGTTTGCTCTTTACGACTGTTTAAAGGCAGTCTCACTGTCACTAGCTGAGCCATTCAACCGCCACGTACAAAGCTGACAGCACCCATCTGATCTGCACAAACCAAAGCTCCTGTGTGTTCCAAGGCGGCCCCTGAAGCTGGCTACTTCTTTTCTGTCCCTTGAGTTCTGAGGAAACGAGTGAGGGGTTCCCATACAAAAATTAAATCAGACTTACCTGCACTGAATACAGGCTCCTTGGGTTTGCTGTGAAAATAAACCAAAAACAGTTTTTAAAGGGCACTGTGGGTGTTTAATCTCATTCACTTCAGACCCCACAGCCACGGCTGCAGTAGTCTGCCACACAAATGCTGCATAAGTTAGACATGTTAATAAGAAAAACGCAACCAATTTCACTACAAAAAGGAACACACATAAACAATCATAAACAATCTCATAGGTGCAAGAGACTGCACTCCTAACTTTATCACCAAACTTGGGCTTTTTATGAGTGCAAATAAGTGTTTCGGGGAGGAAAAAATGTGGCTAATCAAGATGGGAATGACCCTGTCTAAATGTGTAAAAAGGGTTGTTTTTATTCCCCACACTCTTCTGACAGATTATTTAAAGAACTTATTTAAAACTAGCACATTCCTGACAAAAGATTTTTTGGTGAGGCCTTTTAGAGCTCACCTCCTAAGCGGATTGCTGTTCTAGGAAGACAAGTAGGTGAGCATAAGGTAGAAAGAGGAGAGGGGAACACCAGGGTCTGGTGTTCTCAGCCATCTCTCAGGAGAGGTGGGGACACCCCTGCTGACTTCAGTCACCCTGGGCACCCACCATGAGCAGGTGAGACCACCCCATGGCAGTGCTTGGGAAACCAAACTCAGGAATCAGTCCAAGACAGACAGCTGCAGACAGACTAGACATTCCTAGGAGCAAGCACCCCACAGGAGAAACTTCCACGAGCGGTCCCTGGGGGCACAAGGAGAGGCAGCCGCCACTGCAGACCCACTACTTCCTGCCAGGGGCACTCCTCCCATGACACCATCTTTGGGGAGATGGTACCATCTCCACTCCAGACAGAGACAGGGAGACCCAGGGAGCTCAGGGAGGGGGGTGACCCCTTGATCTCAACTTTGACTCCAAAGTTCATGCTTCGCACCACTTAGCTTCCCTGACTTCCACCTGCTTTAAGATATAGAGCGAGACACAGGAAGTAAACGGACGTCACTGCTTTTACCATAGTGCCTTAAATGCTGCTAGGAGCACATATGCATTGTGTGCGTGCGTGTGTGTGTGTGTGTGTGTGTGTGTTTAAAACAAAAACTTGAGCAGATATATTCCTAATATTACTCCTCAATTTTTGACTTGAAACACAATGAAAAACAGCAGGAATAAAAACTATCCTTAATCTCATGATGTAGTAAATAATATTGTATATTAATATTCTTGATTTCCAGACAATTTCATGTAGCACATGGAGTGGGGCAGGGGAGCCTACTACTTTCCTGATGCTTTAGAAGTGGTTTACTTTGTTCAAACGTGTTTTAAGTAGTTTTATATTAAGTTTTAGCTTCCTACACTCTAAACTGTGGTCATTGAAAATACTACTATAAAGGCATGGCACAGCCTTTGAACCTAAAAGCCTGGGTCTTACATTGGCCTACAAGGCCCTATCCAATCTCCACTTAACCCCTGTATTCTTCCGAGCTCATCTCCCTTCACTATATCCCTGCTGTTCTGGGAACCTGGTCCAGCAGGCTCCGCGTCAGGCGCTGGCTCACGGTCCCTCCTGGACCGTCCTCCCCGAAGTCAGCCACTCTCAGGCCACTGCTTTAGCCGTGCTCCATACTGAACGTGCTCCATCACGTTCCCTGCTCCATACTGAAACTCTCCTCAGGCCCTGCTCGCCGCACCCCCCGCCCCTCCTGCTTTATTTTTCTCTACAGCACTTATTTGCCCCCTGCCTTCATTTTGTTTCTCCCACCAGGAGGCAATGCCACAGGGGCAGGGATCTTTCTGTTCATGACTGTATTCCCAGGGCCTTGGACAGCAGACAGCGGCTGCCCTGGTGTGAGGCCTGGAGCTCCTGTGGAATTCCTCTTGGTTCTCCATCTTCAGTCTTCAGCAGGCCCCCAGGATCTGTGCCTGGTGGGTGGTGGTGGGGTCTGCTCTCAGCAATCCTGCCTCTCCCTGGGGCACAGACAGCTGCTGCCTGGAACATGGTCTGGGGCTTGGTGTGCAGATGGAGTTTCTCTCTGTCCTCCAGGTCCCCAGACCTCACTAAACACCCATCCCTCAAAGGGCTCTCTCTCAGCTTTCCTCATCCTTCCTTCCGGGGTGGCCAGCTGCTGCCTGGCCCTTAGTTCAAGGCCCTGAGTGTGGAGAACGTCTCTCGGCTTTCCTCTTGGCGTGCCTCTGCCTCAGTTGGTCTCTCTCAGCCTCCTGTCCGGCTTCCAGTCCACCATGTACACTCACTGAGGTCCGGGGAAAAGCGGAGTGCGTGTGAGCAGGGCGAGGGTTCCCCTGTGCCAGAGCCCCTGAGGACTCTGAACTCTCCTGCCAGTCCACACTCAGCCTTTCCTAATTCTACAGCTCCAGGTGTTTTCCTACTCCCATCTACGAGGGCTCCCCTTTTCTTCCCGCCGCTCTGCCAAAGACAAAAGCAGCCACGGGGCCTGTCCCTCCTCAGAGGGGATTGCCACTTTTCAATAACATTCAGTTCATTATACCACTTTCCGTCCTCGGCTCCATGGTGGGCTTACACTAGCTATGATACTGTAGATACCTGAATTGTTCTCATTTTTAGGGTGGGAGTGACATTCTTGTCATTTTCTGTGTGCTAAGCAGAAGCAGAAGAAATCTTAACTCCAAATTTCACATATATTATTAGATTTACAGGCAGAAGGAGGTGAGAACAGAAGGAAAGCTAAGACAAAAGACTACGAGGCAAATCTAATTACAGAAACATAATCAAAGGGAAGCCAGGTATGGAATCAAAAGATAGGAAAACTATTTTTTTTTTATCATGACTTTGATCACAAAAGTAGAATGATGCAAAAGCTATGAACACAGAAATGAGAAATTCAGAACTTGCCCTAGAGACAGAAAAAAGCAATTATGAACTATGTTCTTCCTACAAAGAGAAAATCTGCAGGGGAATCTGAACTCTCCATACAGGGAAGCTCATGGACCTTTGACACTGAAGAACTGTAAGAGGAAGAATGAAAGATTTCTATTAACAGATAAGGTAGCAGAAATGTTAACAACTAAGGTCACTGAGAGAGGTATCAGGTGGTACTAAAATGCTTACATTTCTTTAAATCATGCTCTAAACAATGTATCACTTTGTGGTACGCTGTATTTAGAAAATAGACTACTGCTATGTTTTATTATTTTAGAAAGTTGAGTTTTTGTTGGAAAAACCCAGCATATTTGCTTTAGAACCCATTACTCCTGCCAATGCACCACTACCTGTCCTAAAAGGCAAGCCTGGGAGGAGGTAATTTCACTCATGCATGCAAATCTCAGAATATAAACCCATAAAACGATGATGAATCTTCTGAACAACTGATAGAAAGGCAAACCCACAGATGTGCAGTGATAAGCAGAAGAGAACATTAAAGCCACTGTGGCCTCTCCACAAAGTCTGTTGACGGGAGTCATGTGCAGAAAGTGCATTTTCTAGAATGCACAGCCACTCGAATTGAGAGTGCGTCCTTCAGACCCAGCACTATTTGAAACCCGCTTGGGCGGTGAATTCACTTGGAGTGGGAGATGATCGCTTCTCAAGGTGTTATGTAATTCATCTCTGATTCCCCATTTCTTGATGTGAGCTCGATGGAAAAAATTAAGTGGGTGACTTAACATCCCCTCAACAGCTGGGCTGTGGCTCCATGGTGGGGGGTGTGTGTCGGTGGGGAGAATGCCCAGGCCTGTCCTAGGAAGGGTGAAGGAGCACCAGCTGCAGAATGAGGCTTCATTCATCCCTTGCCCAGTGTGGAGTCAATCAAGATGTCCTGCACCTGCCTCTGAAGCCAATGACAGAACTAAGCCCGGAGGAGAGAAAGGATTTCTCCTCTGGTGAACAAACTCGCAGCGCTTGGCTATTCTGGTGTTAAGTTGTGGCCAATGTCTCCGAGACGAACTCCAGTGCAGTTCTTACTGCTTATAAGGAGATTTGTTGAAAGAGCTTGGCTGTATGCTCCCTTGAGCTGCATGGTTCAAGAGCTGATGTAAGATATAAGCAGTCATGAGGGCTCACGGAGGATGAGGTACACTTGAATCTTCACCAGACCAGCAGCTGTATGGGGAGATGGCAGGAGAACACTAGACATCTGCCCCAAGGAAAAATTCCTGCCCTGAGCTGGGAGGCTCACACCAAGACAGCAGTGCAGTCAACACCGCAGAGATAGCTGTGAACACGTATGTCAAAATTCAAATCCCTGAATGTGCTCACTGTGGACTTGGGGCACAAGGATGGTCTGAGTGGTTGGTTTTTACTTATCTGATAAAGCTCCTGTTTGCTGCACCGTAGACTGGTATTTACAAGGAGAGTCCAGTGGACAACGTGTCCAGGCTGCAACTCAACAGATGTGCCTCTCCTCTGTGGGCAACTGCTCTTAGCTCTTTCATCTACATTAACTAACCTAACCCCATGTTCCTGAAAGAGGGCTCTGAGGCCAGATCCTGCAGGTCTTTTGACACGTGGTGACATGTGTGAAAGTCCTGGGCAAATATGATCAGAGTGGAACTAATAGGAGCCACATGCTGTTTGAGCAGAGATACTTGCTTTTGAAAATGATTAATAAGACTTGATAGAGAAAGAATCCATTCCGAAGTCAAACATGCGATTTCTCTAAAATTTATTCATCCAGAACAAGTTTGGCTCTTGGAATAACATGACTTCTTTTTATTTTTTGAGACAGGGTCTGGCTCTGTCACACAGGCTGGAGTGCAGTGGTGTGATCTCGGCTCACTGCAACCTCTGCCTCCTGGGCTCAAGCCATCCTCTCACCTCAGCCTCCCAAGTATCTGGGACTACAGGCATATGCCACCAAACCCGGCTAATGTTTCTAATGTTTAGATTTTTTTTTGTAGAGACAGGGTTCCACTATGTTGTCCAGGCTGGTGTCAAACTCCCGGGCTCAAATGATCTGCCTGACTTGGCCTCCCAAAGTGCTGGGATTCCAGGTGTGAGACACTGGGCTCGGCCACACGATTGTTTTTAAAAACGACTTCACGTGATGAAATAAAGTTCCTGCTGGAAGCCAGAATACTCTACCATGGAAATAATGACTCTATAAAAATTGTCCTTAAGCAGCTTTTTATTAGAAATAGGGTCATTTAAGAACCATCTATTCAAAATGTTTAAAAGTTGCTGGAGACTTTACTGGCGACAAAAGCGACTGCTTCATAGACATTTCCAACCAATACTTCCAGCTTAACATGGTGGAAGGAGAACACATTTTGAGGCCAGCTGGATCTGTGCTCTAGGACTTGGGTGAGGGGCTTCGCCTCTACCAGCTTAATATCCTTAAACTAAAAATGGGAATAAAACCACTGTGAGGAACAGGTTATTGGCACGATTAAATAAGATGTGTTACAATGCGTCCAACATGTGTTATTAATTAATATGGCTTCCCTCTTCCTCCTCTTTTCACTGCAAAAATCTTTGTATTTCCAGACTCCTCACCTATCAGTCTCAAAACTAAAACAATATGAAGAATATTAGCACTTATTATTTTGAAATTTATTAAAACATAAATGACCCCATGGCTTGAAGAGTGAAACATTTTTTTCAGTAAAAAGATGCTTAAGTCTCTTATCTTCCAGTGTAAAATGTAGCGTTAAAATTGTCTACCCATAGGTGGTGCTGTTTACATAGTTCTTGAATAGCTGTGGCTTTGAAGTGAAATGCAGTCATGGGCCAGACACAGGGGTGTTACTGTCAATGAGGGACCACAGAGATGTCCGTGGTCCCACAAAATTATAATACTGTATTTTTACAGTATCTTTTCTATGTTTAGATACACCAATATTTAACACTGTGTTACCACTGCCTGTAGTATTCCCTACAGTCACGTGCTGTACAGGTCTGTAGCCCAGGAGCAGCAGGGCTAGACCATCAGGATGGACCATGAAGTTTTCTGTAAACACACATTCTACGATGTTCACACAATGAGGAAACACCTAACGATGCATTTCTCAGAACGTGCCTGTCATTAAGCGATGCCTGGCCATATACAATATCCTTCCATCCATTCAACAAAGTTACTGAGCATTCACGTTCGCCAGGCACTGTGCAAAGTCTAGAGAATGGCACGGCCTGGGCCCCCAGAGCCTAAGGGAGGGCAAGGGGTGTGTGCAGTGTGGTGGAGGGAGGAGAGCTACAGAGTCACAGATAAAGTTAACAGGCAGTTACAACACCATCTGAAAAGCATTGCTCTCAGAATAGAGGGCCGGGGGAGGCTCCCAGAAAAAAGAGGATCCTGAGTTGGGTCTCGAAGGATGAGCTGGAGTTCATCAAACACAGTCACCTTCCCTCCTCCCACCCCCAGTTCCAGATACATCCGCCTGTCACTTGGGAGAGGGAAAAACCCCTCCCCCTCCTAAGTGCTAGAAGGTGTTTGCCTCAGAACAATTCATTAAGCTACGAATTTGCTGGTGTGGTTTTCTACATCTGTGCTTTATTTTATGATAAAGTAAAAAGAATTTTCTAAATATGCTATCTTCTTACTTAGGTCGGCATTTCTTTAATGAGGTCTGGGCTTGATCGCCTATTCATGCGTTAAGGGCCACTGGTATTTCCTTCTCAGTGAGCGCCTGTGCAGACCCTTCACCATTTTTCTATTCCATGGATTATCTTGTTCTCCCATTTGTGAGTCCTTTGTGAATTAAGCAAAGTGGCCCTGCAGGCATTGTGCCACTGACATTTGTTAGGAGAATGAGTCTTTCTGTGCGGCTCCTTCCCGCTCCCCGCCATGCCTTGGACTACGCTCTGTACACAGCAGGTGACCCGTAAGTCCAGACAGCAGCGGAACTGAAAGAGCAAGGTGAGAACGATTTTCAGAATTTCTGATTCCTCACTTCTCAGGCTGGGATAAAGGCAGAAACAAGAGCTGGGGAATTACAAGACATCCCCAAGAAAAAAGGCCCTGCAAGCAGGGGAGTGGGAGGGACACAAGTGTGCAGGCCTCAACTCCAATAAATAGTCTGGGATGCAGACGCGGCACTCACAGCTGCCACCGTGACGGGCTGACCGCGGACCACCTCTGCACTGAGGCTCCTCTGCATAAGATCTTAGGCACCCTGTGAGGCAGGTACCACTTTTACTGCTACTGAGGAAAACCCCAAAGAGATTAAGTCACTTGTTCACAATGACAAAGCAAAGTGGCAGAGTTGGGATTAACACTTGGTTGTGGCAATAAAGGCCCATCATTTTAACCTTCTTTTGTTATAGTGATCAGGGCAACAAGATTCATTCGATAAATGCTTGTGGAGCACCTACTGTGTGCTGGGCATTGTTGTAGATGGCGGCCTGGTCTGAGTGGATTAGTGAAACTTGTTCGGTACTTACATGTCCAACTAAAGTACTTCGGGCTGGAAACACGATGAACCACGTCTAAAATAACACTGCAAGAGTGTATTTATTCACACAAAGACATGCTCATACAGCAAATGAAGAAGGGATCACAAAATAGGCACAAGAATGGCATTTATGTCAAAATTACACACTACACTCATAGAGCACCCTGCAAATAAAAGTCCACGTGGAAATGTAATGACTGTTGGCTGTGAGTTTGCTGCGTGGTGAGACTGCAGGTGATTTTCATTTCTTCCTTCTTGTGCATCTAGTTTTTTTTTTTTGAGAAAGGGTCTCACTCCCATTGCCCAGTCTGGAGTACAGTGGTACGATCACGGCTCACTGTAGTCTCAACCTCCCAGGCTTGAGCAATCCTCCCATCTCAGCCTCTCAAACAGGTGGGACTACAGGTATGCGCCACCAAGCCCAGCTAATTTCTGTATTTTTTTGTAGAGATGGGGTCTTGCCATGCTGTCCAGGCTGGTCTTGAACTCCCGGGCTCAAGTGCTCCACCCGCCTCAGCCTCCCAAAGTGCTAGGATTATAGGAGTAGGCCACCACACCCGGCCTAGATTTTCTAAAACAAGTTACTTGTATAATAAATACATGCCCTCAAAAAAGGAAAAAATCTTGCTGGGGAAAAGTGAGCAATGTGTTGGAGAGGCATGGGTGTCAGGGCACAAGAGGGAATGAGGAGCTGGCGGATGAAGGGCCCGGAGCCCCAGCCAAGGAGTAATGTTGAGCTGACGGCAGCAGTGAGCAGCAGTGAGCAGCAGTGATGCCATCGTAAAGGAAAAACAACTTTGCGCCCTGAAGAACCCTGAGGTGAAATAGTCAGAAGACAATTTTACCAAATGCTAGAGCTTTAGAGAGGACAGGCACTCAAGGTGTCCAGCCCAGGGGTTCTCGACTTGACAGCTGTGATATGGGGCTGTCTGATCCTGGGGTTGAGGGGGCACAATACAAAAGGGCACCACACCTAACATGTCGACGTCTTCACTATGTTGAGGTGTTTTTTTTAATGTTTGTTGACTCCAAAGATGGGCAGTTTATATCACACTTGTCCAACCCACAGCCCACAGGCCACATGCGGCCCAGGATGACTTTGAATGTGGCCCAACACACATTTGTAAACTTTCTTAAAACATGAGATGTTTTTGGCAATTTTTTTTTTTTTGGCTCATCAGCTATCAATAGTGTTTGTGTATTTTATGTGTGGCCCAAGACAATTCTTTTAATCTGGGGAAGCCGAAAGTCCAGGGACACCCCTGATTTATATGTATGTGACAGCAAAGTTTCTAACACATGACTGAAACATCCTTACTCTAACAAAATCAACTCATTTCAACAACTTCTCAGTAAAGCTGAAACAGCGTCTTGCTTATAAAGTTGACATAGCTCATTCCCCTAAGACTTAACAAAAGGGGAACCAGTTTGATAATTGAAACGCTTTATCAATCTAGCAACATCTAACATGAACTGTGCTTCTAAATAAGCAGCCAATTTTCTATTGGGGATAAAATACTTTTTTAATTGAAAAATATCTCTATCAGATTAGTTTACTGGCTACATTTTACAAGCCTTCCATCACAATGTTATTGCCAATTCCCTATTTAAATGTCGTATTTCATGATGACATGAATCACTATGTAATTAATACTCATTTATCATCAATAGTACATAAAGTAAAATATTATCATATATTGCTTTTGTTTATAATAGAGGTTTTATTGATGCAAAGATTAAATGCTGTTAAATTTTGTGGCTTGTTACAAAGTATTTGAAAAAGTTAAACATTCTAAGATAAAGGTCTTCCTTATCACAAGAAAGACTCCAATCTAGTGACCGTTTGTAAAGAAAATGAAACATGGGAGCAAGAAGACTGAAACCATCATAAACAATACAGTTTTGGCTGGGCGCGTGCCTCACACCTGTAATCCCGGCACTTCGGGAGGCCGAGGAGGGTGGATCACGAGGTCAAGGGCTCGAGACCATCCTGGCCAACATGGTGAAACTCCGTCTCTACTAAAAATACAAAACTTAGCTGGGCATGGTGGCACACACCTGTAGTCCCAGCTACTAAGGAGGCTGAGGCATGAGAATTGCATGAACCCAAGAGGCAGAGGTTGCAGTGACCCAAGATTGTGCCGCTGCACTCCAGCCTGGAGACAGAGTAAGACTCTATCTCAAACAAAAGAAAAAGAAAAAGAAAAAGAATATAGTTTTATGAAAGCAAAACGTGTAATTACTTTAAAATAAAGTATCTCGGAAAAGGTTAACGTTTAGGACTTCACAAACACTGTTATTTGTGTTCAATAGTAAGATTTGTATAATTTATACAGAATGGCTTTCTATCTACTGTAATTATTATTATTGAGAAATATATGTGCTGAGATGGAACCATTTTTCTGAAGTAAAGGGAGCCTTTTTCTCATTTGCGCCTAAGTGCCATATGTGCTAACGACAGCTTTGCACATGGCGTGTGAGAAACTGTGAGCTTTATGGCTAATAATCTGTCACGGCTGCAAGTTAAAGCACTGCCTGTGTGAATGATTTGCTTCTTCTACAAAGCAGCACAGGGTGGAAGCCATCCCTATGACGTCAGCACTCTCACTCACGTGCACCCTAACGAGCCTTCCTGAGTGGAAGAGAAGGGGGCTCCGGAACAGCGGGCAGGCTGGGATCGCACGCAGCCCACAGACCAGTTCCCGCCCGACGCCTTATTTAAGAACTGTAAGCATCACGAGGATTTACAATACTTTATCTCCCCCAACTATGTTAGACACAAGTGCAACGCGGATTGTGACAAAATCTAACACTTTCATCTCACAAATGAGGAAAATAAAAAGGGAGGGATTGTAGAAAATCTCACCGATTACTTTCCTCTGCTCCACACAAGCCTGTCTTTATAACAACCATCACAGCGATGATGACCATTTACTGAGTGCCAAGCTCTATGCTGGGTATTTTCCTACAAGTTAGCTCATTTATAAGATTCAAGGGAATTAGGTATAAAATCTCTAATTTGCAGAGGAAAAAATTGAGCTTGGAGACGTTAAGGCAGAACTGGATACACACCCAGACCTTTCTTTTACTGCAGAGCCTCTGCCCTTTCCACCATGTCTTGCTGCCTACACGAATCCAACAAGGGCAATCTTTTAAATCACAGGACAGCCTGCAGGAACAATGGACACGTCGAGTGAACGATGGGGAAGAGGCATGCCATCTTGAGTCCACTGAATGCAGTCATGTTTAAAAACAGAAATTACGTGGGGGCCCACCTCCCTACTCCTTTCCTTCCCCGTGTCCCATCCTCGAGAGTGGCGTTTCTCAGCAAGACTCTAGCTCTGCTTTGGTGCTAGGGTCAAAGCAGCCTAAGCATGGGGCTGCACACGTGGGAATACAGAGAAAGAAAGGCGGGAAGGGGTCACGCAGCCACTGAATTACCAGCTTGACCTTCACTTCTACCGCATCTTAGCTGCTTCTTTCTGAGTTACCACAGCACTTACTCCCATGCGTCCCTGTCAGGAACAGCAATTGCCGAAGAGGAGACAGTGACTGTCTCTGAAAGCCCTTCGGTGCACCATGCGCGAAACTCGGCCAGTTCTGCGCTCTGCTCGCCTCAACCACGCCTGGGTTCTAACGAGACACAGAATTTCTTTTTAAATGGACATGTTTAGTTGCCTGAATTAGTTTGGGAACATGATTAGTAAATTTTCCCAGTCCCTCATTTCCAAATCAAAATTTCCTACTGTGGCGTTTTTCAAAAATCTCTTTGTAAATATCTTCTGTGGAAATATTTACCCAGCACATTTACCAAAGCCATAGGATTTTAAAGATAAAACGGATCTGGAGTTTACACAATGCAGATTCTTTTTGGAAATTCTTAATAAAAATCAGATGTGCAGAGGAGGAGCCAAGTCTCTAAGAACTGCCAAGATCTAGACATTTCAGGTCAACTTCCGAGCTTACCCTGAATTCAAAGCAGCTTTGGGCTGCGCTGCGCCTCCCACTAACTCACACTCTGTTGCCATTGTAACCACTTGGCCTCATTTCCAAGGTATTATCACCCCATTAGCATAATCTTCTGATAAGAAGTACTAATAGTCTAAATGAGAAGAAGACAGAACCCATGTTAATGGTTTTTTAAATTGTTAATTGACCGTGGACCTGACCTGCTATAGATATGAGAAGTGTCTCTATGTTTTCTACAACAGACATCTTTTAGGAATAAAACTGAAAAAGAGTTTAAGCTTCCTTTATAGGACTGAATCACCATGGATTTACAAACTTGGAATTTTTACAGCCTGTGGGTTGGAGTCGATTGCTTTATGACTAAGCCTTCTCCTGACATGAACATTTGGGGAAAAAAACACATGCTTAGCCTCTGAAGCTGAAATTCCTTCCTAAGCTTTACTAAACAGAGAGAATAAAATTAAAGTACAGTGTTTAAAAAGTGAGAACAAAGTACAATGTTAGGTAAAAATACATAGAGAAACTGGATTTTCTTTACAGAGTACATTATATAGATATAAATGTATTATGTAGACACAAAACAAGCTGCTAAAATGCCAAAAAGCAGCATTCAGGAATAAAATGTTAGTATGAGTTTCACCAATACTTATCATAATCCATTACAAACTAACCTCATAGACAAATTCAAAATTTGGAGTCCATGTATTTCACGAAACCATTAAGAAAAATGGTTCACATTTCTGGTGTTAGCATCAATATTAAACATAGCCTCTGATAAATCATAAAATTACAACTTTTCAGCCACTCTGTCTCAGAAAATACTGCTGACAAACTTAAAGCAGTCCATTAAAATGAACTTTAAAAGGTCAGGAGAGTGTACTAGAAATAGAAGGTGCTCACATAGAAATTCAGAATGGCTTCCCCAGTTCCAGGTACTTGGTACTAAGAAATTCTCAGGAACTACTTATGTCTACATGAGAGTGCTGGGAATCTGAGTGACAGTTTTTCTACCTGCGCAGTAGTTTGTGTGAACTGTGCCTGGCAGCTGCCCTCAAATGGCTGTTTGATTAGTGCCTACAAATATCTGAGGAGAAGGTCTTCTTCTCCAAGAGTGCTCCTAGCTTGATGGAATATGAGGGGATCTTCTGACTCCTCTCTGGGGACAAGCGGTGCTAAAATATCTGAACAGCAGGAACCAAGAGATAAGACGTCCTTACCTTTCACTGTTCTTTTTGCCACTAGAAGAGCTGCTGGTAGAGCCTGTGCGATTCCGGTTTCCTTTGGAATCCCCATTGCTTTCTCTTCGACCCCCAGGAGATACTCGTTCAGAAGAGCTGGTCCTCTTGATGTTACTAAGGGTGGAATGTAAGTGACAGTGAACTCCTTAATATCGTGATTTTATTTTATTGCGATGCATACAAATACATACATAGAACATCATCCTTCCACGTGGATATTCAAAAGATAGGCCTAGCTACGGAGATCAAAAAGCTTTTCAGAGTGTCACATGGAATAACACCTCTGCTCTCTGCCTCTGTACTGAGGCCACTAGTACAGTTCACAGTCATGGAGGAAACAGACATTAAGACTTCAACAGTACCGTGTGAGAGCACTCCAGGGCCTTCCAGGGAGGCAATCCTGCCCCTGAGCAGGCTTCACTCTCCTGGGATGTCCAATCTTTTGGTTTCTGTGGGCCACATTGGAAGAAGAAGAATGAATTGTCTTGGGCCACACATAAAATATACTAATGCTAGCGACAGCGGATGAATTAAACACAAAAAAAAACTTGCAAAAAAAATAGAGTATTAAGAAAGTTTACAAATTTATGTTGGGCCACATTCAAAGCCGTCCTGAGCCACATACGGCCCATGGGCCGGCAGGCTGGACAAGCTTGGCCTAGATGGTGCTGTGCAACCCAGGGGGATGGTGCCCCCAGGAGACATCTGGCCATGTCTGGAGACATCCTTCTGCTGCCACAGCTGGGGAGGGACTGCTACTGGCATGTAGTGGGTGGAGACCAGGGGTGCTGCTAAAAATCCTACGCAGCCCGGGATGGCCCCTCCACAAAGTATCACCTGGCCCAGACGTCAACAGTGCTGATGCTGAAGAAATCTGGCCTAAAGGCACGCGTGGGACAAATGCTAACAGGATGCCACAGGTAATGACAGAAATGTTCCACCCTATGCAAGATGCCTTCGTTTGGAGGTGGTGTCCATGTAAGTGGCCAACTTCGTTCGTAGGACAAGAGTGACTAGAGTGCTCGGAGGCCTGGGAAGGCAGCCTGGGGAAGGCTTCCTGAAGACTGCGAATTTCCAGGAAAGATCAAATGGCTTGAATGTGTTGTTACGACACAGACGGAAAGAGCCTGCTCTAGGAGAGGGGATCTCCAATACACAGGGGATTCGCAGGCATGAGGGGTAAGCCAGAGCCCAGGCACGGAGTGGAGGCTGATTGTCCCCCTCTCAGAGCACACTATGGACTGTTTGTGTCCCCCAAATTCATGTGTAGAAACCCTAACCCTCAATGTGATGGAGTTAGGGGGTGGGGCCTTTGGGAGGTGATGAAGTCAGCAGGGTGGATCCCTCATGAGTGGAATTAGTGTCCTTATGGAAGAGGCCCAGAGAGCTCTCTTACCCTCTCCACCATGTGAGAAGATGGCCGCCTGCAACCTGGAAGACAGCCCTCCTCAGAACCCGACCACGCTGGTCCCCTTGGTCTCGGACTCCCAGCCTCCAGGATGGTGGGACATATATTTCTGCTGTTTATACGCTTCCCAGTCTATGGACTTTGTTACAGCAACCCAAACTCACTAAGACAGAGCACATAACTGTAGTATAGGTATCTCTGTATATATTTTATAATCGTCATCATTAGTCCACACATTTCTTGAGATCTTATCTCATTTATCATTTTCGCATGCTTTGCAGAGCCTCACACAAAAGTTTGGTGCACACTTATTAAATGAAAGGATGAAATAAATGGAAGTATCACACAGTGACCCTGTCACCAGAAGAGACACAAACTGCTTTAAGGCAGCACCTGCTCTGTAAGCAAAAAAGAAGGGGGGGAGGGGCAGGCGAGGGGCCAGGGCTCTGGGAACAGGCACAGACTTGGGTGGTTCTGGTCTTGACACTTGGAACTGGAGGTGTGGGTGGGTGAGAATACAAGCCTGCAACACCCGAGACAGCTCAGGACAGGCCTTGTCCATCTGGCGGGTGCTGAGCCACGGATGCAGAGGAAATCACGGAGGGAGGAGGTCACCAAGGACGGAAGAGCCCCGGGAAAACTAATGTTTAAAGACGTGGGCTGAGAAGCTACCGCAGGAGTCAGAGGTAGCAGCGACACCAGGAGAGAAGGAGTGGTGCGCAGAAGCTAGCGCAGGACTCGGTACGTGTGCTGGTGCTGCACAGAGGAGGGGGTGAGCCCCGGGAAGTGGGGAGTCTCAGGCGTCTCCAGTGGGCACAGCTTCAGTGAAGGGTGCACGGGAACCAGATCTCAACAAGGAGCACGAAGGAACTGAGGAACTTAACACAGCCAACACCTCTGCTCCTGCACTGAAGCTCAATGTCCTCCCTCCTCATAAGGAAATGACAAACCTCCCATCTAGGCAGTTCCTGCCTGGTGCTGGCTGCTCTCCTTCTTGGTAGCCAGTGACTCTCTCCTCTCTTCCTACCTTCCCCTCTCTGTCTCCTCTGTCTATACCCTCCTTAGCCCAACTTGCAGTCCTCCTTCCTTTGCAACTTCCAGTGGCTCAGTTAGTAATCTCCGAGCAGGTTTTTCAAAACCCTCACGGTATGTTGGCTTTGAAAATCACCTCGCTCTCAGGGTGATTATCTGAATACACTTTCCACATAGTCTTTTTGGTAACTGGGGAACCCTTGAGTGGACAGTGCCAGAATCTTACAACTGCAATCAGCAGGGTGTGCCTTAAG
Source organism: Macaca fascicularis (assembly GCF_037993035.2). NCBI lineage: Eukaryota > Metazoa > Chordata > Mammalia > Primates > Cercopithecidae > Macaca > Macaca fascicularis. The sequence continues at coordinate 167,962,209 of NC_088381.1, read as the reverse complement.
GTCAAAATGTGCGTTTTGAGAATGCTCAATTTGGGGACAAGGAAATTACAGATTTTAAGCGAGCATTACATTTCTGAAATTTGGGATTAAAGTCTAAAAATTACAGGAGCCTTTGTGCTTCAAGTTCAAGATGTTTCCCTGACGACAAACACCAAGCAAATTTGACTTAGCAGGATTATTCTCCGCCCAGTCTTTAGCACACTTTGCCCTGACCAGCTGCCGGGGCCCTGGGAGATTTTGCAGCCGCAAGAAGAGCCCAGAGCTCGGCCTCTGGGGCGTCCTTGTGGGAGTTCATGGCAAGTTCACAGCAAGTTCGAGAACTGTATAAAACACCCTTAAAGAGCTGAAAAACCACAACTGTTCATCAACTACAGCAAACAATACCTGATTTTCTAACAATTAACCCCCAACCTGGTGGCTGGAAGGGTTCATGGGGGTGCCAGTGATGAAAACTGCAGCAGCAGCCACAGTTAACATTTAAGGAGTTCTCTGGACTTTTACATATACTGTATTATTTAATTAAAACCTCACAAATCCCAGCAGCAATATCATTATCCTCATTTTACAGATGAAGAACCAAATTCAGGAGTGTGAAGCAACTTGTCTGGGGTTACAGCAAGTGGTGGGGCTGGTGACTTCAACCCTGTGTTCTCTCTATTAGGCCCCTAATCAACACCACCTGCAATTTATGAATGTCAAAGTATACTAGTTTTGGAGGACCAGATGAGCATCTAAAAAAGCAAAAAATGTCAATGATTAATATAGTTACATGATTGACGACTTGATGAATGGTAGGCACTGGACAAGACCTTGGAGCTACTATGTTAAAACAAAGATGGAAACAGTGGAAGGAACAGCCATGGTGACAAAGTAAATCTAAGTTCCCCTCACCTTGGTGTCGATCTATTCAGTTTGCAAGCATTGAGAAGACTCACAGATCTGTTTAATCTACGTATAAGAGGCACAGAAACAAAGCAGAATAAACGTGAGTGCAATTAATAAAAGTGTGGAAAAATACTTTGATAAGCTTCAGTAAATTGCAGGACGCACACATCAAAACTGAAAAACATTTTGGTTCGCATATATAGATGTGGATATAATCCATCACAACTCTTCCAAGATATTTGTCATTCCCATATTTGCATTAAAATGTTAAACTTTAAAAAAAAAACTTACTGTTGTCCCAGACGTAGAATAAAAAACAAGACATTTCCTTTTGAGAACCAACGGCTCTTGTGAATTAAAGAGGATTTACTAGGACTCAAAGTGAAGGACAGAAAATAAAGCTTGAAGACAAGACATTTGCGGTAACAAGGGCAGCCAGAGAGAGCAATACTGTACACTCACTGCAGGAAGCCTCCTCAAATAACCAGCAGGGAATATCAAAGAAGCTATGTTCCCTCTGGACGGCGAGTGAAAAATAATGCTCTTTATTTTGAAAGTGGTAGAAGTACAGGCTTGTGAGAGACTGCGCAATAATGCAGTACATTTTCTAGTGCTTAAGGCAAGTATTTCTGGTGTAGAAATGCATTAGACATCACCATTACTTTGTTTTCCCTTCTGCTCTCTGCCCGCACACCCAAACCTGCAACCTTCTAAGTTATGAAAATAAATGGTTCTTTACATTACATTACGTATGCATTCAACAATTTGTGCCAATTAACACTTTAGACATAATAAAATTTCTGCAAAGAGACTGGTGACCATAAGAAAAACAGATGTCTTTCTTCTTACGGTTAATAGGAATTCTAAGCATAAGAACCTACAATTAGGTTTTCCTTCATCATGTGATTGGGAATCAAAAATTGGTTTTCCAAAATTTTGCAAAAGTATCCCAAACTTTTACAACCAAAACAGAAATCTGACAGGCAGCTCTTAAGTGTGACCAGAGATTTTCTGATGATTTCATTTGTCCCGACAGCTGGGGCGACTAACACTGGATAAAAGCAGTGAACTGCTCAACAAACACTTACTAGGCATCGACCAACCACTGTGCGCTATGCTGAGTGCTGGAGGGTCCACAGGGGACTAGGACCCACCTGGCTTTTGTCCCTCAAATTACGAGATAATTCTGACAGACTGAGATGACGCATTTCAATAATTAAATTAACAAATGCTCATATCTTTCACTGTCTAAAAACTGATCTTTGGCAAAATCCAAGTTATTTTTCAGGAAGGCTAGTGGTCTTGGAGAATCTTAGAGAATTCTATATACACAAGTCTTTTTTTCTACAATACAAAGTCAGCTCAAGCTAGTGGGGAGAACCATATCACTTCTGATAATGGGACACGTCCCACGGGTCTTCCTTTGTTCAACAGGACAATACTTCCACCTCTATTTTGCTACTGAGAACAGACTCAAACATGGATTTATCACCTACGTTTCAGTTCATCTGAATAACAGAGAAATACATTAGAAATAATTCTTAAAAATCAACTGAAGCCAGATTTTGGCTTTCTGTTCTTCAAATCACGCTATGTCCCCAGCACTGACTTCAGTGCAATTACAAATGCTGTGCTTCTAACAAGTGGAACTATTTTTCCAAAGGACTATTGGCTGTTTGTTTGGAAGCAAGAGATATTTACCATTCTATCTCACATTTGTCACAGAGCATTTTTAAAATAACGCTTTTTGTACCAGTTTTGTTCTTTTGATCTCTGTTCACATAGCTTGGCCTATTGTCATGCTCTACTTATGAGCCCAGAGAACAGTGATTGTCTCTTTCTTGAGCCAGTAGAAATGTTACTCCATTGTCAGCCTCCGCATCCCCACTGAGCAAGGTATGACCTACAATGTCTTCTCTGGATTTTCTGCCTTTTTTCCTTTGCCTAATGGAAACAAAGCTTTTCCCAAGGATTCCAAATCAAGCCCTCAATCGAAGTCTTAATTGGCAACACAAAGCACAACCGCTGGGCACTGGACTATTTCCAAAGGGGATTTTGTTCCTAAGCACCAGGCTGAAAAACCCCCAGAGAAAAGAAAACAAACATATACCCATCCACACACCACAGATGCCCCGACTCATTTAATTTGGAACTCTGATTACAGAAAAATTCCTACCTGATTGTAAACAGATTTGAAATGACTTGGAAGTTATTTTAATCCTAATATTCAGAATGCCCAGCCTGCTTCTGTTTTCAAAATTCTCTCCTAATGAGAGATCTACAGGAACTTTACCGCGGAGTAGCAATTAGATGCTACTGTTCTTATTTCCAGCTTCCAAATGGAAGGGAACTCCCATCCACTGAAGCCCATAAAAGCCAGAAACGAACCAAAATACATGAATCACTACGCTTTCACTCAAAACCCAGAGTCTTGAACACTCAGTCTAGAAAACTATGTATTTCTAGTTGGCAGCTATATGCTGACCACAGCTTATTAGAGTAATCAAATGGATATTCTGTAAATTATAAGGAAAAGTCTACAGAGGCCTTAGAATGTTTCTGGGAGGGTTACCATTTAAATGCGAGTACACAAATGTACACACTTAAAAATAACATGATGGCTACTATCATAATTTTTCACGTGTCCGTTCGTTCCTTTCTGTCTTGCTCCCTTCCTCCCTCCCTTCTTTACTAAGATAAAATTGCTGAGAGTAATCGCCACCTATGAGCCCTTTCACATCTGGCTGAAATGTAGGGGTGTAAGACCCAGGCCTCTGTTCATAGCCCGGACTTGTTTCTTTACTTGCTGTTTGGCCCCGGCGCCCCCTTATCAACATCAGACTTCCAATCTGAGAAATCTCTGCTGAGAGTCACCCTCACTCCTGACGGCTGCTCCTGCTCCCACAAATAGTACACGGACAGGATGGGACATAAAAGAAGGATGATTTGCAAGCAGTCATTATAGCAAGCATTTTCCTTCGGCAGATGTCAGGGGTGACCTGGAAATCTGTGCAGGAAGCAGCCGAGCACAATGGAAGGCACACAGGCTTTGGATCCAGACAGCCCAGGCCACGTTCCCCACGCTCCAGCCACACGACCCTGCCACTGCTTCATCAGGGTTTGTGTGCTACTCTAAACCCTTCATTGTCATTTCAACAGGGTTCACAGCATCTTCTCTCGGAGTAGATCCCATCTCAAGAAACTACTATTTTGGCAGTAATTCCTCACCCATTAAAGTTTTATCAGGAGATTGTAGCAACTCAGTCCTATCCTCAGGCTGCACTTCGAATCCTAGTTCTCTTGCTATTTCCAGCATATTTGCAGTGGCTTTCTCCAGTGAAGTCTTGAACTGCCTCAGAGCCATCCATTAGGGCTGAAATCATTTTCTTCCCATTCATCTTGTGTTCATGTTGAGATTTTGGCCTCCTCCCATGAATCACAAATGTTCTTTTTTTTTTTTTTTTTCTTTTGAGACAGGGTCTCACTCCGTTGCCCAGGTTGGAGTGCAGTAGCACAAACATGGCTCACTGCAGTCTCAAACTCCCGGACTCAAGCAATCCTCCTGCCTCAAATTCCCAAAGTGCTGGGATTACAGGTATGAGCCACTGTGCCTGGTCCCACAAATGTTCTTAAAGGCATTTAGAATGTTGAATCCTTTCTAGAAGGTTTTCAATTGACATTGCCCAGATCTATTAGAGCAATCACTATCAATGGCAGCAATAGCCTTGCCAGGTGTGGGGGCTCACGTCTGTAATCCCAGCACTTTGGGAGGCCAAGGAGGGTGGATCATGAGGTCAAGAGATCGAGATCATCCTGGCCAACATGGCAAAACCCTGTCTCTACTAAAAATACAAAAAAATTAACTAGATATGGTGGTGTGCACCTGTAATCCCAGCTACTCGGGAGGCTGAGGTAGGAGAATCACTTGAACCCAGAGGCAGAGGTTGCAGTGAGCCAGGATCACACCACTGCACTCCAGCCTGGGAGACAGAGCAAGACTCTGTCTCAAAAAAAAAAAAAAAAGTATTTCCTAAATAATAAAACTTGACAGTTGAAATTACTCCTTGATCCAAGGGCTGCAGAATGCATGTTGTGTGAGTTGGCATAAAAACATTAATTTCCTTGTACCGCTCCATCGGAGCTCCTGGGTGACTAGGTACACTGTAAGTGAATGGTAATATTTGGAAAGGAAGCTTTTTCTTCTGAGCAGTAGGCCTCAACAATGGGCTCAAAATATTCAGTACATCATATTGCTGTAATAGATGTGCTGTCATCTAGGTTTTCTTCCATTTACAGAGCACAGGCAGAAGAGATTTAGCATCACTCTTAAGGGCCCTAGGATTTTTGGAAAGATAAATGAGCACTGACTCCAATTTAAAGTCACCAGCCACATCGGGCTCTAACAAGAGTCTGTCTCTGCTCTGAAGCTTTGAAGCCAGGTATTGACTTCTCATATAAAAGTCCTAGATGGCATCTTCCTCCAATATAAGGCCGTTTTGTCTACACTGAAAATGTGTTGTTGTTGTTGCTTTTTTTTTTTCTTTTTTTTTTGAGACAGAGCTTCGCTCTTTTTGCCCAGGCTGGTGCGATCTCGGCTCACTGCAACCTCCGCCTCCTGGGTTCAAGCAATTCTCCTGCCTCAGCCTCCCAAGGAGCTGGGATTACAGGTGCCCGCCACCACGCCAGCTAATTTTTTGTATTTTTAGTAGAGACGGGTTTCACCATGTTGGCCAGTATGGTCTCGATCTCTTGACCTCGTGATCTGCCCGCCTCAGCCTCCAAAAGTGCTGGGATTACAGGCGTGAGCCACCGCGCCCGGCCTAAAATGTGTTGTGTAGTGTAGCTGCTTTCATCAGTTATCTTAACCAGCTAGGTCTTCTGCATAACCTGTAGCAGCTTCTACAATAGCACTTGCTGCTTTGCCTTGCACTTTTATGTTATGGAGAGGGCATCTTTCCTTCATCTCATGAGCCAACCTCTGCTGGCTTCAGTCTTTTCTTCTACAGCTTCCTCACCTCTCTCAGATTTCGTAAAATTGAAGAGAGTTCGGGCCTTGCTCTGTATTAGGCTTTGGCTTAAGGGAATGTTGTGCCTGGTATGATCTTTGATTCTGACCACTCAAACTTTCTCCCTATCAGGAATAAGGATGTCACCTTTTTTTTTTTCCGCGTGTTCACTGGAGTAACACTTCGAATTTCCTTCAAGAACTTTTTCTTGGCATCTACAACTTGGCTAACTGTTTGGCACAACAGGCCTGCATGAGTCCATTTAGTGCAGCTATAAAGGAATGCCTGAGGCTGGGTAATTTATAAAGAAAAGAGGTTTAATGGCCTCACAGTTCCGCAGGCTGTCCAGGAAGCATGGCACCGGCATCTGCTCAGCTTCTGGTGCGGTCTCAGGGAGTTTTAAATCATGGCAGAAGACAAGACGGGGCAGGCATGTCATTTGGCAAGAGAGGGAGCAAGTGGGGAGGAGGTGCCATGCTCTTTTAAACAACCAGACCTTGAGTGAACTCACAGCAAGAACTCACTCATTGTGAGGACAGCACCAAGACGTTCATGAGGGATCTACGCTGATGCCCCAAACACCTCCTCCCAAGCCCATCTCCAACACTGGGGATCACATTTCAACTTGAAATGTGGGGAGACAAACATCTAAACCACATGATGGTCTATCCTGGCTTTTGGCATGCCTTCCTCATTAAGCTGAATCATGTCTAGCTTTTGATTTAAAGTGAGAAAAGTATGACTCTTCCTTCACTTGAACACTTACAGGCCATTATAGGGTTACTAAATGGCCTTATTTCAATACTGTTGTGTCTCACGGAAAAGGGAGGCCGATGGAGAGGGAGAGATAGGGAAACAATGGGCAGAGCAGTCAGGACACAAACTGCATTTATGGATCAAGTTGGCCACCTTCTCTGGGTGCTGTTTTGGGTGCCCCAAAACAATTATAGTATTAACACCAAAGATCACTGATCACCATTCCAGACATAATGATAACAAAAAAGTTTGTAATGTTGTGAGAATTACTAAAATGTGACATGAAGTGGGTACATGTTGGAAAGACGATGCTGATAGATTTACTCAACACAGGCTTTCCACCGCCTCCAATTTGTAAAAAAATGTGGTAAAGCACAATAAAGACAGACACAATAAAATGAGGAATGCCTGTATTTGCTACAATAAAAAGTGAATCTTTAAACAACTCACTCTTGAACAATCAATGGTCAAAGAGGAAATCACAAAGAAATTTTAAAAATATCTGGAGACATATGAAAGTACAACATACCAAAACTTACAGGAGGCAGTTAAAGGGGTACTAAGAGGGAAGTCTATAGTGATCAAAGTTTTCATAAAAAGAAGATAGATCTCACATCAGCCTCCTAACTTTATACTTCAAGGAACTAGAAAAAAAAGAAAACCAAAAGTTGGCAGAAGGAAGGAAATAATAAAGATTAGAGCAGAGACAAATGAAGGGGAGAATAGAAAAACAATGGAAAAAAAAATAAACAAAACCAAGAATTGGTTTAAAAAAGATCAACCAAATTGAAAAACTCTTAGCTAGACTAACGAAGAAAGAGAGAAAATTTAAATAACTAAAATTAAAAATGAAAGGATATTACAACTGATATAACAAAAACGAGAAGGACTATAAGAGACCACTGTGAATAAGCATATGCCAGCAAATTGGGTGACCTAGAGCAAATGAATAAGTCCTAGAAACAAACAGCCCACCAGGACTGAATCATGAAGAAGTAAAAAATATGAACAGACCTAGAGCTAGTAAGGAGACTGAAGCAGTAATCAAAAATCTCCCAACAAAGAAAAGCCCAGGACCTGATGACTTCAGCAGAGAATTCTATCAAACATTTAAAAAAGGATAAATTCCAGTCCTCCTTAAACTCTTCCAAAGAATCGAGGAGGAGGGAACACTTCCAAATCATTGCATGAGGCCAGCATTATTCTAATACCAAAACCAGACAAAGATACGAGAAAACTACAGACCAATATCCCTGATGAACGTTGATGAAAAAATCCTCAACAAAATACTAGTAAACTGAATTCAACAGCACATTAAATGGATTATACACCATGACCAACTGGGATTTATATTTGGAATGCAAGAATGATTCAACACATGAAAATCAATCAATGTGATACAATATCCACAGAATAAAGGACAAAAACCACATGATCATTTCAATTGATGCAGAAAAAACATTTGACAAAATTCAACACCCTTTCATGATAAAAACAAAACAAACTAGGAATAGAAGAAAACTACCTCAATGTAATAAATGCTAGATTTGAGTGGCCATAGCTCAAATAAATACTCAATGGTAAAAGACTGAAATCTTTTCCTCTAAAATCAGGAGGAAGGCAAGACACCCACTCTTGCCACTATTATTCAACATAGTACTCGAAGTCCTAGCCAGAGCAATTAGACAAGAGAAAGAAATGAAAGGCATCCAAATAGGAAAGGATCCAAAGTAAAACTATCTGTCTACAGATGACAGAATCTTATACTTAGAAAACCCTAAAGATTCCAGAAAAAACTCTGAGGACTAATACATAATTTCAACAAAGTTTCAGGATACAAAAGCAACACACAAAAATCAGATGCATTTCCATACAATAACAATGATCAAGCTGAAAAGGAAGTTAAGAAATTAATTCTATTTACTGCAGCATCAAAAAGGATAAAATACTTAGGAATAACTTTAACCAAGGAGATAGAAGACTTATACACTGAGAACCACAAAACCTTGCTAAAAGAAAATACAAAAAAAGAGAAAGACATCCTAGGTTTATGGATTGGAAGACTTAATATTGCTTAATGTCCATACTACTCAAAGTGATATGCAGATTTAATGCAGTCTCTATCAAAATCCCAATGGCATTTTTTGCAGAAATAGAAAAAAACTATCCTAAAATTCATATGGAATATAAAGGGATCCTAAATAGCCAAAACAATCACGAAAAAGAACAATACAGTTGGGGGCCTCCCATTTCCTGATTTTGAAACATACTAAAAAGCAAGAGTAATCAAGATGGTAGGGTATTGGCCATAAGGACAGATGTGCAGATAAATGGTACAGAATAGCCTGTGATGGATGAATGGATAAACAAAATATGATAAAGATGGGGATAACAGACACTGGGGACTCCAAAAGGAGGGTGGGAGAGAGGTGGGTAACAGCTGAAAAACTTCCTATTTGGTATTATCTTCACTATCTGGGTAACGGGATCAACAGAAGCCCAAACCTCAGCATCACAAATATACCCTTGTAACAAACCTCCACACATACCCCCGAATCTAAAATTAAAATAAAAAGCAAAATATGATATATACACACAATGCAATATTATCCAGCCTTAAAAAGAAAATCAGTCACATGCTACAATATGAATGCGCGTCGAGGACATTATGCTAAGCAAAGTAAGCCAGTCACAAAAGGACAAGCACTACTTAGATGATCCCACTTCTGTGAAATACCTAATGCAATCAGAATCATAGCAACAAAAAGTAGAGATGTGGTTGTCAAGGGCAGTGGGGAGAATAGAGGGGGACTTACTATTTAATGGGTCTAGAGTTTCTCTTTTGCCTGATGAAAAAGTTCTAGAGCTCTGTTGCACAACAACAGATGTGTGAATATACTTAACATTACTGAACTCTTTTTTTTTTTTAGATGGAGTTTCGCTCTTGTCACCCAGGCTGGAGTGCAATGGTGTGATCTCGACTCACTGCAACCTTGGCCTTCCAGGTTCAAGTGATTCTTCTGCCTCAGCCTCCCAAGTAGCTGGGATTACAGGCATGTGCCACTGTGCCCAGCTAATTTTTGTATTTTTAGTAGAGATGGGGTTTCGCCATGTTGGTCACGGTGGTCTTGAACTCCTGACCTCAGACAATCCACCCTCCTCGGCCTCCCAAAGTGTTGGAATTACAGGCGTGAGCCACTGAGCCTGGCTAGCACTACTGAACTCTACACTTAAAAACAGTTAAGGTAGGCTGGTCTCACACTCCTGAGCTCAAGTGATCTGCCCACCTTGGCCTCCCAAAGTACTGGGATTATAAGTGTAAGCCACTGCACCTGGTCCTAAAATATAAAAATCTTTAAATGGCAATTACAAAATAATACGAAAGTTAAGAGCAAACTGTGCTCTTTGTGACAGATAACATCAATATTTAGACTCCACTGTTGGGTACATTTTGAAAGCATGAGCTTATCCAAATTGCACAGAGAAAAATCTGAGGTTGCCATGGCAATCTGAATTTTGTCATGTTCCCAGTACGGACTTGGGAACATTTATTTATTTTTACCCAGGTTATACTAACATTTGTTTTTTCAAAAGAGAACTTTAAGTAAAAATACAAAACACCACACTGTGGTTTTAGCCAGTGAGGTTTCAAAGGCAACACAAGTAAATCTAAAACGAGAATAATAATAAACTTAACTAGTTCCTGTTATGGCAACATATAAAATGTTGGACTTTGATAAGCTTTAACTCAGAGAAGAAATTGTACAATACGATTTTAAAAAGTAATACTCATTTTGGGATCGAAGAGAGAACTGCTTTTAGAGTTCCTTTAAGGCCCTGCCTCTGGCTCACCTTTTGGTTGTCGGCACAGCGGTTTCTTTCCTGGCCCCGGAGGGGGACGGTAGAGAACCACTAGATTTCTTTGGTAACACAGTGCCATTGTTGACAGTGGTTCTTAAAGGCAGGGTCTGCATCAGTGGTCTTGCTGTAAGACAAGCAGAAAATAACATCAGAAACTTCCCTTTTGTAAAGGTAACATTTTACAGCAGGGGTCCTCAACCCCCTGCTAGGAAGATGACGCCACACAGCAGGAGGAGGTGAGCAGTGAGCGAGTGAGCAACTCTTCATCTGCATTTACAGTTGCTACCCATCACTCATGTTACCACCTGAGCTCTCCCTCCTGTCAGATCAGATTAGATTCTCTTAGGAGTGCAAACTCTTGTGAACCGTGCAAGCGAGGGATCTAGGCTGAGCGCTCCTTATGAGAATCTAATGCCTGATGATCTGTTGCTGTCTCCCATCAACCCTAGATGGGACTATCTGATTGCGACAAAACAAGCTCAGGACTGCCACTGATTCTACGTTATGGTGAGTTGTATCATTATTTCATTATATATTAAAATGTAATAATAATAGAAAGAAGGCACACAATGAATGTAACATGCCTGAATCGTCCCAAAACCATCCCCAACACCCACCCCCACTTCTATGGAAAAATCATCTTCCACAATTTTCTTGGTGCCAAAAAGGCTGGGGACCACTGTTTTACAGAACGTAAGCTAGGTAGAAAGGAAAAGGACATGAATTTTGAAACACTAGCAGCACTGACAAAGATATGAAGGCAATTCCTTGGAGAAAGGATCATGTTTTCTTTTCTTTTCTTTTCTTTTTTTTTGAGACAGAGTTTCACTCTTGTTGCTCAGGCTGGAGTGCAGTGGCACAATCTCGGCCACCTCAGTCTCTTGGGTTCAAGCAATTCTCCTACCTCAGCCTCCCGAGTAGCTGGGATTACAGATGCTGGCTACCATGCCCAGCTAATTTTTGTATTTTTAGTAGACATGGGGTTTCACCATGTTGGCCAGCCTGGTCTTGAACTCCTGACCTCAGGTGATCCGCCTGCCTCAGCCTCCCAAAGTGTTGGGATTACAGGTGTGAGCCACCATGCCCAGCCAAGATCTTCATCTTTTCAACAAAGGGAACCTAGACACTAACCTCACACCCTACACAAAAATTAACTCAAAACGGCCCATAAACCTAAATTTAAAATGCAAAACTATAAAACTTCTAGAAGAAAGTGATTTGGTGATGAGTTTTTAGATCTAATACCAAAAGCACAATCCATGAAAGAAAAAAATTGATAGCTTGGACTTCATTAACATTTTTAAAAATTTGCAAGAGAACCTAAGAGGATTAAAACACAAGGCATAGATTAGGAGAAAATATTTGCACATCACATATCTGATAAAAGACTTGTATAAGGAATATAAAAAGAACTCCTCAAATTCAATGGTAAGAAAACAAACAGCCCAATTAAAAAAATGGGCAAAAGATCTGAAAAGACACTTCACCAAAGAAGACATATACAGATGGCACATAAGCATATGAAAAGACGCTCGACATCATTTGTCATTAGGGAAATGCAAATTAAAACAATAATGAGATACTTCTATACACCTATTAGAATGGCAGAAATCCAAAAAGACAGACAAAATACCAATTGATGGCCAGGACGCCGATCAACAGGAACTCTCATTCCTTGCTGGTGGGAATGAAAAATAGTACAGCCACTGTGGAAGACAGTCTGGCAGTTTCTTATAAAGCTAAATATAGTTTCACCATATGATCCGGTAATTGTACTGACACTAGGTATTTACCCAATTGATCTGAAAACTTATGTCTACACAAACCCACATGTAAATATTTAGAGCTGCTTTATTTACAATCGTCAAAAACTGGAAGCGACCAAGATGTCCTCTGATAGGTGAACAGATAAACAAACTGGCCCATCCATACAATGGAATATGAGTTGGTGATAAAAGGAATGAAGCAAACCACATCTGAAATCCACATTGTTAAAGGAAAGCAGCAAGTCTGAGAGGCTCCATGTTGTATGACTGCATCTATATGACATTTGAGTAAAGGCAAACTAAAGACAGAAAATCGATTTGTGGCTGTCAGAGGTTGCAGGGCAGGGGCTGAATAGGTGGTGTAAAGGAGGTCTTCTAGGGTGATAAAACTCTCCTGTAAGATACCATCGTGAGGGATATGTGACATGATGCCTTGTCAAAGCCCAGAGACCCTTATAGCACCAAGAGTGAACCTTGACGTATGTAAGTAAAACCGACTAGGAGACGGGGAAACCCCAGGATGGAATGAAGATTGTATGACAAACATACAACAGCCTCACTGAAGGCAGTGAGGGGAAGGAAGGTGCTGACCTAAGTCATTCTGGAAATGAGTAGAGACTCTACTGCATATCAGCACTGCAGTTTAGTTAGTAAGCTTGCTTCCCACAAAGGTGGAGGCTAACAATTCTGAAACCACTACACAGGAACACCAGGATGGGACAATTACATAAAAGGAGGGAGGATGGCAGGGGCAGGCCTCTCACCGTTGGAGAGGGAGGTGATGGATAAGCAAGGGGAGATGGCGGGAATGAACCATGTGCCACTAGAGTAGAGACATCAGGGCAGACTCGGGTTTCCCGTAACACAGATGCAGATACGTAAGTATAAATACATACACAGACACACATACAGGTTAGTATAAACACATGTTTCTCAGCTCTGTCTGCTGAGAGGGCTTAAAGCAATGACAGCCAATGCCCAAACCTTGGTTTCCAAGGCCGTTCTATAGCAGAAGGAAGCAGGCCTCCAGGGGAAGCAGCTGCACGTAGGGCTGGGGCAGGGAACACATGAATCTGGAGTCTCCTGTGGTGCCACAAAGTAAAGAAGTGCTCAGACAACAACAATAAAACCAAAAGACACTACTTTGGTGGGGGCAAGTCAAACGGACACAGGACCTAACTGAAAGAGCTCCCAAAGGCCAAAGCTGGAACAATTTGAGCCATAAAACAAATAACATGGTATTCGGTTATAACCCAAAGTACACAACGAGTATCTGTAAGTTTATGCTGCAGTATATATAAATAAATGATTGGGTAAATATATAAATGAAGAGAACAGACAAATCCCCATGCAGCTATATTCTGAATAATTTATGTGGCTACCCCACCCTCAAGAAGGTAGAATATAATCTGCCACTCCTTAAGTGCAGCTGGCGCATGCTGACTTCCTTCTAACAGCCAAGTGATGAAGTTGGGGGAGAAGTCATTTCCAGTGGACAGACCTGACCAACACTCCCTCGGCCAGGTGGCCAAGGTCAACAACCACAGTGATGAGCCATGTTGATGGCATGCACCCTTGGACGGGATGTGCTGATAAGATGAGAACAGCACTTTACCTCTGTGCCTTCCTCCCGAAAGCCCATAACCTGAGTCTATCCATGAGAAAAACATCACACGAAGCCAAGTTGAAGGACAGTCAATGAACTCTCTAATCGGTATTCTTCAAAACTGTCAAGATCATCAAAAACAAGGAAGACTGTCAGCTTGGAGGAGGCTGAGGAGCCAGGGTAACTAAAGATCATGTGTTACCCTGCATGGGAATCTGGAACCAAAAGGGCTTAAGGGACAAACTAAGGAAATCCCAATAGAGCATGGCCATTAATTAATAATAATGTATTAATATTGGTCCATTAGTTGTGACAAATGTACCATACTAATATAAGATGGTAATAACAGGCGAAACTGGGTACTGTGTCTATGGGAAACTTCTGTGCTTACAACTTTTCTAGAAATCTAAAACTATCCTATAATAAAAAGTTCATTTAAAAATGCTAGCAGAGGCCGGGCATAGTGGCTCACTCCTGTAATCCCAGCACTTTGGGAGGCTGAGGCAGGTGGATCACCTGAGGACAGGAGTTTGAGACCAGCCTGGCCAACATGGTGAAACCTCCTCTCTACTAAAAACAGAAAAATTACCCGGCTGTGGTGGCATGTGCCTGTAATCCCAGCTAGTAAGAATGCTGAGGCAGGAGAATCGCTTGAACCCGGGAGGCGGAGGTTGCAGTGAGCCGAGATCGTGTCACTGCACTCCAGCCTGGGCAACACAGGGAGACTCCATCTCCAAACAAACAAATAAAAGAGCTAGCAGATTTTGTTCATTAGAGAATTAAATCTGCCTCCATTTAGGCTCTTAAAATATTACCAACAACAAAACTGTATATTATGCCATATTTTTAACTTGCTAGAACTTTCCAGTCCCTAAAGCTGAGGGCCAATCTTCCTTCTCTCTCTAATGTAAAAGAAAGTGGGGCCTCCTCCATGCTCCCACACCGCCTTGCCTTAGCCACCGTCATCACACTTGGAATGCTAAATCCAACAGTCTGTCTACTCCATTGACTGCAGGATTCTTGAAGCTAGTACCTGCTCCCAGGCCTACACACAGAAAGGAGTCAACATACATTGGAAATTTAACTTGGTTCAATTTCAATAACAAAATCCTTTCTCCTAAGAGAAGACATCATGTAGCCATTTTGGAGTCACTACTAAGTTGTTCATTCTTTCTTGAGTTATAATTTCAAAATTCAATCTCCTAACAATCTACTGTTGTCCTTTTCTCAAAAGAATAGAAAATAGGATTTTAAAAGCCCATGAAAAGAAAATCAGATGCAATGCAGGAGGCATTCCCAGAGTGTATATTTTATATCTTAAAATACAATAGAGTAGCCTCAGAAGCAAATAGAATATTAAAGTTGTGATGAGAGATCATGAAAGAAAAATAGAGGGTGGGAAGAGGAGGAAGAGGAGAGGGATGGGAAGGAGGAGGGGGACGCACAGTGACTACTCTTGGAGTGACTGAGAGGTTGGATCGATTCCCAACTTCGGCAAGATCCAATTACTGCTCATCCCTGTCTTGATAACATCCTTGGGTTTTTGTAACCACTGACTGATTAAGTAGCAATGTAACCCCCACCACCATCGTGCTTACTAAGTACCTATTTTGCACATGACATCATGCCAGGTTTCTTTCATGTTACCATGTCTAAAAATTATTAGCCACTCAAGGAAGACAGCTCTCTGCCATAAGAAAACCTGGTGGAAGGAAAAATACCTCCTAGTGTTGAGTCTGAACAGGTGCCAGCCTGGATCTTGAAGACGGCAGGAAAAGAGGAGCAGCTGTAATGAATCATTTTCAGATAAGGGCTCTTTAAAAATGCAGAAGTGACATAGCACTAGGGAAGGTTCAAACACAATTTTCTGCTCCTCAAGTGCTAAGACAAATGGATCCCTAGCTTCCAGATGACACTAAGATATGAGATATTCTTTTGGTTCATGAAAGGGTTGTTTAAAAAAAAAATTTTAAATTGTTCCTAGAGGCAAAACACAGCAACAAACACAGCACCAAAAGGAGAATTTCTCAGATGAAAGGAGCCTGAGAAACACCGCGTTTGGAATGCATCCGGTGGAAGGATTGCAGGACGGCTGGAATCCTGTCTCTGGGGGTCAGAGGTGCCCAGGTGAAGGAGCGCAAGGGCCCTCAAGGCACACAGGACTGGACTCATCCTCAGCTGAGCTGGAAGACATAGCCCAAACCTTGGACTCCTTCTAAAATAAGGTCAGAGTGCTCACCTTGCAGGACTGCTGTGAGGATTAGGAATGAGGAATGCGAAGTTTCTAGCACAGTGCCCGGCACGTAGTAGACACCCTAGAAGTGGTAGCCATTATCCCCTGGCTAAATCCCGACAAGAAAATACTCTATTGTGGACACTGGGTGCAATTTTGTATCCTGAATATAATGTGAAGAGAATGAAATGCTATGGTCAAGTGGTACCAGAGGCAGAATCAGAGCCAGTGAGAACCCACAGGCTGCATATCTCGTACACAGATTTGGAGGAGAACCCCAGGCACATTCTCACATTCTCACCCAAAAACAGCCACTTGCTTCCTGCGCTTACACCAAGGCACAGTGGGGGAGGTAGCAGAGCGTGGGGGAAGGAACTCAGGTCTGGGAGTTAGGGGCCGGGGCACCAGTCCCTGCTGTGTCCCCATCTAGTCATGTGTCCATAGGTCAGGTCCTCTGGGTCCCGTTTTCCTTACCCATAAAGGAAAGGCTTTGGTCAAAAGCGTTCCTTAAGGTATCTTCCCACTCTGAAATCTATTCTCTTTCATTCATCTGAGAAGAGTGTTCTGTAAAGCAACATCTGAGTTTCCCAGTGAGTTGGGCTCTCTGAGGACAGACCCTACCAACTCACCGGAAGTGAAGGGAGGGAGAAGGGCAACCAAGCTGAAGACTGGTTTCCAGTAATAGGTGCAGTATTTTTGCTCAGCAGTTTCCTGTTATATTTCATATTATTTAAACTACCTGGAGTTAGATTCCCTGCAATATGACGCCATAGTTTGGTAACTGAAATCTAACCAAGGTTTTAAAAATCTCAGGTCCAAAAACATTCATAATTAAGCCTGAAATAAATTTTTTTCATCATTCTAAATGGTTGAATTGGAATACCGAGATTTCAAGAGTACTATCCGTGATAATATATTTTCAAAACTACAGTTGATATGAATAAATCTAGAAGTTCTAGTAAAGCTAGCCAAATCTACTAATGCATATTTTTATATTAAGTTGCAATCTAATGATCAAGAAACCCTTTTAACTTACATCACATCAACAACGCAATGTACAATATTTGATATATAAAACTCCCATTAGGGTTAAAAATATGATTACATATATGATTATATGAGGAAATCCAAAGTTTACTTCTAACATATCTAACCATTATGAGCCTAGAATTCCTAATTATCCATTTCAAAATTTGAAAAATGTCTCTATTTAGAACTGGAAAAGGCAATCTGCTTTTGCTAAGTTATAAGACAAAGTAGATGATTAGCTGAGTGCTGGAGGAGACTCCTATCATCACCATCACCAACATCCAGCAAAATCACAGGTGCACCTCTGACCCAGCACCCCTATCTCTAGGCACCTGTCCTAAATATACTGGCAAAAATACAAAATGCCCTACCCACACGGCCAATCACTGCAGCACAACTTGCAAAACCAAAGCCTGTCGCAGGGACTGGTTGAATATACTATGGCATCTCCTTGCAAGGGAGCACCGTGCAGCTGTAAAAGGAACGAGGAGGCCGGGTGCGGGGACTCACGCCTATAATCCTAGCACTTTGGTAGGCCGAGGCGGGTGGATCACCTGAGGTCAGGAGTTCATGACCAGCCTGACCAACATGGAGAAACCCCGTCTCTCCTAAAGATACAAAAATTAGTCGGGCGTGGAGGCGCATGCCTGTAATCCCAGCCACTCAGGAGGCTGAGGCAGGAGAATCGCTTGAACCCGGGAGGCAGAGGTTGTGGTGAGCCGAGATCGCGCCATTGCACGCCAGCCTGGTCAACAACAGCAAAAACTCTGTCTAAAAAAAAAAAAAAAAAGGAATGAGGAGGAGCTCTAGACACTGCAAAGGAATGCCTTGTAGGCCACACTGCTCAGTAAAAAGAACAAGGTTCAGAACAAGACAGCGTGCTACTTTGTATCTACTGGCCAGAAACCTGCAGCCCTACAACTCTGTCTCTTACTGCATCACTTTAAAAAGGTTTCGAAATTATCAAAAGGCACATGAATCAAGGTAAATGGGGCTGTCCATCGTACCATGTGTTTTCATTTGAATTCTTAGGCATGGGTCTAGGAGTGCAAGAATCCTGTAACATTAAAAATTCAATGTAATAGAATTATAAATGGGGAAAAAGACATTAATGAACTGATTTCATAAAGTCATGTATTAACAACCGAAATGCTTATTGACTGATAAATGGATAAACAAAATGTTGCATCCAGTGGAATATTATTTGACAATGAAAAGGAATGATGTATGCTGGAACATGGGTGAACCTTGAAAACAATTATGCTAAGTGGGAGAAGACAGTGGCAAAAGACCACATATTGTATGATCTCACTTCCAGAAAACGTCCAAGGTGTCAAATCTACGGAGACATGATGTAGACTAGTGGTTGCCAGGGGCTGGGAGGAGGGAGCAACTGGAAACCACTGCTCATCGGTGAGGGGTTTCTTTTCGGGTGATAAAAATTTTCTAAAATTAGATAGTGGTGATGGTTTTACAACTTATACTAAAAATCAATGAATCATAAATTTTAAAAGGGTCAATTTTATGGTATGTGAATTATATTTCAATAAAACTGCTATAAAAAGTCATTCATGGACAATTAGGGAAATCTGCTGACTTGCTATTAAATGATATTAAGAAATTATTAGTTTTGAAGTGTAATAATGTTATTATTATAGACTTTATTTTTATTTTTGCTTTTTTTTTTTGAGACAGGGTCTTGCCCTGTTACCCAGGCTGAAGCGAGTTGTGTGACCTCGGCTCACTGCAGCCTCTGCCTCCTGGGCTCAAGTGATCCTCCTGCCTCAGTCACCAGCATAGCTGGGGCTACAGGTTCACGCCATTACACAAGGTTAATTTCGGTATTTTTTGTAGAGATGGGGTTTCACCATGTTGCCCAGGCTAGTGTCTAACTCGTGGGCTCAAGTGATCCGCCCACCTGAGCCTCCCAAAGTGCTGGGATTACAGGCATGAGCCACCACACCCAGCCATTATGGACTTTAGAAAAGAGTCTATATCTTAGAAATACATACTGACATATTTACAGATAAAATGATATAGTGTCTTAGATTTGCTTTAAAATAATCCAGTATGGGGTGAGGGGGTAGTAGGAGAGGGTCATAATGATAACTGACCACATATTGATAAATGAGAATGGCAGGTAAAAGATACTCTTCTTTCTACTTTTGTACACATTTGAGAACATTTTCATAATACACAATTTGAAACATCTTTTTTAATCTCTGAAAAACTACAAACACCTACTAAACCCTGTTCTATAAATCACTACAGAATACCCATCTAAACTGGAGAGGGCAGCTAATGACAGAAACAAAAGAAACTACAGTATGTTCTATCTAAAAGAGCAAGAAAGAAAAGATGTTTTTCTGTAAATTGCCAATTTGTAAGAAGAAAGTGCAGTAGACAAGAGAAAAAGCAAAAGTTATTTGCTCCTTAATTTTGGTTAACTAGGATACAGAACTAAGTTAATAATTCATTAATGCCATCGACTGCCAAGAGCTTAAAAATTTTAATTTGTCAGTTGCACCTACCTAATAAAACTTGTGAAGAGATCGTAACATAATATTTCACACAATGATGTGCTGAATATAATCTAATGTATTTGGCATACTTTGCAAATCAAATTAAACCTTGAAAAAAGATTTTCAAATTATATTCATGTTTTAAATATTTGGTTTAATGCGAATAATGCTAACTTATGGAATATTGCTAGAGGCATGCACAGCGAGGCAATGCAGATGGCAGAAAGAACACGTCAGCCGGGCCCTGGGGTCCAGTCCCAGATTTGGCCCTTGCGTAGCCTGACAAATCACTACACCTCCCAGAGGCTTCATTCTCATCTATAAAATGGGCACAACGACACTTGCCTCACAGAAACGTGGAGGGGTAAAATGAGCTAATACATCCAAAATGTCTGCTGCAAAGTCCAGCCCTTGGTCAATCAATACCTGGTACCTATGAGTAGTATTCTGAATATCAGTGTTAAGTGCCAGTGTAGCACAGGCTTCTCACAGCTAAAAATCTGTAGTTGGCTTTTGACAGTGGTTGCAGAGGCTGTGTTCTGAGGCTAGAGGGTTTCGATGTCTTGGAATGGCAGGACTGACTTGCTTATTAACCTCTCCAACAGAAGCCTTCTGGTTATATTTAGTAATTCTCTGATCCATTAATTAATGAAGCCAATATTATTATAATTCCTTGATCTTCTAATTCATAGATCCACTATTGATATAACCGATTTTAAAAGTTGCAAAGGAATATTAAAGTATTTCATATTAAAGTACTTTAAAAGGGAAGCTGCCTAACTAGTCTGAACAGACAAGCAAAATTTCAAATGGGAAATATGAGCTATTCACTGGGTAATGCATAACAAAATAGACGATCCCAGATACACGGCACAACTATATTTTCATCTACATTTTACATGTTAAAAATCCCTGCGCTAACATGAAAATCAGCTGTGTGTGTATACAATGGATTGCTTGAACTCCAAACGACTCCCTGTCTTCTTGAAAACACATGTGAGTGAACCCCTGGCCTCCTAACATTTGCCATGAACCCTGCTGTTGACCTCAGATTCAATGGAAAGAAAGAAGTGATTTTTTAGAACACAAATTCCTTCTGCTTATTAAGAAATACACACCACAGAACATTTAGAAACTAACTAAAAGTATTTAAAAATTCATAATCCTATTACTCAGGAAAAAACCCATGAATTACTTTTGCTATACAGTACTTCATTCCAGTCTTCTTTGCATAAGTTTTGTCTATTTAGTTGAAACGATACAGCATATACAGTTTTATAGCCTGCATTTGACTCTGTAATGCATAAGCATTTTCCCTCTTGTACCAGTACCACAAACATTTTTAAAGACCACAAAGCATTTAATCATATGGAGGCACCATCATCTTCTGGCCATGCCCCTACTGCTTGCTGCTCCCTTATTGTTTCCCATCCAATTTTTCTCCATTGTGCACAGTACTGCAATGAATTCCCTTATTCATCCATCATTTGTCTGTATTTACACTCACAACAGCAGTATCTAAGGGGTCTGTTCACTATATTCTGCTACCAGAGTATTGCCCCACTCCAACCGCAACTCTGAAAAACTCTTAAAAAATATCAAAGGAAAAGGAGAAAACAGAGTCTGGGGAGCTCACAGAGACTGAGGAAATCCTAAGACCCAAGGCAGTCTTCTCAAGGGAAAGAAGACCTGGCTAACTGGGGCAAGCAGGCCAACGGCAGGGACAGGAGAACAAGTGACAGCTCCCTCTCTACAGAATACCTATCCACAGGCCCAGCACATTACAGTGGGCCACAATGTCTCCCCATTTCAGGAAGCCTTGACCTTGGTTGTTACCGAATTATTTCCATGAACCTGCAGTTCTCATCATTATACTAATCAAGGCATATGAAGAATGATACAGTCAGTCAAAGCTTAGAGGTCATGATAACATTCTTCAGAGAAGTGGAGTATTATTGTGGAAAGGAATCAGAATGATTATCTATGGCCCCACAGGTACTACTGAGGCCAGTGAGTGTTGACTGCAGCCTAAAAACTAGGCAGCGGCTGCGGCAGCAGAAAGACATGCATTCTTCCCGCACAGGCTTTGAGCAGGACCCCCAGAGAGTACCTGCCTGCTTCTTGGTGGCACAGCCATCCCCAGCACTGGGCAGACAGCAGAAGCTGTACACCCAAAGCTCAACATACTGAGTCAGCCCTGAGCATTAAAAAACTAACCCTGGGGGAGAAAATCACTTGATATTTAAAAATAAGAATGCAGGTCAGATGCAGTGGCTCACGCCTGTAATCTCAGCACTTTGGGAAGCCAAGGCAGGCGGATCACCTAAGGTCAAGAGTTCAAGACCAGCCTGGCCAACATGGTGAAACCCTGTGTCTACTAAAAACACAAAAAAATTAGCTGAGTGCTGTGGCGTGCGCCTGTAGTCCCAGCTACTCGGGAAGCTGAGGCTGGAGAATCGCTTGAACTCAGGAGGCGGAGGTTGCAGAGAACCAATATCACAACACTGCACTCCAGCTTGGGCAACAGAGCAAGAACCTGTCTCAGAAATAAAAATAAGAATGTCAGTGTCCAGGCTACTTCAAGTCTACATGAGGATGGCAGGTCAAAATATTATGAAGTGATAATTGTGTGGCCACTTAAAACCAAAGGGGATTTGCCTAAAATCCATCTCGCCTAAAAGATGCCCCACCACTTCCATCACGACCACAGAGGGCCAGCTCTAAACACAGACAGAGGTATGGGCACCAGTTCCCAAGTGCCCACATGGCAGCTCCCTCAAAGATGAGCACAGCCAGGGCAGCTGCTGCAGGCACACCCCTCCTGCAGGCACACCCCTCCCATGGGCACACCCCTCCCACGGGCACACCCCTCCTGCCCGTTTCCACTGTCCTCTAATTAGCTGCACAGAAAGTAGGGAGCCCAAGGTCCCTCCATTCAGGGATGCAGCCCACTCACCTGCTTTCTTGTGAATCGTTTTTTCCACTTCTTGGTGTGACCTTCTGGCAACTAAGCTTTGATTTACTTTCAGTTAGGAAAAGAATGTTTATAAAGAAATATCAGATGACTACGAAAAAATTTATTTTTCTGTGCAGTTATGAAATTCAAACGTCATTCTTAATCAAGAAAACAAAACTCTTGGGCACGCCCTGTTATTTTCTTCCCGTAGTTTTCTAAAAATAAGGAAGTTTCAGAAGTCTGAAGTTTTATATAAAGCAGCACCTTCAAATGTACCCTTTCAGACACAGCAGTCATCAGATTTATTTGTGGAAAGCTGGGTAGGTCAAGAATACTTAGAATAATGCGGTTTATATTTAAAATACCTGAATCACTTTGTAACTCAGAAGGAAAAAAGATTACTTAAAATGATTATTCAAAATGCAGACATCAGCCCAACAGGTGTAGCCATCTCACACGGAGCTGGTGATAACTACCTGGGACGACAAAGAAACTGATTTCTTCCCACAGATATGTGGAAGTGCAGCCAAGAACTTGAGAAAAAAACTCAAAGACGCAACCTTAGACAGTCCTCCCTCCTGACTCCAAGGAAAATACACATTAACTGTGAAATAATTTGTTAAATTGAAATAACAATGACAGGTAGTCCTTTTGTTGTTTTTGTTTTGAGATGGGGTCTTGCTCTGTTACCCAGCTGGAGTGTAGTGGTGCTCTCTGCAGCCTTGGCCTCCTGGGCTCAAGCAACCTCCTACCTCAGCCTCCTGAGTAGCTGGGACCACAGGCACTTGCCACCACACCCAGCTAATTTTTAAACCTTTTGTAGGGATGTGGTCTCACTATGTTGCCTAGATGGGTCTTGAACTCCTGGGCTCAAGTGATCCGACCGCCTCAGCCTTCCGAAGTGCTGGGATTACAGGCATGTGCCACTGTGCCTAGCCAATGAAAGGTATTTTTAAAGGAACATCTAAATGTTGTAATCTCAAAAAACGTTTTTGCCAAAGGCATCTCACAGCCAAGACGAATTCTCTTTTCTACAGTTAGTCACGAGGAAGAATGATTCTGGCTAAAGATGAACCATGCGCGAGTTCACGGAGACATGAGGGCGCCAGCTAGCAGGACAGAAATTGTCATGAGGCGTTTTAGTTCCAAAATTGTCTAATTGTCTAATTCCATTATCTTCTAAGAAGATAATGACAAAATTATTTAACACAAATATTGCTTCTTAATATCTCATTGCCAAGAGCCACGGGGACATGAAATGATGACTTAAATTTGCGAGGACAGAGCTCTGTAGCAGGTGATGTCCTTGCGGACAGCAGAGGGGATTCAAAAGGAACAGAGGGCTTTGCGTGGGAGCGGCTTGCTCTGCAGCTAGAAGAGGGGAAAAGCTAGTGATAACACAGGATTCTGAGTTTCTGAAAGGAAGGCCCACCACCTCTGCACCCCCAGCGCTTGGCTCAGAGCTTTGAATGTGGCATATGATCTAGTGCTGCTGTGCTGAACTGAATTATAGTATATGTTAAGTACATATAAAGAATAAGAGTTTTCAAAAAACAAGCTAGGTAGAACAACCTCCAAAAGTGGCCCAAAGGACCGTAGTTCTTTCTGCAAGCTCTCTCCATCCCAGAGAATCTTGATAAAAAACTGTTCTCAGTGGTTCATTTGGACTGTTCCTTGCTTGACTCAACAAGCATTTAATGATCACCTACAAATGTACATCACTGGGCTATACAATTCACCAACATCAAGCCCCAAAATACTATCATACTTCATGTGATTATGTTGACAGTGCTAAGACTGTTTTCTTGTTATTCTAAGTTTTGATTCTCTGTCAATATTAAAGAGCACAATGTGTTTGCTAGAGCAAGATTCTACCTTGAGACCAATTCTACTAAAGTTCCTGTGTCACTCAAATGCCCACCTTTGGTAGGTCCTTTCCTGTTAAGCACGGCCTGCTGTTCCTCAGTAATGTTCAGCCGCCGAACCACATCAGCTAGAGCTGATTTGAGCAGCTGGATGTCGTCTTCTTGCATCTGGACTCTCTGCTCCAGTGAAGCAATGCGGTCCGTCACCTCCATGCTACTTGCAGCAGAAGCGCTGTCATCTAAACCAAAGAAAGGATCAAGTGAGTTTCAAGTGTTCCCCGGAAATCAGATCGATAAACATACTCTATATAGCACACTGTTTTAAGCCCATTCTTTTAACATAATAACACTTACGGACTAAAGATACTGCTCTTACGCAGAAATCATGTGAAATCTTTAGCTGTGTGTAACTACAGCTCTTCATTCTACAATGGTCTTTTCATTCTCTACATTCGCACTCTTCATTTTAAAGTGTGGTTTTAATTGTCATTATACTTTTCTACATGCAGGCCAACTTGTTTTCAGCAATACTGCAGAACCTTAGCAGTGGGAAGTCTACTTCAACTTCCCACATATGGGAGAAACCCAGTCTGCATGGTCTTCTAGCTTCTGCTCCAACTATGTTAACTGACAGGTAGGTCATACAATCACAAGGCCACCCTATCCATTGGTCAAGACTCTGAAGGATAAAGCAATATGAGTTTGGCAAGCGACCCTTACAATTATGGTAATCATATTTTCTGACATAGAATCATAATTCCCAACTCCTTATCAGGGTCTGTAAAGCTCTCCATGATCTTCTCGCCTCTCCAATCTCATTTGACATCATTCTTCCCTTCACTTACTGTGCTCTCCAACCAGAGAACCCAGAGAGCACTTTGGGAGGCTGAGGTGGGCAAGCTGCTTGAGCTCAAGAGTTTGATATCAGTCTAGGCAACATGACAAAACTCTGCCTCTTCAAAATACCAAAAAAAAAAAAAAAAAATTAGCCAGGTGTGGTGGTTATGTACCTGTAGTACCAGCTACTCAGGAGGCTGAGGTGGGACAGTTTCTTGGGGCCCAAGAGGTCAAGGCTGCAGTGAGCTGAGATTGCGCCACTGCACTCCAGCCTGGATGACACAGCAAGACCCTGGGTGACACGGTTGCCCAGGCCGGAGTGCAGTGGCGCAAAAACAAAACAAATGGCCAAAATAGCTCAAATTTAATGAACCGAAATATACAATTACAGGCCAGGTGCAGTGGCTCATGTCTGTAATCCCAACACTTTGGGAGACCAAGGCAAATGGATCACCTGAGGTCAGGTGTTCAAGACCAGTCTGGCCAACATGGTGAAACCCCATCTCTACTAAAAATTCAAAAATTAGCTGGGTATGGTGTTGCGCGCCTATAGTACCAGCTACTTGGGAGGCTCAGGTGGGAGTCTCATCACTTGAACCAATGAGCCAAGACTGCACCACTGCACTCCAGCCTGGGCAACAGAGCAAGACTCTGTCTCAAAAAAAAAAAAAAAAAAAAAATATATATATATATATGTACACACACACACACACACACACAATTACAAAATACTAATCAAAGACGAAGCAAAATAAATGCAAAACAGCCCACCTCAAGGCACATTATAGTCAAACTGTTGAAAACCAAAGATAAAGAACAAACACCAAAAGCAGCAAGAGAAAAATGACATATTAAATACAAGAGAACTGCAGTCTGATTAACAGCTGACTTATCATAAACTACGGAGACCAGAAGAGAGCGGAACTACATCTTTAAAGTACGGGGTGAGAAAAAACTAAATCCAGAATTTTACATCCAGCAAAATATCTTCCAAGAAAGCAAGTAAAATAAAGACATTTTCAGAGGAACAAAACCAGAAAGAATTAATCACCAAAAGACCTGCACTGCAAGAAATGCTAATAAAAGTTCTTTAGGCTAAAGAGAAATTGTATAAGATACAAACTCAGACCCTAAGAAAAAAATGAAGAGCACTGGAAATGATAAA
Source organism: Macaca fascicularis (assembly GCF_037993035.2). NCBI lineage: Eukaryota > Metazoa > Chordata > Mammalia > Primates > Cercopithecidae > Macaca > Macaca fascicularis. The sequence continues at coordinate 167,935,722 of NC_088381.1, read as the reverse complement.
TACCTGAATCAGTTCAAAGACTCATTTTTTTTCCTTTTTCCATTTTCCTTTTATGTTATCATGAAACCTTAAATTTTTTTTTTTTTTTTTTTTTTTGACAGGGTCTTACTCCATTGCCCAGGTTTGAGTACAGTGGTGTGATCACAGTCACTGCAGCCTCCATCTCCTAGGCTCAGGTGATCCTCCCACCTCAGCCTTTTGAGGATCTGGGACTACAGGCACACCCCACCATAACTGGCTAATTTTAAAATTTTTTATAGAGTCAGGGTCTCACTGTGTTGCCCAGGCTGGTCTTGAACCCCCGGTCTCAAGTGATCCTGCTTCGTCCCCCCAAAGTGCTGGGATTACAGGTGTTAGCCACTGCACCCAGCCTTGAACCTTCAAACTTCTAAAGACAGAAATTAAAATATTGTCTTATAGGGTTTATAATGTATTTTTATGTAATACATATGAGTACCATAACATAAAAGATGGGGTAAATATGGATCTACAAGTTGCAAGATTTCAATATTTTATATGAAGTATACAACATTATATGTGGTTTTTACTGATTTCAATTGACAAAAATTGTATATATTGTATATAACATGTTTTAAAATACACACATACATTGTGGAATGGCTAAATTGAGCTAACACATGTACTACCTCACATACTTATTTTTGTGGTGAGAACACTTAAAATCTACTCTCTTAGCAGTTCTCAAGAATACATACATGTTATTAACTATAGTCATAATGTTGTACAATAGATCTCATGTAAGTAGTTATCATTAACTGTAAGGGGTTAGTATTAACCATAGTGGAAAAGTCACAGATGTTTATTGCAATCCCTCATAAATGACTAAAGAATAATGCAAAGGAGTGTAGCTAAAAAGCCAACAGAAAATTTAAAATGAAATTCTATATTCAAATAATTCAAAAGAAGGAAGGAAAAGAGTAACAGAGGTACAAAAAAGAAAGACAAGTAAAAAATAAAATGCTAAACCCAAACCTAGTATAGCAATAATTATATTACATGTTACATTAAACCAGTAATTTCATTAAACATACCAATTAAAAGGCAGAAGTCAGAATACATTTTTTTTTAAAAAAAGCAAAACCCACTATATGCTGTCTACAAGAGACACACTTTATTTTACTTTTTAAAAATCTTTTTAAATTTATTATTGTTATACTTTACATTCTAGGGTACATGTGCACAATGTGCAGGTTTGCTACATATGTATACATGTGCCATGTTGGTGTGCTGCACCCATCAACTTGTCATTTACATTAGGCATATCTCCCAATTCCATCCCTCCCCCCTCCTCCCACCCCATGACAGGCCCTGGTGTGCGATGCTCCCCACCCTGTGTCCAAGTGTTCTCATTGCTCAGTTCCCACCTATGAGTAAGAACATGCAGTGTTTGATTTTCTGTCCTTGCAATGGTTTGCTCAGAATGATGGTTTCTAGCTTCATCCATGTCCCCACAAAGGACAGGAACTCATCCTTTTTTATGGCTGCATAGTATTCCATGGAGTGTATTTGCCATATTTTCTTAATCCAGTCTATCACTGATGGACATCTGGGGTGGTTCGAAGTCTTTGCTATTGTGAATAGTGCCACAATAAACATACATGTGCATGTGTCTTTAATAGCAGCATGATTTATAATCCTTTGGGTATATACCCAGTAATGGGATGGCTGGGTCAAATGGTAATTCTAGTTTCAGATCCTTGAGGAATTGCCACACTGTCTTTCACAATGGTTGAACTAGTTTACAGTCCCACCAACAGTGTAAAAGTGTTCCTATCTCTCCACATCCTCTCCAGCACCTGTTGTTTCCTGACTTTTTAATGATTGCCATTCTAACTGGTGTGAGATGGTATCTCATTGTGGTTTTGATTTGCATTAAGAGATACATTTTAAATACAAAGATACAGATAGGTTGAAAGTATATGAATGGAAAAAATATATACCATGGAAACAATAAGCATAAAAAGGCTGGATGTAATATCAGATAAAATAGATGTCAAATAAAATGTATTACCAGAAATAAAAAGGGCCATTTCATAATGAAAAAAGGGTCAATTATCAGAAAAACACAACAATCATAAACATATGTGCCTAATAGAGCTTTAAAATATATGAAGCAAAACTGACAGAATTAAAATTGGAAACAGACAATTCTATAATTTTTCCCAAAGATTTTAATGTCCCTCTCTCAGCAACTGATAGAACAACTAATTTAAAAAATCAGTAAAAGCTTGGGCAGCATAGCAAGATCTCATCTCTATAAAAAATTTAAGGCCGGGTGCGGCTGCTCAAGCCTGCAATCCCAGCACTTTGGGAGGCTGAGGTGGGCGGATCATGAGGTCAGGAGATTGAGACCATCCTGGCTAACACGGTGAAACCCTGTCTCTACCAAAACTACAAAAAATTAGCCAGGCATGGTGGTGGGCGCCTGTAGTCCCAGCTACTCGGGAGGCTGAGGCAGGAGAATGGCGTGAACCTGGGAGGCGGAGCTTGCAGTGAGCCGAGATTGCACCACTGCACTCCAGCCTGGGCCACAGAGCAAGACTCTGTCTCAAAAAAAAAAAAAAAAAAAAAAAAAAAAAAATTTAAAAACTAGCTGGGTGTGGTGGCACATGCCTGTAGTCCCAGCTACGTGGGAGGCTTAGATGGGAGGATCATTAAGCCCAGGAGATCAAGGCTACAGTGAACTATGATCATGCCACTGCACTCTAGCCTTGAAAACAGAATGAGATTCTATCTTAAAACAAACAAACAGGCCAGGTGCGGTGGCTCACGCCTGTAATCCCAGCACTTTGGGAGGCTGAGATGGGCGGATCACGAGGTCAGGAGATCGAGACCATCCGGGCTAACATGGTGAAACCCCGTCTCTACTAAAAATACAAAAATTAGCCGGGCGCAGTGGCGGGCACCTGTAGCCCCATCTACATGGGAGGCTGAGGCAGGAGAATGGCGTGAACCTGGGAGGCGGAGCTTGCAGTGAGTGGAGATCGCGTCACTGCACTCCAGCCTGGGTGACAGACCAAGACTCCATCTCAAAAACAAAACAAAACAAAAAAACAAAAAACCAGTACAGACACAGAATGTTTGAACAACACTATAAACCATGTTGACTTAATTGATAGGTAGAGAAAACTGTAGCTAACTATGGCACTGCATATGGCACATTTTCAGGACACATCATATTCTGGGTCATTAAACAGATCTGGATAAATTTAAAGATTGAAAGAGTATGTTCTCTGACTACAATGATATTGTTAGAAATCAACTACAAATATTTGGAAATGAAGCAATATATTTCTAAATAATCATTGGATCAAAGAAGATATCAGGAAAATTAGAAAATATTTTAATCAAATGATAATGAAAATGCAACATAGCAAAATACATGGAATGCAGCTAAAGCAGGGCTTTGAGGAAAACTAATAGCTTTAAAACCACTGTTTTAGAAAAGGAGAATCCTGGTATCTGAAAAGGTCAACAAAATGTAAGCTCTATAAAGCAGGAATCTTTTCTGTTGGTTCACTACTCTGCCCCTCAACCTAACACACAGTGGGAACTAAATAAATATTTGGTAAATTAATGAATAATCAGGTAAATGAGTGTCTCTTTTGAAGCATGCATTAAATTAGTTGTTAGGGATAAAAGATGATTGGCTCACACAGCTATCCTTAAGAAGCTCTCTGTCTAATGGAGAAGACACATGCCTACAAATTCCTAAAATAATTTGATAAGTTATATAAATATACAAAGTGATAAGTGAACAAAGAAAATATTAGTTGTTTTGGAAAAATGGGATCAAGCAGGGGTTGGCCTTGAAGAATAAAAATATTCACCAGGGCCAGGTGTGGTGGCTCATGCCTGTAATCCCAGCACTTCAGGAGGCCAAGGCAGATGGATCACCTGAGGTCAGCAGTTTAAGACCAGTCTGGCCAACAAGGCAAAACCCCATCTCTACTAAAAATATAAAAATTAGCAAGGCGTGGTGGCACACACCTGTAGTCCCAGCTACTCAAGAGGCTAAGGCAGGAGAATGGCGTGAACCTGGGAGGCGGAGGTTGCAGTGAGCCGAGATCGTGCCATTGCACTCCAGCCTGGGTGACAGAGCAAGACTCTGTATCATAAAAAAAAAAATCACCAGGTGAAAAAGAATGGCATTCCAAGCAAAGGAAATAAACAATTTAAACAAAAATGCAGAAATATGAAAACATATGGAATAGTCAGATAATAGTAAGTGGCCTCTGACATTGAAATCTGTCACCTTGTAACTTCTGGTTCCTGGATAAATAATTCTGTCTTGCCCTTAAATTCAGACTCTGTCAATTTTCTAAGTAACAGATAATTGTTTCACACATAGAAATAGTTTTCAAGTGTGTCTATGGCACTTCTGAGAGAGAATAACAGATATCTATTAACCAAGAGAGCCGCTAAGCTCTTACAAAAAAATAATGTGTAGGTCTTTTTAAAACTATGTCTTAAGCATACCTCTTTAAAGAAATAAAACTATAAAGCAAGAACAACTTGTAAATATCCTTTTCTCACGCTCCTCCTCTCCTAGATCTAAATATATTATTCTTTATGCTTGCAATGTAGGATCCATACTGTTTGTTAGGAGTACTGGTGGGGATGTGTGCGTGTCCTCTTTTTCTGTTTCTCTCTGTTGAATGAGAAATATAAAGAACTTTACAAACTCAGCAGTGAGAAAAACAACCCAATTTTAAAAATAGGCAAAGGGAAAAAATGGGCAAAAGACTTAAATAGGCCACCAAAGAGGTTATACAGGTAACAAGCAGGTGCAGGAAAAGACGTTCAACATCATTAGTCATGATGGAAATGCAAATTAAAACTACAATGAGATATCCCTACACATCTATTAGGATGGTTAAAAGTAAAAATGCTGACAAAACCAAGTGCAGTGAGAATATGGAGCAAATGAAACACACTCTCCCCGACTGCTGGTGGGCACATAAAGTGACACGGCCACCCTGGAAAACAGTTTAGCAGTTTCTTATAAACACACATTTCCCATATGACCTAGCAATTCTGAAGTATTTGCTCTAGAAAAATAAACACATATTCATACAAAAACCAGTACGCCAATGTTTACGGTGGCTCTGTTCAGACTTGATAGAAACTACAGACAACTCGAAGGCCCTTCGACTGATGAATGGAGAAACTGTGGTGCGCTCACACAATGGAATATACTCAGTAATAAAATGGGATGAATGACTGATACACAAAACAACTCGCGTGGGTCTCAAAGGCATTATACTGAATGAAGACAGCCCATCTCAAAATATCTGTTATGTGCTGTATTATTCCATCTATATTACATTCTCCAAAGTCAAAACTGTAATGAAGGAGAATGGATCAGCGGTTGCCAAATGTTGGGTTGGGGACACTGCAAAAGGGAATTTTGGAGGTAATTGGAATGTTCTATATCCTTAGTGGTGGTTGATACATTAAACTATACTGTGTTAAAATACATAGAATTATCTCAAAAATGACAGTTTTTATTGAATGTTAACATATAAAATAAAGTAATTTTACGAGTTCAAGTAACATAAGGTCCACCTGTTGGTTTTGCCAATTTAGAAGTTATTTTTGCTTGTTGAGATTGGTTGCTATTATACTATGAGAGCTCAGCAGAGAAATAAAACTAAGTACTTGTTGCTCAAGGGAAAGAGACTGTCCTTAAGTGCTATATAACTTCTTGTGAATGGACAGTAGTTCTGTGGAATTTCTTCATTTGTCCTTTGACTTTGGATAGGAGGGAAAGAAAATCTCACTTCATAATGTCAAGCCACTGGGAGAGAGAAGTGGGGAAGATAAGAAGGTATTTTATATCTGTCTTCCCTCTGAGGAGTAATTAAACAGTTCTGTGAAATCCTCTAACATGTGAATGAAAGAAGGCAGGGTCAGGTTCGGTGTAACAACCATTGCGTAGGACGCTGGGTCAACACACGCCTACCTGGGAAGGTCTCTGGCCTCAGGAGGAAGGCAGGGAGAGTTCTACTAAGGTAGAAGACATTCCAGAGCTAAGTCAGTGTTGACAGCGCTAGCAGAAGAGGCATAGACTTTAGTCTTTAAGAGCATGGACTATGGAGTCAAGCTACCTGGGTTCAAATCCCAGCTCTGCTACTTACTAGCTACATGACCTAGGACAAATTACCTAATCTCTATCTGCCTCTATGTATATAACAGAGACAACAAGAGTATTTCACAGGGTTATTATAATATTAAATGAGCTGACATATGTAGAGTACTTAGAATACATTTTAGCATATAGTATATGTATAAATAAATGTAAGCTGTGATTAAGGTATTGTCATTATTGTTGTTGTTGTTGTTTCCAATAAAAATTACCAAAATAAATCCAAGTTTAACAAAATTCCTATGTGCTGTCTCAACAGTTATGCAAATTGGCACTGAATAATTAATTAGAAATTAGTGTTTAATTAATATTTGCTTTTTAAGTCATGAAAGAATCTGTACATAGAATCACGCATTTATGTTTTTCTTTAGCGATAGTGTCTCACTCTGTTGCCCAGGCTGGAGTGCAGTGGTGCGATTATAGCTCACTAGAGCCTTGACCTGGGCTCAAACAATCCTCCTATCTCAGCCTGCTGAGTAGCTGGAACTACAGATGCACACCGCCACATCTAGGTAATTTTAAACTTTTTATAGAGATGGGGTCTCATTATGTTGCACAGGCTGGTCTTGAACTCCTAGTTTCAAGCGATTATCCTGCCTCAGCCTCTCAAAGTGCTGGGGTTACACAGGCATGAGCCACAGTGTGGTGAACTGTGCGTTTCTGTGACATTTTGGGGTTGTTCGTGTAGACAGCAGCTTCTAGAGAAGGCACACACTCTCACTGCTGGGACTCAAGCACATTTACTGTGGCTACCAGCACAGGACTGAGGAGGAAAACAGTGGTCTCTGGAGTATAACCTTGCATTTTCAAATTGGTATTATAAAACAACATGCAGAGTAAGATAAGACTGGCCTGCTCCCTCTACTCAAAAACTGTAGCATCACTGTGGTCTCAGTGGCTTTAATGAAACTGCATAAATCAGAATATTTAAATTATATTGCTGAATTTATACAGGAAAAAGTTTAATTTTAATATTTTAATAAAAACCTCCGCCACCTCAATATTTGCCTTCAGATACAAATGGTTAAAAAGTGAAACATCAGATCTGCTTACAAGAGCCCTCATTTGTGAGATTTGCTGAAGTTTTCCCCATGACATAATCCTAGTGCTGTTCAGATCCTGCCAAAATCACTGCTTTAACCTGTAATGGATTTTCTTCCTTCTGTTTCTGCAGGTAATTAATCTGAAGAATATGACTGGGAGACTTCTTGGCAGCAGCCTTAGCTGTCTGAGGTTCTTAACCTTCTTGTGTACAGAAAAGACCAGTGTTGTTCAAATGACTTTACACTTCAATTAAGCTGGGGGAAAAACTGATTAGCATAATGAAAAACAAAGCCTAAAGCTTGCTTTAACCAACACAAACCATTTGAACCTCTAAACATTTCACAGGATTCCATAGCACAAGATGTGAAATTTCATCTGAATTTCATCAAAGAAAACCTCAGGTTGGGAATGCAGCACCAATAAAACCTTAACAACTTATTTATTTTAAAGTCATTTTTGTTCCTATACCTCTCAAATCTATCTGTGGAGGTCATTAAAACAGTGTCAATAATTGAGCTTCAGCTTTTTTCCCCCCAAGTTTTTACATTCTTGTCTATTATCACTTTATAGTGTTAGAGGGAGGTTTGAAGAAGACAATATTCTCTAAACTTTTACCTCTTGGGTTTTCTAAAACTTCTGTGTGAACTGGAGCTCCGGTTGGGCTGGGCACCTGCTCCTTTCCCGATCTGTTTACATATGGCAGTGTGTAACTGTGTCTGTGGGGCAGTGTCCCTATCTCAGTAGCAGGGAATGATCTCCCAGGTTGCGAACCTGTGGCACACGCTGGCTCTTTGGGCACAGGGTAGACAAGATTCAATCGGAGGGAAAACTAAACCTCCAGTGGTGCAAGGCATTGATGCGGATGTCTTAGCTGGCCAACCACTCTGAAAGCCACTCTGCAGCCTCTGCCAACAGCCCTTCTCAGGGCTACATGTTCCAACTTCACGGCATTTTGTCAAGGGCCAAACACTGTTGAGACTAGCCTACTAAGGGTTACCGATACTGCCCTGTCCAGGTCCTGGGGCTTTAGAGGCACAACAGAGAGAGCACTGATTTGGGATTCAAATTGAGCAGTAGCCAATTCCTAGATCTGTCCCCTATTAGCTATGGGACCTAATACCACCTGCCTTCTGACGTTCCTGCGAAGATGAATGTTAACGTGTATGAAACTTCTAATACTCTGATGGCATACAGACACTCAACACAAATGGTACTTTAGCCTTACTAGAATCCACTGTTATGAATATTCCTGTTTTGTTTATGAGAGCAAAAAGCAAACATTGATCTTCAGTGAAATCAATGATTAACAATAATTATTGAACAAATTCTGCAAATACTGTGCAGTTTTCTCTCTGCAGCACCTCTGGCCAAGTTGAGAAAATGTGATGTTAGCCTTAAGATAAGGCATGGTTTGGCTGGGTGCGGTGGCTCACGCCTGTAATCCCAGCACTTTGGGAGGCTGAGGCGGGAGGATCACGAGGTCAGGAGATAGAGACCATCCTGGCTAACACGGTGAAACCCCGTCTCTACTAAAAATACAAAAAATTAGCCAGGCGTGGTGATGCGCACCTGTAGTCCCAGCTACTCGGGAGGCTGAGGCAGGAGAATGGCGTGAACCTGGGAGGCGGAGCTTGCAGTGAGCCGAGATCGCGCCACTGCACTCCAGCCTGGGTGACAAAGCGAGACTCCGTCTCAAAAAAAAAAACAAGATACAGCATGGTTTGATGCCATATGAGCCCTCTCACTTGGCAGCACATGACCAGAGGCAAAAGGACAGGCCAAGTGTTACCTCCTACAGCCTCCAGCTCCAATTTGACTCTCATGAGAACCCAGTCAAGCACTAGCTTCTTTCTGAGTTTCAAGGGATGCCATGGGTCTGGACAGCCCCTATATCACCCCCAGTTTCAGAAGCAAAAAGAAGACCTTGTAGCTCTGCTTTTACCATAGGTCCTCATGTAGCTATTTATGGATCTGACTTTTAAGTTTAATTACTTTTTTTCTTACTGTAAAAAGCAGAACAAAAGGGTCTCCGGTAACATGATGTGTATTATTCTATTAAAAGGTGAGAGAAGCGTGCTTTTTTCTCCATTCATGTGATTATCTCACTATCTAGGGTTAAAAACAAGCTCGACTCTGCAAATCTTCCGGTAATACTAAGACATTGTTATCTGAGTGATATTCCTGGAGGTTAAAGGGGCCTAGTAGTTTTAAAAGGTTAACTTAGAATCTGTTCCCTTTATCTTGAGATGGTCTTACTTTCTTTTCTTTAATTATTTAAAATAACGATAGCACCAAAACAACAACAGCCATCCTTGATTCACCAGCTGCTGTGTATTGGGGTCTAAGCTTTGCAGCGCAGTGTCCCCACGCCCAGTGTCCCCATGCCACACAGTGCCCTCCCACGGAGGTGCCGTCCTCATGCCACAGGTGAAGTAGGAGAACCTGAGTTTCTGGTCCACCTTGCCTAAGGTTGCACGGCTAGAATGTGGCCAGCCGAGGGTGAGCTGTGAGTCTAAGCTCTTTTCACCATATGAGTTCTCCATCCAAATGACAGGTATTAATTTCAGTGAGATTTCCGTGGTACTAAGTAAAATAGACATAGAATTTTTACATCATTTTGCCTTTTCCAAAATATTACACAAATGCTATTTAGAAAAAAAATCTTATCAGATTTAGTAGTTTAAAATCAATCATTTAAACAATAACAAATAACTCTTTGCTCAATAATTTGCAGAGAAACATCTCACATAAAGCAGACTTTCCATATTATACGTTGTTCACAGAATAGTTATACTCTATTGTCATATTCGGAGTCATTCTATTAGTATCCAATAGCAGAAGAAACATACAAGCAATCAGTACAGAGAAGCAATTAACTGTCATTGCTCTTGTCACCTGCAGGCCTGGATTTTGGCCTTGCTGTCAGATTTGCAGCCCTGTGTACCACTCCTGGCTAGGCTCCAGCTTTATTTCTGTTCTCAGACTCCCAGTTCTCCTTGGATCATCTGGGTCAGTTAGGAACCCTGCGTCCTGCTCACCCCCAAGCTGGACCTGCCACGAGAGCTCTGGCTCTGACATTCATCATTTCATAGAAAATGACAAGCATCGATCCCATCTCAAAATAAACCTGTCTCAAATGAAGCTCATGAACTAATGTTCACATAATTGAATCTTAAAGAGTTCTACAACAGCCCTTGCCTGATATAAAAATGTTGTCATCGAACATTGATTAAAAGAACTTCAGCAGAGCCTCTTGAACCTGGAAAGAAATGGCATAAAGATCTTTTACAAGCCTTAGGTTGGATAATGGTGGTGATGCAGATTAGAAAAAATACTCAAGATCACCCTAAGAGGCAACATGTGACTGTGTTTACCTTGGATGACATGGAGTTTAAAGGAAACAAACTTTCAGTTTAATTCAGTACAATGATATTCAGCATCCTTCTGGGGCAGACCTAGTGCTGGGCAATGCAGTTAACCCTGCGATCTTCCCAATCCAAGGGCACTCAATCTAGCAAGAAGAGATTGGCCAATAAATAACCATAATAGAAATGTAGGAACACAGACGACAGATCAAATCAACAGCCCCCACCCTGCCCCAAATGTTACATCCCAGAATCACAAGCTTGCCAAAAAACAGTATGAGGACTAGACAGATAAAGATCAAAACACAGGTGAGTACAGAACATAACTTCAGGCCAGTTACTAGGTTTCAATTAACGAACTGTAATTGAAAACAAAAGAGGAAAAATAAGAACAATCATCTGTAGAAAGACTGGCCATGAAATTCTCTAGTTGAGTATTTAGGGAATTTATTAATTACCTTATCTTGACCTATCCTGGACTCTCATTTCATTTTGCCTAACCACAGTTATCAAGTCAACAAGGACTTCCTGTGGAGCCCTGGAGACTTTGAAATCTTTGGAATGTTTACTAAATGCTACAAACATGCATGCACACATGCGCACATGCACTCCCCAACCTGTGCAGAAATGCTCTTGTTTCTGTCAGAAACTAAAAGACCTGGGCACTTTTAAGATTGTTGATATATTTCCCCTACTCCACTTTACAGTTTTAAAGCAAACAAGAGATCCTACAGCTGAGCAGAAAATAAATTCCTGATAATGTGTAAAGCACTATGCTTTAACACTTGGCCTTTTGCTATGAAGTGCAGTAGCTGCACCTCACCAAGGGCAAGAGTGGCTCACCCAGGCTCTGGGACAGCTTGGATGGGAGAAAGAAAAAAAAAAATTACAGCTTTTTAACAATGATCCTGGCAAGGCACACGAGGTTGCCAAATCTTAACCATGAAAGGAAAGATTAAAATTATGCAGATAGGGAAGGGGAGAGAAGACAAAATAATGAGCATTAGAGTGAAACGTGAAAAAGATCTAAAACCGTCAGTCTAAATTTTATTTTACATGGAGAATATTGCAACTTTCACTTGTTACATCTGTCATACATTCTAGATAAGATATCCTCACTTTATAAGCTGACTTAACAAGAGGTATCTAAAAAGGTAGCTTTAATGATTTTTCATTTTATACCATGGTTTCAAAGTCTTTCAGCAAAAAGAATAAAATAAAAGCTATTATTATCTAAATTTTTTCTACTAACTTAGTACAATTTTTTTTTCTATTTAAAGTACTATATGGTTACATCATCCAAAAAATTAGTTGTCTTCCTGACTTAATAATTTGATTAGTTTCAGACAATATTCCCCTGCATAAGAGCCTGTCCTTTAATAGTTGAGATAAAAATTACAAAAGTACAGTGTAGCCGGGCATGGTGGCTTACGCCTGTAATCCCAGCACTTTGGAAGATTGAGGTGGGAGGACTGATTCAGCCCAGGAGTTCAAGACCAGCCAGGGCAACATAGTGAGACCCTGTCTCTACAAAAAATTTTAAAAATTAGCCAGGCATGATGGTTCCAGTGACTTGGGAGGCTGAGGCGGGAGGATTGCTTGAGCTGGGGAGGTTGAGGCTGCAGTGAGCTGTGATTGCACCACTGCTCTCCAGCCTGGGCGACAGAGTGAGCCTCTCTCAAAAACAATAAAACAACAACAAAACAAAAAGTACAGTTCAAATGGTTTAAAATCACCAATGGGGCCAAAGCCAGATACCTAGTTTTCCAAGAAAAACCTTTCTAAAACAGGGTGGTGGTACTGCTTCAGGACAAAACAATAGATACGTTCGGCTATGGAAGATATTAAAATACCCAAGTTTTTATTGTAGAACTTGTCTTTTAGGTTCCTATCAAAAGGTGGAGCTACAACGGTTTAAGGTTAGAATCTACAGGAAAGTTTGAGTTCTAACTTCCCATCCACATTCCTTGTTACTGGAAAACATTTTTTTAATCCTTTTTGACATTCTGTAGCTACTTTTTAAAAAGTGCCATCAACTTCTGCTTCCAGCCAAGATGGAGTAACTGTGATTAGATTACCATCCCACCTTAAACAGCTAAAAGAACAGACAAAATATATTAAACATCAGCTTTCAAATACCTGGACACCAGACAATGAGGAGGAGTGATCAATGAAACATGGTAAACAAAAGAGGTGAACCCCCTAGGACTAGCCCAGCAGAGAGTCTGGAGAGTTTCCAGCATGTGAGGCAGGGAGGGAACCCAGGTAAAGCCTGAGTCTCCCTAAGTTGCTGAGACGCATGGCCAGAAGTCCAGGACAGCCCAGACTATTGGGGTTTGCAGAGAGAGTAATGGAGAAGAGAGCACTGCAAAGAGAAAAAACTTTAGAGATCTGGAAATAATACCCCCGCCCCCACCCCACACCCTGCCCTCGAGTCTTCTGGTGAGTATTTATCAGCATTTACATATGAGGAAATTACCCAAGACTGAAAAAGAAATCATCCAAAAAAAAAAAAAAAAATTAGAACAATTACCAGAGCTCACCCAGAGCTAGAAACAGTCCCTGATGCCCTGACACCATCAGGCAGAGTGGGAAAACCTCATACTCCACAGCCTCATGGAAGGAGAGAACTCAGAGGATGTTGCCCAAGACTAAACCCTACTCTGGTCCGCGGAACAAACTTAAGAGCAAGACCAAAAGGATCCAAATGTCTCCAAGTAACCACCCGCAGTACAAAGCTCCAAATATTTATGGGAATTCAAAATATCCAGCACCCAAAAAGGCAAAATTCACAATGTCTGACCTCCATGAAAAAACAACTGGACATTTAAAGATGCACAAAAATATGGCCCAAAATAAAGAAAAGAATCAACCAAGCAAAACTAACCCAGAAATAACACAGACAATAGGATTAGTAGACAAGAACAATTAAATAGTGATTATGACTATACTATATACATTCGACATCATACTGCAAGTCCTAGCTAGTGCAATAAATCAAGAAAAGGAAGTAAAAGGTATACAGACTGGGAAGGAAGAAACAGAACTGTTTGCAGATGATATAAATGTCTATGTAGAAAATCCCGGCCGGGCGCGGTGGCTCAAGCCTGTAATCCCAGCACTTTGGGAGGCCGAGACGGGTGGATCACGAGGTCAGGAGATCGAGACCATCCTGGCTAACACGGTGAAACGCCGTCTCTACTAAAAATACAAAAAAAAACTAGCCGGGCGAGGTGGCGGGCGCCTGTAGTCCCAGCTACTCGGGAGGCTGAGGCAGGAGAATGGCGTGAACCCGGGAGGCGGAGCTTGCAGTGAGCTGAGATCCGGCCACTGCACTCCAGCCTGGGCGACAGAGCGAGACTCCGTCTCGAAAAAAAAAAAAAAAAGAAAATCCCAAAGAATTGACCAAAAAAAACCTCTTACAACACTGTTACATGATACGAGGTTAACACAAAAAAGTCAACTACTTTCCTACAAACCAGCAATGAACAATTGGAATTTGAAATTTAAAACACAATGGCATTAATAGTACCAGAAATGAAATAGGTGCATATAAATCTAACAAAATATTCACAGGATTTATATGTAGAAAACTAAAAAATAGTAATAATAAAAGAAATTAAAGAAGTTCTAAAGAAATGGAGAGATATTCCATGTTCATGGATTAGAAAACTCATTACTGTTATGATGTCAATTCTTCTCAATTTGATTTACAGATTCAATGCACTCCCAATCATAATCCCAGCAAGCTATTTTATAAATATCAACAAAGTGAATTTAAAGTTTATATGCAAAAGCAAAAGACCCAGAATAGCCAACACAAAACTGAAGAAAAGTAAAAAGCTGGAGAACTGACACTACCTGACTTTAAGACTTATGAAGCTATAGTAATTAAGACATCATGTAATTGGTGAAAGAACAGACACACAGATCAACGGAACACAGAGTCCAGAAACAGACCCACACAATACAGTCAACTAGTCTTTGACAAATGAGCAAAGGCAATTAAACAGAGAAAGGATAGTATTTTCAGCAAATGGTGTTGGAAGTATTAAATGTCCACATGCAAAATAATGAATCTAGACACAAACCTTATACCTTTCACAAATATTAACTCAAATTAGATAGAAAGGAAAATTAGAAAGTATTTCTAACTGAATGAACATAAAAACACAGCATATCAAAATTTGTGAGATGTCGCTTAGAAAGAAATTTATGTCACCCAACATCGAGATTAGAAAAGAAGAAAGGAGAAGGAAGTAGGGGTAGGCGGATGGGGAAGGAATGATTTCAGCATCCACTTAAGAAAACCAAACCTTCAGGAACCCAAAGTATGCAAGAAAAAAGGAAGCAATATGCATTAGAGCAAAAATCAATGAAACAGGAAAAACACTGGAGAAAACTGATGGAACGAAAAGCTAGCTCACTGAGAAAATAAATAAAATTTGCAAACCTATAGCCAAATTGATCAAGGGAAAAAAAGAGAAAGGACATAAAATATCAGTATCAGAAATAAGAGAACTGACATTACTACAGATAGACAGATATTGAAAGGATAAATATTTTTAAAAACT
Organism: Macaca fascicularis; assembly: GCF_037993035.2. Classification (NCBI taxonomy): domain Eukaryota; kingdom Metazoa; phylum Chordata; class Mammalia; order Primates; family Cercopithecidae; genus Macaca; species Macaca fascicularis. The sequence continues at coordinate 167,920,570 of NC_088381.1, read as the reverse complement.
TTATGCCAATAAATTCAATAACTTAGATAAAATATACACATTCTTGAAAGAAAAAAAAGTACCAAAGCTCATGCAAGAAGAAACAGATCTAAAGAGTCTTATTAAAGAAATAGAATTTGTAGTTAAAAACCTTTCCACAGGCTGGGCACGGTGGCTCACACCTGTAATCCCAGCACTTTGGGAGGCCGAGGCAGGCGAATTGCTTGAGCTCAGGAGTTTGAGACTGGCCTGGGTAACAAATAAAAACCACATCTCTACAAAAAAAAAAAAAAAAAAAAAAAAAAAAAATTAGCTGGGTGTGGTGGTGCACATCTCTAGTCCCAGCTACTAGGGAGGCTGAGGTGGGAGGATTGCTTGAAGCCAGGAGGTAGAGGTCGCAGTGAGCCAAGATCACTCCACTGCACCCCAGCCTGGGCATCAGAGTCACACCCTTTCTCAAAACAAAACAAAAACAAACACAAAATATTTCCACAAATCACTGACAACCTCACTGGTGAATTCTACCAACTATTTCAGGAAAAAATAATATTAATTGACACAAACTCTTTCAGATAACTGATAAGGAGGAAATATTTCTCAACTCATCTATTAGGCCAGCATTACTCTAATATCAAAATCAGACAAACACATTCCAAAAAAAGAAAACTTCAGCCCAATATCCTGCATGAAAATAAATGCAGGCTGGGCACAGCGCTTCACACTTGTAATCCCAGCACTTTGGGGGGCCAAGGCAGGTGCATCACCTGAGGTCAGGTGCTCGAGACCAGCCTAACCAACATGGTGAAATCCCATCTCTACTTAAAATACAAAAATCACCTGGGCAAGGTGGCGTGTACCTGTAGTCCCAGCTACTCAGGAGGCTGAGAGAGGAGAATTGCTTGAACTGGGAGGCGGAGCTTGCAGTGAGCCGAGACTGCACCACTGCACTCCAGCCTGGGTGACAGAGCAAGACTCTGTCTCAAAAAAAAAAAAAAAAGCAAACATTCTTAAAATTTTAGGAAATCATTCAAATATCAATGTAATCTGTATTTACAGACTAAAAAAGAAAAATGAGGTAATCAGGTCAATAAATGCAGAAAAAGCATTTGACAAAATCCAATATCCATTCCTGATAAACACTCAGTAAACTAGGAATAGAAAAGGACTTCCTCAATCTGATGAAGGGTGACTATAGAACACTTACAACAAATATCATACATTTCAATATTATCTTGGAGGTTTTAGTCAGTGAAAAATAAAAAGAAATATAAGCTCTCTAGATTAGAAAGGAATAAGTAAAACTGCCTTCGTTTGCAAATGACATGGCTGCCCGACTAGAAAATCAAAGGAATCCACAAAGAAGTTACTAGAACTAATAAGTTTATCAAAGTTGTAGGATAGAATATCAAGACATAAAAATCAATTGTATTTTTATACACTTGCACCAAAAAATTGGGACTATTTATATTACCAAAAATATGAAATGCTCAGGGATAAGTATGACAAAAGATGTTCAACATCCACACAACAAAAAGTAACACTGCTTTTACTCTCAGAAAACACTGCTGAGAGAAATCAAAGAAGGCTTAAATAAACAGAGAGATATACTGCGTCTGCGGATTGCAAGACTCACTGTTGTTAATTACTGTTAAGCTAACATTTTTCCCTACAGAAAAATTTAATGTATAGATTCAATGCAATCAATAAAAATCCCGGCAGGATTTTTGTAGAAACTCAGTAGCAGATCCCAAAATGTATATAGAAATGCAAAGGACCTAGACTAGCCAACACAACTTTGAGAAAGGGCAAAGTTGAAAGACTTAACACTGCCCAACTTAAGTGACAGTCATCAAGACAATGTGGTAATGGTGTAAATAGATCAACAGAATAGAGAGTTAAGAAACAGACCGATACATTTATGGGCAACTGATTTTTACCAAAAGTACAAAGGCATTTCAGTAGAGAAAAGACAATCTTTTCAACAAATTAGGCTGGAACAATTGCATATCCATACCCACACACACAAAAGAACCTCAATCCATACATTGCACCATATGCAAAAAATTAATTCAAAATGGATCACAAACCTAAAAGCAAGACACAAAACTATAAAACTTGTGGAAGAAAACTGAGGAGGAAATCTTTATGACCTTGGTTAGGCAAAGATCTCATAAATATGACAGCAAAACCCGAATCCATAAAAACAAAACAAAACTTACTGGGTACTATGCTCACTACCTGGGTGTCAGAATCAACCATACCCCAAACCTCAGCATCATGTAATATAACAACCTGCACGTGTACCCCTTGAATCTAAAATAAAAGTTGAAATTATTTTTTAAAAAAGAAAAAATGGTAAATTAGATTTAAGAACTTCTGCTTTTCAAAAGACACTGTTAAGACAGTGAAAAGATAAGCCACAGAACAAGAGAAAATATTTACAAATCACATATCTGATAAAGAACTTGTATCCAGAATATATGAAGCACTCTCAAAGCTCAACAAGAAAGTAAATAACCCAATTTTAAAATGAGGCAAAAGATCTAACAGAGACTTGGCCAAAGAAGATATACAGATGGCAAATAAGCATATCAAAAGGTGCTCAACATCATTAGTCATTAGGGAAATGCAAATTAAAACTGAAATGAGTTATCACCTCGCGCCCGTTAGAAGGTCTGAAAATAAAAAGACGGACCACACCAAGTTTTGGTGAGCACGCGAATCAGCAATTGCATCTCTGACACGGCTGTGGGGATGTCAGGTGGTACAACCACTTTGGCAGACGGCTAAACACACACCCACTATTGAGTCCGGCCATTCCATGCCCAAGTATTTCCCCAAGAGACATGAAAGCCTCTCTCCATACAAAGACATGGACACAAATGTTAAAAGCAGCTTTATTTGTAATAGCCAAAAACTACTGGGACATTTGGGAAACAGCCCAAATGTCCATCAACAAGTAAATGGATAAACAAACTGTGGTAGGTCCATACAATGGCACCCAGCGATAAAAACATATTAACACTGATACAAGCAACAGCACGGATGAATATCAAAATTGTGCTGGCTGAAAGCAGCCAGAAAATAGAGTACATTCTGCATGGTTCCAGTTACATAAGATTACACAAAATGCAAACTAATCAATAGTGACAGGTCAGTGGTTAGAGTGGAGGGGGGCAGGGAGGGCTGACAAAGGGGCACAAAGAAACTTTAGGGGCAGTGAACATCTTCATTATCTTGATTGTGGTTATGGTCTCATGAACATATACAGATGTCAAAACTTATCAAATTGTTCATTTAAATATGCTCAGATTATTATAGGTTGATACCTCAAGAAAGCTTTTTTTTTTTTTTTTTTTTTTTTTTTTGAGACGGAGTCTCACGCTGTTGCCCAGGCTGGAGTGCAGTGGCGCGATCTCGGCTCACTGCAAGCTCCGCCTCCCGGGTTCCCGCCATTCTCCTGCCTCAGCCTCCTGAGTAGCTGGGACTACAGGCGCCCGCCACCGCGCCCGGCTAATTTTTTGTATTTTTAGTAGAGACGGGGTTTCACTGTGGTCTCGATCTCCTGACCTTGTGATCCGCCCGCCTCGGCCTCCCAAAGTGCTGGGATTACAGGCTTGAGCCACCGCGCCCGGCCAAGAAAGCTTTTTTGTTAAGGGGAGGAAGCAGCAAAGAAAATCGCATCATTCAGTAAAAAATCAAAAGAAAAAAAAGTGTATATTTGTTAATGATTTCAGCAAACCTACTCAACTGTTGGAAGATACCATAAATCCTTCATGGAATGAGGCAGGATATTAAAAATAAGAAAATATTCAGTTTGGACAAAGAAAAAAAGATGTATTGAACTGTGTTTGGATCTATAGGTTGCAGCAGATTTTTTTCTTAATGAACTAGTTCATTTAAGAAAAGAGAAAATAGTTATATTCCAGGCCAGTACTACTACATATTTCAGCAGCCAGCACAGAAGTGTATGCCTCCCACCATTTTACTCTCTTAGAATAGCTTTCAAAATCCCACTGAAAATTCCTCATGCCAGATTCCACACAGGATGAGAAGCCCTGGCCCACAGCTGCTGATGCAGCAACAGGAGTGATGCCAGTGAGCCCAACGATGCGGGCAGGGGGCCCCTACCAACGCCTTTCCAGGGTACCTGTCCCCGGTCCCTGGAGCAGCTGCACTTTCTTCTGGCTCTCTTTCCATTATAGTTCAGGGAGTGAGACTACGACTGGATGATCAATGGAATCATTTTGCGGAATATTCAGATCTACCCAAGAAAACATTTGCCTCTCCACTTCAAAGCCATGCTCCAAATCCCACACCGAAATACACCGGAAAACACTGCTCAGAGTACGTTAACAAAACATTAGCACTTTTCAAAGAGCATTCACATAACACGAATTGACAATCTAGTTCTCTAATTTTTAAAATACACTTGAAAAGGATCTGAGTTGTTGAATTTTCCAGAGTGAAAATCTGGAATTCAGAGAGGCACTAGAGGGCCCTTAGATGACACAGGACAGTATTCTTGAACCAGGTGACACTGGTGGCTGAGTTTTAAAGAATCAAAAGGAGTTGGTCAAAGAGAGAAAAGGGGCATCTGACAAAGGCCCGGTCTGGACAGTGGTCCCACATTATCGGCATTCTGATTCTCTGAGTACTATTTGAAGTTTAAACCAAAACGGGCACAGTGGCTCACACATGTAATCCCAGGAATTTAGGAGGCTGAGGTGGGTGGATCACCTGAGGTCAGGAGTTCGAGACAGGCCTGGCCAACATGGTGAAACCCCGCTCTACTAAAAATACAAAAATTAGCTGGGGGTGGTGGCGGGTGCCTGTAATCCCAGCTACTCGGGAGGCTGAGGCAGGAGAATCACTTGAACCTGGGAGGTGGAGGTTGCAGTGAGCCGCGATCGCACCACTGCACTCCAGCCTGGGTGACAAGAGCTAGACTCTGTCTCAAAAAAAAAAAAAAAAAAAAAAGCAAAACATGATGTTACAAAAAGTGCAAAAAAAGCCAAGAAAGCAGGAGGGAAGAGGAATCAATGATTAAAATAACATTGTCAATCCAGCACCATCAGAGAATAAGCTTCCTAGAAAGCCAGGTATTAGCAAGGGTCCACCCTTTCAAGTAGCACCCTTTTTTCTTTCAACTATTTTGTTCAATAACAAAAAGATAAACAACCCAATTTCAAAATGAGCAAAGACCTTAAATAGATGTTTCTCTAAGAAGATATACAAATGGCCAGTAAGCGCATGAAAAGACGCTCAACATCACTGGTCATTACAGAAATGCAAATTAAAGTCATAATGAGCTACTCCTTCACACATACTAGAATGGCTTTCATAAAAAAAAAATGAAAATAACAAGCATTGGCAAGAATGAGGAGAAATTAGAACCCTCTTGCACTGCTGGTAGGAAAACAGTTTGGCAGATCCTCAAAAAGTTAAACATAGGATCACCATATGATCTGGCAATTCTACTCCTAGGTAGACACACAATAGAACTGAAAACAGGGGCTTGAACAGATATTTCAAAGCTATGTTCAAAACAGCATTATTCACAATAGCCAGAGGTGGAAACGACCCAAGGGTCCGGGGATGGATGAACGGAGAGGCACAATGGGGCCTATCCACAGAATGGAATATTATTTGGCCATAAAGGAATATAGTTCTGGGAAGCAGATGGAACTTGAAAACATTATGCTAAGTGAAATAAACCAGTCACAAAAAGACTAGTATTATATGAGACAAATATTATATTTCATCTAAGTCACTACTACAGAGTTAAGATGAGATACACAGAGTAGGCAAATTCAGAGACAGAAAGCAGACTGCAGGTTACCAGGGGCTGGGAGGCGGGAAGAATGGGGAGATGCTGCTTCGTGAGTACTGAGTTTCAGTTTGGGGTCATGAAAATTTTGGAAGTAGATAGCAGTGATGGTTGCACAATATTGTGAATGTAATTAATGTCATTGAATTTGTACACTTAAAATGGTTAAAATTACAAATTTTGTTACATATATTTTACCACAATTTAAAAATAACAAAATAATTCAACCATTTTGAAAGATTGGCTTTCAAGAAAGTGATATATTCATTCATGTGTTCACTCAACAAGCAATAATGAAGAAAACCTTCTGGGCCAGAGACTTTGTGGGGCACGGGAAAGACGCTGTCACTCATGAGAGTGCAACAGCAAAGAAACAGGCAGAGCTTCTTCCAGAGGCACCAAGAGGGGCCCTGGATGACATAGGAAAGGATTCTTGGTGCAGGTGACACTGGTGGCTGGGTTTTAAAGAATTAAAAGGAGTTGGTCAAACAGAGAAGAAAGGTCACCCAAAGAAGGGCCCAGTCTGTACAGTGGCTCCCCATTAACCACAGAGGATACATTCCAAGACCCCCAGGGGATTCCTGGAACTGTGGACGGCACTGAACCCTATATACACTCTGCTTTTTCCTAGACAGTTGAACAACATTGGTTTGAATTGTGTGGATCCACTTCTATGTGGATTTTCTTCTGCTTCTGCCACTCCTAAGACAGCAAGAGCAACGTCTTCCTCCTCCTCAGCCTACTCAACGTCAAATGATGAGGATGAAGACCTTTATCATGACCCGCTTCCACGAACAGAATAGTAAACACATTTTCTCTTCCTTATGATTTCCTTAATAACATTTTCTTTTCTCCAGCTTACTTGAAGAATACAGCATATAACACATGTAACATACAAAATACGTGTTAATCCACTGTTTATGTTATTGGTAAGACTTCTGGTCAACAGTAGGCTATTTGTAGTTAACTTCCGGGGAATCAAAAGTAGATTTGCAACTGTGTGGGGTTTAGCACCCCTAACCCCTATATTGTTCAAGGGTCAAGTGTATATGTATACCTATGGTGACCTATGATGGTGTTTAATTCATAAATTAGGCACTGTAAGACATTAAGTAATAATAAATAACTAATAATAAAATAGAACAATTAAAACAGTATGCCAGCATCACTACACTTGAGCTTTGAGGCCACTACTGGTAAAATAAGGGTTCCCTGAACACAAGAACTGTGACACCATGACAGTCATTTGATAATGGAGACTCCTACGAAGTGACTCATGAGTAGGGGCGTCTACAGTGTGGGTACGTGGGACAAAGGGATGAAAGCAGACAGCACAAAGTTTCATCCTGCCACTCAGAATGGCATACAATTTAAAACTTAGAAATTGCTTATTTCTGGAATTTTCCATTTAATATTTTCAGACTGCAGCTGACTGTGGGTAACTGAAACTGCAGAAAGAAAAACTGTGAGTAAGGGAAGACTGCTGTGTAAGAATAGCTAACAGAAATATTCAAAACAAAAGAGCTAACAAGCATCTGTACTTTTCAAATAAAATGAAATATTGTTGGGTAACACATACAAGACTAGAATCATAACAAGAAAGAACTCTAACTCTCAAACATCTATGAAATGACCTTAGATCAAGACCTAGACTGCAAGCACACCGAAAACCTCAATTCCCTCCATTTCATTCACAGGCAAGAATCCTGCAGAGACAGGGTTCATATCATACACCAACCATCGAATCTACCGCACCCAAACACCCTGCCGGGTGTTCACGGGACTAATGCCTGCAGGTCCGCACGCTCTACAACGGCATGTTAGCTTGCTAGGGCTGCCACAACAAAGTACTACAGACTAAGGGGCTTAAACAATCCTAAAGGCTGGACATCTGAGATCAAGCTTAGCTTCCTGAGATCAAGGTCAGCAGGGTTTGTTTCTTCTGAGGCCTCTCTCACTGGCCACCTTCTCCCTTTCAGGTGGTCGTCCTCCTCTACATGTCTAAGTCTTATCTCCTCTCTAATGGCCACCTTTTAACTTAATCACCTCTTTAAAGACCCTATTTCCAAGTACAGTCACGTTCTGAGGTACTAGGGTTAGAGATTCAACACACGAACTTGGGGTAACACAGGTAAGCCCATAACAGAGGGTATTCATAGTACTCGTGCCTACTGGACCCGGATACGCTGCAAGGGTATTTGCATACTACTTGTTGCTTACTAGGTGCCCCTACTCTGCCGGGGTACTTCGAGTACTCATACCAGCTACGCTGCCAGGGTACTCACAATACTCACAACCGGCGAGGTCCAGTTACACTAGTTTCTTCTGAGGCCTTTCTCGCTGTCCATCTTCTACCTGTGTCTTCAGGTGGTCATCCCCCTCTACGTGTCTGTGACTAATCTCCTCTTCTTATAAGGACGCTAGTCAGACTGGATTAGGGACCAGGGTTAGTTTCTTCTGAGGCCTCTCCCGCTGGCTGTCTTCTCCCTGTGTCTTCAGGTGGTCACCCCCTCTACATGTAAATACCCCCCAGAGTATTTACAGTCTGCAAATGGCTTCCTGGGACTGCCTGCAGCACTGCTGTGTTTATTCTGCACTTAGTATGTGTACAAAATCTGGCACTGAATGAACGAAAAAAAATAAACGGATGACTTGACTGACACCCTCAACTAGCGGAAGCCAGTATCTGGAACTGCCTCGAATAGTCTCCGTGTGCTGAGCTCCATCCCACTCTGTCCCTAGTCAAGATGAAGTCCTTTGTTGTGTAGAATATTCCAGTCCTGATGAAGTCCTACCATGAGTTCTGTGCCTGACTTGTTCTACTCCTTGGTAGCAGTGTGGACTTAATCACATTTATGACATGCATGGAATTCTTCAACAGTCTAGTCTTTTTTTGACCTAAGAAGCAAGGTGATGCTAAAATATTTTTTCCCCCAAGAAGCAACGTGATGCTAAAATTGGACCCTCCCATGGTGTTACACAGCAGTGGCATTAGTCAATGAACAAAGAAGTGTCCATTCACAATGAGGCAGGGCTCATTCTCACAGGCCCATGGGGAACTGTGGAAGGCTGTGGCGTGCTGCTGAAGGAATGATCCTCCGGTGATCAAACTTGAGCCCTTGGAGGAGTGAGTTGGCAAGACTAGAATTCTAACCCTTCTTGGGAGTTGTACAGTGCATCCACATAATTTAGTCCTATCCCTTTCTTGCTCAAAATCAATGCACAGGGCTGGGCGCAGTGGCTCATGCCTGTAATCCCAGCACTGCGGGAGGCTGAGGCGGGTGGATCACATGAGGTCAGGTGTTTGAAACCAGCCTGGCCACCATGGCAAAATCCCGTCTCTACTAAAAATACAAAAATTAGCAGGGCATGGTGGTGCATGCCTGTAATCCCAGCTACTCGAGAGGCTGAGACAGGAGAATTGCTTGAACCTAGGAGGAGGAGGTTGTGGTGAGTCGAGATCACACCACTGCACTCCAGCCCGGGTGACAGAGCAAGACTCCATCTCAAAAAAGATAAAATAAAAAATAAATCAATGCACAGAAGCAGACTTTAAATGCTAAAGACTTTCAAGACATACAAAGGTCAACCTCACAAGAACTCACATGAAGCCAACACAATTGCCTACTGTTGTACAATGGCCCACCAAAGTTTTCTTGCAGTGATAAGCATGGATCTCAGCTTGCTTACTGTAAAGTTCAGAGGCAAGACTGTAAAAAGTCACTGCTTCAGAGATGCCTTATATCTAAAATGAGTTCTTTTACATGAAAAAACCTTCCCTTATGTCCTCTCCAAGCATATTCACCTCGACTGCTCCCTTTGCAGTCTACGAGCACTCCTAAGGACAAATCTGTGGTATCTAAGTGGAAATACATGGCAAGGGGCTGGGGCCAGTTATGAACTCAGTAAACTCGCAATAAGCACCTATTATAGTGCTTAGCGTGGCTCCAGGTGGTAAGAATAACAGTTCCTATCCTTCAGGAGTTCAGAGGCTGACAGGAAAAACACAGAAACATACATTTCCATAGACCAGGGTGAGGCTGAAGACAGATGAACATAAGGCCTGGGACAGAGAAGACAAAGAGATGTGGTAGAAAGGGCTGAGTCTCGAGTCAGGACACTCAGTTCTGCCCCTTGATAGTATATGATCTTGGGCAGTAGCTTGATCTCTCTGAGGTACGTTCCACCCACAATCCCACTACTGGGTATCTATCCAAAGGAAAGGAAATCATTATATCAAACAGACATCGGCACCCGCATGTTCATCACAGCACTATCACAACAGCAAAGTCACGGAATCAATCTAAGTGTCTATCAACGAAGGACTGGATAAAGAAAATGTGGTGGCCAGGCATAGTGGCTCATACTTGTAATCCCAGCACTTTGGGAGGCCAAGGTGGGAGGATCATTTGAGCCCAGGAGTTCGAGAACAGCCTGGGCAACATAGTGAGATCCCCGTCTCTATAAAAAATACAAAAACTAGCTGAGTGTGGTGGCACACACCTGTAGTCCCAGCTACTTGGCAGGCTGAGGTGGGAGTATCACTGGAACCCTGGAGGCAGAGGTTGCAGTGAGCTAAGACTGTGCCACTGCACTCCAGCCTGGGAAACAGAGCAAGATCCTGTCTCAAAAAAATAAAAATGACCCTGGAATATTACACGGCCATAAAAAAAGAATGAAATCATGTCTTCTTTAGCAACACGGATGGAACTGGAATCCACTATTCTAAGTGCAATAACTTAGAAACAGAAAATTCAATACTGCATGTTCTTACTGATAAGTGGGAGCTAAACAGCAGTCCACATGGACATGCAGTGGAATAACAGACACTGGAGGCTCCAAAAGGGTGGAGGGTAGGAGGGGGTGAGGATTGAAAATCGCCTATTGTGCTCACTATGGGGTCCACTGTTCAGGGTACAGCATTCAGGGTACAGTGTTCACCATTCCAGCGACAGGTTCACCAGAAGCCCAAACCTCACCGTTACGCAGTATGTCCATGTAACAAACCTATCTGCACTGTACCCCCAAGGCTATTTTTACAAGAAGAAAAAAAAAAGAAATTTTCACTGATAAGACCTGAAAAGCTACTGACCGTGTTGAGGCCAATTACTGACATATATACGTGTGCACATAGTACGGTATGCAGGGATCCAGGCTATTTCATTGATTCTGATTTGCATTTCCCTAATAAAAATGTGATGCATCTAAAACATAAATAAATAAGACACAGAGGAAACCTGGTGAGAACAACACTTAGCACATAGAGGAGAGTGAGGATTACAGACGGTGCATGGAGCCGGGTGCAGTCACTCACGCCTGTAATCTCAGCACTTCGGGAGGCTGAGGTGGGTGTTTGAGATCAGCCAGACCAACATAGTGAAACCCCGTCTCTACTAAAAAATACAAAAAATTAGCTGGGCGTGGTGGCAGGCGCCTGTCATCCCAGCAACTAGGGAGGCTATGCAGGAGAATCGCTTGAATCCGTGAGGCAGAGGTTGCAGTGAGCTGAGATCGCGCCACTGCACTCCACTCTAGCCTGGACAAGAGCAAGACTCCAACTAAAAAAAAAAAAAAAAAAAACAGAGAGATGATGCATGGCAAAGTCCTTGGGGCCTAGTAGCTACTCAATACACCACAGCTGTTGTTACTTTAGCCTGAAAGAATCAGGGAAAGCTTCCTGGAAGAAATGGCACCTGACTCCAGTTTAAGTAGAGAGATATCAAGTGATAGCCAGGCTACACACTCGGTCCCTTCAGTCACTGTTTTAGTTCTTCAGCGTACTCAACCCTCCAGGGAACCCTCTTGTTTACTTATCTGCTTACTTGCCCACTGTCCCTCTCCCACCAGAATGCGAGGACTTGTTTTGTTGGTTTGTTGTCTTCACCGCTCTTTCCCAGAGCCTAGAAGTGGGCTTGGCATCCTGGAGACACTCAATCTATGCAGGAAGAATTAACGAACACGCTGTAGTACTTTCACAGTCCAGACTCTAACCAGACATTGGTTCATTTATTTCTACAATGATCAAGACTGTTAGGATAGGTATTATTTGATACTTGATCCAATTTTATAGATCATAGAAATTCAGGCTAAGAGAGAATGTCCAGACCCGAAGTGTAATCTAGGCCCTATGACACTAAGCCTGGTGACTCTCCTGCAACACTGCACTCTACCAGAAATGCCTGGTTCTGATGGCTCAGTGGGGACACAGCCACAGTGTGGCCAGGGCAAGGCCAACACCACCCACGTGCAGGGCAGATGCTACTGTGAACCAGGAACTAGCACGAGCAGAAGAAAAGAAGCTACTCTGCCAGTAGCAGGGTCTTTTAAGTGGCAATTTTATTAAAAGAAATTGAGTCTGGATGACAAGCAGCTAGTTACACATCATAAGCCGGCCATCCCACCCCACCCTGGAACCGGAGGGCATGGCAGGATCCCGCATCTCAAACCAGAGGGCACAGGGGCTGGGTCTTCTTCCCGGAAGAGATGGCTCTGTAGGGCCGGGCGCTTAGGCTTGCTGGAACCCACACTTGTCAAAGCATTGACACCCAGTGTGTATCCAGAAAACACAGATGGATTGGACTAGTGACAACAGCATGTCTGGTGGGGCAAAGCAGGCCAAAAAGAAGGCGTGCTAAAATAGGAAAAGACGGGAGAGACGGTTCAGCAGCCTGAGCGGGAACCAAAGAAATGGAAATAAGAAACACAACTGAAGAAAGGAGGAGTGTGGCTTTGGCTAGCAAAGCCCTTCCAAGTGGGCTTCCTCTACTGCCACCCCCTGCAGGCAAGTTTAAGTTCAATGGCCTTTCATGTGGGGCATGGGGATAATAAAGAAAAAAGAAATGGCAATTCTTGGCACAATCACTGGCTCTGAAAGTCTCAGTTCAAGAGGTATCAACTACAAGAGGGGCTAAGAAAGAAAATGAGAGAGACAGAGGGGGTGTGGAGAAATAATATAAATGAATATGAGAAAGATAAATCAAAGGAAGACAGGGAAGCTGCGGTACAGACCTTTATTTCCCTGCCCTCATCCTCCAGCTGGGGGCTCAACTTCCTCAGAGCAATGGTGAGAACAATAATGATTTTTAACCCTAGTTATATTACCATTCAAATCATATCTGTGAATGAAGCTTACAAATACAAAGAATTATTACTATTGTTATTCAAACAGCTGAGTGTTGTTAAATGATTATTCATCAGTTACCAGGGATTCCCCTCTCTCTCTCTTTCACTCACACACACACACAGCCATGTGCACATGTATTCTCATATATAGCAATCTGCATTTGGTATTCAAAAACACCATTAACGATGGAGCTATGATCTCAAAAGGTGGAATTTAAAAAAAATATGTGTCCTAGGACACTAAGGACTCCTAACTATATTGAAGATATATGCAACCTGCCCTCTGGTAGGACACCAGAGCTTCCCTTTGCAATCATCTGCAACCACCTGGAGGGCTGCAAAATGCCTTTGTTCCAAAAAGAGCAACCGATCGGATCCCTCATCTCAGACATCAGGCTGGCTGGCTGCTGCTTATTCCACAGTCTTCCACAGCCACGTGGCAGCATTTGAAGCTGTGCTTCAACCTGCCTTCTTGATTTACTGCCCTCCTGATAGGGAGTGAACAAACACTCTAGCTATCTAACCACAGATACATTCCCTGCTAATGGTCTGTGGTTAGCCACAGAAGTACATTATAAAACCAACATATTAGCACACAGAAATGTACTTGTAGATCCTAATATCAATGATGTTTAGATCCATTCCTATTCCATTTCATCATGTGTTGTCACACGGCATAGACACTCTAGAGGCAAAAGGGCTGGTGTCCCCTTCCTTCTGCCCAGGCTGGAGTGCAGTGGCACAATCTGCTTCTCCTGGAGCAGAAGGCAGCAGGTGTGACAAATGGAAAGAGTCCTGTATGTCAAAAGATGTGGAGTCAAATTACCCTGAACAAGTCACTCAGCCAGACCCAATTTCCTCACCTGTATCATATGGATAATGGTCTTGTTTTGCAAGGCTGCTGGGAGGCATTTTTTTTTAAGAGACAGAGTTTTTTTTTAAAAAGAGAGGGAGAGATGGTCTTGCTATGTTGCTCAGGCTGGTCTTGAACTTCTGGCCTCAAGTGATTCCCTCGTCTCAGCCTCTTAATAGCTGGGATTACAGGCATGAGCCACTTTACCAGGCTTGGAGAAGCTCAAATTTTAAAAAGCTTTATATAAAAGAAAGAAAAATCTAAAAGTTAATGTAAGGGGCTGGGCGTGGTGGCACAAACCTGTAATCTCAACACTTTGAGATGCTGAGGCAGGAGGACCGAATTCAAGACCAGCGTGGGCAACCAAGTGAGACCCTGTCTCAACAACAACAACAAAAGTAGCCAGGCATGGTGGCACACGCCTGCAGCCCCAGCCACGTGCACGCTAGCACTGCAAGCCCCAGGGGCTTGAGTCTGCAGTGAGCTATGACTGTACCACTGCACTCCGGCCTGGGTAGAGCAAGACCCTGCCTCCAAAAAAATAAAAAATAAAAAAGTAAATGTAAGAGGTCCTTCCGCAATAACCATGTTAGGCATCATCCAGCCTCTGCTTTAACCTTCAAATGCAATTGGGGGCAGGCACTTTCTAAGGCAAGCGGTTCCACTGTTTGAAAGTGTGTAGGCTTTTGAAAAATCTCAGCTGAAATCTGCCACGGGGCTTCCGTGTGCGCCTTCCCACCACATGGCTCCTCCTCCCATGCTTTTCCTCATCTCCTTGTAGAGGATGCGCTTCAGTTCAGTTTACAGCAACCAACTAGAGATGACAGTTGGACCTATGTGTTAATGGAGATGAACTAAAGCAAAATACAGCCTCAATTGGGAACCTGCCCCTGGATCCTTTACCTGATGTTAACACACCGGTATACAAGCTGTGGTTAGGAATTCGTTTGCGCACAGAAAAAGCACATTGGGATAATGGAAAAGTCATTACTCTGTATCTTTGGCTTGGTATTTTGCCTGCACTGTATATCTGATTGTGCACTGACCTGGTGTTCTAACCAAATGGTAAAACTATGATGCAGAAACCAGGGTGAGAAGATGTTGTGATGTCAAGATTCTTCTCTTCATCCTCAATAGTCTTCCCCTTGTAAGAGGCCAGCTGCTGAGCACCGGCAACCAACAGTAAGGTCCAAGACGTACAGAAGCTTCCTCTCCGCTGAGCAACGCAGTTGAATGACCAGGCTTCTTAGGCTATACCGTCACTGATTACAAGTGAGAGCAACGTGCCATACAGTTCACTTTCAGTAACCACAGAACTAAAAGTATATCAATAAAACAAAATACTGTGTTAGCCCCTGCTCCCATGTAGAGGTAGAGCCAAAAAGCTTTAAGTAAAAATATGTAAAGATATATCAACTTCCACAACCACATAGCAGGTTGATAATAACCTTAAAACCCTTGCTGCCAAATTGCCTATATTCTGGAAGTTAGGATGGCTGGTATCAGACAGGAACATCCTCCAGACATGCTCAGCTCTTCCACTGGAACCCCCCAGGCCCTGAGTTACGGGGAAGTACTATTAATTGGTGGCCTAGGTGATAAGCAAATTGCCTGTGTGTCACAAGCTCAGGGCTAAGAGTCATTTTATTTGGTTATTTTATTCTTCTTGATTTTAAAAGTGCAGAAGCACATTACACAAGATTTTCAAATGCAAAGAGAAACAGAAAGTAATTGTCAGCCCTCCCCCAGCCCAGTGAGGCTGGCTGCGTGGCGTGGGCCTGGGCGCTTCACTGAGGGATGCTGGGTGCGGGAGGCTGGGCTCCTGTTCCAGACCTGCCTTCTCCCCTCCCATATCTGCTTCACCCTTCCCACCACAGAGGGAAACCTCCAGACAGAGCTTCCTGACACCAAGCTCTAAGACAAGAGTGAACACCTCCATCTTCCCTCTTCCCGTCACCGCAGGGCCAAGGAACAGATCTTGTCTAAACTTCACGTGCACGCTAGCACTTCTAACATCATTTCTGTCATGGCCACCCAACATAATGGAAATCGTCACTTGCAAAATTACCAGGACACCTTATTCCTATACAGAAAGGAGGGTTAATATTTCTGAGAACCATGAAACCATAGATGGGAAGGAAAAACCACCCTACTTTTAAAATAAAAATGTTCTGGTGGGAAAAGGAAATATAAACTGTAATTGGTATTTTTACCATCCTTTACAGACCTAAAGTCTGTGTGAGCTCAGGAACAAAATCGTATATTATCGTATAGGCTGTATTCTCATAAAATATCACATTTAGTATGTTACATTTAAAAGCATGTTCTGGCCGGGCACGGTGGCTCATGCCTGTAGTCCCCGCACTTTGGGAGGCCAACGTGGAAGGATGACTTGAGGCCAAGAGTTCAAAGACCAGTCTGGGCAACATAGCAAAACCCTGTCTCTAAAACAACTTTTTGAAAAACTTAGCCAAGCAGGGTGGTGCAAGCCTACAGTCCCAGCTACTCAGGAGGCTGAGGCATGAGGATCACTTGAGCTCAGGAGTTCAAGGCTGCAGTGAGCTATGATTGCACCACTATACTGAAGCGTGGGTTACAGAACAAGACCCTGTCTCTAAAAATCTAAATAAAATCAACAATTAAATTAATTTGAAAAGCATGTTCTGACCATATGGAGTTTAGTTGAGGAGTTAATGATTTAAAATTTTTCTCTGCTCTCCTCTGCAGATGTGAAGGACCAGGAAGATCCAGGCCTCAGGTTTCCTTCCTCCTAAAACCTGTGGCTTGCTTTGACTTCTCTCCTGACTTGAGCCCTGTGACTACAGTTGGCAAGTCCACACTCTCCTCCTGGGTGATCTCATCAACAAGGGGGCCCTCAACCACGACCGACACTGATGACTCCTCAACTGACACCGCAAGGCCAGAACCCTCTCAAGCTCCAGCTCTGACTCCTTCCGGACACTTTCACCTGAAGATAGAGCGATGCACGCATATGTGTGTGAAAATGATACATGAAGTTCGCGTGGTCATCTTGCCTCTAATCCTCTTCCCACGCCCCTCACCTCTATGAAAGCACCACCGCGCAGCCATCAATCTACAGATCTTGGTGTATCTTTGACTGGTTCCATATTTTTTGCCCTCAACATGGAATCAATCATCAAATCCTGCCTATTTGAAATATCTGCAGATACAGGACATTAAATATCTTCTAAATATCCACACATTCACCTCCATTGTCACCTCCCTGGTTTGGGCCTGAGTGGTGCTTTCTGGGCTCCCGCAACAACCTCAACGGTTTATGCATCACTCTCATCACTCCCCATCCCATTCCTCTTCTTTACGTCTGAGTGATCCTTCCAAAGTGCAGATTCGATCACCTCCCATCCCTGCTTAACTCCTGTAGTGAATCTCCATTGTCCTTGGGACCTGGCCTCCCAAGGCCGATACTTCCTCGGCTCCCTCTTATCCCTGCGCCTCCACTCCCAACTCTTGTACTGCAGCCCTACTGAACTCTCTGTGGTTTCGTGAACAACACACACTCTTGCCTGCTTCCAAGCCTTTTCCCAAGCCACTCTATCTTCATGGAACACCTCCCCACTCTTCGTTACTTGGCTTTACTTCTACTTCTACCCTTCCAAGCTCAGTTCGGTGATACTTCCTCCAGGAAGCACCCCTCGTCGCCACCACTAGAAGACCAAGCTGGGCAGGGGGCTCCACCTACACTCTAACAGAGCATCCCTTCTGCTTACTGTGATCACGGCACTCACAAGAAGGTTTTGCAAGCATCTGTTTACTTGACCCCCTTCTCCATTAGACTGTGAGCTCCTTGCAGTCAGGGACTGTGCCATTCATCTGAGTATCCCCAGCACCTAGCACACCACCTGGCACAGAGTCGGCCCTCAAGGAATGTGCCGAATGAGGAACTTTCCAATACTCAACAGCAGCAGTTCTAAGTGTGGTCCACATACCCCTGAGTCCCTGAGACCCCTTCAGGCAGTCCCTGAGGTCAGAATTACGTCCACAACAATGCCAAGCTCTAATTTCCTTTGTTGTTGTGTGACACCTGCACTAATGCTGCAGGGGTCATGGTGGCGGCACCTGGGCTGCCTCAGCACCAGCCGAGGGCACCACGTTGCTGTGCTCTTCACTGCCACCTACAAGGAAGATGCCAAGTTCATAAACGAAGGCCTTTGATGATGCTGTAAGCAATATCAATTTTATTAAAGCTCAACCCTTGAGTACAGGTCTCTTTACAAAGCACTTTTGTGGCACACCAGCCAAACTAAGCACTGTGCAGTCAAGCTGTGAGCTTCTTTTCAGTGAACATCATTTTCACTTGGAAAAACAACTGATGGACAAACCAGGGTTCTTCACACCTGACTGTTCTATAATCATTTTCTCAGAAAAATGAATGTAGTGAGCCTGTCACTCCAGAAAAAAACAACTCACAGCATTTGCTGCCAAGGATAAAGTTGAGTTTTTCAGAAAGAAAGAACTTTGGAAAATTTGTACCAGCCTCTGTAAGCCTGACAGCTCTCCAACACCTAAATGCTGTTTTGATGACATTGGGGGTGGATATCAGCCCATGTGCTTTTTTGATATTGTGTAATGAAATATGTCACATTTGGAAGGTCTGCATAACTCAGAGAATCAATGTTCTCAAATAATCAAAGCACGGTGTTACAAAATCAAGCCTGGGGAAACAGCCATTTAAAAGGAAGACAGACCAAAAAGTTTGAGAACTGCTAACCTGCGTGGCAAAGTGAAGGACATGGAGTAAGAAGATGTCAGCCACACACAGCTCCATCCAAATGGACTCCTCCCTTCTCTGCGGCATCCACCACGCCTCTGGCAGTTAGAAATGGATCTTGCACTTGGATGTGGCAGTTGTACATTCCGGCTTAGGCCTTCTTCATTTCAAACGAAACATGCAACTTTCAAAATCGGACCAAACTAAGAAAATGTGGGTCAGAAGAAGACCTATGGACCAGGAATCCCGTTGCCACAGCAAGCTGAGCGAGGCATCCGTCCAGCCTCTAAGCTCCCGATGTCCTTATCTGTAGCACGAGGCCTACCTGCCTGCAAACAGACTGTGGCTGTGGGACTCAAATCAAATATGGGCTCAGTGCGGTGGCTCACACCTATAATCCCATCACTTTGGGAGGCCAAGACAGGCCAATCACCTGAGGTCAGGAGTTCAAGGCCAGCCTCACCAACATGGTGAAACCCCGTCTCTACTAAAAATAAAAAATTAGCCAGACATGGTGGTGGACGCTTGTAGTCCCAGCTACTCAGGAGGCTGAGCCAGGAGAATCGCTTGAGCCAAGGTGGTGGAGGCCGCAGTGAGCCAAGATCGTGTCACTGCACTGCAGCCTGGGCGACAGAGTGAGACTCCGTCTAAGTAAAATAAAATAAAATAAAATATGAGTGAAAGTACTTCTAGTCGGACCTCTCTGACCACAGAGGTAGCTCAGGCCATGCCTCAAGTTTTATCGGACAGCATTTGACATCAGTTATAACTCTCCAAAAGGCAGGATTCCATTGATGAAAGTCAGTGACTAGAAAGTAAAACAATGTTCAAACATCTGTGCTCTGAAGAACAGCAGTTGCCGTATCTGAAGTGCTTGCTTCACAAGAATCTCCACATTCTTACCCCTGTCAGATTTCTATCTTCCAGGAGCCACCCTTTCTTTACCTCTGAGCATGACACAAGATGCTCATCTTGTAAGCATCTCTACGACAGAATCAAGGCTGATGTCACCAACGCAATTTACCTTTCAAGTCATAAAGAAACATCACAAACACCCTAAAAATCCCCTTTGCTCACAAAAACTCAACAAAGAGTAACTCAGAAATTTTCCTACTAATCTCCAGTTCTGCCATCCAATCAAAGCTGTTTTTCTAGAATGCAGAAAGTATTTACAAAGAGCTGCTACCATTTGCTCTCTAAAATAAAAAGCTATTCATCTTCATTTTAACAAAGTCAAAAAGAAACCATTGTTTGCAGAAGAAAAATAGATCAATTACAATTTTCTCTAAAATAAATCAATGTTAGTCATGACACAACAAGGGGGCATATCATTACACTATTAGAAGGTGTGCAGTTCTTAGAAGCCAAGCCTCGGCCAGGAGCGGTGGCTCATGGCTGTAATCCCAGGACTTTAGGAGGCTGAGGCGAGCGGATCATGAGGTCAGGAGATCGAGACCATCCCGGCTAACACGGTGAAATCCCATCTCTACTAATAATACAAAAAATTAGCCGGGCATGGTGGCGGGCGCCTGTAGTCCCAGCTACTTGGGAGGCTGAGGCAGGAGAATGGCGTGAACCCAGGAGGTGGAGCTTACAGTGAGCCGAGATCGCCCCACTGCACTCCAGCCTGGGCAACAGAGCAAGACTCCGTCTCAAAAAAAAAAAAAAAAAAAAAAAGCAGCAGCAGCCAAGCCTCACAGATCCCAGTTTTAGCATAAGGGGAAACTCAAGCTCGCAGATATCAAAATGACTAGGCAATGCTCAAGCCATGAGTATGGGCTCCACAGGAAGGTTCTGGAGTCACAAAAACCAGGCTAAATACTGGCTCTGCCCTCCCTAGCTGTGTGACCCTGAGTAATTCCGTTTCCCTCTCTGAGCTCAGCTGTTCTATCTGTAAATCCAAGGTAACCCAACCTACCCTCCAAGGATTACTGCAATAAATAAAGAGCATATATGTTACCGTAGTGCTTAGCACGAAGTCGCTGTAAGAATAACATCCACTGAGCCCCTGTCCTGCACGAGAGGACCTGCCTGTGGCCCCAGAAGATGTCTTATTGGCTACATGCTAACTGGTCCATTTGGGGTGGGATTCATTGGAGCCTCAGATGAGGTACGATACAAGCCTCTAACTGCTCTGTAAAATAACTTTAACTTGTAGTTTCACACAATCCATCATACAATCTATTCTTCGTTTTATAGTTTCATGACCTATTAATTTTAAAATGTTTTATAATAAAATACTTTCCAGCCAGGCACAGTGGCTCATGTCTGTAATCTCAGCACTTCAGCAGGCCAAGGCAGGAAGATTGCTTGAGACCAGGAGTTTTTGAGACTGGCCTGGGCAACATAACAAGATCTCAGCACTACAAAATTAAAAAAAACAAAAATAATCTGGACTTGGTGGGGCACACTTATAGTCCAGCTACTTGTGAGGATTGCTTGAGCCCCAGAGTTCGAGATTACAGTGGGCCAGGATCATGCCAAGAAACTGCACTCCAGCCTGAGTGACAAAGCAAGCTCCTGTCCCTAAAAAAATTTAAATAAAAATAAAATAAGTTCCTTTGACCTTCCTTTTGAGTTACTGGTTTTCAATGTCTCTTTTAAGATGAAATCTAGTCCTGAATCTTCCAAGGTCCTTTACAACTCTAGGTTTCCATGAAAATGGCAACAGGTCTACCGGCCCCTTTCAGGTTTTAGTGTTTGGGGAAAGGATTGTGTCAACTCTTGAAGTTACAATAGCATAGAACACCGTGGAAGGATACAGTGACAAGTACATAGCTCTTCATCATCTGTTTCAGATCTTGGGCTTGCAGTTTGCCCTGCTCTGATGCTGCTGGCCTTCATCTGCTAAGAAAGGTCTCCATGCAGGCACACTGTGCTCCGGGCAGCTGACCCAGGCACCAGCAACCTCCTGGCAGATGTGAAAGGGATTCTTGGGTCAGGTATTCTGGAGCATAAATATAAATATTCAGCTTGTCTAAACTCAAGTCTCAATTCCAAATGAGCTGATGAAATTGCTGATAACTAGTTATTGATTAGGATTGGTCTAACGATCTGCAAAATAGCCAGTCCTCATCCATCTCTACAGTTAAATTTTTTTTTTTAAAGACAGAGTTCTTGCTCTGCCTCCCAGACTAGAGTGCAGTGGCATGACTGTAGCTCACTGCAGCAACCAACTTCCCAGGCTCAAGCGATCCTCCCACCTCAGCCCCCCAAGTAGCTGGGACTACAGGCACACGCCACCACACCTGGCTAATTTTTTATAGAGACGGGGTCTCACTATGTGGCCCAGGCTGGTCTCAAACTCCTGGGCTCAGGCAATCCTTCTGCCTCGGCCTCCCACAGTGCTGGGATTACAGGCATGAGCCACCACACCTGGCCATCTCAACCGTTTTTAACTGGTAAAGATAGTTATTTTTGTCAGTCTTGATAATCTACCAAATGATATTTTCTACAACCAAAACACTATATAATTGTACATGTTAGGGTATTTGAATTTTTGTCTTGAAGATAATGATTAAAAAGAAAAAAAGCTAAGTAGCTGGGGTTTTTTCCCTTAAATCAAAAGCCAGGATTTCTCTTGCATGAGACTGTCCCCTGTTCCTCCCTCCCTGAGAAACACAAAATTGACAGGGCTGATATTTCAAAGCGTACAAAACTGGTTCAGCCATACCCATAATCCTTCTGCTTGGCAAAACAAGATTAATCACCTTCCCTCAAGAAAGGCAGCTAACTGAGGTTCCTGGGCCAAACAGAGTACTACATTTCAAAGGGTGGCACCCAATTTATTCAGTCTTAGGAGAAGGATGTGGAGGTTACACAGTGTGGAACAGATTTTATACAGAGTAAATGAGAGAGCCTTTGGTTTGGGGTCCCTCTGCCTGCTCACTGCTTGTTAGCTATGCATCAGGAAAGAAAATTATTACACTTAGAAACACTTTATCTGTTTACTTGCTTTTAAAACCACCACGTGAGAATGTTTAGCTAAAGAAAAGCAAATTGCACCAAAGCTGTTGGTAGCTAAGATACTAGTCACTGGGAACTCCAAACAAACAATTCTGAGCCTCTATTCAAAGGTGTTTATTGTTTCCTTGACCCTTGAAACTTTCTGCAACCCTGCAGAGAAGGAAGGCTGACTCCCCTGCCTACCCCACCTACTTCCAACCTTCCCTAAATCTTGACACTCTGAGCCTCTTTGGTATGGAGGACACCTCTGAGCCAGGCAAAGTGAAGAGCCGACTGTACAGGGAGGGCCACGGGACAATGCATGTGGGGAGGCGCATTGTGCAGCCGAGGAGGGGTCACTGGGAGGTGGATGGCAGGGAAGAGATCTGACAGCACCTCAATGCTGTGTACCAGTATGTCAGCCTCAGAAAAGCATCTTCACCTGGAGGCTGCCTGGCATCTACCTTTTTAGAGTTAGGTTAGAAAATATTTGTTTGGCTGACTTCCTTTCTCAGTGTATGTCCAGCTGTTTCGGTATCACAGAGAGAGAGCCTCATGAATGTCCTCGGTTGGGCACACACACAGCGCCTGACGAAGGGGCTGGGCGTGCTACGGTCAGGCCTCCCTGACTGCATCAGCAAACCTAACCCCCGAATTACCAGCCATACATCTCACCATTGCACCAACTCCAACACACACTTACTGTCACCTGTAAACTAGGCAATGCAGAGTTCTCAAAGATGAATGAATACCAGGGGGGCTTAGCTCTTAAGATGTCAGACAGGAGAGTAGAGGAATAAGTATGGGTGACTCTTGAACACTGTGGGTTTCAACTGCGCAGGTTCACTTACACAGGGATTTTCTGCCACCTCTGCCACTTCTGAGCCAGCAAGACCAACCCTTCCTCCTCCTCAGCCTATTCAATGTAAAGACAACGAGGTTGAAGACCTTTGTGATGATCCACTGCCACTAATGAACAGTACATGTATTTTCTTTTCCTTATGATTTTTCTTTATTTTCTTCTCTCTCTCTCTCTTCTCTTTCTTTTTGAGACATGGTCTCATTCTCGTTGCCTAGTTTGGAGTGCAGGGATGTGATCTTGGCTCACTGCAGCCTCAGCCTCAGTTTCAAGCAATCCTCCACCTCAGCCTCCTAAGTAGCTGCGACTACAGGTTTGCGCCACAAAGCCTGGCTAATTTTTTTTTTTTTTTTGGTAGAGACAGGGTTTTGTCATGTTGCCCAGGCTGATCTCAAACTCCTAGGGTCAAGTGATCCTCCCGCCTTGGCCTCCCAAAGTGTTGGGATCACAGGCATGAGCCACCCAACTCGGCTTGATTTTCTTAGCAACATTTTCCTTTCCCTCGCTCACTTTATTGTAAGAAT
The DNA here is from genome assembly GCF_037993035.2 of Macaca fascicularis. Taxonomy (NCBI): domain Eukaryota; kingdom Metazoa; phylum Chordata; class Mammalia; order Primates; family Cercopithecidae; genus Macaca; species Macaca fascicularis. The sequence continues at coordinate 167,896,708 of NC_088381.1, read as the reverse complement.
ACAGTATATAATACATATAACATACAAAGTATGTGTTAATTGCTTGTATTATTGGTAAGGTTCTGGTCAACAGTAAGCTGTTAGTAGCTAAGATTTTGAGGAGTCAAAAGCTATATTCAACACGAGGCACAGTGACTCGCACCTGTAATCCCAGAACTTTGGGAGGCCGACGTGGGTGGATCACTTGAGCCCAGAAAGTCAAGGTTGCAGTGAGCTGTGATGGCACCACTGCACTCCAGCCTGGGTGACAGAGCGAGACCCTGTTTCAAAAAACAAAAACCCCAACAAACAAAAAAATTGTTATACACGAATTTTTAACTGTGCTAGGGCTCAGCATCCCCTAACCCCTGCGTTGTTCAAGAGTCAACTGTATATGAGGTGAACATCATAAGAGATGGGGAGAACCGCCATATGGGATCCCAGACAGACATATCTGGATGTGGGAAAAGAGGAAGAAGAATCAGAAAATCCTTTACCATGGGATCAGAGAGTTTTTTCTTTAACTGACAATAACTGTATATTTAGTGGGTACAATGCAATGCTTTGATTCATGTATATGATGTGGATGATTACATCAAGCTAATTAACATACCTATCACATCACATATTTATCATTTTTTTGCACTGAGAACATTTAAGATCCACTCTTTTAGCAATTTTGAAACATGTAATACGTTATTATTAACTATAGCCACCAGAGTGAGTTTCACAATTCACAAAGCAGAGTCACATAGATTATTTCACTTAAGACTGGCAAGGATTAGGAAGGAATCCCAATTTATGGCATAGAAAACTGAGGCACGAGCTCACGTGATTTGTCCCGGGTATCTGAAAAAGCCACTGCTTCAAGTGGGTTGGGGTTTGAAAATAGCTGAGTCTTAACAAATAATGCTGAGGGCGTATGAAGGCCACAGAACAGGAAAAGTCACGAGGATTGGAATCTGCAGATATGGAAAAGTCACGAGGATTGGAATCTGCAGATATGGAAAAGCTGTTTAGCCCTCAGTTTCCTCATCTATGAAAAGGGCCAACACCAGCTGGTTCACTGGAACGACTGCAAGGACGAAATGAAACACTGCAACACAACCATAAACCGCAGATGTTAACTCATGTGAAGTGTCACTGTTACTTTTCATAAGCCAAGCGCATGCCTTCTTAGGGCAGATACATAAATTCCCGTTGAACAAAGAAATGAAGGAAGGAAGGAACACATGAATTTAGCAAAATCAACAGAGTCTCCCTGAACTTTATTTTCATGGGCCTGGACTCTGGTACAGCCTGGCTCTGTAGCATCTGGCTGGTTCTGAAGGACACGGTGACAGGTGACTGCTGTAAAATGGCCTTGCAGTTCCCCCAGGGGCACTGGCCTCCTACACGCCAGGCTTCCACGTAAACATCACTCAAGCACTGGGGAGTGTCCACAGATACAGGTCAGCAGCGGTGCCCTGACCGGGCCGCACTGCAGCAGGAACCACCCAGGAACCAGACGCAGTATACAGGCTCAGCTCGGCTGTCTGGTCATACTGGTCTGGAAACCCTTCCTCAAATCCCTGGAGCCTGAGAGGTTTTTGAACTCAGATTCAGACTTTAAAACAGAAGTCCAGGGCATACAACATACATTAGCCAATATCCCCAGAAGGGCACAGGACAAGACCCGCAGTCACATTCAAAAACACCTCTACAGAAAAGCAGAACTTTCACACTAAAAGAAATAAACATAAACAATCAAAAGCCACATGTTTCAATTCAGAGGAGTTCTCCCCACCCATCAAATGATTTCAGATCAGGCCAAATCTGACTAGCAAACGAGTTACCAAAAAACATCTGGGTTTCAGAGCTTTCTGGATGTTGAAATCGCAGATAAGAGGTTGCAGGCCTGACTCAAGGGCTGTTAATTCTCAAGGCATCTGCGATTCACCCAGGGCTGGGATGGACCCAGAAAGCAGGCAGCACACGGCCGAGGTTCCCAGGCTGTTGACCAGGGTGCCCACCAGGGCGCCTGTCCAGGCGCTGGACACAGCTTCTGGGCGTGTTGTGTCTCATCCCTTACTTCAGCCAGAATGGAAAACTGCGTGAGTAAGGCTGCGCTGCAGAGTCAGCAGCTCCCCGCCCCTTCAACATATAGCAGACTGTGCTTTGAGGGAGAACAGGAATTAAAATAAATAGATAAATAAATAAAATAAAATAAAACAAGCCACTTTACCTACGATGTGACCTGAAGAACAAAGTCAAAGTTTGATAAATATGATATTTAAGCAGATAGGGGAATTTACAATTTTAAGAAAATGTTATAGAAGGTCAGGGTTTCTTAAAGTAGGGCATAACCATATTCAAGGTGCAGGAAAAAAAATAACAAAATTTGCAAAATTCAGTTATCTATAACGTATTTTCTCTTTTTATAAAGGTATAGATTACCAGGTCAACACGGATGCTAACATGAAGACAACAAATGGAAAGCCACTTGGTGTAGTTCAAAGAACCTGGGGTTTTTCTCGGGGGACCTAGGTTCGAGATCTGGTCCTCACTGAACTATCTGGCCTTGGCTAAGTTACTTAGCACCTATCAGCTTCCCTGATTACATGTAAGATAAATGTGATAAAGTAGTATCTTACTTACCTTAGAGTTTGGTTGTGAGAATTAAGTGATAAACAGATCTGAAGGTGCTTTAAAAACCGTAAAATATTACAGAGGAGATCGTTTTACGTTGGGGTTATGTTCTAAGGGCAGTAAATTAGATGAAAATAGAGTGTGTTGAAATTACTCTTGAAAAATTCCCCAGATAGCTCACAGTGTGGAGCATACGTGGTTTTGTGTAAACTGTGTCATCTCTCAGCAAATCCCTCCAACACTGGAATAGATTCCTGTTTTCGGGGTTAAATACACACCGTGGCTGGCCTGCACTGAGAGACCATCTTGAACAAAAATATAAAAATAAACAAAATTAAATAATATATATTGTGTTTCACTAGATGCGTATATAATACATGGGATCCAAGAATGCTGGAAGTTCATACACTCTGACTCCGACCTACAGTAATTAGGAGGCTTTGCCACCTATGACTGTGTGTTATTTTATTACTGTACACAATGAAGAAATGTTTTTGGAATTACCGAAAAGCTTCTCAGGATCCAGAAGTTCTCTCCTTGTCTCTTATAATAATTTAAAGATAACACAGCTCTTTGTATAATTTTGGCATTTGATTTTTCATGCAACAAGAATGTACTGGAGACACACTCCCTGCAAGGCACCGTGCAAAGCAGGAGAAAGCAGCAAACGAAATAAAAAGACAACACGGCGTCCCTGCCCTCAAGGAACTCACTAGCTGAAGACGCCAACAAAGGCCCTCACGGCTGACCACGATGCGAGACAGAGGGAAACCAGCAGTGATCACAGGGGTATGTATCGTAATTTAGAAATGCAGGGGAAAGACCAAGTAACCCCGGACAGACGAGGGAAGACTTCACCCCGGGGACAGTCTGTAGGCCGGCTCTTCAGGCATGAACAGTATTTCAATATGGAAAAAGGAGGGGCTCCGGACTGATAAAGCATGACCACAGAGTCATGGAAACTCTTGGCACACAGTAAGCAGAGGCGTGTGGTGAGACCACAAATCTAACATTTATGAGATACCTACGAGGCATCAGGAATGAGGATAAGTCAACCCAGCTGTAATCATCAAGACAACACCAAGGCGACACTTACTACTAAGTCCTGGCATCTCGATTCTAGACAACGCTGTGCTGGAGCTCTCAAGCCTGCCCTGCAGACCCCGTCTCCACCCTCTCTCCCCTGCGCGGGCTGCATCAACAGCTTTCCCCTTGGGGAGGAGCAGCGGAGGGGAGGGAGAAAGAGGGGAGTGAGGTCAGGGTTGCTTCTTGGGGTAGGGTTGCTGTCACTGCTCCTGTCTGGCAGCTCTGTCCACCCAGCCCTCTTTGAACCCAGGTCTGGTAACTGCCCCTCTGCCCCTTCAGGCCTAGGGTGGGACTGTGCCTGCTGTACCAGTCCTGGCCACTACCTCAGCCCTTGTGGTCTCCCTATATCTTGCACCAACCTTCACAACAGTGACTTTACCACAATCCCCTTAAATTGGCCAATTTGAGGGCACCATTGCTTCCTGCCAGGACTCTCTAGAATTGCCTTGCAGTCAGCTCTCCTTGTTAGAGCTGAGGAAACTGAGGCCAGGAAAGAATAAGCAATTATCCAAGTTTACAGAGTCATTTCATTAAACAGCAGAATCAAGACTGCAACCCAGTCTTGTCTGTCTCCAAAGCCTATGTGCACCACCTCTGGGAAAGTAATTTGGTGGTAGATTACAGAGGATCATGAAAGAATGCACGTAATCTTTTGTGCTAATTCTCAAGAGTTCATTATTCATCTGCACGTGTGCAGCCTGCGCCTGCCTGTCTCTTTAAACGGTCCTGCAAATGAGATGCTCCAATCAGGCGTTCATGGCAGCAAACGGTGCCAAACGTACAAAAGCAATCCTTAAAAAAAAAAAACAAAAACTCAGAGATATTCCAAGACTCCAGTCCAGATCCTTCCTAGATCCCGGGTCCTGCATCTGCTGTTTCCCTTCTTAGACTCTTAGCTAATTGGGAGAGAATGCATGTTATTGGCGATCAGAAGGCATATGTCATGAAATTTCTTTAGCAAACATATGCCCCTCATCATTTTTCTAAACAGCTCTAAATTTTTTTCCAGCTCCCCCTTCCTAAAAGAGCTTAGACACTTGTCACCCTTCTTGGCTTGTCAGAGCAGCCCGTGTTGCTGTGCTTGGGTGTGAAGGGCAGCTCTGAAGCCAAGCCCTGTCTCCTCGTACTCGGCGCTACCCTTCTTGAGAGTGGTCTTGTACTGGCTCTCGCTTGGGGGAAGGAGTACACTTTCCATTAGAGATTTCGGAGACTGGCCGGGCACAGTGGCTCACGCCTATAATCCCAGCATTTTGGGAGGCCAAGGCGGGTGGATCACCTGAGGTCGGGAGTTCGAGACCAGCCTAACCAACATGGAGAAACCTTGTCTCTACTAAAAATACAAAATTAGCCGAGTGTGGTGAAGCATGCCTGTAATCCCAGCTACTCGGGAGGCTGAGGTAGGAGAATCGCTTGAACCTGGGAGGCAGAGGTTGCGGTGAGCCGAGATCGCGCCACTGCACTCCAGCCTGGGTGACAAAGCGAGACTCCGTCTCAAAAAAAAAAAAAAAAAAAAACATTCTGGAGATCGGATACTGAAACTTTACACAGGAGGCTGAGCAGGGCTGCTTGTAATGCACGTAGGTGTGATCTGGTGACACATCATCAGGCGTTCTGACAGCCTCAAATGTGCAGGCAATTATCCCACTTCTTGCCCGGGGCTTTGAACCTTTTAAACATTCAGTTTAGGATTCTATAACTTCATGAAACTATTGTTTTTAAAAAAACATTCTGAAACTGAAGTAAGCTACTCCCAAAAAGACAAATATTGTGTGATTCCACTTATACAAGATATCTAAAGTAGTCAAATGCACAGAGACAAGAAAGTCGAACGCTGGACCAGGAGCTGGCGGGGGAGAGTGGGGAATTATGTAATGGGGATAGATTTCAGTTTGGGAAGATGAAAAGTTCTGCAGATGGATGGCAGTGATGGCTGCACCACAATGTGAATGTACTTAATGCTATGAACTGCACACTTAAAAATGTGTAAAATGCTAAATTTTATGTTACATGTATTTTACCATGATTAAATTTTTTTTTTTTTTAAAAAGGGTTCTAGGGCTGGGTGTAGTGGCTCATGCCTGTAATCCCAACACTTTGGGAAGCTGAGGCAGGAGGATCACTTGAGCCCAGGAGTTCAAAATCAGCCTGAGCAACAAATCGAGACCCCATCTCTACAAAAAAATTAAAAAATTACCTGGGCATGGTGGCGTGTGCCTATAGTCCCAGACTTAGGAGGCTGAGGCTGGAGGATTGCTTGGGCTGGGGAGGTCGGGGCTGCAGTGAGCCCAGATCATGTCACTGTACTCCAGCCTGGGCAACAGACTAGGCCCTCTCTCAAAAGATTTTTAAAAAACGAAGAAAAGAAAGAGAATGAGTAAATAGAATATGGCTGCTGATGAAACACTGAAAAACTACAACTGTTAACAGAAAGACAGAAGAGTTCCATCAACACTAGGTTACAGTGGTTGGCGTGCGCTGTAAACAGAGAAAAGTTAAAATGTCCTAAGTAGACACGACTGAACGTACCATTTAATATTTCCACTCTGAACTCTTTTGTTCAACAAGCTAGTACTGAGGGCCCACTGAGTTACATGAGCCAGAATGACATCCTCCAGGTCCTCCTGGTCTGGACGGTTAAGTGGAGTTGGCTATGCCCTGAGACACGTGGCCTGGGGCCTAAGGGGCACCCAGTGAACTGCACCTACATCCACCTGCCCTGAGGTTTCCCGTGCCATGGGAGCAGGGTTCTGAAGGATGAGGGCGTGGCTCCGTGAAGAAGGGGTAGGAAGGGACACTCCAGGGAAGGCAAGGGTGCTCAGCATGTGGAATCCTGTACACAACAGCCTGGCACCTTCAGAAGCTACCAGAAGTCCAGGGTGGCTGCATCCAGGGCCCTGGGAGGAAAGAGTCAGGAAAACAGGTGGCAAGTAGTTCCCAGAGTCAGCCCTGAACCCCAAGAGTCATGGGGAACTTCTGGGGGATGCTGGGCAATTCCATTTTTAAAAGTGCTGAAGAGGTGGGATTTGAAGAAAAACTGGTAAAGACAAGGAAATCTGTTCAGAGACTCCTCCAATAATCCAAGGGAAAGGGCTTCAGATCTGCATGAGCAAACCATGTGTGGCCTCTCCTACAGGCAAGGGCAGACCAGAGCGATCTCCTCAGTCCCTTTCAGGTCGATGACAGTCCCATCTTTTTTCCCATCATTCACTCATTGGGCATAACTGAGTACTTAACATACCGTGGACAGTGGAGCCAGGATGCTTGACTTCAAATCCCAGCTCTGAAACACACTGGCCAGGCGATCTTGAGCAAGTTACTCTAAGTTTTGGGCCTCTCTTTCCTTGTCGGTCAAAATGAAGAAAATAATAGGACCTACTTCAAAAGGGTGTTGTGAGAATTAAACAAAAGAATACATTAAAAATGCTTAGCCCAACACCTGATGCTTGGTGAGCACTCTTTAAAGCCAGCATTTCTCTCCCCTCCCCTCCTGCATCTAAACACACACACACACACACACGCATGAATGAGACACGGACCCCACCTTCTAACAGCACAAGCTCTAGCTGGGAAATAACTCCGTGGCGTAAGATATAATTAAGTACAAGATGCAATCTGAACACGTATTTTTATATAATTAAATTATACCAACTCAATAAAAGGCCATTTTCAAGGAAGGCAAAGAAATGACACACCAAGCCAGATTTCAGTCTTTGAGAGCAGTGGAGTGTGGGCAATCCTGCTTAATTACTTTCTAAAGGACTAATTCGGTGAAGCCGAGCTAACAGATCATTATCTTTATTATAGCTCCATACAGTCCCCTGGGAGCGGCTGCCACATTTTGCATACAGGATGGGTAAGCATAAGCGACTCAATAGTAGATAAATAATCATCACTAAGTCCTATTCCTAAGGATTTTCAACTGTTTGTGACGAAGACAGCTGGGGCTAAAGTGCACAGTAATGCTGCAGTATAAGAGAGTCCTAATTCCATTCAACCGTTTCTCAACTGGAACATATTTTTCTAAGAATGGTAAAATTCATGTTACATAACTTTTTGGGGGGTGATTGAAGTCAAATCCTTTTTACTGTTAAAAATGCTGGAATTGCCAAAAACCACTTCATTGTGTCAATTACTTTGGCTGAAAATAATTTGTTTTAAGCCAGTGAAACCACCAAATGCTTTCTGCAAATGTCTCTGCTTATTGATTCCAGTGATGCGGTGTCTAGCGAGAGGCATTCTGCAGCAACTGTGGTGGCAAGGTTTGACTCTGTACTAAGCCAGTCTCATGGGCCTGCATGCATGTTTCGGGGTTCTACCAATAAGGTTCCCTCATCTGGAAGGCCTTCTCTTCTGAATGTCTAAGTCTACCAGTTCTTTGCTGAGGGGTAGAGTTAAATGTCACATGTGTGCATGTGTGTATAATGCATGTAGAAATGCAGGTATACATGAAGTTATATGCACAGGTGGTATATACTATATACATTGATACACGTTGTTTCAAGCACACAGGGAAGTGGTGGGCATGCTCTATTTGGCAGGCACCTGTCACATGTGTGGCATGGTGGGTGGTGGTGCCTGGTGTGTGTGTTTGAGGAGGTGCTATAAGATAAATAAGACGGGCCAGGCATGGTGGTTCACGCCTGTAATCCCAGCACTTTGGGAGGCCGAAGCGGGCGGATCACGAGGTCAGGAGATTGAGGCCATCCTGGCGAACACGGGGAAACCCTGTCTCTGTCGGGCGCGGTGGCGGGTGCCTGTGGTCCCAGCTACTCAGGAGGCCGAGGCAGGAGAATGGCGTGAACCCAGGAGGCAGAGCTTGCAGTGAGCCGAGATGGCTCCACTGCACTCCAGCCTAGGCAACAGAGCAAGACTCCGTCTCAAAAATAAATAAATAAAATGGAATTTTTAAAAAAAGATAAATAAGACGGACCCTGAATCTATTCAACTAACTTTCACCAGGAAACTCACCACACGCCAGGCACTGCTGAAGTGCAAAAGACACAGGGACGATCCCAGGAAAGTCTGCCTGGAGGAGCTTATCTCTAACGGGAGAATGAAAATAACCCTCCATGACAGGCCTCTGGGATAATCACGATGGCAGAGGTTTATACTAAATACCACATAGCCACCAAGGAAGGAAGGGTACCTGGGGGCACTCAGGGATGAAGATAAGTGGGGCCCTGGGTGCTAAAGCGGGAGGGAGGGCTGCTGTCAGCTTTTAAACAGGAGGCCGTTTTGCCCGGATCTGTCTTGCAGGAGGCACATTCGAAATGTCTAATTTCCCTTGGGTGAGCTCATCGGTGCCCATGGATCCCATTACTATCTGGATGCTGACGGCTTGCAAACGTTCTGTCCAGCCCAGCCGTCTCCTAGGCTCCAGACCTTCACCAACGGCCTGCTCAGCACCTCAGCTTGTGTTCCATATGTCCTCCCACCCCACAAGCCCAAACCACCTCCCCCGTGGCCTGGACTGCCATCTCTGCACAGGCCCCCCAGCCTGTCCTGCCATCTCCAGTTGCAGGTACCAGAGACCTGGGCGTCAGCCCTGATTCTGCCCTCTCCCCACTCTTAATGTAAATACAGGATGTTACCCCCTAAGAATCTCCTGCGTCTTGCTCCCAACCCCCGGCCCAGGGTGAATCACCATTGCCTCTCCCCGGGTTACTGCCATAGTCCCCCCACCTCTACCCTCCTACCTCCACCCTGGACTGCACTTCCCACCTGCCCTCCCCCTGGAAGCAGAGTGATCTTTCAAAACGAAAAATGTGAACAAGTCGCTCCCTTGCCTTAAAATTCTCCTCTCTATTCCCACTGCTCCTAGGAACAAGACCAAACTTCTTGCCATGTCCCCAAAGCGACGCTCCCAATTCCACTGCAAGCCACGTTACTCCTTTCCCTTTCACCACAGGCAACCTTTCAGTTCTCAAAAGGTTCTTTCCCACCCAGGGCTTCCTAGACACTTCCCCAGCCTGAATGGCTCTCCCCACTTCCACCTACCCGCCTGCAGTGAGCAGCCAAGAAAGATGCTCTCACGGACGCCTCTCTTAGGAAGCCCGCCCTAATACATGCCCCCAGTCCTGCAACACCCTACCTTTGTTCCTTAGACTTCTCAGAACAACCTATCACTGTTGTCATGAAGCGAGTGTGAAAATAACACTGGATATTTAGCTCCTGAGAAACAAGTTAGGCTTCCTAAGGCCAAGGACCATGTCATCCTCGCATTTCGCTGGAACCCCTAAAACAGTGTAATAATGAACACTGTGAGTACTTGAGTGCTTGTTTAAAGGAATGGATTGAATACTGGAGGAAGGAGGACTGCTTTGGGTCTGCTGCTGAAACCAAACCGAACCCTAGATGAGAACTGATGAGGGCCCCAGTCAGGGTGGAAGGGACAGATGATGAGACATTTGGGGTGCAGAATCCACTGAGTCAACTGAGATATGGGGCAGGGGGTAGAAGAGTCTAAAATGATTACTAGGAGAATCTAATATTTATAGGGGAGACTACATTTTTGACATGTTTAATTGTCCTAAGAACACTGTAGATATTCACTGGAAATCAGCCCAATTTGCCAAATGGACTTAAGTCTCTCCATGAATATTCGCCTAACCATTTCTACCCTGGTTATCTTTAACTGTGGGCTGCCCATTGTCCTTCAAAGGTTATTTGTGAGAAGAATGTGCAGTCCAGGATGGTGGGTCTCCCCTACAGGGGCTCTGCAGAGTGAAGGGTGCCACCAATCCTGGACCACACCACGACAAACGCATGGATCTGGCCACTGGCCTCAGGCGGGCCCTCTGCTTCCCCTCCCTCTGACAGCAGGGCCTCGGCAGGTGGGAAGGTCTCCTGTTGGACTCCCTACCTTTGGCAGGCCCTAGGCTTGGAGATAGTGCCCTCAGGCATCATCCAAGTCTACAGGTCAAATCCGCCTGTACACTGTGGGAATGGTTTATTAAAGATAGACAGTTTAAATATTTTCCAGAAGGCTGGCAGAATAAATAAATGACTGCATTTTAACACACAACCGAGTACTCTGCAAAAGATGGTTTTCCCCGCCAACAGTATTTGCTAGTAAAGGTAAAACTTTAGAGTAAACAAAAATTGAAATGTATCCACCTAAACTGAATCTCAAAAATTAGCTGGGTGCAGGGGCTCCTGCCTAATCTCAGCATTTTGAGAAGCCAAGGCAGGAGGATCTCTCGAGGGGAGTTCAAGACTAGCCTGAGCAACAAAGGAAGACTCTGTCTCTAAAAAATTTTTTTTTTAATTTAGCCAGGTGTGGTGGCACACGCCTGTAGTCCCAGCTACTCGGGAGGCTGAGGTGTGAGGATCGCTAGAGTCCAAGGAGTCAAGGCTACAGTGAGCCATGATCACGCCACTGCACTCCAACCTGGGCAACAGAGTGAGACCCTGACTCTAAATTAAAAATAAATAATTAATTAAACTTAAAAAAAAAAACAAACCAAGTCCTTTAAAGAAAGAAAAACTCTTCTGAAGAGCTATTTCTTAAAAAGTAAACCAAAGAGGGTATGCACTTGCTCCTGCTTACATCTCAGCACACCCCCAGTCCTGGGCCAGATTAAAACGAATGAGCAGCCTTCAGCAAAAATGAAATCTATGTGCCAAATGTCTAGTGAGAAAAACATGAAGCCGGGGGTGAGGGGTGGTATCAATAATAATTATACAGCTTTTAGAGTTTACAGCACACTTTTGTAATCACTAATGCTTCTGAAGGTGTTTAAAACGTTTTGCTAATATTAGAAACCGTCTATTAATGAGCTAGATACAATTATAAGGATGAATAGTTGTTCCTGAAAGAAATTTTCGTAAGTAGTACAAAATGCCACTGATTTTAAGTCCCTGGAGAGACTGCCTTACTAGAGAGAGCAATGCTTTCATGTTCCGTTTTCAATGTTATCCATGATGAAGGTTTTCACGCTACCAGTTTTATAGCATGAACAAGCCGTAACACTAGAAACAAAGATGTTATTTCTCCTCTCTTATCCAACCTCCACTCAACTAAAATGTTTTTTAAGAGAATATGTGAAAAGGTTTACACTATCTCAGAAATGGACAATAATCAACTAATGGCTACTTTTTAAGCACAGTTTTGTGATTTTTTTCCCACCAAAACGCATGAGTTTCTTTACAATGTCATCAATGGTTGTGGTTTGGCTATAAAATAAGCTCCTCGCTGGGTGGAGCACCAAGTATGCTAATCAGAAGTTCTCGCTTAGCGTGGGTGCTTACTTTGCACTTCTCCATGAGAGCATTTTCCTCTGATTCTGCTATCACAGAATGCCTCAGTCAGTCTTCTGTCACTGCATGAGAATGCAAAAGAGGCCTGAAAATTCTTCCGAGGGTTGAGTTTGGATAATTTCCTCACAGGTGTTCCTTTTAAATCCAACTATTTGTTTTATAACCATCGAGGTGCCAACTTGAAAATTCTGCCGTAATCATAGTTAAGAGAAAGTTATCGGTATTAGAGACGTCAAAAGATGTTTAAGATTATTAAATATTCTTAATTTCCAAAATATAAATGTTTAGAAATTAAAACAATGTTCCATTGCAAAACTAGAAAAAATAAACTTCAGTCACTCAAAAATTATAGTGATTTCAAAATATGACTGGGCAGGTCACATGGACTCGACCCCCCATAGTTACTAACAAGTAGCACCTGCAGGAGAAGAAGCCAGGCCAGATCTGGGACATGGCAGATACGCTCTGGACAGGCCTTAGAGGGCATCTGATAATTCTCTCATGACACCTAAGGCAAGAATGAAAAAGGCTATTAACCACAATCACAACCCTGTGATTGGTCAATTTTGATGTTACTGGTCAATGGTCAATTTTGATGTTACTGTAATGCTAAAATATCTTAATGAATGCTGGGATTATTTATAGCATTACAACACAGATTATAATGGTGTTGTAATCTGATAGGGCTCTGCCTGTTGGAGGAAACTCCTCCTTAAAAAAAAAGTAATTAAATTTAAGAAAAGATTTAGCCATGGTACATGTAAAGTAGACAAGAATTTTACTGGAAAATCAGTAAGAGGTAATAATGTGATGTGACAAGCAACGGAGCCTATCTAACCTTAAGCCGCATTGTTAGAAGTATAGGCCAGGCACAGTGGCTCATGCCTATAATCCTAGCACTTTGGGAGGCTGAGGAGGGTAGATCACCTGAGGTCATGAGTTCAAGACCAGCCTGGTCAAAATGGTGAAAACCCATTTCTACTAAAAATACAAAAATTAGCCAGGCCTGGTGGCACACACCTGTAATTCCAGCTACTCTGGAGGCTGAGGCAGGAGAACTGCTTGAACCCAGGGGGCAGAGGTTTCAGTGAGCCAAGATCGCACCACTGCACTCCAGCCTGGGCAACAGAGTGAGACTCTGTCTCCAAAAAAAAAAAAAAAAGTATAGACTTTGGAATAAGGGAGGTGACGTATCCTATTCTAATCTTCTCTGTGTAGAAACCATGCCTGGAATACCACATTCAGTTGTATCAAGTTAAGAGAGGAATATAGACAAAAGGAAACAGGTGTAGATGAGGCAACCAGGATGATTAAATTTAAATTACGTCTTAAGAGCTAGAAGATGTGAGAAAGAACTATAATGATTGTCTTCAAACATGTGAGGACCTAATATATGTCCAAGATACTAAACCTATTCTCTGTGGACCCAAGGGACAGAACTTCGGCTGAATTTTCACTGCTTGTAGGATCTGACAGTCTGAACTGTCCAGACAAAAAATGGATTGCCTGGAGAGGTATTTACTTTCTAGTCTCTTGAAAATGCTCATGCACGGGTTGAGCAGCCTTTCTAGCTTTGAACAGCCTTTCCAGCTTCCCCTACAGGGCAGAGATTTCAAGCTGGAGGGGTGGGGGCAGGAAAGGAGGGCCAAAGCACCACCCTCTCCCCTTTCAGCTATGGCAGCTCTGTATCTATCTGCTTTACTGTTGGATTCCTGGGTAACCTTTACTTTGAAGAAACAGCTCAAAGGCTTAAGAAAGTAAACCATGAGATGAGATTACCTGCCAGATCCGTTCAGGCGCTGAGATTCTTTTTTTTTTTTTTTTTTTGAGACGGAGTCTCGCTCTGTCGCCCAGGCTGGAGTGCAGTGGCGCGATCTTGGCTCACTGCAAGCTCCACCTCCCGGGTTCATGCCATTCTCCTGCCTCAGCCTCCCAAGTAGCTGGGACTACAGGCGCCCGCCACCACACCTGGCTAATTTTTTTTTTGTATTTTTAGTAGAGACAGGGGTTCACCGTGTTAGCCAGGATGGTCTCAATCTCCTGACCTCGTGATCTGCTCGCCTTGGCCTCCCAAAGTGCTGTGATTACAGGCGTGAGCCACCGCGTCCGGCCACACTGAGATTCTTATAACCTATGGCAACCACATGCAGTTGTGCACTGACTCGTTTTGGTAAGCTGTGATTGATCAAAGGATCCAAAGGACTCACAGAAATGTATGAGCAACATTTTGTTACTTGCTCCCAATTCTTTCCCTCTTTCATCTATTTCCTTACTTATTTATTCTTTTATCAGAAAGGCATAATAAAAAGAGCTTGATATTTAGGTTTCAAAAAGTTCAGACTGGTTCCTAAAAATGTTAAGCCCAGAGTTACTATATGACCTAGCAATTCCGCTCCTAGATATCTGCCCAAGAGAAATGAAAACACAGGTCCACACAAAAATGTGCATGTGAGTGCCCATAGTAGCATTATTGATAAGAGTCAAAAAGTGGAAATAACCCAAATAACCCATCAACAAGTAAACAGATTTAAACAGTGTGGTATCTCTCCACAGTGGAATTTAATTTGGCCATAAAGGCCAGGCGCGGTGGCTCAAGCCTATAATCCCAGCACTTTGGGAAGCCGAGATGGGTGGATCACGAGGTCAGGAGATCGAGACCATCCTGGCTAACAAAGTGAAACCCCGTCTCTACTAAAAAATACAAAAAAAAAACAACTAGCCGGGCGAGGTGGCGGGCGCCTGTATTCCCAGCTACTCGGGAGGCTGAGGCAGGAGAATGGCGTGAACCCGGGAGGCGGAGCTTGCAGTGAGCTGAGATTGGGCCACTGCACTCCAGCCTGGGCGACAGAGCGAGACTCCATCTCAAAAAAAAAAAAAAATTAAATAATTTGGCCATAAAAAAGGAATGGCATGCTGACACAGGCTACAACATGGATGAACCTTAAAACATGCTAAGTGAAAGAAGACGGGAACAAAAGACCAAACATTCTATAATTCCATTTATACAAAATGTCCAGAATCTATAAAGACAGAAAGTAGATTAATGGTTGCTGGGGGTGAGGGCAATGGGGGAACATGGAATGACTGCTAGTAGGTATTAGGGTTTCTTCCGGAGTGATGAAAAGGTTCTAAAATCAGTGAGTGGTAACAACTGCACAATTCTGTGAATATACTACATGCACTTAATGGTACAGTTTAAAAACACATTTTTATGGTATGTAAATATTTCAATAAAGCTATTACTAACACACACACACACACACACACAAAGATTCAGACTGGTATCCAAGTCCTTACTAGTTCTGTGGCCTGATAAAGTTGCCAAATCTCTTTGAGCCTACGTTTCCTCAGGCAGAAAGGAAGGATGGTAACACCACCTACCTCAAAATGAAGCCTTGAAGAAAATATAGAGTATTTCCCAAATCATAAATTGTCTTATAAAGGATAGCTACTGTTCACTTTTCAAAACGCTTCAGGGATTTTTTTTTTTTTTTTTCAGCATTAAAAGAAGTTTGTGAGCTGGGTGTGGTAGCATGCACCTGTAGTCCCAGCTACTCGAGAGGCTGAGGTAGGATAGCTTGAGCCCCAGGAGTTTGAGGTTTCAGTGAGCTGTGATCATGCCACTGCACTCCAACCCAGGTCACAGAGTGAGGTCTGGCTCAAAGAAAAAAAAAAAAAGCTTGTGATTTCTAGCTCACTTTACAGATTTCAAATACTCTGAAGGAAACAATGCACACATTTTCTGCTTAAATGAGAAAGACAGTTCCTGAAAGACGAGGATGAGCCTTTTCAGGAGGCTAGATACTGCCTAACTTTGCATTTCATATCCATTACAAATTATGAGGAGAGACGCCAAGAAAAAAGTATAAAAGAAGACAAAAATTTCATTCATAAGAACAAAACTTTTATCTTTCCCCCTTCTCGTTTATACATTATCATCTCTCTCTCTCTCTCTATCTCTCTCTCTCTTCGAGACAGGGTCTCACTTTGTCACCCAGGCTATAGTACAGTCATAGCTCAGTCATAGCTCACTGCAGCTTCAAACTCCTGGGCTCAAGCAATCCTCCCATCTCAGCCTCCTGAGTAGCTAGGATTACAGGTTCAAGCCACCATGCCCAGCCAACTTTTAAAAACTTTTTGTAGAGAGGGGGTCTTACTATGCTGCCCAGGCTGCTCTCAAACTCCTGGCTGCAAGTAATCCTCCCGCCTCAACATCCTACATTTTGATCTTGTCTTTATTTGGCCAGAAGGAAGTTAACTATGACAGTCATCCAAATAATATGTATGAATTATATTTTCTAAAGCAATAACCATGATTTTTTAGTTTCTATCACTATTAACAGCATGAAGCATACTCAACATATGAAAATGTATGATTCATATATTATGCTGCTGTCTTGCCATTGTAATCTACGTCTCTCATTTAAAAAAAATTGTTTGCCAATGTAGCTAATGAAATATCCAAACGTTTAATTTAGTTCCCAGTGAAATGGCATTTCTGTGACCCATCGCTTTAATTGAATCATCATAGTAATTAGCTGACTTGTATTCATTTATATTTTCACTTAATGAAAGCCTCTTAAAATGTTTCACATCAAAACATCTGTTGCCTAAGATATCACCAGTTAACATTCACTTCTGCCCCATAGGCCACTCTTGCTTTAAACTTTATTCATTAGACAACCTAAAAAAAATAACAAATATAGAGCCGAGAACTTTTTGAGAAAAGTAATTCAATACTTACAAAGTGACCTTATTGTTTGATTCTAGTTAAGATGGCTTTTCTTTAAACTGTTACCTCTACAAAATATAAGAGCTGGTTTTTACTTTCTTCTGGACATCACCACCAGTAAAATACCATGCCAATATCTCCAGGCTGGCAATGAAAAGGAAAATGCAGAAAACCAAAACATTCATGAATAGATGTGTAGCTCAACTTCATGACTCAAATGCTATTTAGGAACAGTATGACCAGGCCCCCAAACAACTGCTCCAATAAAAATATCTAGGCTCATTTTCGTATCGCAAACCAAGCTGTCAATAATATGCCCACAGATTAAATTTGTGAGACCTGATGTCTCAAAGTCATTTAATACAAATTTCAGCCACATATCTTTCCAACTAGCATAGGGAGAATTCTACCATAAGCGTACAGGAGTTTGTACTTACTTTTTAGCTCAAAAATAACAATTCGAATATGATTGATTACAAATCAATTAAGGAACCTATTCAAAATGTTAATTGAGGAATCTAACCTACTAGAAAGCAAAACGGTTCCCATGACTCTATACTATAAAGTATCCCAGGGACCACCGGCGTACCAAATACATTCTACCTGCCCTCAACCCCTTCTGAGCCCCCAAAACACAGGGGTTCTGCTCTTGGAAACTGGCGTTAAATTCAGAGACAGAGTAAAAACTTTCTTTAATTCCACTGAAGAGGGAATTGCTAAGTTCATGAAGACCCACAAATGGTTCAGATGTAAAGTATAAGCTGCAAAAGCTATCAGAGTATACATTCTAACATGAACAAGATGATAAATTTCACCAGCGATAAAAATACCACTACAGAGGATGAATCAACACACTCTCCACTCTTTACTGCTACAGTGACAAACAGGTGTCGAATAACAAGAAAACTTTCCCTAAATCACAATACAATAGCAAAATAAATTGCTCCAGTTGTCAAAGGGTCTAGAATTCAAAATTATTCCGACTGCACTTAAGCAAATTCTATCAAATACACATTTTTTCCCCATTAACAAACTTTTAGGGCCCTTTGACGGAGCAATAAACCCAACATGTAAAAAAAAAAAAGTGTGGTTAACTTTTGTGCGTGAATTATCACACATCATGTTCTGATAAAATATTCAGTGTGCTGTGAAAATCTTTTTCAACTCTGCCAATGAGACTGAAATCTTTCAAGCATGTAGGATTTCATATTTTTAAAAAGATGCCATATTGGTGGATATGAATGTTTCCTTCCTGTAAAATTGCAAAACAAAAAGAAAAGAAAAAAATAATCATTATCCCATAAACAAAATAAGAAGCAACACTGAGGCCAGGTCCACTTTGGCTTTCCATTTAAAAAGCTCTAGATTGTATTAAATTGTGATGATTTCATTAAAGTAGACCTGAATGGGTTCTGGGGGTCCAAACACTGCGTGCAGCCTCGCAGGAGGGTTTTGTTATTAAAGGATTTGTTTCCTGAGTTCTTCATCCAGTCATTTCCAAACAGATGTGAGTTGGGAAGCAAAAAAGCAACACGTTCCCCGGAACGCGGATGCTTCCCGGGCCTCCCCGCCGCCCTGTGCCCCACGCGCCTCCGCCCGGGCGCGCTCCGCGGGTGTTGTAGCCGGCGGGGTCCGCGCACCAGTGCCGGGAGCCGGGCCGGCGGCGGGGAGCCCGGGACGGCCCGGAGCGAGGCGCGGCCCCGCGGCTCCAGCACAATGCGCCGGCGGCGGGAACGGGGACCGCGCGCCCCTCCGTAACAACTTTGCGCGGCCTCGCCCGCGGCCGCCGGGCCTCGGCCCCTCGGCTTGGTCGCCGCCGTCGCCGTCGCCGCCGCCCGCCGCCCGCCGCCCGCCGCCCCGGCCCCGCGCGGCCGCCCCTCACCGTTGCAGAACTGGAGCAGCGAGGACGTGTCGTACAGGCTGCTGTAGCTGGAGAAGCCGTCCTCCATGCTGAGGCCGCCGGGCCGCGCCCGCTCCCCGGCCCGGCCGCGCCGCCGCCGCTCACCACACACTGAGTCGAGCCCGACCGCGACCGGCGCTGGCGCTGGGGCCGGCCCTGCTGTGGCGGCTGCTGCTGCCGGTTACCATGGCAACCCCGGGCCCGCCGCCGCAGCCGCCGCCGCCGCCGCAGCCGCGCTAGCCCAGCGCCCGCTCCGCCCGCGAGGGGGCGGCCTCGGCGGCTGCGGGGCCCGGGCCGGGAGGGGGACGTGGCGGGGCGGGGCCGGGCCGAGCCTCCGGCGCCTGCGGCCTCTTCCCCAGCGGGGAGCGCTGCCCGGGCGGCCTGGGTGCTGCAGGGCCGCCTCTGCCGCCCGCCGTCCGCTTTGCCAGGCCCCGCCTCCGCGCACGGGGGCCCAAGGGCTGAGGGGCGCGGCGGCGGTCCTTGTGGGGGCGGGGGGACAAAGACCCAGGCCAGGAGAGAGCGGGCGTGCGGGGGCCCGAGGTAACCTCTGCCGCGGACGCCCAAGCCCACCCGCTCCTGATGCACTGTTCCCGCGCTCGCGGGCAGCTCCACGACCAAACATGGACAACGCGCCCGCGCATTTCGGCCGTTTCTACTCCGCGGCTCACTGTGGGCCACATCCTGCCGGCGTGCCCTTCTGTCCACACGTTTTTCCGCCGCAGCAAGGCCCTGCCTCAGTGAGAATTAGCACGGGACTGGCAAGTCCGCTCGAACCTTCGCTCACACTGGGACAGAGAGGCCATCCTGGCACCAGGCTGGAAGTCCGCAGTGTTGAGGACTGGACGCAGCTAAAACATCGCTCTGTGGTTTCCCTACGATCAGCCACTGGGATACAGATCTGTCACATTACAGGCTTGTTAACTTGCTACAGGACTAAGGAAATCAGTATTTATTCTACATCAGAAAGAGACCAAGAGTTAGGAGAAAATAGCGCAGTAGGAGAAACACACAGATCCATGAGTTTGTAACTTTTCCAGCCCATATACATAAAAATGCTGTTAATGGTTCGCATTTTATTCCCATGGAGTGAAGTAAGTAAAGACGCGCCAAATAACAAGCAGGGAAGCAAGAAATTAGAATACATAAAATGGATGATCTAACCCAAGAATGGGCTTGGTCCCAAAGAGACTGCAGAACGTTTACACTTCCTGTTGCATCATAGTCATAATTCAGTTCCATGCCAAAAATCTGAAATTGTAGGTACTAACTTGTGCAGGTTGAATACAGTGGGTGAAATAAGAACTGAATAAGTTAGAATTAGGAAAACTCGTAGGCCTCACTTGGGCTCAGAGGCCTGTCCTTCCAGAAGCCCGGCTTGGACATCAGTAGGTGGCAGGTGAGGGACAGAACTTTGTCATTCTGTGTGCGGCACGGTTAGCACATGGGTTAGTAAAGACTGGTGCTACACGCTGTAGGCAGAGGGAGAAGTTTAAGACCTTATCCCTGTCCTGGCAGGATTGTTAATTGGGAAGATGCGTTGTGGGTGGAGGCTGAAGGGCCGCAGGTGCTGCGGGTTTGACTGTGACTTGGTGGATGGAGGACAGTGGGCAGGACAGTGCTAGTGAGGAAAGAAGGAAAGGTGCCTGCAGACATTGTGCAGACAAGTGGGAAATAAGACTGGACTGAGGGCAAGGGGCCAGGTAAGAGAGGCCCCAAGAGCTGCAGAGGAGCCTGAACCAGACCTGCTGGGAGATGGAGGGATGCTTGGAGGGTTCATGCAGGCAGGCCACTGATGAGAGCTGTGTTAGGGAGCTGGGTCTGCCTGCTGACTGGGCTGCAGGGGCCGCGGCCTGTGGCTGGAACAGCCCAGGATGTCTGCAGTGCTCCAGAAATGAGGCACCAAGGGCGGGCCAGAGGGAAGTTGCTATAGGACCATACAGCTGGAAAGACAGGAAGGTCAAGCGAGGACAGCACAGCCTCCAATTAGAAGTGCCCTGTAGCAACTAGAGAGAAAGAATTGAGATTTGGGAGTTGTCAGCAAAGGGATTATAACTGAAGTCTCTAAAGAAGAGAATGGAAAATCGGACAGGGGCTGGGGCATAGCCTCAACAAAGGAGAGAGAAGGACATTCCGAAGGAACAACGGTTAGAGGCAGGAGAATCAGCAGAGGACATTGTCTCTCTAAGCTAAGAGCACAGAGAGCTTCCAGTGGGCATTTGCATAGAGTTCTCTGCAGGAAGGGCCAAGGAGGATGAGGCTGGGGTAAAGCTCTCCTGACTGGTGGCAGAGGGTTCCCAGGGGACCTGGAGCGCCCTGGCGATGCAGTAGGTTGGTGGATATCAAAGGGAGAGGGCATGTACATGCATGTTAGAACACTTTGGCAGGGAGGCTGAGCCCTGGGCTTATGCCTATAATTCTAGCATTTTGGGAGGCCGAGGTGGGCGGATTGCCTGAGTTCAGGGGTTCAAGACCAGCCTGGGCAACATGAGAAACCCCGTCTCTCCAAAAAATTAGCCGGACATGGTGGTGTGCACCTATAGTCCCCGCTATTTGGGAAGTTGAGGTGGGAGAATCACCTGAGCTCAGGAGGTAGAGATTGCAGTGAGCCAAGATCATTCCGCTGCACTCCAGCCTAGATGACAGAGTAAGACCCTGTCACCAAAAATAAAAAAAATAAAAAAAGAAAAAGAAAAAAAGAAAACTTTGGCAGGGAAAGGAAATGGGAGGGACCAAAGATAGTTGGCAGAGGGCCAGGTAAAGTGTCCCCTTGCCCCCGCATGGCACAGGTGGGTACTCTGCCTCTCTAAGGTGAGAGGTAGATGCTATGGAAAAGGGGCTTTCAAAGGGTGAAACTTAACACCCAGATGCCCATTTCATCGTCCTCATTTCCCATCTTTCCTCTGTCTACTCCAGTGTTCATGCTCTCTCTACTCCACTTTGCAGTTTTATACTTTAGGATATGTTGGATGATTGGCATTTCTGAATTTGAAAAGGAAGTAGTAATCATGAATAATTAGAAGATGGTTTTCTTTAAAGCCAAATGTGGTGGTGTGTGCCTGTAGTCCTAGTTATTTGGGAGGCTGAGGTGAGAGGATCACTTGGGCCCAGGAGGTTGAGGCTGCAGTGAGCTGTGATTCCACCACTGCCCTCCATACAGCGCAGCTGGGGCAAAGCTCAACTCCAGCCTGGGCAACAGAATGAGACCCCATCTCAAAAAGAAAAAACGAATGTTAGCATTACTTATATTTAATGTTGTAATATTTGGTGGTCACAATTTAGACATGGGAAAGGAGACATATATTTAAAACTTCAGCTGCCAAATTGAGCTGGAGATTTTCTTAGAAGATATTATTTCCACTAGAGTAAAGTTACAAATAAGACAATTAAGAACTCAGTCCACTTTCTTTTGAGATGATAAAGATCGTCATTACTCTCTTAACCTAGAGTATTAAACAGCTATGTTTTTCCCACAATGGTAAAATCTTACTCTAAAAAAAAGCTAAATTTAGAATAATTGCAATGATATGCATGTTAAGTCAATTAGGTATAATCTACACAGCATTAAAAAAGATCTGTGGGGGAAGTTCAAGAAAAATCTCTGAAAACTAATAATGTGTGATGTTTTTGCCTAAACATTTTAACAGACTGATATTCCACGTCATTGTGAGATAATTTATAGCCTGAGCTGCAAAAATGTTGTCATTGTAATAAATGATGTATACTCTCTAGGACAATATAACCACAATGTTCAGTGGAATTAATAGCAGCATTTGTACAACGTGTGAAAAAGAGAAAGGAAAGTGAAAGCTCTGTAGCCTTTATTCATAGAAAGGCAATTTTTAAAAATCACCCAGAAAAGTGCAGCCTTGTGCATCTATTGTTTAATCCAACACTCTTCCAAAAATAGTTACACAGTGCCAGGCCCTATGCTTGGGGCTGGGAATGTAGCACATAGAACACAGTGCCTTCCAAACTGCAGGTGGCCATGAAGTCAATTAAAGAGTCATAATTGGCAAGTTTCCAAATGAAATAGAGGCCAGGCATGATGGCTTATGCCTGTAATTCCAGCACTTTGGGAAGCTGAGGCGGATGGATCACCTGAGGTCAGGAGTTCGAAACCAGCTGGCCAACATGGTGAAACCCCATCTCTACTAAAAATACAAAAATTAGACAGGCATGGTGGTGGGCACTTGTAGTCCCAGCTACTCAGGAGGCTGAGGCATGAGAGTCACTTGAACCCAAGAGGTGGAGGTTGCAATGAGCCGAGATCATGCCACTGCACTCTATCCTGGATAATGGAGCAAGATGCTGTCTCAAAAAAAATAAAAAGAAAGAAAGAAATAGCAAATTCCACTTCTGGATACTCAGAAGAGTTGAAAGCAGGGACTTGGACAGGTATTTGTACACCCATGTTCATAGCAGCATTATTCACAATAGCCAAGAGGTGGGAGCAACCTGAGTACCGATGGATGAATGGTTAAACAAAATGTGGTCCATCCATAGAGTGGAATCTTATTTCATCCTAAAAAGGAAGGGAATTGTGATACATGCTATCAGAATGTATCAAGACACTATGCAGCGTGAAATAAACCAGTCCCCAAAAGCACAAATATTCTAGGACTCCACTTACATGAAGTGCTTAGGGTTTTCAAATTCACAGAGACAGAAAGTGAAGGCTGGGGAGAGGGAGGAATAGGAAGTGAGTGCTTAATGGGCACAGAGTTTCAGTTTGGAATGATGAAAAAGTTCTGCAGATGAATGGTGATGTTGGTAGAAGAACAATGTGAATATCCTCATGCTTTATAACTGTGCACTTAAAGATGGTTACAATGGTGACTTTTATGTCATGTGTGTACACATACATATACACACATATTAGGGAGATATTTTATAGTCTCCATATGTTGCCCAGGCTGGAGTGCAGTGGCTATTCACAAGTGCAGTCAGAGCACACTAGAGCCTCCAACTCCTGGGCTCAAAGGATCCTCCCTCCTCAGCCTCCCAAGCAGCTGAAACTACAGACACACACCACCATGCCTGGCTGTTGTATATATTCTAACACAGTCTTTAACATGAAATGGAATAGACAATTTTGGAGTGCACTGAGCATAGTAAGAACGAGTATTTGTGCTGGAAACATTGGTCTTTACTTAAAAGGTACCTACGTGTGCTGAGTTGCGATATATAATACAAGGCATTTCTTGTTGTGGGTCACGGTCACAATCTTTTTTTTTTTTTTTTGAGACGGAGTCTTGGTCTGTCGCCCAGGCTGGAGTGCAGTGGCCGGATCTCAGCTCACTGCAAGCTCCGCCTCCCGGGTTCACGCCATTCTCCTTCCTCAGCCTCCCGAGTAGCTGGGACTACAGGCGCCCGCCACCTCGCCCGGCTAGTTTTTTGTATTTTTTAGTAGAGACGGGGTTTCCCCGTGTTAGCCAGGATGGTCTCGATCTCCTGACCTTGTGATCCACCCGTCTCAGCCTCCCAAAGTGCTGGGATTACAGGCTTGAGCCACCACGCCAGGCCTGGTCACGGTCACAATCTAAGAGACATTTGGACATATAATAATTGTACAGATAAACGTATAAATACAAATTATAAGCACCAAGGAACAAAGCTAGGTGGAAGATTTCAAATTATTTCTGAGGCTCTGAACTGGACTAAAGAGGAAAAGAAGCTACCAGAACAGCCATGGGCAGAACAAGGGGCGGCCACGTCAAGCAAGCTGTGGTAGGAGATCGGGAGGCCTGCTTGGATGGGACCTTGGAGAGCCTGTCAGGGGCTTCTGGTTTTACTCTAAGAGCAGAGAAAAGTTGACCTTCAGTTAATGTCATGGGCTTAATTGTGTCCTCCAAAAAATTAATCTGTTCAAGTCCTAACCGCCAGGACCTCAGAATGTGACCTTACTTGAAGATGGGGCCTTTACAGATGTAATCAAGTTAAAATGAGGGCATTAGGCTGGGCCCGAATCCAATATGACTGGTGTCCTTATAAGAAGGAGAAATTTGGACAGAGATGCACACAGAGGGAAGATAAAGTGAAGACACGGGGAGGAGGCAGCCACCTGCAAGCCAAGGAGAGGGGCCACAGAAGGATCCAGCCCTGCCCACACCTGGGTTTTAGACTTCTGACCTCCAGAACTGTGAGAAAATTAATTCCTGTTGTTTCAGGCCTCCAGCTGGTGGCACATTCTTAAGGGAGTCTGAGCAGATCAGTACAGTTAGTATAGAATCTCAGAGTCAATCCGGTTGTGGTGGCTCACACCTGGAATCACAGCATTTTGGGAGGCTGAGCCAGGCGGATCACCTGAGGTCAGGAGTTCGAGACCAGCCTGGCCAACATGGTGAAACCCCATCTCTACTAAAAATACAAAAATTAGACAGGCGTGGTGGTGGCATGGTGTCATGGTGGATGACAGGATGTCATCCCAGCTACTCAAGAGGCTGAGGCAGGAGAATCGCTTGAACCCAGGAGGTAGAGGTTGCAGTGAGCCAAGATCGTGCCCACCACAATCCAGCCTGGGCAACAAGAGTAAGACTCTGTCTCAAAAAAAAAAAAAAAAAAAAAAAGAATCTCAGAGTCAAGAATTGGCTATTCCACAGATCACAGATGCGGCACCATTCACTACTCATATTAAAACATAAAATTTAGCTTCTCATGATAAAATTGTTACTCTATGAAATGAGAGGTAATCACTGATTCTGACAACCGTAAGGGAACATTCAATTCTGTGGTCTCCAACCCATTTGCTGATGCAGCTGTCGTTTCTACAGCATCCCTGACAAATGGTCACTCTGCCCCTTTCAGTTCTGAAGCACTCCAATTATTGAAAAGATTGTTGTTTATTTTCATCCTAAATTGCCCTTGCCAAAGTATTCTTCACCAATCCTACTTTTGTCTGGTCAATTTCATCTCTCTCTGACCTGGTTCTGGCTTCTATCTCCTCTGGAACGTTGCAACAGTAGCCTGTGTCCTGGTTTACCCAGCCCTGCTTCATTACTCCAGGGTTAACTTACCCAAAGAGGCGCTAACTGATATCCTCTCATTCTCTGCTGCCTACCATATTAAGTGCAAACATCTTGGCATGAACTTCAAGTCTGTCTGCGCTGCTGCTGCAAATGCCATCTTTGGCATTCAACACCCCCCTGCCCCACTGTGCTCTCCGAAAACTCCACTTCACGACTCTCAGACGTGCCGTGCACTTGAAGGCTTTGAACCTTGGCCAGTGCTGTGCCCTAGTCCTGAGTGCCCACCTCCCCTGCCTGCCAGGCTAGGAGCTGCGCCATCAGCAGGGCCTCTGCAGTCATGAGTACATCTGCCCTTGTGCCAATCTGCTTTGCCTTGTGGGAACTTGTGTACAAGTCTGTCTCTCCTGGGAGATTATATGCCCCTAATGCCCGTCATGCTTGACACAAGATTGAACGTAGTTGGCAGTGAGTAAATGCTGAGTGAACAAATGAACTGTGGACAAAAGTGGTTGCCCATTACACATGATAGGCTTTCAAATGCCTGGAAGAGAACCCACATCATCTCCAGGGTAACATTCTCCATTTCTTCCCTGTCCATCATGTGACATTGTTTCTAGACCCCTTGTCTGGAGAGATGTCCATCCCACCCAACCAGATCCTTTTATCCTGAATCCTGAAGATTCAGGTACTCAGAACAGCATACAGTAACCTCAGAGCACTCCGACTTGGGTGGCATTTCCCTTTAGTAACTTGAATATTATAATTCTATTGATGCAACTGAAGCGTGTATTTTTTGTTGTTGTTGTTTTGTTTTTTGTGTTTTTTTTTGAGCAGCCAGGATGTGGACTGTAGGCTCCATGTTGAACTTGCAGTCAATTATAAACCTATCAGTCTTTTAAAAATGAACTGCTATTGGATCTTCTCCATCCTGTACTGAGCTAATTAATATTTTAAAAACTGAATGACAAGACTTATCTTTATCCTTGTTACATGCCATTTTGTTGGCTTCTGTCCATCATTTTAGCCAACCAAAATCTTGTAAACTGTTAAATCTGGCATTGTCATAGCAGTGAATGTGCCATAATGCACCCTTCAATGTCTCCTTCGTCCTTATAATTGATCACCAGGTTAGCAGTACGGGAGGGGTGCAGAGTCCTGTGTATGGCACTGGATGCCTGCCCAGCCACATCTCTATTGATCTGTTTCTCAGTGCTTTGGAAATACCTGTCTAAAAATGAAATCACCCCAACCGTTCGTTCACCCAGCCTATTTTCTTCTTCACTGTCCACAGGATTTTGTGAAGGAGCTTCGCCATTGCTTTGTAAATTTGGTCTGATAACACAGAAAAAGAGGGAACGAGGTTGGTTTGGCTCTCAGGCGCCACTTTTCCTTCCAAGTGTTTACACACTAGCTCTTCAAAGATCTGTGAAAATTCTTGCTCAGAACCAATATTAATATCAAATGTATCATCTGTATTTTCCAGAATCCAACTTTTTCTGCTTTTTGGAAACTTATGACCTTTTTTCCCTTCCCAGTTTTCTGTGACTCCCATCTGGCAAAATTAGAGCTGGCTTGCTGAGGCCTGGAGAATGTATTCACAGTAACCGAACAGTCTCTTGCCATCTCTTGCCTTTCTTAGGCTCTTGGCAATTTCTCCCCAGGGATGTTTCTTTTATCCCTTCCAGTGTTAAGATTATTCTCCTTATTAGAGAAAAAGGAGGCTGGACGCAGTGGTTCACGCCTGTAATCCCAGCACTTTGGGAGGCCAAGGCAGGTGGATCACCTGAGGTCATGAGTTCGAGACCAGCCTGGCCAACATGGTGAAACCCCGTCTTTACTAAAAATAAAAAATTAACCAGTCATGGTGGCATGTGCTTGTAATCCTAGCTACTGGGGAGACTGAGGCAGGAGAATTGCTTGAACCTGGGAGGTGGAGGTTGCAGTGAGCCGAGATCATGCCATTCATTGCACTCTAGCCTGGGCAACAAGAGTGAAGCTCTATTTGAAAAAAAGAAAAGAGGCCGGGCGCGGTGGCTCAAGCCTGTAATCCCAGCACTTTGGGAGGCCGAGACGGGCGGATCACGAGGTCAGAAGATCGAGAGACGATTCCGGCTAACACGGTGAAACCCCGTCTCTACTAAAAAATACAAAAAAAATAGCCGGGCGAGGTGGCGGGCGCCTGTAGTCCCAGCTACTCGGGAGGCTGAGGCAGGAGAATGGCGTAAACCCGGGAGGCGGAGCTTGCAGTGAGCTGAGATCCGGCCACTGCACTCCAGCCTGGGTGACAGAGCAAGACTCCGTCTCAAAAAAAAAAAAAGAAAAAAAGAAAAGAAAAGAAAAAGAAAAAAAGCCTGCAGAGCGAAGTCCTAACCATGCAGACTGGCTTTCGGGGTCCTTCATGGCTCCCCTAGTTCTTCCGGTTCCTTGGCCCCTGTCAATCCCTCTGCTTTTCATTTCCCAAATACCCCACAATTGTCTGCCCCTGGGGCTTTGGTTGTGAGATTCCTGCTGTTGGAAATGTCCTTCCACTCAGTCTGTGAGCTCCCTGGCTGGGAGCCTTGCACAGGGATGCATTTCTACAGCTTATCTTATGAAGGCGAGACGTTGTCAGCCTGTCAAAGCCAGCTCCTTGTTTTCCCTTGTGTCATCGGGCCTGGATGGGCTGGGATGGGGGAGAGGCACTGGCCGAGAAACAGCACTATGTGATAAAGACGGCCTTATCAAGGGCCTCTCCAGCTTCATTATCCTATTACACAATGTCAACACTGCAGAATCATGAACTTCAGACCCTTCCACAGATAATCTGTTAATAGTTCAAATGGATAGGACAACTCTGTTATCTAAGAAACCCAGTAGGCTATTTACCCAAAAGTGTTCCTAATGATTGGACTCTAGCAAAAGAATTTACATATTTTGAAGTATCTGAAGTGGGAAATTAAAAGCAATATTTGCTTGGCTAATTATTTTTAAAATGTCCTTGCAGGCCAGGCACAGTGGCTTACACCTGTTATCCCAGCACCTGAGGAGGCCAAGGTGGGCAGGTAGGTCCCTTGAACCCAGGAGTTTGAGACCAGCCTGGGTAACATGTTGAAAACTTATCTCTATACAAAACACGAAAATTAGCCAAGCATGGTAGCATGTGCCTGTGGTCCCAGCTACTCAGAGGGCTGAAAGGTGGGAAGATTGCTTGAGCCTGAGAGGTCAAGGCTACAGTGAGCTGTGATCATGCCACTGCACTCCAGCCTGGGCGACAAAGCAAGATCCTGTCTCAAAAAAAAAAAAAAAGAAGAAAAGAAAAAGTACTTGCATTTAGGAAACTTGACGTTGTAATTGTCTCTAATTCATACAATAGTGCAGACACCACAGTAGATTACAAATGAATTTCCAACTGTAGCATCTCCACCAATCAATGGGATTTCCAGGGCATTTTGTTCATTCACTCCATCGTGTTGCCTATAAGGTTTTATGGCAATTCCTGGCATGCCACAGGCTAACCACAGAGCAAATAAGCTAATATTAGAGCAACCACTCATCCCAGAGGGCCTGGGACAGCCGGGTTTAGGCCTTTGTCCTGGGTGCTCATTAATAGTACTCCTTTGAGGCCAGACACAGTGGCTCACGCCTATAATCCCAGCACTTTGGGAGGCCGACGAGGGCAGATCACGAGGTCAGGAGATTGAGACCATCCTGCCAACGTGGTGAAACCGCTTCTTTACTAAAAATACAAATATTAGCCTGGCGTGGAGGCACACACCTGTTGTCCCAGCTACTCAGGAGGCTGAAGCAGGAGAATCGCTTGAACCCAAGAGGTGGAGGCTGCAGTGAGCCAAGATCACGTCACTGCACTCCAGCCTGGGTGACAGAGCAACTCTGTCTAAAAAAAAAAATTACCCCTTTAACTCAGGAAAGTATTCTGGTTTGGATGATAAATTGTATGGCCATCCTAGTTAATAAAGATTTAGAATCTTTCCATAGTGTGCATTGAAAGAAGATTATCTAGATTGATACAGGTTATGCTTCAAATGCTATCATAAGCTGCCTTACAATATCAAAGTTACAAGAAATAAAAAGAAATGTTCAGAAACCTGGATTTGTATCAGGAACGTTCAGGAAAAGGCCCACTACTGAGGCTTGCCTGGTCCCCTCCCATCATCTCCTTCACCAGCTTTTCCATCCTGGTGTTCTAGAGATGCTGCACTTCTTCCTAATTAATGGAGGGTGCAGGAACTCTTGCACGTATTTTTGCCATGGTCCCAGGACTCCAGCTACACCAGAGAGTCGGGCAAAGGTCCTCAGCGTCCTTCTGGAAGTCAACTCGATAAGAAGTTGCTCCCCTACCTCCCTTACAGGCTTGGTCACCGGTTCTTCATCACAGACAGTTGCTGAGAACTGACCCTGGGCTCACACATTTCACCACACTGAGTGCCCCCGCTATGCCAGGAACAGGAGACACAATGGGGAACAATGCACCATCCCATGCCCGAGGGTCTCACAGCCCAGAGGGGAGCAAACAGGCTTCAGGTTACACTCACACAGGCCCCCCGTCACCATCAGGTGCTGGCTCCAGTCCCTGCTGCAAGCCTAGCTGGTGCTGCCTGCACCTGGCATGTAAGGAAACTCCCTAGGACCAGAGGGGCAGGGGCCTGGCCCGAGGTCACGATGTTGGTAAATGGTAGAGCTGGGATTTAAATCCAGGCCTGTCAGGCCCAAACCCTCACTTTTCTGCTTTGAGCAGCCACCTCTTCAACAGAAGATGCAATAAGAGAGCTGGTGGGGGTGGAGGGCTTGGGGAAGGAAGGAGTGGGGAAGAGCAGATTCTACCCAAGCATGCAAGCTGACACCCTGGCTGCGGACAGGTAGGATAACAGTTCCCTATGATAGGGTGGGGCCGCAGGCCTCCTGCTGTGGGTACAGACCCAGGTCTAGCTGTGCTTGCCCCACAAGGCATATTTGGAAAGTGTTTGTTGCTTGGGTTTGGGACCAATAGACACATGGGAATTACTGAACCCCCGGGGCAGTGGCGAACTGAGGAGTCCAGAAGTCAAAAGCAGGGGAGCATACCTCCAGCCTTAATGGATCTGGGAGATGACAGGTATGGAGAGGAGGCGGGAAAGAGGCTAGAAATGCATACTCAGTATGTCTGGAAACTGATGAGACACCCAGCTCTGTTAACGTCAAAGAGGGGACAGGGAGCTCAAACTGAAGGCATCTGGCCCCATTGCAGCAAGCCTGGGACTCCACACTAATGGGCTGGGCTTAGTCTATGGGCAATGGGAGCCCCTTGGAAGCCACAGAATTAGAACTGTGCTTCAGGAAGACTGATGGGAACTGTACATACCTGGGCCAGGGAACATGAGGCATGAAGACAAACTAGTGGGACCTGTTCCAGGTGAGGTAGTGTGAGCCTGGGTTGGGCTGGCAGCCATCCTCCCAGCCGCGGGGTGGGGAGATGGCCTGCCAGACCATACCGCTGATGCAGAAGAAGCCAAGGGAGGATCTGGGGTCTAGAGGGCAGGAGTGGCAGGTGGTGTGGGAATCAGGAAGTGAGTGCAGGGGGAGGGCATGGCCTTAGCAGTGAGGATGCTATGCAGCATGGGAGGCACCCCCCATGAGCAACGGCAGGGCCTTAGGGCTAGAGTTGGCTAGGAAACAGGTGGTGGGGGAGGAGAAAGGCACTGGGAAACCCACCTGAGGGGGTGGTGTCAGGAGGGGAAGAGCCAAGCACGCTAGATGGGAGGAGGAAAGAATTAGAAGCTGGGGACGAGTCAAGGAGAAGGGAGGCAGCCAGTGGAACAGGCATCCAGAGGACTGAGCTGGACCCAAGCACTATATGGGGGCGGGGGCGGGTGTCCTTGGAAAGAAGGAGAGATGCTTCATCACCCAGGAGAGGAAGGTTAAAGTATGAAGTAGATGAAATGCCATAGGAAATGTGAGGCTTCAACCATTCACTCTACAAACACAGGTGTTGCTTAACGACGGGATACGTCCTAAGAACTATGCTGTTACACAATTTCATTGTTGTGTGAGCATTGTAGAGTGCACTTACACAATCCTAGATGGTACAGCCCACTACACAGTTAGGCTACATGGTACAGCCCATTGCTCCTAGGCTGCAAACCTGCATGACAGGTTGCTGTACTGAATATCGTAGGCAACTATAATACAATGGTAAGTATTTGTGAATGTAAACATCTCTAAACAAATAAAAGGTATACTAAAAATACAGTGTCATAACCTTACGGGACCACCATTATACGTGCAGTCCATCACTGACCCACTCATCATGATGCAGCACATGACCACTTCTTGGCAACATAAGCATTCTTGTTAACAGGAAGCTCTATCAGTGCCTTTCCAGGGAAAGGTGGTGCCTGGAGTATTGAGTTTGCCTCGGCTCCTCATACCCACAGGACAGAGAGGATGGAAGAGAAACAACCTCCATACCACTTCAAACTGGAAAATAGGAGAAGGGGAGATACAGTCTCATCTGCCCCACACAAGCTGAACTCAAAGGCAGCACGGGTGGGCAGCCAAGGAGCAACCTACTTCCCCCACAGAGAACCCCCAAAGGCTTAGGAATGGGCAGGACCAGGTACTTCTCACAGTAGGGGCACAAGAGGGTGTGCTTAAGAAACTGCTGTGGATCGAACTGTGCTCCCTTCCAAATTCATACACTGAAAACCCAACCCCCAATGTGACTGTATTTAGAGATGGGTCCTTTAGGAAGTAATTAAGGTTAAATGAGGTCTTAAGGGTGAGGCCCTGATCTGTTAGGATTGGTGACCTTATAAAAAGGGAGCGAGAGAGATATATTTCTTGCTTTCTCTCTGCCATGTGAGGACACAGCAAGAAGGTGGCAGTCTGCAAGCCAGGAAGAGAGCCCTCACCAGGAACCAACCATGCTGGCACCCTGACTAGACTTCAAGCCTCTGGAATACTGAGGAATACATTTCTGTTGTTTGAGCCACCCAGTCTATGGTCTATGGTATTTTGCTATGGCAGCCCAAGGTGACTAAGACAGAAGCAGATAGATTCCTCCCCAGTCTCCTTCCTCTCCCTGTGAAGATTGGAGTTTCAATCTGTTAAATAGGTGAACCAAGGGGTTCTCTACACAAAGGCATACCAGAGGGGAGGGGAAGCATCCTGAAGATGGCAAATAAATGATAGCCTGATGCTGAACGATGATACCTCACCCCAGCTCCTTCCCACCCTCAGCTTGCAGAACATTGGCAGCCAGGGGTCTGCTGTCCAGGCAAGAGAGTAGAAGGACCTTTCTTAGGGAATATAACAAAGTCTTGTGGAAAGACCTAGAGGTTGGGCAGGTTGGGAAATAGAGTGAAGTTCGCCTGTTGACAGGTCTCATCTGTAGACTCAGGGCTTGCAGGTAGTGTTTGAATGTTCCCCCTCTAAGATTTGAATGGAGAGCCAAGAATCTGAACATTTGAGAAAATATAAAAGTCACAAAAAAACGGTAGAATGAGGGGGTATGAGGAAATAGACAACACAGAGAACAGAAGGAAATAAAACTATTGTTTATATCCTCATAGGTCAAAGTTATTGCATCCACGAAACAAGAATGCTATTTATAAAATTAGATGATAAAACGTCTTTGAAAATTAAAAATATGGCCATAGAAATACAATCCCCACAGCAATGTCTACTGATAGAGTTGAAGAAATCTCCCAGAAAAATAGAACAAAAAAGACAAAGCTACACAGAATATAGGAAGAAAAAAATGGGATATCATATTGGGAAGTTCAGCATCTGAATAACAAGTTTCAGGAAGAGAAAAATGAAGAAAATAGAGGAAGGGAAATCATCAAAGAAACAATTCAAGAAAATTTTCCAAAACAAAGAAACATGACACATGAATTTCTAGATTGAAAGAGCCTGAGTGCCCAGCACATTGGAGGAAAAACAAAACAAAATACCACCACTAAATGTTATTTATACCCAGCAAATGTTATATCCATCAGATATTATATGCACCAAATGTTTTAGAACATTGAGGATAGGAAAACATTCAAAAAGCTTCCAGAGAGAAACAACAGTCTCAGACAAAGAATTAAGAATTAGAATGACATTGGATTTCTAAACAGTAATGATATGAGCTAGAAAACAACAGATAAATGCAAAGAATAAATTTTTGAGGGAAAAACTGTTTTAACCTGTAATTAAAGACCCAGATGCACCATCAAATCATGTGTGCAAGTGGAATAAAGACATTTCTAGTCACACGAGATCTCAGAAACTTAGCTCTTCTGTGCCTCCTTTCTCAGGAAGCTACTGCAGGATGTGCTCCACCAAAATGAGGGAGTTGCCAAGAAAAATTACATGGGATTCAGAAAACAAGGAATCAACACAGGAGAGAAATAAAAGGGATTCCCAGGAAGTGGATGGACAGTAACAATCATGCTAACAGGCAGCCAGTCCAGACTGCAGTGGGAGAACAGAGGCTCTGGAGAAATGCCATCAAGAAGCTGAAATTAGAAGCTGTCAGAAAGAGATCTGCATATAAGGCAGAATAGTTGGGGATAACTTAGTGAATGATACATAGAAAATAGAAGACAGTAATTTACTACAGGAAAAACAAAAAAAAATTCTAAGAAAGGAAATTCAATCATACAATATAGCTTAACTTTGAGTAGTGTTTCATAGTCATAGTAATATAAACACATACTGGCCAAATTTTAAAATTCTGACGTGACTGTATTAGGAAGAGGAAGGGTATGTATCCACATGTGAGTATGGAGTAAACGATGTGAGTGAGAACTAAATCTTCATCTTCCTGGCGGAACATTAGCAGATTAAAAAATGCCTGTCCCAGACCTTTTTAAATTGGTCCCTTTCAAATTGGTGGCTCATGCCTGTAATCCTAACACTTTATGAGGCTGAGGCAGTTGAGCCCAGGAGTTGAAGACCAGCTTTGGCAACATAGTGAGACCCTGTCTCTATAAAATAAAATAAAAAGGCAAAAATTAGCCAGGCATGGTGGTGTGTGCCTATAGTCTCAGCTGCTCAGGAGGCTGAAGGGAGAGGATCACTGCAGCAAGCCTCAACCTGGGCAACAGAGCATGAGCCTGTTTCAAAACAAAAAGCAAAGCAAAACAAAACAAACCCCCCCACAAAAATGCTTGGACTTGGACAATCAGGAAGTAGCAGTATATGCATGTTATTTCAAGAAAGGTAAAGGCAGCGGGCGTGGTGGCTTATGCTTCTAATCCCAGCATTTTTGGAGGCCGAGGCGGGCGGATTGCTTGATGTCAGGAGTTTGAGACAAGCCTAGTCAACATGGTGAAACCCCGTCTCTACTAAAAATACAAAAATAAACTGGGCATGGTGGCAGGCAGCTGTAATTCCAGCTACTAGGGAGGCCGAGGCAGGAGAATCGCTTGAACCTGGGATGCAGAGGTTGCAGTGAGCCAGGATCGTGCCACTGCACTGCAGCCTGGGTGACAGCGCAAGACTCCTCTCAAACAAACAAACAAAAAAAGAAAGAAAGGTAAAGCCATACCAAAAGGCAAGGATAACATATTTGGAAGTGGTAACTGCTTCCTGGAGGAGGGAAGAACACTAGGGGTGGCATGGGAAATGAGGGGAGGGAACTGCAACTTCTTTGTCTTAAACCTTATAGAACTGTTTGTTTTTTTGTTTTGTTTTGTTTTGTTTTTCTGAGATGGAGTTTTGCTCTGTCGCCTAGGCTAGAGTGCAGTGGTGCAATCTCAGCTCACTGCAATCTCCACCTCCCAGGTTCAAGCAATTCTCCTGCCTCAGCCTCCTGAGTAGCTAGGATTACAGGCACTCGCCACACGCCCGGCTAATTTTTGTATTTTTAGTAGAGACAGGGTTTCACCATGTTGGTCAGGCTGGTCTCCAACCCCTGATCTCGTGATCCACTCACCTCGGTCTCCCAAAGTGCTGGGATTACAAGCGTGAGCCCCGCGCCCAGCCTCTTTTTTTTTCTTTTTTTTTTTTTTTGAGACGTAATCTCGCTCTGTCACCCAGGCTGGAGTGCAGTGGTGTGATCTCGGCTCACTGCAAGCTCCGCCTCCCAGGTTCACGCCACTCTCCTGCCTCAGCCTCCCCAGTAGCTAGGACTACAGGCGCCTGCCACTATGCCCGGCTAATTTTTAGTATTTTTAGTAGAGATGGGGTTTCACCGTGTTAGCCAGGATGGTCTCGATCTCCTGACCTCGTGATCCACCTGCCTCAGTCTCCCAAATTGCTAGGATTACAGGCGTGAGCCACTGTGCCCGGCCTGTTCGATTTTTTTTTAAAGTACATGCAGACTATAACTGATAAATTTAAATTAAGCTTAAAATCATGTACATTTTAATCTTTCTTCTTGAGCTCCCATTTATTGATTTGTTCTCAGTTCGTTCATTCATTCATTCATTCATTCACTCTACAAACATTTGCTGTGAGTGTTCTTCTGTGGGTTGGCTGCTGGGACAGCTGAAGAGGAAATCTCAATTCATGCTCAGACAGGACCTTTCCTTTTAATAAGAAAAACTTCAAGGAGGTTAAAGTTCTATTTGCCTTTTACTTTATTTTGTGTGGTAGCTGAGTTTCTGAAGAACTCTCAGTTCTATGTTTGAAATCAGTTGAGGTCTTGGGACAACAGTGGTTGAAGCTCATGATTTAAAGTGTTCCTATGACAAATTCATCAGGAAAAAAATTCTGCACAATATATGAATATGTAATCTATGTCTTCTTATATTGGCCACTCTGGTGAGAAATCGATGTGGCTGTAGGAAAGGTAGCTGAAGAACAAACTTTTGGGAAACGTATTGCCATTTGAGAAGAGATCACACCACTGAACTCCAGCCTGGGTGAGAGATACTCTGTTTCTTTCTTTCTTTCTTTCTTTCTTTTTTTTTTTTTTGAGATGGAGTCTCGCTCTGTTGCCCAGGCTGGAGTGCAATGGTGCAATCTTGGCTCACTGCAAGCTCAGCCTCCTGGGTTCACGCCATTCTCCTGCCTCAGCCTCCCGAGTAGCTGGGACTACAGGCACCCGCCACCATGCCCGGCTAATTTTTTGTATTTTTAGTAGAGACGGGGTTTCACCGAGTTAGCCAGGAATTTTGCGTATTTTTAGTAGAGGCGGGGTTTCACCATATTGGCCAGGCTGGTCTTGAGCTCCCAACCCCTCAGGTGATCCACCCAAATTGGCCTCCCAAAATGCTGGGATTATAGGCATGAGCCCCATGCCTGGCCAGTTTCACAGGTTTTGATATTTCCTCCATTTATAACAAATAGAATTGCTTCCTTTCAACTTCATCTGTAAGGGCTCTGAGGAGAATCTCTCCTATATATTTAATTTATGAATGGCTGTGTTACCTGCTAAGATTTCATTTTTTCTTGTAGGACATTTTATTGCACCGTTTTAAAATAGCAGGAAAATATTCTTAAAAGATAGCCTTAGTTTTGAAAAATCATGTTTTAGTTGGAACAATATAAACATAAACTGTATCATGAAACTGTGCTGTGAAAATCCTCCTTCTCTAAATATTATTCTTGTGTCAAAACTATTAATGTTCTTATAATGGGTCCTGGATGAATCTACAAAATGTTTTATTCAAGGTCCTTGAAATGACCTTGAATTGCTCTCCCAATACTGTCATTACACAAAGGAGAGAAGAAGCTAATAAGTTGTATGCATGTCTTAGGCACGCCTTTCAAATTGGTGCAAAAATCATGTGAAGTCAAATACATATCATAGTCATGAAAACGCAGCTTCCACATGGCAGCTGGGCCAGTCTCTAAAACACAACTCTAACACAATCACTCTCCAGATCAAAAGCCCCTGGGTTCCCTGTTGCCCGGCATGAGGAATAAGCCCAGCCCGTGGGCCTGCCATCATGGTGCCGGGTCAACCTTGCTAGCGTGGGATCTGTCACGTCCGTCTGTGCCTCAGCCTACTTGCCTGTGAAGTGAAGCACTTGCTGTACTCTGGGTCTGCCTCACTCTTTCCATCACACATCTTAAGTGTCCCTTCCCGCTGCTCCACATTTCCCAAGTCACCACCTCTCAAGTTCATCTCAAATGCCAGCGTTCTGGGAGCCAGCTCTTCCCTCCCTGCCACAGGCCCTGTCTCCCTCCTCTGAATGCCTCAGTACCTAGTACTATCCAGGTCTGTGGCAGTCCTCTGTGGCCTTGCCTAGTTCACCTACTGAGCTCTGCACTCCCTGAGAGCAGAGATCGGATCCCTCCTGGATGCTCTGTAATGAGGAAACAGATTTGACTTGAAGACATAGCCTTATGCCTGT
This sequence comes from Macaca fascicularis, assembly GCF_037993035.2. Lineage (NCBI taxonomy): Eukaryota > Metazoa > Chordata > Mammalia > Primates > Cercopithecidae > Macaca > Macaca fascicularis. Next base: position 167,858,890 of record NC_088381.1, on the reverse strand, counting down.
TTCAAGGCTCCTGTAACTTTTCACGAAGGCTGTGATGCTCTGCCTCTGTGTCCTGGGCAGTGCGCCAGCAAACTGCATTCCTAATTACATAACAGTATTCAAATGCATGTCAGTATGAAAAGAGGAATCAACTCTATTTTGTATCTTTTTTTTTTAAACAGAAAAGCTTTTTTCTGATCACTGGACTACTTTCCATTTTAAGCTAATTAGTAAATTGCATTTTTGGCTCTTTAACTGGCTAGGTTAAATTTAGCTCATCTTTTCCCTTAAAGTCAAGCTGTCAGTGGGTTTTGCAATTAAAATTTCCACTCTCAACTTTCATTCTCATTCAAGAGGATGCTGGCAAGCTACCCCCTCCTTCTGCCCTTCCTTCCTTAAGCTTCTCCCCTACTCAAGGCTTCACACGGACATGGGAAAATGGCCCCTTACCCCTAGGGCTGCAGGGCACCACAAGCATGGCCCTCACCAGCAGGCGGGGCATCCGCTCAAGGGTGCACACGTCGCTTAGCCGTGCCACTGAGCACCCAGCCTATCCCAGTGGAGCTATTGAAAATATGCAGCATCCTATGTGGCCAGGGCTAGAGCAGGGGCTTGGAGGGCCCCTGCCGTGCCAAGCATGAACCCTTGAGTGGGTGGATATGGGGAGGTCTGAGGAGTCCCAGAGGAGGGGGATGGGGGAAGGAAAAAGGGTACACTCGGGAGGCATTGAGGATAGGGCAACATTACAGAAATACTGGGCATTACAGAAACATTTGCATCTTTTAACAATTGCCATGGTCAAACCAGGGTATTCCAGCTGACTCTGGGCCCTGCCAGGCCCCAGAGCTGCCTAAGAACAACATGGTGAGGAGGGTGGATGTGGGTTAGGGTAGAGGTCACAAGGCCACCCTTTCGCTGTGACCAGAGTCATTCTAGAGCCCGGGAAAGTTCCCCCATGCCTGGACTCCTGCTTCTCATCTCCAACCCCTCTGCTCTTTGCTTGGAGCTCTCTGTCATCCTCCCTCCTTCCCTGACTCCCCTGGAGTCCTGCCAAGGGCTCTTCTCCTGACCCAGGCTCTTTCTGCCCACCCCCAAGTGTGGTTCAGAGGCCCCCCACGCCTGGCCCAGTACCCCAGCCCCTCAGTAGGACAGACTGAGGGAGGGAGTGGGGGAAGATGCTCACCCAGCTGTCGTGAAGCAGAAGACAAGAGGCCAGGCCTCCCCTGTGAGAGCCGCCCAGCCGCCCCTCCTCCAAGGGGAGATGGGGAGGCAGAGGCTGGCTTTATGAGCAGAGCGCTGGTATCCCACTTCCCTCGTGGCCATTAAGCAAGATGGGCTGGGGCTTTCCAAGAAGAGAGAAGGAGGCATCCATTATGCAGGCTCTAATGAGTCTCAGGTCCCAGGTCTCTGAGGACGTGGGAAGGGCCAGGGACGGGAAGCGTTGCCCACCTCAGCCTGGCTGCTCCTCTTCCTATCCAGGCTCCTGCTTTCTGCCACAAGATCCTGCGCATCTGGGCGATGGCAAGTAGGGCAGACGGGGCGCCCCAGGGGGACGGCTGCAGTTAGTGAAATGAGCTCCGTGACCTGGGAGTTCTGCAGAGCGCAGAGGGGATCCAGAAGCAAGTGCCTGCCTCTTTGTAGTCAGACGGCATTTTGATGGAGAATTGCCTGGGGGAGAACGGGAAAACCTTTTTCCTCTTCCAGCGGCAGGTCCTGGGCAACGTCCACCCCTCTCTGGGCCTGAGGCAGGTAGATTCTGGGACCTCCTGGGGTCTTTGCAGCCTGGGCTTCGGTGGCCCTAGCTGTGCGGGAGGCTCCCCAGTGCCTGTCTACGGAATAGTGAGGAAAATGTAGAGGGAGTTTGTCGTGAAATAAAATGTATTTTAATTTCAGAACTTCGGCTTATTCTGAGATTGTGCATCTGGCATTGGTGATAAAGTAGCCTTGCTTTTATGAAATAATGATGGCCAGAGTAGATGGTCATTACTTTTGAGTGTATTTATTTACCAAAACAAAAAGTTGGCATGTGCAGGGTGTGTGGGGAGGTGTGAAAGTCTGTGAGTCATTGTTTAGCCCCGAGGCCTGAGCCCTGAAGGACTGTGGGCTTTGGTGGCTGTAAGCCTCAGAGGGGTGTGGAGGAGGAGAGAACACAGTCACGCACCCCATCTGTAGGAACATTTCTGTGGGGATGGCCTGTGACCGCTCTGCACCCAGGATGTTCAAGATGCAAAGCCTTCTGAACCATGGACAGGGAAGGGAGAAAGTCTTGTATTTTATTCGTTCAAGGTGCTCTTACAGTCACAGAACCTGCTCCTTGTCTGCAAGCATCAGAGCACCATGGGTCAAACAGTGGGTTGTGACCCACTAATGGGTCATAAAATCAATTTAGCAGGGACTGAGACGAGCATTGTTCAAATGAAATGTGAAATATAGCAGAAAATATGAGAATTATGTTAATGCTATATGTAGATATGAAATAAAGCAAGTATTGATTCATGAACCGTTTGCTCCACTTCTAGTATAAAGCAATAAAAGTCCTAAAAAACTCCTGCAGACAACACAAATGCTACACAAAATAATACAAAACAAAGCCTGGAGGGCTTTGGAGAGTTGACAAAAGCAGGCAGGCTTTGGAGCAATGTCCAAACCTAGGGAGAGGAATCACCCCACAGGGGTGAGTTTCGCATTTTCACAGCTCTGTCTTAAGCGCAGCCCCGTGTGTGGTGGTGGCACGAGGTGACCACGTCCCAGTAGAAAATCTGCTGTCTGGACAGAGGAAGCAAGAGAAGAAGCCCTGGACAACCATGGTTATTAGAGAATGGGGAGAAACCCAAGAAAAGAGGTAGCCAGAGAAGGGGAACCCCAAATTTAGCATGTAAACTCTGCCCAACTCTCTGACTGGCTCCCAAACACACAGCTTGCAAAGCATATTAAAAGCAGTCTGGCCGAGCACGGTGGCTCAAGCCTGTAATCCCAGCACTTTGGGCAGCCGAGGTGGGCGGATCATGAGGTCAGGAGATTGAGACCATCCTGGCTAATACGGTGAAACCCCGTCTCTACTAAAAAATACAAAAAACTAGCCAGGCAAGGTGGTGGGCGCCTGTAGTCCCAGCTACTCTGGAGGCTGAGGCAGGAGAATGACGTAAACTCGGGAGGCGGAGCTTGCAGTGAGCTGAGATCCGGCCACTGCACTACAGCCTGGGCGACAGAGCGAGACTCCGTCTCAAAAAATAAATAAATAAATAAATAAAAGCAGTCTGAACTGAGGGCTGAGCCCCTGCTCACCACAAGTGTCACAAAGTTTGAAGTGTGAGTCTAACCAAGTTAATTGTCTGCTGAAACAACCACATCAACACTATTAAACAATATGACACAATCCAGAGTGTACAACACGGACCAATCACAACATCCAGGATACAATCCGAAATTACTCAACTTACAAAGAGCCAGAAAAATGCAACCCATTCTCAAGAAAACAGTCAATCGACACATACCAATCCTAAAATAACTCAGATACTGAAAAGATTAGACAAGAACTTTAAAGCAACTGTTATAACAATATTCAATGAAGCAATGAAAACTGTGTTGTAATAAAAGGTATGACATAGCCGAGAAACAGAAAATATGAAAAGGAACCAACTGGCAGCGTTGTTTTTGTTTTGTTGTTGTTTGTTTTGTTTTTTGTTAGTTTTGAGACAGGGTTTCACTGTGTCACCCAGGCTGAAGTATGGTGGCGTGATCATGGTTCACTGTAGCCTCAATCCCCCAGACTCAAATGATCCTCCCACCTCAGCCTTCCAGGTAGCTGGGACTACAGGCACACACTACCATGCCTGGCTAATTTTTGTATCTTTTGTGGAGATGGGGTTTCACCATGTTGCCCAGGCTGGTCTCAAATTCCTGGGCTTAAGTGACCCACCTGCCTCAGACTCTCAAAGTGCTAGGATTATAGGTGTGAGCCATGGCGCCCAGCCTGGCAGAATTATTTGTAATAGCCAAAAAAATGGAAACAATCCACGTCTCTTAACTGATGAATGATTAGGCAAATGTGGTATATCCAACAGCTCATGCGATGAGCTGTTACTCGGTCATAAAAGGAGTGAAGTACTCAAACTCATACAGGCGTCAACACGGATGAACCTTGAAAACGTTATGTTAAGTGAAAGAAGCCACATACAAGAGACCATAATCCCATTTATAAGAAACGTCCAGAATAGGCAAAACCATAGAGACAGAAAGTAGATTAATGGCTGCCCAGAGACCGAGGGGAAGGGAAGGTGAGGACCAATTGCTAATGGGTATGGGGTCTCTTTTCAGGGTGATGAAAAATATGCTCGAATAAATAAAAAGGCAAGACATCTCAGCCACTGACTCTGCAAAATTCAGCATCTAGTGGGTGAGACAGATACTGATCATTATAATATCAGTGGAAACTGCTGCAAGGAAGAGTAAGAAAGGGAAGAAATTAATGTTTCTTGAGCACCTACTATGTTCAAGGCCCTGTGCTCAGCATATTACACAGTTCAATAATTCTTGTTACTTCGTCAGGTTATAGTAACATCCCTGTTTTACAATTGGAGAAAATGAGGCCCAGGGAAGTAAAGTAACTGAGCTAATACTATGGACTGAACATTTGTTCCTCCCAAAATTCATGTGTTGAAATGCTAACCCCCAATGGTGGTATTTTGAGGTGAGCCTTTGGGAGGTGATTAGATCGTAAGAGTGGAACTCACATGAATGAATTCATTTCCTTAAAAAAAGACATGATCTCTCTTCATGCAGGTCAAAATAAAAAAGATAGATAGATAGATAGATAGATAGATAGATAGATAGATAGATAGATATAAATTTTTTAAAAAGACATGAGAGCTTGCTTTGTCTCTCTTTGCTTTCCACCATGTAAGGATACAACAAGAAGACAGTTGTCTGTGAACCAGGATGAGAGCCCTCCCCAGACACCAGATCTGCCAGTGCCTTGATCTTGGACTTCCCAGCCTCCAGAACTGTGAGCAATAAATGTCTCCTGTTTAATCCATCAAGTCTATGATATTCTTTTATAGTAACCCAAACTGACAAACGCAACTCTGATGATCGTAGGAGGACACAGGAGGGTCATTCCATTATCTTAGAGGAAATGGTGACGAATGGTACAAAGGTTAAGTGTCACCAAAACCCGGTGGACAAGGAGAGAAAAGCAAAGTGAGCAAAGTAAAGAGGCAGGAACGTTTGTGTGTGGCATGTGTGAGCCATCAGGTGGCTGGAACTTGCAGGGGACAGCAGGGACTGGTGGGGAATGTAGTTGGAGGGGTGAACCGGGCCAGACCAAGCTCAGCAGAACCCATTTCTATTCCCAGGAAAAGGAAGAAAGAGGAGCAAGAACAAGACAAGGAGTGTCTGCAGGCACTGCTTGCTGCCCACTCCTCAGCCAGCTCCTCATAGGAATGTAGCCTGAGAAGAATTGTCCCTACATTTAAATGGTGTCCTGAGAAAACCTGAGCATTAAAGGCAGGTACATCTGGAAGACACCATGACATTTGTCCTGATGTGACTGATTTCTTAAGTGTAGAGGCAAGTACTGCAGAGACTTGATCGTGACCATCACCCTGAACTAGTTGTCAGGCCTCAGAAAGAAGTGAAGTCAGATTGTCAAACCATCAAAATTGACCTGTCTGCTCTAAATGCATGGCCTGGGGGAGAATGGGATCCCTGGAAATGGAGAGGAGCTTGTTTCCCTGCCCACTGTGGGGGAGGCCAAGGTGACTCAGCGCTGGGGCCAGCACTGCCTACTGAGGACAAGCCTCAAGGGACAGTGTGCTTCCACTTCCAAAGGGGCCACCTCCTGCTGGTGCCCACGGTGGGGACCCTGTGACCGGAGAAAATGATCCTTGGGATGGTGCTCACTGTCTGTGTGCTGACACCCCAGCTCCCTGAGCGCTCAGCACCTGCTGTGAAACCCCAGGTGGGCTGACTTGACCAAGGAGATGGCCACGCTGCTCCCTTGCTGCATCTCAGCAGAGTCACGAGCAAATGTGGGGCTTGGAGGCTGGCTGAGAAAGGACGACCAGACAGGGAGCCTTCCAGTTAGTTCCCCTACTAAGTAGAGGGGTCTGTAGTTCTTGGTAACCTCAAACCCACATCAAAACCACCAATCAATACCAGTTTGGGTCGCCCTGGAGCCCCAAACTGCTGACAAAAAGAATATACAATCAGGCCGGGAGTGGTGGTTCATGCCTGTAATTCCAGCACTTTGGGAGGCCAAGGCAGGCGGATCACCTGAGGTCAGGAGTTTGAGACCAGCATGGCCAACATGGTGAAACAGCAACTCTACTAAAAATACAAAAATTAGACGGGCATGGTGGCGGATGCCTGTAATCCCAGCTACTCAGGAGGCTGAGGCAGGAGAATCACTTGAACCTGGGAGGCAGAGGTTGCAGTGAGCCGAGATTGTGCCACTGCCCTCCAGCCTGGGTGACAAAGGGAGACTCCATCTGAGAGGAAAAAAAAAAAAAAAAAAAAAGAAGACCACAGAAGCAGCCGTGGGGATTGTTGGAATGCATCTCTACCTTCCCCTTTCCCCAGCTGTTCTGGTGCCTGTGTCACACAGTCGAAGCTCTGCCCATCTTTGTGCCCAGTAATCCCGTGCTGTCACAGAAATGGCCATTCCTGGCCCTGGGCCTGTCTGCCTTACCCCCGCCTCCTCCCTTTGCTATACTCCAGCCATGTGGAGTGACTGATAGTTCCGTGAGCCATATCGTGCTGCTCTGTGTCTCTGCACCTATATCCGAGTTCCTTTGGCAGTTTTGGACCCTCTTCCTTCTAGGCAGCTCCATCAACCCTACAATCCTTCCTGCCACAGACGTCACCACCCCAGCTCAGACGGCGGCTCCGTGAGACCCTCAGAGACCCCATCTCACCACTCCACCATGAAGAATGAGTTCCTCCTTCCTCTGGGTCACGTCTAAGAACAGCACACCTTTGAGAATTTCACTTAGCACATGGCATTGTAATGGCCGGATTTCCTCCGCTCTAAGACACGCTTCTTTGCTTTCGAAGCTTTTTGGAATTGGGATGAATCTTACATTCAATGTGCACCCTTAGTGTGGGAGCACTTCTCCATGCCCCATCTCTGGGAGAGGCTACTGGGAAGTCAAAGGAGTGACTTCAAATCTGGATGACTCGGCTCCTTCCACCTGATTTACCCTGTGTCCCCCAGCCCAATGCAGATGGGACCTGGCAAGCATTTGCTGGATCCAAATATGAATTCAAGGATTTCTGGAGGCCAGCTCTGAGTATAGTCATGTGCTCAGCAAAGTGGTGGGGGTGGGGGTGAGGGGGGCCTTCAGAATAAATATAAGACAAAGTTTCTGTCTCCTTGAAGCTCACAGCAAAATCCCTGTCTTGTTGAAGGTGACAGATGTGTATGTGAATGAGGGGACTTGGGGGAGGCCCTGAGGAAAGCAGCCAACCGTAATGCAAGACAAAGCCACCTGCAACAGCACCTTGGCCTGAAATAAGGGGAACTTGTATTTGACTTTTGTTTTTTGAAAAGGATCTCACAATTTGTAAATGTCTCGCATTTTTTCAACTGATCCCACAGAGAACCCTAATTCCCATTCTCCATCCTCCCCTTTTTTTTCCCTTGAGACGGAATCTCACTCTGTCGCCAGGTTAGAGTGCAGTGGCATAATCTCGGCTCACCACATACTCTGCCTCTCTGCTTCCTGGGTTCAAGCGATTCTCCTGCCTCAGACTCCCGAGTAGCTGGGACTACAGGTGTATGCCACCACACCTGGCTAATTTTTGTATTTTAGTAGAGTTGGGGCTTCACATGTTGGCCAGATGGTCTCCATCTCCTGACCTCATGATCTGCCCGCCTTGGCCTCCCAAAGTCTTGGGATTACAGGCGTGAGTCACTGCGCCTGGCCAATCCCGCTTTACAGAGAAAAGAACTGAGGCTTGGAGAGAAACAGTCTTGCCTAAAGTCAATGACTAGCAAGTGCTGGAACCAGGACCAGACCTGACCCATGCTCCCTCTCGGCTATAGTAAGCTCTGGTTCATGGAACCCAGCTCTTCTCCTTAAAATAGGAACTTGTAGCCCACTTTTCAGCAGAAGCCAAATCTCGTTTCTGTGAAATAAGAAGTAATCCCTGAAGTTTCTCACCGTGCCTTCTTCTCACACAGTCACCATGGCGATGGCAAAATATTATGTGGTGGGGGAATTATGGGACTATGATTCAGCAGGGCCAGCAAGAGGACCTTTGGAAAATGGTGACTCCCAGTGGACACGCTGCATTTTCAAAGCCAACACTCCAGGATGATGGATTGCGCTTTGCTTCCTATAGAAGCTCGGTGGCCAGCCTCTCTCCATTAGCGGCCGACCCTCTCTCTCCATGCAAACATTTTTCTTACAAGAAAAGCATTGGTCATTTATTACCATGATTGCTGCTTGGCAACATGGAATTGTGGAAATCAGCTGGCTTCGTTAAATTTTAAACATTTTTCCTTGCCAAGTGAAACAAATTATTGATGTTGATTTGGGTGGACATTTAACATTTTCCAAGAGAATTTCAATGGTGAAGAGTGCAAACCTGGTTTTTAAGACTAGAATGGTGGAGCTGTTCATTTGACGTTAAATAATGCCGGAATACAATGGTCTTCTTAAACTGCTGTTGGGAAGCCCCCCTAAAATAGCTAGTTGGTCTATGTGTGATAGAAACATACCAACTGAGGTCTTCAAAAAAATTAAAAATTAGGCTGGATGTGGTGGCTCCTGCCTGAAATCCCAGCACTTTGGGAGGCAGAGGTGGGTGGATCCCCTAAGATCAGGAGTTCGAGACCAGCCTGGCCTATATAGTGAAACCCCGTCTCTACTAAAAATACAAAAATTAGCTGGCGTGGTGGTGGGCACCTCTAATCCCAGCTACTCAGGAGGCTGAGGCAGGAGAACTGCTTGAACCCACGAGGCAGAGGTTGCAGTGAGCCGAGATCGCGCCACTGCACTCCAGCCTGGGCAACAGAGTAAGACTCTGTCTCAAAAAAAAAAAAGTAAAACTTTAATTTCCATATGATCCAGCAATTGCGCTTTTGAGTCTACATCCAAAAGAATAGAAAGCAGAGGCTCAGATAGGTGCTTGCACACCCATCTTCATAGTAGCATCATTCACAATAGACAAAAGGTGGAAACAGCCTAAGTGTTCATTGATGGATGAATGGGCAAGTAGTAAATAAAATGTAGTGACCATTGTATTAACCATTAATCATTAATCATGAATGTGTAAGTAGTAAATAAAATGTGGTAACCATTTTATTAACCATTAATTATTAACCATTAATCCAGGCCAGCCACAGTGGCTCATGCCTGTAATTCCAGCACTTTGGGAGGCCAAGGCGAGTGGATCACTTGAGGCCGGGGGTTCAAGACCAGCGTGGTCAACATGTGGAAACCACGTCTCTACTAAAAATACAAAAATTAGCCAGGCATGGTGGTGCACGCCTGTAATCCCAGCTACTTGGGAGGCTGAGGCATGAGAATCACCTGCGCCTAGGAGGCAGAGGTTGCAGTGAGCCGGCATCACATTACTGCAACCCCAGTCTGGACGAAAGAGTCAGATTCTGTCTCAAAAAAAAAAAAAAAAAAAAAAAAAAAAGCATGCGGTAAATCTATACAATGTAATATTTTTAACTTTAAAGGAAGAAAATTCTGACACGTTACAACATGGAGGAACCTTGATCTTGAGGATGTATAAATGAAATAAACCAGAAATAAAAGGACAAATACTTATGATTACACTCACATTACGTACCTAGAGCGGTCAAATTTATAGAGACAAAAAGTAGATTGGTGGTTGCCAGGGACTTCGCATGGTCGGGGGGAGGTTATTGTTTAATGGGCACAGAGTTTCCACTTGGCAAGATGAAATGGACTCTGGAGATGGATGGGAGTGAGGGCTGCACAACAATGTGAATGTACTAATCCACCCAACTGCATACTGAAAACAGTTAGGACAGGCTGAGCACGCCTATCTTACATGCCTGTAATCCCAGCACTTTGGGAGGTCGAGACTGGAGCATCACTTGAGCCCAGGAGTTCGACACCAATCTGGGCAATGTAAGAAGACCCCATGTCTACAAAGTAAAGAAAAAAAAATAGCTGGGCATAGTGGTGCTCGCCTGTGGTTCCAGCTACTCAGGAGGCTGAGGTGGGAGGATCACTTGAGCCCAGGAGGTTGAGGCTGCAGTGAGCCATGATTGTGCCACTGCACTCCAGCTTGGGCAACAGAGTAAGACCCTGTCTCAAAAAACAACAACAACAAAAACGATTAAGATAGTAAACTTTGTTATGTATTTTACTATAGTTAAAAAAACAACAACACTGACTGAGGAATGGGCAGGACAGTGGTTTGGGTGTCCCTGTACACTGACTTGGACCTACTCCTGGCCATGCCAAAAGTCTGTCAAAAACTGTATCACATCCTGCACCAAGCTCCTGTGGTTCGGTGGCTGTGTGGAGCCCACCCTGCTGCTTCTGTGCCTGGGCTGGAGTTTGGGACTTTCCTTCTCATCCACCTTCTTCTGTCCTTGCAGCGGCACCTCCAGGAAGCCTGCCCTGATGCTCCTTGGCCTTCATCTGTTCGCAAACTCGCATGCTCCACTAGACTATGAATGCACAGAGCTCGCTGCTGAAAGCCTGCTCTTGAGACCAGCAGCATCCGCCAAACCTGGGAGCTTATCAGAAATGCACATCACCCAGGGAGACTTCAGTGGGGAAGACCAGCCCAGGGCTCTGCCTTGGCCAGGAGGGTGGCCAGGGAAGTGGAGTGGAGGCTGAACAGGGCAGCTGAATTCCAGCCCCACCTGGCACCATCTGTGTGACCTTGGGCAAATCGCTTAACCTCTCTAAGCTGCACTTCCCTCATCCGTAAAATTGCAGGGCTGCTGCGAGAAGGAAGGAGAACAACCCGGGTGAAGAGCTGCTGTGAGACCTCTGTGAGCTGGGGGAGGAGGAAAGAGGAGAACAGCTCTGGAGCCACCCAGCCCAATGTCCTCATGGGACAGTGAGCCACACAGAGGGCAGTGAAAGGAGGAAGGTCACACAGCAAGTCAGCGGTGGCCTGGGACCAGCGGGCATCTCCACTGCCCCCACTCGCTGGTATTAGGGCCCCTCAGCCTGCAGCCAACTGTCTTCTCCTCCAGAAGCACTTGAGGTCCTCAGCTTCCGGGCAGTGCTAGCAAGAAGCAAAGGGCAGCCCCAGCACACCCCCAGCTGCCTTCCAAAGAAGCCTTCACAGGTCGTGAACCTCTCAGAACACAAATTTCCTGCAGGCCCCGGCTCCTCGAGAGCTGTCCCCAACCTTGCATGGCAGAGGTGGGTTTGGTGATTTGGATTAGGGTCCTCCCGGTGCTCCCTGCTGCCCTGAGAGCCAGCCCACGTCCTCATCCATGCTCGTGTTCATTGCACAACAGTGCTGAGGTCAGAGAGGTGAGGGATGTAAAAAGTGAAATCAATTGAAACATCATGCAGCATAGCTGAGGATCTAGAGAGGTTATTGCAGTGATGAGGACAATAACACAACAACCACAAGCTCGTTGGGCATGAGTCTAAGCGCTCCTCATGCTTCTGCAGTGATTCCTACAGATAATTTCAGGAAGCCTTGCTGAGGGCTGGTGGGGCCTGGCTGGTCCTGCCTGTGAGCTTCAGCCTGTCATTTAGCCTCTCCCCACCTATCGCCAGGAGTAGTGTCCCGCTTTGTGAAGGTACCAAATACCTTGTCAAGGTGCCTGAGTGTGCTGCTATGAAGAGGGTTGTCTTGCAGTAAATCCACATATATAGTAGATGTGTCCATGTCTACTCACACAGCTCCAGGAATATCCGGAGGAGTGCTATGTATGCTTATACATGCACACAATCATACATACATGAATATACATCAGACACACTGCATTAGTCCATGTTCACACTGCTAATAAAGACATACCTGAGACTGGGCAATTTACAAAAGAAAGTGGTTTAATGGACTTACAGTTCCATATAGCTGGGGAGACCTCATAAGCATGGCGGAAGGCAAGGAGGAGCAAGTCACATCTTACATAGACGGCAGCAGGCAAAGAGAGAGCTTGTGCAGGGAAACTCCCCCTTATAAAACTGTCAGATCTCGTGATACTTACTATCACGAGAACAGCATGGGAAAGACCTGCCCCACAATTCAGTTACCTCCCACTGAGTCCCTCGCACAACACATGGGAATTCAAGATGAGATTTGGGTGGGGACACGGCCAAACCATATCACACACATATGTAGGGGTGTTATTCAGCTTTAGTAGATAATATCAGTTTTCTAGAATGGCTTTAACAACTTATCTTCTACCAATAGCGTGTGTGAGTTCCAGTTTCTCCATGTCTCTATTTTTTATTTATTTTAATTTACTTTTAGACAGGATTTCACTCTTGTTACCCAGGGTGGAGTGCAGTGACAGAAACGGCTCACTGCAGTCTCAACCTCCCAGGCTCAAGTGAACCTCCCACCTCAGCCTCCCATGTAGCTGGGACTACAGGCATGTGCCACCACACCTGACTACTTTTAAAAATGTTTTGTAGAGAAAAGTTCTCATCATGTTGCCCAGGCTGGTTTTGAACTCTTGGGCTCAAACAATCCTCCTGCCTTGGCTTCCCAAAGTGCTGGGATTACAGGCATAAGCCACTGCACCCAGTCCATATGTTTTTTTTTTTTTTTTTTTGAGATAGAGTCTTGCTCTGTTGCCCAGGTTGGAGTGCAGTGGCGCGATCTCAGCTCACTGCAACTTCCGCCTCCCGGGTTCATGCCATTCTCCTGCCTCAGCCTCCCAAGTAGCTGGGACTATAGGTGCCCGCCACCATGCTAATTTTTTGTATTTTGCATTTTGTATTGTATTAGCCAGGATGGTCTCAATCTCCTGACCTCGTGATCCATCCGCCTCGGCCTCCCAAGGTGCTGGGATTACAGACGTAAGCCACCGTGCCCGGCCCACCCAGTCCATATCTTTATCAACATTTGGTATTTCCACTTACAGAAAGGTTAAAAACAAGCAAGCAAAAGCTAACCCAGTATTAGAAGCCCAAACAGTGTTTACTTCAAGGGTTAATGGCTGGAGGAGGGTACAAGGGGCTTCTGGTGGTGTAAGTTCTGTTTCTCGATCAGGGGCTGGTTATACAGGTAGGTTTACCATGGATATTCCTCAAGCTGTATACTTACAATGGATGCCCTTTTCTGTAAGCATGTTGCATTTCTTTTCTTTTTTTTTTTTTTTGAACTTTATGAAAAAATACTAGATTAAAAGCAATCCAGTGGCACAGGCACTATTACTGTCCCTGTGATACACAGGAAGACACTGAAGGTCAAGGTCACTCCCTGGCATGGGGCTCATTGTGCAAATTAATTTATGTAAAGCCCCTTTCCTGTCTGTGCCCACGTCTGTTCAGCCACTGAGCCCATCAGCTCCACCTCCTCATATTTCCCTACTTGTCATTGGTTTCCAATCAGGTTACCCTTCCGGCGGAGCCAAGTGCTAAATTTTGTCACCTTCAAATTTCATGTCATTTTGCCCCCAGTTCTCGATTTTTTTTTTTTTTTCCTGAGACGGAGTCTCGGTCTGTCACCCAGCCTGGAGTGCAGTGTCCCAGCTACTGGGGCAGTGATCTCAGCTCACTGCAACCTTCGCCTCCCAGGTTCAAGAGATTCTCATGCCTCAGCCTCCTGATTAGCTGGGATTACAGGCGCCTACCACCACATCTGGCTAACTTTTATATTTTTATTAGAGACAGGGTTTAGCCATATTGGCCAGGCTGGTCTTGAACTCCTGACCTCAAATGATCTGCCCACCTCAGCCTCTCAAAGTGCTGGGATTACGGGCATGAGCCACTGCACCCGGCCTCATTTTGCCCTTGGCCCTAAGAGCCCAGGGGAGATCATTTTGAATGCCCATTCTGCAGTCTCCCACACCATCTGCTCACCCCAGGCTTGGTGTCACCCACAAATTCGGTAAGCATGCCTCCCACATGTCTGCCCCAGTCCTGGGCAACTTTGCTCTCCCTGGGAGGGGCAGCCAGGCCTCTCCCAGGGAGATACCCAGTAAGACACCCAGTGAGCAACCCTGGACTGTATCTGACACCCAGCACACTGCTCTGCCAGCCTTCCTTCTTCCGCAGTCTCCACAAACGTCTTATCTGTCAAACAGCCACTCCACAAATATTAATAGGATCCCTACAATGGGAAGGCCCTGTGCTAGCAACCAGAGGAGGATGAAGCTGAACTAAAAACTTGGAGCTGACAGGGGCGGGGAGGTGATGATTACAGTCTCCAGAGTCAGCCTGAGTTCCAATCCTGACTGTGCCACTCTCAAGCCGTGTGACTCTGCCCAAGTCACTCAGTTTCCCTGAGCCTCAGTTTTCTCCTCGGTCAGGTGGGGACAAAAATCGTGCCTTCCAGGGTACAGTAAGGACTGAGTGAGGTAACATTCGCAAAGCTGTTCGAACAGAGTCTGGCACAGAGAAAATGCTTTACGAGCCTTGGTTGGCATGGTTGGTCTGAGAGGGCTTCCGGCATTTGTCTGTGGTTCTGTGTTTTCCTTCTCCCCGCTTGCCTGTGGCTCAGGCCTTGGTTGTTTCTGTGGTCCATGGGTAGCAGAGAGCAAAATGCACACCCGAGTCACTTGAATGAGACAGAGCTGTGTTCAAATCCCAGCTTTGCATGCACTGGTTGAATGCAGGTATTGGGCAAGATACTGTTTGCTCCATTATAAGATGGGACCAGAGGCGCCACACACTGAGGGACCGTCTGGTTCAAGTTGGGGCTTACTTAATGAGACTGAGATTAATATCGGTGTTTGGGCATTGAGTAGGCTCCCAGTCTGTCTGCAAGGCCCTTCCAGGGAGAAAGGGAAAATCAGCACTTTGCATGCTGTAAGGAGGCTTGCTGTATGGAGGAGGGATAGGCTGATCCCCCATTAGGAATGTGACATAAGAATTAAATTCATGAAAGTCTAAAAGTCATTTCCTTTGAACAGTGAGTTCTTTTTTTTTGAGACAGAGTCTCGCTGTTGCCCAGGCTGGAGTGCAGTGGTGCGATCTCGGCTCACTGCAAGCTCTGCCTCCCAGGTTCACACCATTCTCCTGCCTCAGCCTCCCCAGTAGCTGGGACTACAGGCGCCTGCCACCACACCCGGCTAATTTTTTGTATTTTCAGTAGAGATGGGGTTTGACCATGTTAGCCAGGATGGTCTCAATCTCCTGACTTTGTGATCTGCCCGCCTCAGCTTCCCAAAGTGCTGGGATTACAGGCATGAGCCACCATGCCCGGCCTAAACAGTGGGTTCTGAACACCCTGCACGATGATCCCAACATCAGAGAACGGTTCCATGCCGAAAGCCAGTACATTTCCCTCTGTGTTCTGCAGTTGTTAAAATGGTAATTACGGAGATCATGCAGCAATGTGGGAAATGCTTGTGACATAAGGGTGGGGGAGGAAACCGGAGACGCCATTTTACCAATGGCTTGATAGGGCGACTTTGCACAGAAAGAAAGAGAAGGGAGAGAAAGGAAAACCACGTGGCTGACAGGGCTGAGTTTTCGGGCGAAGGGACGACAGCTGATTTCATTTTCTTTTTCTCCATTTAACCAATTTTCTGTAGAGGTTTTGTTTCTGTTGCATATTTGTAAGGTTGCGGGGTGTTTCCAAATGGAATGATTTAAGCCTAGTCTCACAGCTCTTCCTTTTTTTTTTTTTTTTTGAGAGGGAGTCTTGCTCTTATTGCCCAAGCTGGGGTGCAACCTCCACCTCCCTGGTTCAAGCGATTCTCCTGCCTCAGCCTCCTGAGTAGCTGGGATTACAGGCACCTGCCACCATACCTGGCTAATTTCTGTATTTATAGTAGAGAAGGGGTTTCACCACGTTGGTCAGGCTTGTCTCGAACTCCTGACCTCAGGTGATCCACCCACCTCGGCCTCCCAAAGGGCTGGGATTACAGGCACGAGCCACTGCGCCCGGCCTAGTCTCATAGCTCTTGATGCATGAATGCTAAGAGCGTTTTCCAGATGCTTCCCCAGACCCTGCTGCTGAGGGTGGTTAAGGCTCAGCTCAGGCTGCGCAGCACAGGCTGGATACAGGAACTGAGCTTGGCTGGACACAGTGCAAACCCAGCAATGCCACCTCGGAGCTGCCAGGACAAGCCCTTTCCTCTCTGGCCAAGGCCTGGACTGTCAGACGGTGCACCCGATTCCTCCCCAGGCTACCAGGGGGATGAAAGGACAGGAAGCGTCTGAAGTGCCCACACATGTGACTGTTGATAGCAGGAAAGGTGCTGACAGTCACCAAAGGAGAAACTAAGAGAAGGGTACCTCCTGGCTCAGGGCTGCCCTCCAGGCTGGCTGAGGGGCGGCTGAGTGGCCAGAGAACCATCAGCGAAGGTGAGTGCAGCTGGACAAGAAGAAAGCCCACCAGGGAGAAGCAGCCTTAAGCCAAGCAGGCCATGCAAAATCCACCTTGAGCCCCTGCCCGACTGCAGCATGCCCACTGTGTGCCCAGCCTGGCCTTGGGGAAGGGAGTGGAGGGGCTGAGGGCTGACTGCTGTGCTGGCCCCAGACATCTGTGGTAGGGAATGCAGACACTTGCAGAGCCCCCTCCTTCTCCTTCTTGCTCCCACCGTGACTCCCAGCCCAGTGTTTGCCCCATGACTCTCAGGCCACTCCACCTCAGCACCCTCTGATTTGGAGAAACCTGTAAATCACTCATCTGGGTAGGAGCTTTTCAACTGCTGGGGCCTCTGTAAGGTCAGGCGGCTTTGCACATCTATGGGCTTGAAGCAAGTCACGTGTAGACCCACTCTGACCCTGACAGCCCATTTAGACCTGCCAGCATGGCCTCAGCAAAGACACAGCTAAGTAAACTCCAATTGCTCTGCAAATCCAGAGTCCGATGTTTTATCAGAACCAGGGTGGTGCCCACAAGTCCATTGTGATGGAGAGGGCAGGAGGGCAGAAATACGTGCTTTCCAGAAAGTCCCTGTGAGCAAACCTTCTGTTGCAGGGCTGAGCGACTCGGCGCTCCTGCTCGGCGCTCCTCAGCCTCTCCCCAGAAGCCTCCATGTGGAATGCATAATTTATGAGGACCCGCTGTGCATATTCATGAGCTCATTGCCTTCCAAGGCCAGTTTCTACGCCTAATGAATCACTGCATGAGGGCGTGACTGGGGCGAGGACTGGCTCGGGGCAGGCCTGGGGCTCTCAAAATGACTATTAATCTCTAAAACTTGCTTTGAAGAGAATGATTCCCAACTGTGCCTGCCTTTGGTCAAATGTGGGGAGATCCAAAGACTGAAACCTCTGCCCTGAGCCCCCAGGCTGCACAAATCAGGGTGCCTCCGCACTGTTTCCCGGCATACTGAGGCAGGTCTCCTCCCCAACAAAGCAATGCCCATACATGGTGGGTGGAACTCTGTGTGCTCCGTGTTGGCGGAACTCCAGAAAAATCCCTCCGCAGCCTCTGATGACATCATCTCAAGAGTCAAAGAGCCCCCTGGCAGGTTGTCCTGCTGGGCCTCAGTCTTTCCTGTCTGTGAACTGGGGGGGTAATTCCTTTTATGATCTGGCTTCCATTGACTCTCTAACACACTGTTCATGTGTAAGCACCTCTGAGACAGCGTGTTCTCCCAGCGTATCTTGGCTGCCATCAGGATTTCAATGTCAGTGTTCTTTTCTTTCTTTATGGTCCAGAAAATAATGTATGTCTTATAGTCAGTGGGACCCTGGGTTCGGATGAAATACGGTAATAAGCTACCATTTACCAAACACTTGCCATATGCCAGGCACCACGCTCAGCGTTTAGGAATCGTGGTGCATAGATTATGTGTGCTTGTCCCGGAACACAGGGGCTGGCTGATAGTAGGTGCTCAATAAATGCGAGTTTCCTCCCCTCCTTGTTTCTGGGAAGGAAGAGCTGCCCCATGCACTGTAATTCGTTTGGCAGAGAAGTGTCTTCTCGAAACCTGTTTTTAAAGTTCACATTGTATTCAGGGAGCTTCATGGCATTGGGAGCATTAAATAATTGCTGGTTTAATTTGGATTTGAGGTGGAGGGGAGCTTAAAAGTTTTCCCAAACTAGTCACAACCCAATTAAAATGTTACTCATGAAACCCAAGACAGTGATTCATTTAATGCTCCATCTGGCATTTCTTGCTTTCAAGCAACACACATATGACTCAACTTTGCTTTTGCTTATTAAATGCTAACCAGCACGCTTCCTCATCCCAATAAAAAGTTAAATTGAAGGCTCGCTGTGTGTGCACATGAGTGTACATGTGTGGGTGTCTGTGCCGTGGGGTATGTTTATTCACGAGGCTCCTAGATGTGCACAAGCAGTATGAGCGACTGTATGCAAGGCCAGTTTTGTTGCCACACAAACTGTGCTGTCACTTGGGGCTCTGCTGTTACAGTCTTCAAATTTTTAACAATTATTTTGTTTGTTTGTTTGTTTTTGAGACGGAGTTTCTCTCTTTCACCCAGGCTGGAGTACAGTGGCACAATCTCGGCTCACTGCAACCTCCGCCTCCCGGGTTCAAGCGATTCTCCTGTCTCAGCCTCCCGAGTAGCTGGGGCTGCAGGCATGCACCACCACGCCTGGCTAATTTTGTATTTTTAGTAGAGATGGGGTTTCTCCATGTTGGTCAGGCTGGTCTCTAACTCTCGACCTTAGGTGATCCGCCTGCCTCGGCCTCCCACCAAGTGCTGGGATTACAGGCGTGAGCCACCGTGCCCAGCCTTAATGATTCTTAAACAGCAGCTCTATATGTTCATTTTGCACTTGGCCCTGCAAATTGTGCCGCCGGTTCTGGGGTGTGTGTGTAGAACTGCGTGTCACTGTGGGCACAGGAGCACACACGTCCCTGTGAATGTGAGTCCATGCAGAGGAGTGTGTACGCGCCCAGTGAGAGTGCAGGCTGTGTGAGGATGTGTGAGGCTGGGAACACAGGAAAGTGGACGTGAGGGGGGGTTGAGAGTCTTTGTGACTGTGTCTGAGGGTACCTGACACACTGAACTTCAAACACTGGGGGCACGGGAATCACACTAGAGCCCCAAGATTCGGATTCCACAGGTCTGGGGGCTCAGGAAGGTATGATTTTTTTAACAAACACCTCCCCACCTTCAGGGGACTGCAGTGACCACCAAGGTTTGAGAACCACTGGCCAAAGGTTTTAGGTGCTGGAAACCACCCACCATTCTTTACGTATAGGCTTAGAATGTCATATGGCTCCAAACCATCTATCCACTCCCTCTGTTATCTGAAGTAAAGGTTTCCCCACAGCCCACCAGGAACACCAAGGAACTGATGAGCCGTCCACTGTGGGAACCCCAGACAGAGGCCTCCCTCGGCCTTTGCCTGGGCCTTGAACCAGGCAATGACTCACAGGAGCAGGCCAGAGTGGCCTTGCTGGTCAGCAGGGCAGGGCCAGGTCTGCCACCCAGTGACCAGTATGAGTCCTGCTGCCTGACCCTGCCCCCACCACCAAACCCCCTTAAATTGGAAGGGACTTGCATTGGTCAGTTCCCCCCCGCACTGATGCCATCAGATGTGCCACCTGCAGTCACCTCCTGGGGTCCTTCCCTGGGGCCCAGCACTTGCTGACCTTGGATAGTTGGCTCCTCGGCACCCTGGTGACCCTGCACAGCACAACTCCCGTTCTGGGCTGCATTTCCCTGAAAGCCATCCTGGGGTGAGATGTTGTCCTCTTGTGGAGCCATCCTGGCCGAGTGAGGGGCTGTGGGCCGCACGTGTGGCCGTGGGAGCTACACTCTACCACTTGTCGGCAGGGGACCCTGGGCAGGTTCCTTGAGCTTGTCTGAGCCTCGGGTTCCACGCCTGTGAAGCAGCCCTGCGCTACCCTGGGCCTCGGGCCTGCTCCAGGGTGGGTCCGGGGCCAGGCTCCTCCCACTGCCTCCTCAGGCCACACTTCCTCTTGCAGCTCCTGCTTGGTCCTCGCACACCTACCATGCACACAACACAGTTTCCCCACCCTGCCCCTTTGGGGGGTTGGCAATGGAGCCAGCAGTCAGCATCCGTGTGAATTAGCATCAGGGTCCTGCAAGCTTGGGGATCCAAAGAGGTGCCTCGTTTCCCAGGAGGGCAAGGGGACACGGAACGGGAAAGAGGCTGGTCCAGTGCCACACAGCCAGTCCACGGCCAGGACAGGAACCAACATATTCAGCTGCTCCTTTGCCCCCAGCGCTCCCCTCCACATCTGGCACCACTAAGTGCCCACAGTGCACTTGGTAGCCTCTCTTCTGGAGCCCCTGCAACCACCAGATGAGGATGTCACAGCAAGAAGAGGAGGGCTGAGACAGGTCAAGTGACTTGCCCAAGGACACACAGCGTGTGGGACCTGAGATATAAGCTTCGAAGTGATGCTGACACAGAGATCCCTGACTCTCGGGCAGCGTCAGCACAGCCCCTCTCAGGCCTCCCGCAGCCCCAGGCTCCCTGGGGCCTCCAGGCCCCGAAGGCTGCTGGAGGCTGCCTGTCCTCCCAGTCCATCCCCCTCAGCTCCTGTCACCGGCTGGGTGGCTGGGAGCTGCATGCCAGCCTTTCCATTATTCATGTCACCCTTTGGCTGCCAGCAGGGATCGGGCCCAGAGGCCCCAGCTTTGCCAGGAAAGATAAGGCACCAACGCCTGACTTTTCTTCTGAGCTCCATCCCATTTCCCAAAAGAACACAAAGGCCTGTTATTCCCCACCCCGTGCAGGATGCTGGGCCTCCTTCTCATGAAAAGAAGATAAACCATTAGTGGGATTACAGCTGGTTAGGTTTACAGCTTTTCCTCATGGCCACCTGTCCCCTCCTATAATGCTGCATGGACGCGAGAGGCAGGTGCCTGCTGTCTCTGGGTCATGGGGTGGGGGAGGCAGCAGCTCCTCTGGGCCCCTCTCTCGGGCTCGGGCCAAGCTTCACAGGCATGACCTGGAGAAGTTTCTACAGCACTGCGTGGGCTCCACAGTCCTCATCCCATGTTACAGGTGAGAAAACTGAGGCTCGGAGAGGCTGAGAGACGTGCTCAGATAATGCAGCTGTGAAGGGCTTTGCCAGTGCTCTCTGCCCTGTGCCAGGGTGCCAAGCTGACTCATTTGTCCTCAAAACTCGGAAGAAGTGAGTTCATGCATGCAAACCCTGCCCGCCCACGCCTCTATCTCCAGCTGTACAGTTGAGTCAAACAGAAGTTGAAAGCAGAGAACCAAAATTCAAGACCACCAAAGTGGGTCCTGGGAGGTCCGTCTATAACCTACTCCTCCCACTCGGGGAGCCAGGCAGGCCAGTCTGGGAGTCACGGCCCCACCCAGAGGTCTGATGGAACCCCCTGCATCCTAGAGGACTCCCACAGCTTCAAATGCCATGCATGCCATGGTGGGGGGGAGGCAGGGGGCAGGGGAGGTGGCATGCCAGGCTGGGAGATGGGCCCCCTCCTTGCCCTGGCAGACCCTGCCAAGCTGGTGATGTCACCGCCTGAGACAGGATTAAGGTGATGTCACAAGAAGCAGCTTAGTGCTGGGACAGATAAATGTCTTCAGAAGGCTGGCACTCCAGGGATGCCAGGGGTCCAACAAAGGCCAGCAACGTCTGTGTCCTCGCACCCCAGTGTTGAGCCACTTTAGAGATCAGCAACTGAAGCTCCCCCCATTTCACAGATCGGGAAACTGAGTCCCAGAGAGGGAAGGATTTATCCAGGAGCTGCCAGTGATGCAGCAGCAGAGCCAGCAAGGGTCTTAGACACAGACCTGGGGTAGGGGGCCCTTGCTGGAAAGCCCTCTGGCTTTGCCACCTGGCAGCCCAGCAGTGGAGCCTGTGCCTCCATGGAGTAGCTGTGTGATAATCCACTCGGAGCCTCCGTCTCCTGGCCCATACACTAGGGATGGTAATAATACCTTGCTGATGCGGTTATGGGGAAGACAAAACAGGATGGTGTTTGTAAGGAGCCTTGCAGACAGCAATTTTCGCTAAGCACTTTCTAAATGAAGAATGACAACAAGCAGCAACAGAGCAATAGCAAGACCCCCACTGAGCACCTACTATGTGCCAGGGCTGGAGCAGAGATGACTCACACCAGCCCTGCCCTCAGACGCTCACCGTCTATCAGGCAGACACAGATACGGACCTCACGAGCGATGGAGGCTACTTAGGGGCTGTGGCCGCACAGAGGAGGCCCCTCCCTGCCAGGGAGGCAGTAGAGGGAGTGAGGGAGGGCTTCGCTGGGGACTACAAGGTGTTCCAGGAAGGGGGTCTGGTTCTGACAGGCACCAGGTGAGAAACACCCAGGAGTGTGTAGAGAATCCGTCTGCTTGGGCTGTGGAGGTGAGGGCGGGTCCTGGGCAGGGAGGCTGGAAAGGACCCCAGGATCCATTTGACCCCCCAGGGAGGGCCAGCATTACCAGGCCAGGGGGCTCAGACTTCATTGCCATGAGGACTCCCCCCTGAAGTGTCCTGTTAACTGAAGTGCCAACCCCAGCCACTGGGTGGAGATGAAATGCCCCTTGGAAAGCAGGTGCGGTGGCAGTGGCAGTGGCAGTGGCAGTGGTGGTGGTAGTGCAGGGGGGTGCAGGCCGGGGGGGCGGTGGAGGGGGGTGGTGGCGGTGGGGTGGGCAGTGGGCGGGGGGCTGCGGCCGCTTCTCTGGGCGATGAGGCATCAACCCCAGGTGTCTTTGCAAGACCCCTCCACATGTGTCTGCCCGCTGTGCCAGCTTCGTTGCTTCCCTCTTACAGCCATCCTGAGGGAAACTGAGGCTGGGCCAGGTGAAGTCACTTGTCCATAGATGCCAAAGCAGGGAGTCAAAGCCAGGGCTGCCTCAAGTCAAAAGTCTCGTTCTTTCATTGCATGCCCTGCCTTCCAGCTTCCTGGGATCGTTCTTCCCTGATTCATACAGTGCAGGGTTTGTTTCCTTATTCAGATTTTATCATTTAAAAAAAGAAAAACCTGCTGTTTAAAACTGTGTATTTTTTAATGCGCATTTTCTAAAGGAAACCAGGCCCCCTGTGCTTCCTCCCGACTGACTGACGCTGTTTTCTCAGAGCCATAAATCACTTCCTTAAAGGGGGCTGGGAAGCCACACAGGAAGACCATTGGCCCCCGAAAGCTGTGGTTCACCAGCTACCACGGGTCAGGGTCTGGAGGTCCCGCAGCGGCAGCTGAGTCCCAAGCCCCAAGGCAGGCACTGCTTCCCTGGGACAGCACCATCTCCCCAGCGGGCACCTCAGCAGGTAGCTGGTTCCTTGGGCCCAGCCTTCCCACACCCAGGGAACCCGGACACTTTCTGCTGGCCTGGAGGTGCTGAGGTGCAGGGGCAGTTCAGGGGAGATTCCTTAGCTGCCAGGAAGGAGCAATATTTGGGACATGCTTCCACTTCCGCTAAACAGTTGTTGTTTATCTGAAATTCAAATTTAGCTGGACGTCCTGCATTCCGCCCGGCAACCCTGGCATTGGTGATGAGTGTGTCTGAGAGTGTGTTTATGTGTGTGGGACTGTGGGTGTGTGTCATCATTTCCAGACCTTGCCGGGGGGGAGTCTAGGGACAAGGACTTGGAATTTCGAGTGTCTTCCTGGGTACATAAGAAGGGAAATGCCTCTCTGGGGGCTGTGCTGCTGGTGCTGTCTGGAGGCAAAGAACTGGGAGATCTCAGCACGCTTGAATCAAGAAAGCCAGCGGAGAGCATTGTAAACGTCAGCGCCCTCGGTGGGTGATTAACGGTGTCTCTGGAGTGATGGCATCCGGGGTGCTGTGATGGATGCCTCCGGCACGGGCTGGCCAAAGGGCTTGGGTTTGCTTCCTCTTATCTTCTGATGCTCAGACTCGCTGGGAATGAACGTTCCCACCTGCTGCCACGTGTCCGTAAAACAGATGTGAGGTCCTGTCACTCCTCTGCCCAAAACCCTTCTCACTCAGGATCAATACCAACATCCTTTTCAGACTGCAGGAAGACCACTGTGGGTCTTCCCAACCCCTCCTGTCTAAGCTCATCTTCCGCCCCAGTTCTGGGGCTCACTCTGCCCAAACTGACCTTACTGCTCTTCCTTGAAAAGACCAGGCACTCCCACCTCAGGGCCTTTGCACCAGCTGCCTCCTCTGCCAGGAACACCCTTTTCTCAGAAGCTCTGTGGCCCAGTCTTTCACATCCCTGAGGTCCTTCTCAAGTGTCCAGGCCTCTCTCCATAGCCCTGTTCTGATTCCCCTTTCCTGATTCATGATACCCCATCCTCAGCACCCTCTTCCCCATTGCACACCCTATGGGCTTTGTATTTATCTTGTCCATTTTCTGTAAGACACTTCCCCTGCTCCAAGATTCTGCTGCCATCTTTGTCTGCAGCTGATCAGTAAATGTTTGTTGAATGGCTGATTGACCATTCAACAGTTGCTGCTGCCTCTGCTTCTGTGCTGGGTCACCCAGGACCCTCCACGCAGTAGCCCCTTTTTACCTCCCACTTGTGCCTCAAGACCTGACTCAGGGCTACTCCTCCAGGAAGCCTGCCCTGCCCACCCCTGTGGTTCTCAGGTCACAGCACATGTCACACTGGGCTCTCATTGTCTGTCTGCTTGTCTGTCTCCCCATCTGCTGTGAGCTCCTGGAGGCAGGCGTCCTCACAGACTTTCCTCTGTACCCCAGGACCCAGCAGTGGCCTGGCTAGCAGTAGGTGCTCGGGATGTGATTGGTGGCTAAGGGAATGATTGCTTGGATAGTTTATTTTAATTTTCTTTTTTTAAGAAAAGAGCCTAGTGCTACGCTGGAAGATCCTTAAAACATTTGCTCCAGCCGGTTCATTTCACAGATGGGGAAACTGAGGCCTGGAGGTGGAAGGCAAGGCAGCTAATACCTGGGAAGCATCATCTCTGAGCCAGGCTCTGCCTTCTGAGCTGGGTGACTTCTCCCCCAGGCCACCCCAGCCCTCCATGGATGCTTCCTTCAAGGGCAGAGGTCAAAGCCCTGAACTGAGAGGCAATCGAGTTAGACTCAGGGATGGTGGAGGTGAGTATGAACAAAATCAAGCTGGATTCCATCTGGAACCCATCCTGCCTTCCTCCCTCCTTCATAGCTTTCTCCTGAGTGCCTCTCTCAGTAAGCCACATCCATGGAATAGAAGCTCTACTTTTTAGGGGGCTCGACCTAAAATGAAAGCCCACCCTGATCCCCCCCAGTGTGCCCTTGAATGCAAGTGATATTTCATCGTGTGTAGCAAGCACCCTATAAGGTGTCATCAGTTTCGTTTTGCACACAAGGATACAAAGGCCCAGAGAGGTTATCTGACTTGCAAAGATCACACAGCACTTGGTGGCAAGCTTGAATGCCAAAGCAATCTGTCTGATTCCTCAGTCATGCTCCCCTCCCTGACTTTCTACTGTGGCCCCAACTGGGTGAGGACATAGCAGCAGGGCCCAAAAACAGCTGGAGACCCCCACCTGCCCCCACATGCTGCCAGCACTTGTCCCTGGAGCCTGGAGTCCTCATCGCATCTGACCTGCTTTTCCCAGATTGCAGACTCAACTGAACATCCGGGGGCCACCATGGAAGCCTCTCTGCTCTTCTCCCACCAAATTCCAGCATAGAACATGAATTGTTCCCTCTGGGGCAACTTAGTGAGCCTGCTGTTAGAGGCGGATTTGTTTTCCACCCGTGACAGGCTGGTGGTATTGCCTCACCTCCCGCCTGGCTCCAGGCTCAGGTGACAGCTACACAATCGGCCTGACCATCGGCACCTCCACCAGAGGCTCCCTGATAAGGGGCAGAAACAGCCAGCCTCGCAGGAGGACAGTCCTGGCTGACTTCCAGAGCTCTGCATTGACAGACACAAGCTTGGCAAAGCCGGCCACAGCAAGTCCAAGGAGCACGATGTCACCCCATCAGGGAGCAGCCATGGGGCACAGGCCCAATAACTCCCCACGAGAAAAACTAGAAGCCCAAGTGATGGACTGAGCCTGTCTGCATTGAACGTGTGCCATCTGCATTTCGCTGGGGTTGTGTAGACATGTCGGGGTCACTCGGCCTGCTGCAGTACAGCAGAGCATCAGAGCTCGAGCAGAAAATGCCCAGGGCTGGGCTGGTATTCGGCACCCTCGCTAATGACGTTTGTCCCTTTCTACATGGGTTTGGGGCTCACAGAAACCTCCAGGCTTCCGGCTTTCTCTATGTCCCTCCCTCATACCAGCTTTCAGAGGAGACCCTAACCCCAGCCTGCAGCTTCAAGCAGCAAACATCTCAGGACCCTGAGCCCTCATCAGGGCTTATCTCACTGAGCCCGCATCACAGTCTGAGAGGCAGGCGCTGTCATTGCCCCCATTTTACAGAAATGAAAGCCGAGACTTAAGGTGGCAAAGCCAAGAGGTGATGCCCAATAGGCACATGAAAAAATGCTCAGCACCATTCGCCACTAGGGAAATGCAAATCCAAACCTCAGTGAGATACCACTTCGCACCACTAGGGTGGCTGGGAGTGAGAAGACAGTAACAGGTGCCGGTGAAGATGTGAGGAGTCAGAGCCAGCAGGCCCCGCAGGTGGGAAGGGAAAATGGTGCAGCCACTGCTGGAAACAGCCTGGCAGTTCCTCAAAATGTTCAACATAGAGTTACCGTATGATCCGGCAACGCCGCTTCCCGCTGTGCACTCAGGGGAAATGAAAACAGATGTTCACACAGAAATCGGTACACGAGTGTTCATAGCAGTGTTACTCATCATAGCCAGAAAGTGGAAAGAACCCAAATGCCCATCCACTGGTGAATAGATGGGTGAAACACAGCATATCCATACGATGGGGTATTAATCTGCAATAAGAAGGAGTGAAGATGGATACAGACTCCAACATGAATGAACCCGAAAATGTTTCCTAAGTGAGAGAATCCAGGCACAAAAGGCCACGTGTTACAGGAGTCCACTCATATGAAAAATGCAGAAGAAGCGAATCTATAGAAACAAAGTAGATGAGTGCTTGCCAGGGGCTGTGGGGAGGAAGCTGGACGGGTCGCTGCTAATGGATATTGGGTTTTTCCGTGGGTGATGAAAGTGTTCTAAATTTGATTGTGGTGATGGTTGTACAATTCTGAATATACTAACAACCACTGGGTGTACACTTTTAAATGTGTGATTTATTTTTTTCTTTTCTTTCTTTTTTTTTTTTTTTTGAGCAGGATCTCACTCTGTTGCCCAGGCTGGAGTGCAGTGCTGCGATCATGGCTA
Source organism: Macaca fascicularis (assembly GCF_037993035.2). Lineage (NCBI taxonomy): Eukaryota > Metazoa > Chordata > Mammalia > Primates > Cercopithecidae > Macaca > Macaca fascicularis. Next base: position 167,831,677 of record NC_088381.1, on the reverse strand, counting down.
ACTACAGCCTTGAACTTGTTGCCCAGGCTGGTCTTGAACTCCTGGACTCAAGGGATCCTCCTGCCTTGGCCTCCCAAAGTGCTGGGATTGTAGGTGTGAGTCATTGCACTGGGCCTAAAGGTGTGAATTATATAATATATCTCAACAAAGGTGTTACTGAGACAAAAAAAAAAAAAAGATAACAAAGTCAGGACTGGAATCCAGAGCTGCAGCCTTTCTACAGAGCTGCAGCCTTGAGTATCACTGGCCCTTCCCTTTTCTTCCCAGAAACGTGGGAGGACCATGAGCACCACTCACCCCACAGATTCCGGCAGCCTCGGGCAAGCTCCGGCTCCCAGGACCCCACGTGCTCTGAGTGGGCAGGCCTGGGTCTGCGGGCAGGGGCTGTCCCGGAGCAGCGATGCCATCCCTGTGACAGGCTCTTAGCTAGGGTCACCCGACAGACCCCGCAGGGCCCTGGGAATCCCGGCTGCAGCCACACCTCCTGCCCAGGCATCCTGGGTAAATTCTGCCTTGGCAGTGAGTGGGACTCCTCCTAGGCACCCAGGCACGCATGATCTCATGGGCGTCAGAGCTGTCGGCCCTAAGGGAACCTTCGTAGGGCGCCTCATCCCTGGTTTCGGGTCATTGCCAGGTCTTTACCGCCTCTCAGCAAGCTCAGTGTTTTAAGATGGAAAGAAAAGGAAGGAAGTCCCGGAGGCGGTGGCTTTCCAAGTGTCTAAGGTGAGATGAGGCCCCTTCCCGTGCATTGCTGACCCTGCAGCGGGACCCCTGGGGCAGCATCAAGTCCCCATGTGGCCAGGGGTGGGCTTGGTGGCTTCGGCTCAGCCTCCCAGTGACTGGCAGGTGTCCTTACCCCGAGCCCCTGCAGAGAGTAGATAAGAAGCGGGCCCGAGCCTGACCCTGAAGCTCACCCTGCTAGCCCTGTGAGCTCTTTTTTTTTTTTTTTTTTTTTTTGAGACGGAGCCTCGCTCTGTCGCCCAGGCTGGGGTGCAGTGGCCGGATCTCAGCTCACTGCAAGCTCCGCCTCCCGGGTTTAGACCATTCTCCTGCCTCAGCCTCCCGAGTAGCTGGGACTACAGGCGCCCGCCACCTCGCCCGGCTAGTTTTTTGTATTTTTTAGTAGAGACAGGGTTTCACCGGGTTAGCCAGGATGGTCTCGATCTCCTGACCTCGTGATCCGCCCGTCTCGGCCTCCCAAAGTGCTGGGATTACAGGCTTGAGCCACCGCGCCCGGCCGCCCTGTGAGTTCTTAAGGCGCAGCCCAGCCCTGGTGCGGTGCAGACCTGTGTTTGGTGAATGAGACATGAACAGACACAGACAAGGTGTCCCTTGAGTCTCTGACAGCCCCTCATCCATGGGACATCCACCCTTCTCCACTGTCTATCAAACAGGCCACACCCCAACTGGGCAGCCGAGGTGGCCCCAAACCCACTTTAGGATAGAGTTTCTCCTTCCTCCTCAGACCCCTGCCCTCCATCAGGCCAGACAGTTGGCATTCCCCAAATGTGCCCCATACATCTGGAGCCCATCTGTGCCACCCCGGGTCTGCCTTTCTCCTGGCCCAGAGGTTGGTCCCTTGGTCCAGGCCTGGAAGAAAGCTCAGTGCCCTCCTCGCCATTTCTATACATTTCCAGGGAGTTCGGAGCTGACGATTTCTTTTCCAGAGGTGGTGGTTGTTTTTCTACCTCCTTAATCACACTTATGCTGGGTGTCTGGCCTTGTGAGATGGGGCACAGTGCCCGACAGAGCTGAGGCAAGCACAGGTTAGCACACAGGAGTGCAGGGGAGCCGCCCAGGGCAGGGCGCGGCAAATGCTCAACAAACCAGAGCACCCGGCCACTTGGGCTTCTCTCTCCAGGAAGAACTGGGAGCCCTGGGTGGGAGGAGCCCTGCTCGAGGGGTGGGGACACAGGACAAGGCTCTATGCCAGCCTCAGCCAGCCTTCTTGGGCATGAAGTTGACGAAAGCATCCACCAGCAGCAGAATGGGGATGGTGTGAGACCCTGAGCTTCGTGGAGGGGACCCAGGGTGTGGGGTGCGACTGCGCCAGCTCTGGTCATGGGGTAGAGCTGGGGCACCAGGCTTTGGCTGTTGTCCCCGGGCAAGCAGGAAACCACTCCAGAGAGACGCTGGGGCTTAGGAGGCACCTCCTGAGTCCTCGGCTTCTGCTACAAGGAAGACGCCTGTTTCCCTTCATGCTGCACACCTGCCCCCACCACATCCCACGGGAACCTCTCCAGAGGCAAGGGCTTGCCTGAAGCTAGTGCTTCCACCACATAGCTGGGCTCAGGGCCAAGCCTCCATCCAGGCTCCACACGTAGGCTCTCCCTGAGACCGCTCCCTCCCCCAGAAAAGTTCAGAGGGAATTGCTGGACTTGGGTCCCGATAAAGGCCCTTCCCCCAAGCCACCCCCACACCCAGCTCCCTTCTTTGGGAAGGAGTGCCACTTTTCTGATCCTCCTGAGGTGGGTGACCCCAGGTTGGGGACAGCCTACCTGTGTCTTAGTCCCATCTGTCTCAGTTACTCACTGTGTGACCTTGGGCAAGCCACTCAATTTCTCTAAATCTCCATTTGCTCATCTGTAAAATGGAATAATGTTGACTATATAGGGTAAAAGGGGCATCATGTGGAACTGAGCGTGTGAAAGGACCTAGGGGAAAGAGAACCGCCATTTTTTAGTGCCTACTGTATACATTCTTGTTTAGTCCACCGGTAACCTCAGTCTATTAACCCTAAGGACAAGGACATCAGACCCAGGGCTGAATTCCCTGCTCTAGCCTCTCACCACAGTGCCTGGCGGTACACCGTGCACATAGCACAGGCTCAGTAAGCGTCCACAGAGTCAGAGGTTAACTCAAACCACCATGCACACGGCACGGGCTCAGTAAGCGTCCACAGAGGCAGAGGTTAACTCAAACCACCATGCACACGGCACGGGCTCAGTCAGCGTCCACAGAGGCAGAGGTTAACTCAGACCACCATGCACACGGCACGGGCTCAGTAAGCGTCCACAGAGACAGAGGTTAACTCAGACCACCATGCACACGGCACGGGCTCAGTAAGCGTCCACAGAGTCAGAAGTTAACTCAGAGCACCATGCACGTGGCGTGGGCTCAGTCAGCGTCCACAGTCAGCGTCCACAGAGGCAGAGGTTAACTCAGACCACCATGCACGTGGCGTGGGCTCAGTCAGCGTCCACAGAGGCAGAGGTTAACTCAGACCACCATGCACACGGCACGGGCTCAGTCAGCGTCCACAGAGGCAGAGGTTAACTCAGACCACCATGCACACGGCACGGGCTCAGTCAGCGTCCACAGAGGCAGAGGTTAACTCAGACCACCAGGCACACGGCACGGGCTCAGTCAGCGTCCACAGAGGCAGAGGTTAACTCAGACCACCATGCACACGGCACGGGCTCAGTCAGCGTCGACAGAGGCAGAGGTTAACTCAGACCACCATGCACACGGCACGGGCTCAGTCAGCGTCCACAGAGTCAGAAGTTAACTCAGACCACCATGCACGTGGCGCGGGCTCAGTCAGCGTCCACAGAGGCAGAGGTTAACTCAGACCACCATGCACACGGCACGGGCTCAGTCAGCGTCCACAGAGGCAGAGGTTAACTCAGACCACCATGCACACGGCACGGGCTCAGTCAGCGTCCACAGAGGCAGAGGTTAACTCAGACTATGAGCGAGAAGCAGCAGGAAGGATGTTTTCTGCTCCAGCACCAGCGCTTGACATGTTTTTCCACCCAAAATAAATGAGGCAGGATTCCTAAAAGATGTGTTTAAACTTGGTAGAGAGTTCTCTAAACAGTTTGGCCTCGAGGTTGGACCACAGCGCTGAATACTGCAGGAATGTCTGACCCCCCAAACGGAGCTCAGCAGTTTCAGACCCAATTCTGGTTTTATTTCTAGCAATCCAAGTTGATGTCACTGACTCTTATGACAGGGTTCATAGGCAACCTCTAGTCTTTGCAAACATTATTTTTAAACCAGATCTTATCTTATACAAAGCAATGTGTGATGTGTGTGGCCACAGCCCTATCTTACACTGTAAAGTTTTATTTAAATGTGTTTCATGGTGTGTGTGTGTGTGTGTGTGCGCGCGCTATATATGTATGTACACGTCCACCATTAAAAGTCAATTGGGGCCGGATGGTGGCTCATGCCTGTAATCTCAGCACTCTGGGAGGCCAAGGCAGGTGGATAATTTGAGGTCAGAAGTTTGAGACCAGCCTGGGCAACATGGTGAAACTTGGTCTCTACTAAAAATACAAAAATTAGCCAGCTGTGGTGGTGCATGCCTGTAGTCCCAGCTACTTGGGAGGCTGAGGCAGGAGAATCACTTGAACCCGGGAGGCAGAGGTTGCAGTGAGCCAAGATGTGCCACTGTACTCCAGTCTGGGCGACAGAGCGAGAGTCTGTCTCAAAAAAAAGTCAACTGGGAAAGCCAGTTACTAAACTGATGACACAGCTTCTCTTTGATGGTGTCATGGAATCAAAGAGAGAGTGCATATCTGTATTAGAGTGAAGAAACACGCTCTTCTCATAATTTCCCCCAGTATTATTCAAAAATCATTGCATTCTAAACTCCTATCTCAGTTTTTGGATCTGTGGATTACACTGAATAAACGGATTCCACAGCCTGCTCATTCCAACGCCCTCTTTTGTACCTCAACAAATAAAAAGTCAAAAGAGATTTCTGGCTAAGGTTGTTCTCGGTTATGCTTTTCCTCACTGGAGGTGATGACCGAATCATTCAGAAATTTATTTTTGTGCTTTAAAATGCAAATGCAAGTCTGTGGGAGGGAGCAATGTTTTGAAAACTCTTGCCCCTTGCACTGTGATTTGCATATTAGAAATCACATGATTTACATTTTGGATGCCTGTTGACCACAGCTCACACAATATGCTCTGTTTCATAATGAAAATGGATTACTTAAAAAACAAACAAAGAAACAGTCAATCGGTGGGGAAAAACTCAATGGAAAGGGTGCAGACGTTGCTACTGTTCCTAATGGAGGGACACACCCTGTCCTCTGGCCATTTGGTGTGGCCATGTGACTTGCTGGAGCCAGTGAAACTTTGGTTGTGGCAAGGTGGGTTACTTCCTGGTAGGTGCATTTAACTGGTGCTGTGTCGCCATCTCTCTCTTGGCTGGCTGCAGTGACTGGGAAAACATGGGTCTTTAAAGAAGCATCACGCTGGGCCACCGTGCAGGGACCTGCCCTGGGAGCGGGGAGGACGTCACCAGACCTGCAGTGGCCTTTGTATAAGGTAGAAGTGTACCTTTGTGGCATCAAACCATTGAGATTTGTTTGTTCCAGAGCATCCCGATCCCATTCTGACTTAAAGAGTAGGAAACAAAATAAAAACCAAAGAAGCTGTTTTGATGAAGGCAAAATTTTGAAATCAGAGTGCAAAAATTGGAAATTTGAAATGGGTGTCTACAGGCGGCCTCTTACGTACCTCAGCAACCGGTTTCTATATTTTATTTTGACTGTGTGAATTTCAAGAAAAAAATAGTGAAATGGTTGCAAATGCTAAACGCAAAAGCTGTTAGCATTTGCAACCATTAGCTGTTTTTCATTTTAAAAATTTTGTTTTAAAAGCATGATAAATAAAAAATAAAAGCTATCTTGCTATCTCAAGAATGCTCCCTTAGAATTGACCCAATACTTTAAAAGAACAGAAGTGGATAGCTTTCCTTTCCAAGCTGCATTTCTAACCTGCATCTCTTGTCATAGATGAAAAAGCCTGCGAGGGTACTTTCGACGCTGGCATGGGGCCCCTAGTCACACGAATGTATTCATTTGCTGCTTGGAGGTTCATGTGCCAAGTGAGTGCAGGGCTGGAAAGGTACCTGGGCCCTGCCTGACTTGGGACTTGGGACGCGTGTGCAGAGCCATGTACTGGCCTGAATGGGTAACAGATAAGTGGGTGGATGCTAACAAATCAGCATCTCTCAGGCCACACACGGAAGGGGGCCTGTCCTGGGTCACACAGTACCGAAGGCTCCAGCCGCACCTGGAGACACCTGTAACATCCCACAGCTCGTAACTTCTGTGAGAAGGGTAAAGGTCTGGGGTGGTGCCACTCAAAGCTACTACCCAAGAAGGGTATCAGGGCATGGGTGCTCCAGGGGTTCAGGGTCCCCAGGGGCTGCAGAACTCAGGGAAGGTCCCTGGAGGAGGCAGGCCTCCACTGAGCCTGGACGATGGGACAAGTGGGAGACACCTCATTGAAAGTGCTGGAGGGGCTCGACCTGTGCCTGGGAATCCGGCCTGAGCCTAAGCTCACCACGCCCTCGCTGGGTGACTGAGCTGGTCTCTCATTCTCTCGGGCCTCAGTTTCCCCTGCTCCATAACATGAAGATCCCATGGGTTAGGAGTGTGGTGTGAACCTCAATGTAGGGGTGCCGTGAGGGGCACTGAAGGGGACTCCCCAGCTGCGGATTCCTCCTGTGTGTCCCCGCCCCGCACCCAGCCTCTGGTGAGAGGTTGCTGGATGCTGCTGAGGCTGAGTCCTTCAGTATCACAGGTGCCCGGCACACCTGCAGTGCTGTTCAAAGGTTCATGCCTGGAGATCACCCATACGACACCCCTGAGGTTACAGTGTCACCTCTACTTTACAGAGGAGACCGCCGAGGCTCGGAGAGGAGAGGGGCCTGCCTGTGTCCAGGGCCAGGGCACGTGGGGCTGGGATCTTACCCAGCCCTCCACGCCAGGGGGATCTCACCCAGCCCTCCACGTCAGGGGGCTCTCACCCAGTCCTCCACGCGTGCCACAGGTTTTACAGTTGAGCCCTGAAACACTGCCACGTCACCCCACAGAGCCCTGAAGGTGACAGTCTGTCCTTTGGACCCTCCTAACGGGGGCGGCAGTATCAGGCTCAGTCTCCCCTGTACCCTCCCAGCACCCCAGCCCCAGCAGTTGCCAAATCTACCTGTGCCCTTCTCCGGGTCCCTCCCGTCCTGTGTGGACCTCACCCTCTCTCCCCAGGACCATCTCCCCAGCCTCCTCCGTGGCCTCTGGGCCTCCAGATCCTCCTTCCCGTTCCTCCACCCACCGCACTGAAGCAAGCCATGTATCCTCCGTCCCCGGCTCCAGAGCCTTCACTGGCTCCCTATCCCCAAGGGATGAACCGGCCAGTAACCATAAAGGAAGTGAAAACCCAGGCCACTTGCTGTCTCCAGCCTTAGCAACCACTGACGTCACATAAAACTGCCTCTTGCTCCTCAGGGACTCATGCCCTGCCACCACCCTATGTGCAGGCACCCAGAAGGCACAGGGCATGGAGTCCGGCTTGGACCCTCAGAGCGACTCAGGCAGGCCCAGCCCTTCACAGGGGCTGAGGTGGGGGGTACTTGATGTCAGAACTCGGGGCATGTGTCCAGAGCCGTGTGCTGGCCTGTGGATGGCTGCTACATAACCTTTCTGAGGTCACACATGAAGGAGGCCTGCCCTGGGTCACTCAGCACCAAAGGCTCCCACTACACCTGGTCAGGCCTGTACAGCTCGGGACTCCTACGAGCAGGGCAGGGAACCACATTGGCACCGTTCACCAGGTCATCTCAGAGGTATTCCCATATCCCAGGGCCACTCCAGGCATCTCATACCCTTTCCAGCACTTGCCTACCCTGAAATCCAGGGAAGGGACACTGTGCCAGGACCCCCTCCTCAGAGAGCAGTGCAACCTCCTTAGGGACAGGGATGGCATAAACTGGGGGACAGGGCCTTCTAGGAGAAACTGAGGTGAGAGCTGGGGATGGCCAGGACAGGAAGAGAAGGTGGACACTGCCCTGGTTCCTGGTGAGGGGCCCACCATGAGGTCTGGGGGAGCAAAAAGCTGGGGTGCTGTCTGGGTTCTAGGATGCCAGGGGGAATTGCGTGAGCAGTTGGGTGGCACCACCTATGTTTGCAGGCCCTATCCTTGGAAAACCATCCTTGACTTCTAGCAGAGAGAGGTACTTGGAGAGCCCAGTTCTTGGGGGCCTTTTGGGGAGGCCAGGGAGATGTCAGCTCACCCAGCTGAATGTCTTGGTGAGAATCAGAAGCTGCAGGGCATTGAGGGAGGTGATAAAGACAGGGGAACAACTTCCCAGCACACGCACATACAAAAGGCACCAGCAAGGGCAGCCATGTCTCACCACACGAACAGGGTGACTGTGGCTCAGAACTGGGCAGTGGGACTGGCGGAGGGTTACTTAGGAGGACAGACAGGGTCACTCTGCTGGCTGAGCACTCCTGCAGGTTACAGGTCTGTCCTTACCATACCCTCTGCAGCACGGCAAATGCCCATCTATCACAGAGGCTCAAAGAAGTTAAGTGACTCACCTAAGGCCACAGAGCTAGGAAGTGGTAGAGCTGGGATTTGAACCCTGGTCTCTGTGGACCTGCATTCATTGCTCTGCTGAAAACAGAACAGCCTGTTCTTCGGTGCTTAGGATTGTAAAGCTGCTTTGCTGGAAACTTTCCCAAGCATGGGGGCAGCTAACAGCACAGAGACCTGGATCTCTTCCTGCAGATTCTGGCCAGGACGGGAGACGGTAAATCACAAGGTCAAAGGCAGGAAAAGACAATCAACAGACCCAGGATGTGTAGAGCCGGCATCTTCTGAGGCCCCATCTATGCCAGGCAGGTGCCGTGCACTTACAGGTCCTATTTTCAGACCCAGTGAGGGAGATGACGAACCCCCCATTTTAAAGATGAAGAAACTGAGGCTTAGTCAGGTGATGTGACCCCGCCCCTAAGAGACAGAGCCAAGCCTAGAATGCAGGCAACTGTAAAGGAAGCGCCTTTGCTGGCCAGGGTGTGTGGGCCGGTAGTTGATGCAGGCAAGTTCCTGCTATAAATATGGTGCTGACTCCCGGGTAACCTTAGCTCCAGCTCACCCACCCAGGCACAGGGCCACAAATCCAGGGGCCAGCCACCTCCTGCTGCGCTCCTGCTCTGCAGAAATTTCTTGACACCCTAACAAGGCACTACATTTTTCTCTACAGGTTGCAAGTTATTAGAGGCACTGTTGAGCTAGCTAACCCTGAAATGAAAGCTGCTTCTCCAGCAGCCAAAAAGTCCCACAAAATAGCCAGCCTCGCCCTCCTTGGGTGTGCAGGTGGGACTCCCAGGAAGAGGGGCCTAACCCGGGTTCTGTGCTAACAGGGTTTGAATCCCTGCTCTGCCATTGACCAGCTGGGTGACCTCACGTGTGCCTCTCTGAGCTTCAGTACTCTTAGTTACACGATGGAGCTTATAGTCCCCACCTCCCGGTAATAAACAGAACAGTGTGTCCAGGATACAGCGGGTCCTCTGCTTCCCTCATCTCCCTCTCTAGGTTGTTTATTTATTGGTGAAATAATAACAGCTATAACCACTAACAATAAGCCTGGCGTTATTTTAGGTGTGTTACATGCTGTTAGCCATTTAATCCTTATTGCACGTCGAGGAGTTAATGTCCCATTACTGTCCCCACTTAATGGATGAGGAAACTGAGGCACAGTGTCCTTGAGTAGTCTGCCCTGGGTCACACCGGTCACGAGTGGAGAGCTGAGAATGTTCCCACTGCCAACACAGGCTTGGGGATCAGTTACTGAAAACAGGTGAAAATATTTCACTGCAGTGTCCTTGGAGCAACCATTGGTTGCTGCTGGGCAAGAATCCTAGAAAGGCCTGAACTTCACACTGTGTGCTCCAAAAGGCCCCCTTCCTTGGCACCCTTCTACCCATAAGTAAATATACCTTCCTGCCCCAAGATGCCGCCTTTACTCCTGCCAGCCAGGTTGAATCCCAAACCCACATATTAGAGACAAAAGACCTCGCATGGCATTCTATAGATGGGAGAACCAAGCCCGGAGCTTGCCCAGGGCCACCTGCCCACCAGGGCGACAGAGCCAGCCTGGAATCCAGGCGCCACCTCCCAGCCCAACCGGGCTGACCCTCTCCTAAACGGGGAAGGGACAGCAAGACCCACATCACCTCCCAGCCTCCAGGTTGCGCACACACATGCACACTCAGCGCCCATTCCTTTGCCCCGATGGGCTAAATATTGTCCTAGCCTTCCTGAAATACCCATCTCCATGCGGGTGGCTTTACAAGCTGCTAAAACCAGGGCCATGTCCCTGGTGGAGGGGGAGAGCTATTCCGGGTTAGCGTCAGGTGTAGGGCAGGGCCGGCCAGAAAGAGCTGTCTGCTGGCTCCCGGAGCTCCCGCGGCCCCGGCGGGCAATTCCTGGCAGCCAGGACAACCGGCACCCAGTGGAAGAAGGTGAGGTCAGGCCCCTTCTGTCAGTGTACCCCTCCCCAACACACAGACACACACACACACTCACACTCTCTCACACACACTCACACACACACACTCACACTCTCTCACACACGCACTCACACACACACACTCTCTCACACACACTCACACACACTCACACTCTCTCTCACACACACACTCTCACACACACACACTCTCACACACACACTCACACACACACACACACACACTCACACACACACTCTCTCGCACTCTCTGTTCCAAATCCTACGCAGCCAGGCCAAGGCGCTGGGACTGTTCATCAGTAACAGGGTATCTGCAGAGTGCTGTCACCCACAATCCGCCCACATCCCCCAGGAGACCTTGATGTGTCCTGAGAGCCTCTGAGGTGGGGTTTTATGGAGAATGAATCCACGTGCCAGCGACAATTGGTGGCTTACGAAGGAGGCCCTGCTGGAGGAGGCCAGACCTGGCTGCCTGGGCTGCCTGGGATGCCCATCTGCTGCCCGGGGTGCCCACCTGCTGCCAGCACACAGCGCTCTGAGCGCTCAGTGCACCCCAGGCACCAGCAGGCGCTTTCACACAATATCATAAATTTAATTTTCACAGCCAACGGGAGGTTAGGACCACAATCTCCATTTTTACCTGGGGACATGGAGGCTCAGATAAGTTAAGCCACCTGCCCAAGATCACCCAGCCTGGAGGTGAAATAACTGGAATTTGAACCTGGACAGCCTGACTCCAGAGTCCCCCATGTAACCCCTGGATTCGGCTGTCCCCAGTCCCCATTCCGCCAAGGCTGCCTCTGAAACTGGCAGGAGCCAGGGGCAGCCAGCCAGGCACACGGGTGGCAGTCCCCACCACAGCCTCTTGCCTCAGGCAGAGCAGAGGGCAGTGGGCAGACCCCATGGGGAATCTGATCGCCTTTCCACCTGCCTGTGTCCCTGGCCATTTTCAACCTAGAGGATATGAGGGCACACAGATAGCCTGCCTGGTGCTGCTGGACCAGGGATTCAGAATGCCCACAGGTCTCAGACTTAGGGAATCAGACGGAAGCTGTGTGCGCTCCCTGCCGATAAATGTTCACATACACTCGTCTGCATGTGCTTCCAGTGGCCCACGGCACCCTGAGCCTACCCATGGGTCCCGCCACAGCTCCTGCCCCTCTGTCCTGGGTCAGCTCTGGCCCCGGCTGCCAGCCCCGGGAGAGCTTGAATCAGGCACAGCTTCCTGCACCGGCTACACTGTGCAGTCAGGGGTGCGGTGGAACTTAGCTTTAAAGTCAAACTCCCCTCTTCCGGCGGCACAGGCCCCCCAGGCGTTGGGCAAGGAGGAAGGGGGTCCAGCTCACAGCTGCCGGCAGCCTGTGGGGGCCCCAGTGCCCTCGGCGACTGGCGGCCTTGGCTCTGCAACCGGAGCCATAGTGGGTAAATATAGCACTGCCACTCACCGGCTGAGGGGCCCTCGCCGTCCGACATGGTGTGGGAGATGGGCAGCCGGCTGGCCACCAGCCTGCAGGGTCACTCAGAGCCTCAGCGGCTGTCACCCACCCAGCAGGGCTTGGGGATCCTCCGTGTCCAGCCCCAGGCAGCGTCCCGCCCCGGCCAGCCTGGCCACCCCCCCCATGCTGGGCTGGGCAGATAAGAATGTGCTCAGTGCCAGCAGCCTGTGCGATTGGTGGATAAATCTGGGCACTGCTCTCCCCCGCCCAGGGCCTCTTGGGGCAGCCCCAGGATGTTACTTGAGAAGCCACTGCACCCCTAGGTGCTTGGTCAGTCCCCAAGACCCCAGCTCCTGGGTACTTGGGAATGCCTGTACACTCTTTCCTTGGAAACGGTTCCACCCAGCCAGCAAGGGACATTTATGGACATTTAGGAAAGGAGAATAACAAGTGATACCACCACTGAGGACATGGCCGGGACCAGGAGCTACGTGAAGTGTGGCCACCCGTCATCTCACTCTGCTCTCCAGAGCTGCTGCGACCATCATGTCCATGTCACAGAGGGGTTAAGCGACCCACCCAAGGCCACCGGGTCAGTATGGGGCGTGAGCAGGATCTGGAGCCAGGCTGTCTGTCTCCACGCTGCAGGAAGGCCATCCCTTGCCTTTGATTGTTTGGCCAACAGCAGCCAGTACTTCAGGCATCTACTGTGTGCTGAGTGAGCCACATGTTGAGGGTCGACAGGGGATAGAGGTGGGATCCCCAGGGGTAGCCATCTGGTCCTGGCACAGTGTGGGTGCTCAGGAAATACTGGTTGAAAGAATGCACTCCAGCAAGCTCTTAGTATGCTCTCGTTGTGTACCTGGCTCACAGCCAATCCATCCCCGCCCCCTGGTCCCCACAAAGTACAGGGCAGAACCTGCCAAGGGCTGGAGATACCAGAGGCATCACCCCAGGGCTGGGTCTGCTGTGCCCCCTCAGGCTCTAGGTCTACCCAGTTCTGTATGCAGAGACCAGAGGGAGTGAAATGGCTTAAAGAGAAGGGAGAGAAACTCAATCCGAGAGCTCCAGGAGGGCTTCCTGGAAGAGCTGGCATTTGAGTTATCGTTAAGTGAAAATAAAGTCTGTTCTTTTTCTTTCTTTTATTTTTATTTTATTTTATTTTATTTTTTTGCCACAGGGTCACTCTGGGGTGCAGTGGTACAATCACAGCTCATGGCAGCCTTAACCTCCTGGGCTCAGGTGATTCTCCCGCTTCAGTCTCCCTAGCTGAGCCCACAGGTCTGTGCCACCACACTTAGCTAACTATTTTTTGTAGAGAGGGGGTCTCACCACATCGCTCTGAGTGGTCTTGAATTCCCTAGCTCAAGCAGTTCTCGTGCTTCGGCCTCCCAAAGTGCTGCATTATAGGTGTGAGCCACTGTGCTCAGTCCAGAAAGTTCTTTCATTTTTTTTGTTTTTGTTTTTGTTTTAAGATGGAGTCTTGCTGTTGCCCAGGCTGGAGTACAGTGGCGCCATCTCGGCTCACTGCGACCTCCGCCTCCTGGGTTCAAGCAGTTCTCCTGCCTCAGCCTCCTGAGTAGCTGGGATTATGGGCACCTGCCACCATGCCCGGCTAATTTTTGTATTTTTAGTAGAGACGAGGTTTCACCATGTTGGCCAAGCTGATATCGAACTCCTGATCTCAAGTGATCCCAAAATGCCTCAGCCTCCCAAAGTGCTGGGATTACAGGCATGAGCCACCGCGCCCGGCCCAGAAAGCTTTTCGAAGGGAATGGAGGGTGTTCTAGGAAGACAAGCCAGCAGGTGCGGAGGTGAGAAAGCCCAGCTGAAGAATGGCAGGGGTCTCTGGCAGGGCTGGAGGTTGCAGCAAGCCTGAGAAGAAGGATGTTGCTTATGGCAGGGGAGTCCTCAGGACTAGGGAAATCAGAGGAGGCTTCCTGGAGGAGGGGGCAGATGCTGGCGCTGAGGATACATAAGCCTCAGGAAAATGAGAAGTGGGTGGAGCAGCGTGCTGAGGCATCCTGGCAGCTCTTCCATCTGCACTGAGGCTCAGGGACCTGGGGAGTGAAGGCAGGAGGACGAGGCCTCCATGTTTCCAAAGGAAGCCCTATCTGTGGGTGGGGTGAGGAGGAGGGCTGTGAAGTCACAGCCTCTACTCTTCACCCCTGCACTGGCCATCAGAGAGAAAGAACTGAATCCCTATGGTATAGGCATTTGCCTGTGCTGTTCCCTTGGCCTAGGAATTCTCTGTCCTCCTCTTTCCGTGGGAAGCCGTGGCTGCCCCTAAAGGCAGCTCAGGGGCCCTGCTCCTTTTCCACTGGCCCCACACTCCACTCTGCCAACTCCAACCTCGCTGTGGTCAGTGCCTAGTCCTGGCTGTGTCCACCTCTTCGTTGGCTCTTGCTGCCCTGTCAGATAATGAGCTCACCGTCACTGAGGGTATTCAAGCAGGGCTGGGCAGCTGCTGGATGGGGACACAGCGGAGGGAGCTCAAGCATCATGTAGGGTTAGATGAAATGGCTGTGGGCTCCCTCCCAGGTGACCAACTTGTCCCATTTCCCTGGGACTTCCCCTGTTTTAGCACTGAATGCCCTCCATGGATCCTGGAAACTACCCCCCCGGCCAGCTTCAGACAAATCAGGACTGGTGGCCATCCTGAGTCCCTCCTAACTGAAGTTTTTGTTCCTCCTAACTGAAACTTTAATTTTAAGAGAAAAAAGAGAAAGACAAGGCCAGACCTCCCCTGGAACTGTCTCCTCCACCCCGAAAATTCCCCTCCTCCCTCTGCAACCCCTGGGTGTTAGATTCCAGGACAACTCTGGGGGCAGGGCGGGGGTGGAACCCCGGCACTCTGTGCCTTGGGCTGGGTTGTGGGCTGGGGTGAGGGGGCAGCAGGGAGAAAATCGGATGCAGGTCAGCAAAGAGAGAAGCCCAGTGACTCCCCTGCAAAGTGGGAGGAGCCCCACCTGCCCGGCTGTGGGCTGGACTGAGATAGCTCTGCAGCACTCGGCAGACTTCAGGTATGCACAGGTGGTTTCTGTATCCCCGGGGAGGCGGTGTGACCGGGGAAGGAATGGCATGAGTCCCTCGCTGGGCACCTCTGCTTTGCCTTGGCGTGGCAGCTGGTGTCAGGCACTGGAGGGAGTGGCAGGCATGGAATGGGGGCTGATCTGTCTCCTAGGTAGGTCCCACCCCACCGTATGGGCTTCACACATTGTGGCCCCTCTTGGTGCCTGCTGTCTGGCACACCCAGGCCCATGGGTCAATGCCAGGCAGGGCCTGTGGCCCCATCTTGGGTCTCAACTCCTGTCACCCTTGCTCTGGGCTCCCTGGGATGGGCTAGGCTGATGGAGGGGCACGCCGTGGGACAGAGGAGACCAGTGCTGACCCCCCAGGAGCCCCCATGAGACTGCCAGAGTCCAGCCCGGGGTTCTACAGGTGTGGGATGCACCCTGGTGCTGGACAAACAGTGGGGCTGCAGAACAGAGCCCTGCCACAGCACCCACCTCCCCAGCAGAGGCCTCACCTGGGCCCAAGTGGGCTGTGGGACCAGGGCTGGGAGGAGCCTGGTGTCAGATGAACCCAGGTCAAATCCCAGCTCCAGCAGCCTTCCTGGGTGATGGGGACAGCCTGGTCCCAGCCTTGGTTTCTTGCCCAGAAGGGGTGATGCCCATCAGGGCTGTGGTGAAGATTAAACCAGGGCAAGATGTCACGGAGGGGCATTCCACCTCCCCACCCTGCAGCCATCTGTCTGCCTGCCCCTGCGTCTCCCCCAAGCAGACCGCCCAGTGTCCACTGGCTGGAGCTGGTTCCCTGCGACAGGCCACTTCCCCTTCCTGTGTCTGGCCCCAAGTCCCTTCCTGTTTTCTTTATCATGGGAACATGTGTTGGGAATAAACAGCTTGAGTCCCCTGCTCCCGAGGCCACTGCACACGTGCAAGAATGTGTGTAATTGGCCGGGCGCGGTGGCTCAAGCCTGTAATCCCAGCACTTTGGGAGGCCGAGACGGGCGGATCACGAGGTCAGGAGATCGAGACCATCCTGGCTAATATGATGAAACCCCGTCCCGTCTCTATTAAAAAAATACAAAAAACTAGCCGGGCGAGGTGGTGGGCGCCTGTAGTCCCAGCTACTCGGGAGGCTGAGGCAGGAGAATGGCGTAAACCCGGGAGGCGGAGCTTGCAATGAGCTGAGATCCGGCCACTGCACTCCAGCCTGGGCGACAAAGCGAGACTCCGTCTCAAAAAAAAAAAAAAAAAAAAAAAAAAAGAATGTGTGTAAGTGGATGTGTGTGGTGATGCCTGTGTGTTCACTGGTACAAGTGCACAGGTGCAGTGGGCACGTGTGGAAGTGTGTGCATGCAAAAATGTGTGTGTAAGTGAACACGTGTGATGCATGTGTGTGTGCCTAGGTTGGATGGCAGTGGGCACGTGTGTGGGAGAGTGTGTGTGTGTGTGTGTGTGTGTGTGTGTGTGAGAATGTGTGGGTGTGTGTGCCCATACAAGCTTGTGATGTCCACATGCGGGAGTGTGTCTGCGTGTCGGGTGTGTGTGTACATGATGCGTCTCCTGCAGCTCACCCTGAAGCTGCAACCGTTTGTGTGCCCGCTGGCCCCCAAGGGCTCACCTATGTCTGATTTAGCTGGCCTCAATAGCTACTCCATGGTCACCACGACGGGTAAGCCGCTGCCGGGACCTGAACAAACCTTGGGCGCAGCCTCTCAGGGCCCACAGGCTTGTGGGTGGAGGAGCGCAGGTGAAGGAACTGAGGTCAGGAAGGGCAGGTGGTCAGGGAGGACCTCTGAGAGTCATTCGTGCAGAGACCTGGGAGGTGAGGGATGGGGGTGGGGACGGATAGGACAAGATGGGCCTGGTGGGAAAGAGGTGGGGCACCCAGGAATGGTTCGAGATGGCTGGACAGTGGCGTGAAATCTGGTCGGGCAGGAGTTGGGGCCATTGGAAGGGCACGGGGCAAAGGGAGGGGAACACATATACTGATGCCTGTGGGGCCCAGCCCAGAGCCAGTGCCCTTCCTGGGTTCCCTATGACATCACAGCATCATGCCACTTAACCAGGGGAGGCCCTGCAGTGACTGCTCACCCACCGTGTGCCCAGGCCCCTCCCCTGCTGCCACCGCCTGGAGGAAGGCCGGCCCCTGGGTTCCCACACTGTTTGGCCAGCCAGCACCAGCACTGGCGGGAAAGTGTCCCTGGAGGGACAGAGGAGGGTCAGTAATCAAAGGTGGAGAGGCAGCCAAGCATGGTGCAGGTCAGGGAAGAGGCCCTGCTTCCCACCCATGCCTCCCCCCACCGCTGGCACCTGCTGCCCCACACTCACCTGGCCCTGGCTGGGCCTCAGGAGTGCAGCCTCTCCCTGCTGGAGACCCCTCAGCCTTGGGTTCCCCTGTACAGAGTCAGGACAGATGGGGAGCAGGGAGCCTCATGTGGGGCCTTGGTGGCCACAACTTGAAGGACAATGGATGTCCACATTGGATGGCCCCAAGCTCCTGGCTGTGTGGCCTTGGGCAGGTTAGCCCATCTCACTGGATGTGGGGTGAGGACAGAACGCAGGCCACACGGCAGGGTCCTAGCCCATGGCGACCTGTCCGATGTTTGTCCACTGCCTTGGGTTCAAAGAGACACCTCCATATAGTCCAGGTCAGGCCTGACACACCAGCTCCACACAGAATCTGAGACAGACACAGATATGGAGACTCATCTGCACAGCCTCACACACGGGGGGCCGGACAGACACCCGGAGACTAAGGAACAGGAACACGGAGAGGTACGGAGACACAGACACACACATGTGCACGTGGGGTCACATGCACACACACACACATGCACCTGCTCCAGCATAGCTCTGCGAGCTGGTTCCAAACACCCAGGGCCCCTTGTCCAGCCCAGGCACCCCTGACAGACCGCTGCCTGGGTGGCCTTGGGCAACACTCCCGGCGTCCAGGCTCCCAGCCAGGAAAGAAACCCACAAGGCCTGTGCAGCTGCACCTGCTGTCCCTGGGCTGAGGGTGTGGGCAGCTCCTGGTTTCCTCGGGTTACCCCCTTACCTCTGGGGTGGCAGCCAAAAAGCCACTGTCATTTGGGAGGGGGCAGGGGGGCAGGGAGGCGATGGGGAGGCCTCCCAGGCTCAGGGTCCTGGGCTCAACAGCAGGGGCAAGGGCCCCAGGGACAGCCCATTCCACCCTCTACCCTCTGGCCCTGAGATGGGGCAGGCCGCACCTCTTGGAGCCTTGTCTATAGCACAGGGTACCTGGAGGTACAGTAAAGCTGGCTCAGGGCTGGCCGCACAGTGTGCCCAACAGGTGAGATGCAATGCCAGTAAAGCATGACTTGAATCATCGGGGCTCCTCACCCAGTGTCTGCCACTGGCCGACGGGCTCTTGCCCAGGGCGCTCCTGTGCCAGCTGCTGCTCATGCCGGTCCCTGCCTGGCCTTGCCCTGGGCCCACAGAGCCCCATCCAGGGCAGGCTCCAAACGCGATGCAGCTGGCAGGTGTCCTGCACAGGGACCTGCAGTCTTGCCCTTGGCACCCAGAATTAGCAGGCTGCCTCCCACGGGGTGGGGGGGACCCCTCTGCCTGGCCTCCTGGGGTCTCGTCCAGGCAGTGGCTGCCCAAGAAGTGAGCACCAGGAGGGTGACTATGGTTTCCTCTGGTGAGAAGGATTTACGGGGGAGAGGCTGTGTTCCAGAAGAAATGAGTGTTTCTAAAGCTCCAGGCCAAGGCAGGGACTTGACACCGTCCCTCCCCACCCCTGGCCCTGGATTCAGAGAAATGACCCTTCCTCCCACTGAGTCCCCTTCCGTCCGCCAGAAATACCCCGGTGACTGCAGGGAGGGTGCGCCTGCGGGGTGGGGGATATTTTTGGACATCCAGAGATGCCTGAGGCTGTCTGGAGCCCGGGGTGAGGTCTGGAGCCCGGGGTGAGGTCTGGGCAGATGTGAATTGAGTACCGTCAACTGACTCTGGACCAGCATAAAGCGCGCGGTGCCCTCTCGGCCAGGACTGCCAGGAGGGGCCGGCTCAGGATTCTGCCAAGTTCCATCCAGAACCTTCCCAGGTGGGCAGCTAATTGCGGGGACACAGGGCATGGTCCTCTGTCTATCCACATTGGCTGTCTCTGAAGCCCAGCAGAGCCACCGCCTCCAGCCCCAGCACCCAGAGCATAGAGGAAGAAAACCTCCCACCTGGCCATAGCTGGGCCAAGGCGCTCACCCCACGCCCGGCAGCCCAAGGTTCCTGAAGCCACCCCCAACCCAGCCTAGGCTATTGGGTACCCCAGAGGGCTGGGCCAGCTCAGGGTCTCCAGCCGCAGGTCGCTAGGGCAGAGGGCAGGGAGGTGTCCAAAGGTTTTAGAGTTCAGCAGCTCAGCCCTGGGGAAGCTGGTGCCTGGGGAAGGCAGGCCCTCAGGAATGCGCAGGCTGGAAGCCTCCTGCGGGGATGCAAGTGTAGACTAAGCACGTCCAGCTTTACAGTGCAGGGGGACAGACTCAGAAAAGGCCGCCATTGGCCGAGGTCACACGGGAGGGAGTGGCAGAGCAGGGCGGGGCCCGGAGCCTCCGGAGCCGCCTAGCGAGGGCATCCCCCGGCCTCCCCGGCGGCCGCAGTAGCCTGCGCGCACTTCCCGCCAGAGCTGCGCGCTCCCGCCCGGCGCGTCCCCGGCCGGCCTGCCAGCGCCCCAGGCCCAGGCGCGGCTCCCCCAGCAGCGGAAACACCTCGCTGCGCCTCGGGAGCCCCATCTGTGAAATGGGGGTGGCTATCCCACCTCCACGTCGTGGCCAGAGCCTGCCACTGCCGACCCTCGGCCTCCCGCCTGACCCCGCCTCCGGGAGCGGGGCTGGCGTCCCCTCGGCCCACCCACTCCGCGCCTCAGGACCCTCCGCGGCTGGGGCCGGCGCCGCCCGCTCGGCCTGGGCGGGAGGGCGAGCCCGCGCTCTGCGCCAGCGCGCCACCGTGCGGCTCTTCCGGGGACTGCGCCGCCTTGCCTGCAGGAAACCCTCCCTTCCCTGCAGGTGACAATGACCAGAGTCACAGTGCCAGAGCGCGACCCACGTATGGACACTAATTCCCCACCAACCCTAGGAAGTGGTCCTATTATTTGTCCTCCCTTACAGATGGGGAAACTGAGGCCCAGGCAGGTGGGAGCAGGATTTGACCCCAGGTCGCCTAGCTGCATAGCCTTGGGTTTAATCCTATCCATCTTGCCTGGGTCCGGGAGGTCGGCTTCACCTGGACTGGCGGCACCCACCCATGCACATTGGGATCTCCTGGGAGACTTGAAAACAGTTGGACCGGGCGCGGTGGCTCACGCCTGTAATCCCAACACTTTGGAGAGGCGTGTGGATCATCTGAGGTCAGGAGTTCGAGACCAGCCTGGCCAACATGGTGAAACCCCGTCTCTACTAAAAATAAAAATACAAAAATTAGCCGGGTGTCGTGGCACATGCTTGTAATCCCAGCTACTCAGGAGGCTGAGGCAGGGGAATCTCTTAAACCCGGGAGGTGGAGGTTGTAGTGAGCGGAGATTGTGCCACTGCACTCCAGCCTGGGCAATAAGAGTAAAAAAAAAGAAAAGAAAAAAGAAAAAGAAAAGTTTCTGAGCCCCACCCCAGAGGCTGATTCACCTGGCCCAGGTGGCTCCCCCATGCAGCCTGGACTGAGAGCCACCTGCCCCTCACAGAAAGCCCAGTCTATGGAAGAGGAAGTGGCTCAGAAAGAAGGGCAGGATGGCCCCACCAGCAGTGACAGTGGGGCTGGGGGGTTCTGGCTCTGCACTTCCCAGCCATCTGGGATTCCTGGGGGGTGCAGAAGACAAGCCCAGGCCTGCAGGGGTAGGGCATGCTGAACCTGTGGAAGGCCACTGGATGCGAAGGGCCACAGGTTTAAGTGCTGACTCCACTATGGCCCAGCTGTGGCTGTGGCCTTGACTTCCCCTTCTGTGAAATGGGGCATAGTTGGCTCCTGTTTCCTGGCAGGATTTGAATAAATCATGGTGTGAAGGCTCAGGCTCAGCAATGGACGGATATTTGCCAGGTCAGCGGCTGGTCAAGCCGGGAACCTGAAGTTTCCAGAGGGAGCCGATCCCTCCGGGCCCCTCCAGACAATGCTGGGTTGCATCGCTGCAGTACTGTGGCCGGTGGCCTGTGGTCCTTTTAGATGGACTGTGAAGGAGGTGCTGTCCTATGGGGACCAGGTCCAGCCACAGCAGGAGGCAGAGGGCGTGGACTGTGGGAAGCAGGGGCAGGCATGTGGGTACTGGTGAACCTCAGAGAAGGGCTGCAGGGGGCAGGGGAGGGGGGCACAGCAGAGCAGGTCGGGGAACAGTGCCCGGCTGGGGGCTTGGGAACAGGATGCTGGGAGATAGCAGCATTTGGGGTGGCTGTGGGAAGGGGCTGCTTCTGGCCAGGGGTGAGTTTGATCTGGAGGCTGAGCCCAGGCATACCATTCTCAGAGTGGGTGGTGAGTTTGGGGCCCCCCCAGACAGGGAGCTGGAAATGGAGGGGGTGGAGGGTGCAGCTTGATGAGGGGCTGGCCAGGTACCTACATGGTCAGGCGAGGTGCTAGGGGAGCAGGAGGACCCTCTCTTTGCAAGAACGCTGCAGTTCTGGAGGTGTCCCGGGGGCCCAACCCTCTGCCCAGAGGCTGGGGTGTGCATCCCCCACCTGGGCTGGGGAGAGGGGTAGGCTGGGAACCCAAACACTTGTCTCCTCCATTCTCAGAGCCACCCCAGGCCCCACCTGTAATGAGCATGTCACTTACGCCCCTGAGTCTCAGTGTCCTCATCTGCTTGATGGGACCATCCCTTGGAGCCATCATTCAAGACTGCGGCAAGGACCGAAGGAGACCGACAACGCACATCAGGGGCCAGCACACATCTGTGCCTTCCCTGTGTGGGGAGGGGTCTTTCCAGGGGGCACATGGCCCAGGCAGGGGAGAGGGCAGCTTTTTCTTTTCTTTTTGTTAAGACGGAGTCTGACTGTCGCCAGGCTGGAGTAGAGTGGCACGATCTCGGCTCACTGCAACCTCTGCCTCCCGGGTTCAAGCAATTCTCCTGCCTCAGACTCCAAGTAACTGGGACTACAGGCACCCACCATCATGCCCGGCTAATTTTTGTATTTTTAAGTAGGGACAGGGTTTCGCCATGTTGGTGATCCACCTGCCTCAGCCTCCCAAAGTGATGGGATTACAGGCGTGAGCCACCGTGCCTGGCCACGAGGGCAGCTTTTTCTCTCTGCACAAAGACAAGCTCCCAATGACTGAAGGAGAAACTCGGGGCAGGACGTCTTCCTTGGATGGGCTCAGAGGACACGGTCCTGGGGAAGAAGGGATGGCTTTTCCCCATCACCACCATGAGGGCTGCAGTCTTACCTGCCCTGCCCCGCTGCCAGGTCAGGAGGGCAGCACGGGGCGCAGCTCCACCAAGCTGCTCCCAAGAGAGGCTCAGGGGCCTCCCTGACCTCTCAAATCCAGCTGTCAGAGCCAGTCACCCACCCAGTCCCAACCTCACACAGCACCCAGGGACATGGCCATGAATACAGCACAGGAACAGGCGGGTAACCTGGGGCAGTCTCTCCCAAGCAGCATTGTCGGGGCATCTCTGGGGCACCTGCGGGCTTGCAGCTTCCAGAGCTCTGCCAGCCTCCACATCTCCCCCTTTTCACAGATGAGCAAGCCGAGGCGAGAGCACATGGCCTGGTTCCAGGTCATTCATGCAGTCAACACACATTTATTGAGCATCGACTCTGTGCCGGGCCCCGGGTGGGCACAGGGGGCTCAGAGACGAATCACACACAGACCCTACCCTTGAGGCGCTGACAGCCTGGGAGGGCAATTGGTCACATCAACGGACACTCACAATACAGTGTGGTCAGTGTGGTGTTAGAGGTAGCACAGGTGACTGAGGGAGCACAGAGGAGGGGCCCCTGACCCGGCTGGGGGTGGCAAGGAGGGCTTCTTGGAGGAGGTGACACCTGAAGAGGGCTTTAGGGAGTGAGCAAGAGTTAGGGTGTCTCGTCTGAGGAAGTGGCCTGTGCAAGGGCTCAGTGGTAGGGACAATGGTGGTGGCTGAGAGTTGGGCAAGGGCCAGTCCAGGAAGGGCCGTGGAGTCCGCAGGTGACAGGGAGCGCTGAGGGGTGTGAAGCAGGCAGTTGGCAGAGGGCCCGCTGGAAGCCAGCGTGAAGGGTGGCCCAGGGGATGGGACAGGGTAGAAGGGTGGGTGGCCGTGGGCAACTGGTGGGCGGGCACGGCCCTTGCCCGAGGAGTCTCATCCTGCCTGGGGGCCCCCTCAGCAGGGGGGCGGTGGGGGTGTGGGCTGCCAGCCGCGGGGCCGCAGGGTGCACAGCACTGGGTCCAGTGGCTTGAGCGTGGCCTGCTCCTGCAGCCCGAAGCGCTGCCCGGGCACCAGCCGGAACTCCAGCCTCTGCAGCAGCTTTGCCATGACCACCTTTACCTCCATCTGGGCCCAGCAGACAAAATGAGGAAGGAATGAAGAAGCAAAGACAGAATGAGTGAGTGAAAGAGCAGCAAATGTCACAGCCAGCTCTCCTCCTGGAGGGCCTCCTGTGTTTCGCACTCTCCTCCGTGCAAAACACAGCCAGTCCTCCCAGAAGCCCCAGAGCAGGGGTTCTGAGATGCTTCCTGGCTCAGGATGAGCCACCACCCCTGCAGCCACTCCTGGGCAGAACCACAGCCCTGCCTCTCCTACCTGAGCAAACTGCTGCCCGATGCAGGAGCGGTGGCCCAGGGAGAAGGGGAAGTAGGTGAACCGTGGCCTGCAGGGAAAGAGAGGAATCACAAGGCCAGCAGCCCCAGACATCCCCACAGGAACAACACAAGGAAGACAGCAGTTAACCCATGTCTGGATGAACACAGACTTAGAGCCAGGGGCTGGGCACTTTGCATGCAAAGCATGAACCGCTGACTCTGCCGAGGGCTGGATCTGCATTCTCTCTTTTTCTCCTCCTTTTACCCTCCTGGAAGGAGCTTATGTTGTCCCATTTCACACGTGGAGAAACTGAGGCTCAGAGGGGCAAAGCAACTCACTCCAGGTCATAAATTTACATCCAGCTCTGGGCAGAGCCTGGATCTGAACTTGGGCAAGCTGTGGAGTCCAGCTCTTCCCACTATGGCTTTGGTACTTTAACGTGTTGACCCCCACAGCAACTTCCAGATGCAGCCACGGATGGTCCCATTTCTCAGACAGGAACCTCAAGGTTTGGGGAGGTGAAATCACCCAGCTTCCCAGTATTTGGTGCTGCTTGTGAGCATGGACTTTAGAACAAGACTGAGCTGGGGCCAGACCCCTGCTCTGCCACTTGGGCAAGTTACTTAACCTCTCTGAGTTGTGATTTCCTCTACAGCCACCTCACAGGGATCTGGAAGGCTATGTGGGCTAAGCGGGCGCCTCTGGCTCAGACCAGAGGCCGCTGTGTCTATACTTCTCCCACCAGCCCCACTCATGGGCAGCTCGAGGAGGGACTTACTTGGGTGCTCCGGGGCCGAAGCGATCGGGGTTGAAAGTCAGCGGGTCCTCAAAGTATGTGTCCATCCGCCCCATGACATAGGTGCTGAACTGCGGGCAAAGGGTCCGCTCATCTCTGGTTCCCAGGTTGTTCCCCTGGCACCTCTTGAGCCACTGAGGCCACCCAACAGGGCTACTCGGAGCAGAGTGGGTCCCACTCTCCTCCCCCCATGGCTTCACCCCCATCTAGGTAGGTGTCGATTGTACTGGCCCCCTAGACAATCCCTTAAGAGTGAGGACAGCTGACTGTGCCAGCTGGGCATACTGTGTCATCCTGTGCTGGGCACAGCCCTGTGGGGGAGCCATCATTATCCCCATTTTACAGATGAGGAAACTGAGACCCAGAGAGAGGCTCAGTGACTCACCTGAAGTCACCAGGCAAATAAATGGCCAAATCGAGATTCAAACTCAGATCTGACTCTGTGAGGCCAACTTCCTCTAGATCCTGAGAACTGTTATATTCAGTTTCTCTTCAACTCAAGGCCTGCTTCGGCAGGGGTGGGAGTGGAGGAGCTGCAGACCCCACCAGCCGTCCACTTGCATGTGTGGTTCCTCCTGAGTGGGGCTGATGCTCACTCTGTGTCCTTGGCCTCCAAACACTGGGACAAAATCTCCTCCTGAGCCTGCTCCACCCCTGGCTCTCTGTGCTGGGGTCAGCGCAGCAGAGGGTACAGGGAGCGCTGGAGCTGAGCTCCAGCAAGTGAGTGGGAGCATCAGGCACGGGGGCTGGGTTTAGGGCACCTGCGATGTGCCAGGGATTGTTGCCAGGCACATGATGTATGTCATCCTACTGACGCTTCTTGACAGGCTGTGGCTTGGGTGCCATCACCACTCCCCCCGACCTAACAAAGAGGAAGCCGAAGGCCTGATGGAGATGACCCAGCCAGCCAGCAGCAGAGCTGGGGATGGAGCCCAGTCTGCCCACTCAAAGCCCACAGGTGGCACCCCCAGGCTGAGAGTGAGCCACAGGGCCTCCCCTCCCAGCTTAAGGGGATCTAAGGAGATGGCCATTACGGCATAGTGGTATTGATACAGGGGTATTCAAAAGAAAGCTCGGCAAAACAGATGACAGAGTGGCCACAGATGAGGCTTGGATGGATGCTGGGGGAAGTGGGGCAGAGCCCTGGGAGGAGAGGGGCTGCGAGCAGGGGCTGGGGCTCCTCCTTCCTCATAGGTAAAAATAAAAAGGATCCTGTCATGGGCTGAATTTTGTCCCCAACAAATTCACATGTTGGAGTCCTAACCCCCAGTACCTCAGTATGCGGCTGTGTTTGGAGACAAGGTCTTTAACGAGGTGATTAACTTAAAATGAGGTACTTAGGATGGGCCCTAATCCAACCTGACTGGTGTCCTTATAAGAAGAGATTAGGACACAGACACACAGAAGGAAGAATACGTGGAGACGCGGGGAGAAGGTGGCTGTCTGCACACCAAGGAGTGTGCCCTCAGAAGAAACCAGCTTCCCAACACCTTGATCTCAGACTTCCAGCCTCCAGGACTGGGAGAAAATAAATTTCTGTTGTTTAAGCCAAAGTCTGTGGCACTTTGTTACAATAGCCCTGGCAAATCAATACAGATGGGTCCCTGCCTTGAAACCACACACAAAATCAATTCTAGGTAGTTACAAGCTCAGCTTTGAAAAGAAAACTGTAAAATTGTTTGAGGACAATGTAAGTGAATGCCCTGAACTCAGAATAGAGAAGGATTTCTTAAACAAGGCAAAGCAAAAGAAGTAATTGTTAAAAATATTAAGAGATGTAGATCATCAAAAACACATTAATGAAGACAAGCCACAAAGATGACAAACATACCAGACAAAAGATGAACACACGAGTTTTTAAAGTAAAGCTCCAGGGCCAGGCACGCTGGCTCACACCTGTAATCCCAGTACTTTGGGAGGCCGAGGCAGGTGGATCACTTGAGGTCAGGAGTTTGATAACAGCCTGGCCAACCTGGTGAAACCCCATCTCTACTAAAAATACAAAAATTAGCCAGGCGTGGTGGTGTGCACCTGTAATCCCAGCTACTTGGGAGGCTGAGGCATGAGAATTGCTTGAACCCAGGAGGCAGAGGTTGCAATAAGTGGAGATGGCGCCACTGCACTCCAGCCTGGGGGACAGAGCGAGACTCCATCTAAAAATTAATAATAAAAATAATAATTAATAAATGTATGCTGTAAAAAAATAATAAAATAAAATAAAGCTCTACATAGCAATATGAAAAAACACACTACCCCAAAAGGGAAACTGAGCCCACATCTCAGAGACAGAGAAAACAGGGTCAGATGCTCACTCTTAACTAGTTAGTAATCAGGAAAGCACAAATCAAGACCACAGTGAAATACTTTTTTTTAAACACATATTTGGATGGCAGCAGATACAAAATTGAACCATGCTAAGTGTTGGAGACAATAAAGAACAGCAGGTACTGTCCCTCACCACATGTGGGCGTCTAAGTTGGTGCAGCCACTTTGGAAGACAATGTGGCATTAGTCTGTAAAGCTGAACAGTCGCAGGTCCTACAACCCAGCACTGCCACTTCTGGGTACATGCCTGAGGATCTTGCTCACACACTGCTCCTGGCACACAGACAGAAATGGCATCGCTGCTGTGGTGCTCATAATAGGGACAAACTGGGCACCTCTCAAATGCCTCTCACCTGAGAATTGATCAGCAATGGTGGTTGTCCCACGGCCCCATAGAGAAGCCTACACAAATCTTACCAATCTTTATACTGAGTCAAAAAGCAAGTCCTACAACATATTACTGCATGAGTGCACACAGGCGCGCACACACACACACACACGAGGGAATGGCAAACACACAATTCAGATTAGTGATTCCTTCTCAGAAGAGCAGGGAGTGACTACATCCTAGTTTCCTGGTTTGGTGTGGGGTGGGGGGTTAGGGGCTGTTATACATGAATAAATGCCTGGATGAATAGATAAATGAACAAGTAAGCAAACAAAGAGACACAAGGTAAAGGAGGTCCGGGGAGAAAGC
This sequence comes from Macaca fascicularis, assembly GCF_037993035.2. Classification (NCBI taxonomy): domain Eukaryota; kingdom Metazoa; phylum Chordata; class Mammalia; order Primates; family Cercopithecidae; genus Macaca; species Macaca fascicularis. Next base: position 167,804,429 of record NC_088381.1, on the reverse strand, counting down.
CGAGAGAGAAAGAGTTATAAAGTGCGAGGAGGGAAAGAACCAGGACAAGTTTGGGTCAACTGTGAAACTGGGCACTTTCCATATCTGCTCTTCGCCAGCTGTATGACCCCAGGAAATTGACCGAACCTCTCTGAACCTCAGTGTCCTCAGCTGTAAAAGGGGCACCTCCCTTCCAGAATGACCTGCTGTAATCTTCTGCTGAACAGTGTGAGGAGGGGAAAAAGCCCTCACAGGGCTATGGTGAGACTCCGTGAGAAAGAACAGGGCAGCCAGCAAGGCCCAGCACAGTGATGGGAACGGGGCCACGGGCTCCCCTGGTGAGTCCCAAATTCACCACCACTGGGGCAAGCAGGCCAGCCCACCCCAGGGCCCCCAGGGCCTCCACCCACCAAGAGCGGGGTGTTGCCGGGGACTCTGACCCCATCGATCAAGGTCTCCTCTTCCAGCAGGCGAAAGGTGCCCCATGCTGGTGGGTACAGCCTCAGCGACTCTTTGAGGACCTAGAGAAGCCACAAGGGGAGATAACAAGAGAAGTCGGGAGAGGCCACAGATCATGCTGGCCAGTGGCATGCCTGGGACTCCTCTCTTTCCCACCCATAGGCTGAATGTATACCCTCACCCTGGCCTGGGTCCCAGGCCCCTGGGACATCAGTCTCACCATCACGTGGCAGATGGAGAAACTGAGGTCCAGAAGGAGAAGGGAGCTGTGCAAGGCCACAGTGGCAGAGCTGGGACCAGGAATCAGGGCTCCCACCATTCCAGAGAGCCACAGCAGAACCCGAAAGGCCTCCTGCTGTGCTGCAGCAGCTCGTGGAGGTGCTGCTGAGCCTGACTCCACCAGGAAAAGCTTAAGTATCTGGAACTCCAGCCTAGCCGGGAAGCACAAATACGGCATGATTTACTAAAGGGCCAGTTTCCAAGCTAAGCTGAATACTGGGATGACCTGGGGAGCTCCTTGACTCTGACATCATTAGTCTTGGGCAGCCTGGGCCTCGGGATACTTTAAATCTTCTAGGGGAGTCTCCTATGCAGCAAAGTTTGAAAACCACTGTCCTAAAAGGTCCTGGGAGGCAGCAGGCCTGATGACATGAATCACCCACATCTGCCCAGAAGCTTCCCTCCTACTCCCCACACCTGGGACAGGTACTGCAGTCTCCCCAGGTCCTCGAAATCCAGGTACCTCTTAGAACCGATGACCTCATCCACCTCGGCCTGCAGCCTGTGGGGTAAGACAAAGACAAGTTCATCTCCAAAGGGAGCCTTTCCCCAACTTAGCTTTAAGAAGGGGACATTGGAAGGAATGGTGAAGACAGACGCATGGGGCTCCCCATCCACAAACACTGTTACTTTTATTTTTATTTTTTGAAACAAAGTCTTGCTCTGTTGCCCAGGCTAGAGTGCAATGGTGCAATCTTGGCTCACTGCAACCTTCGCCCCCCGCCCCCAGGATTCAAGCAATTCTCCTGCCTCAGCCTCCTGAGTAGCTGGGATTACAGGCGCTCACCACCATGCTCAGCTAATTTTTGTATTTTTAGTAGAGTCAGGGTTTCACCATGTTGGCCAGGCTGGTCTTGAACTCCTGACTCCAGGTGATCCGCCTGCCTCAGCCTCCCAAAGTGCTGGGATTACAGGCATGAGTCACCACACCCAGCCCAAAGACTGTTAAAGAGATCCAATGACAGCCAGATCCAAAACAGTGCCCAAACCATTAGGAACCATGTTCCAGGGGCCCTAAAACATCCACCCTTTGTGTCTGATGTTTGGGATTGGCTGTAGGAAACCAGACTGGCCAACATGGTGAAACGCTGTCTCTACTAAAAATACAAAAACTAGCCAGGAGTGGTGGCAGGTGCCTGTAATCCCAGCTACTTGGGAGGCTGAGGCATGAGAATCACTTGAATCTGGGAGGTGGAGGTTGCAATGAGCAGAGATAGAGCTGCTGCACTCCAGCCTGGCAACAGAGCAAGACTCCGTCTCAAACACAAAAGTATTGTCGAGGATGTGGACAAATCAGAAAGAACCCTTGTGCACTGCTGGTGGGAATGTAAAATGTTTCAGCGGCTATGGAAAACGATATGGTGATTCCTCAAAAAATTAAAAATAGAATCACCATATGATCCAGCAACCCCACTTCTGGGTATAAACTCAAAACAACTGAAAGCTGGGACTTAAAAAGATATTTGTATACCCATCCTCATAGCAGCATTATTCAAAATAGACAAAAGGAAGAAACAACCCAGGTATCCATGGACAGATGAATGAATATGCAAAATGGGAGAGATCTTACAATGGAACATTAGTAAGTCCTAAAAAGGAAGGGAGTTCTGACACATACTGCAACATGGATGAACTTGGAGGACACTATCTGAGTAAAATAAGCCAGTCACATAAAAGACAAATACTGTATGAGTCCACTTATATAAGTCACCTAGAATAGACAAACCCATAGAGACAGAAGTGGAATTGTGGTTACCGGTGGTGGAGGAGGGGAGAATGGACAGATTTTCAGTTTGGGAAGATGAAAAAGTTCTGGAGACGGAGGCCAGGAGCAGTGGCTCACGCCTGTAATCCTAGCATTTTGGGAGGTCAAGACGGGTGGATCACTTCAGGCCAGGAGTTTGAGACCAGCCTGGCCAACATTGCAAAACACTGTCTCTACTAAAAATACAAAAAAAAAAAAAAAAAAAAAAGACAGGTGTGGTGGTGCACACCTGTAATCCCAGCTACTCTGGAGGCTGAGGCAGGAGAATTGTTTGAACCGGGAAGGCAGAAGTTGCAATGAGCTGAGATCACACTCCAGCCTGGGCAACAGAGCAAGACTCTGTCTCAAAAAAAAAAAAAAAAAAAAGAAAAATAATAAATAAATAAAAATAAAAAATAAACAAAAATAAACAAAAAACAGTGGAGGGGGATGGCATTCACAATGTGAATGCCCTTAATGCCACTAAACTGTGTGCTTAAAAACAATGAAAATGTAGAATTTTATGTTATATATATTTTACCACAATTTTAAAAAGAGTGGATTTGGGAGGAGGTTACAATCAGGTGGGCAATGCTGTGACGAGGTGCATGGGGAATAAAAGCCAGCTGTACAGCCAGGTGACAAAACACAGCAAAGCTGCCCGTGAGTAGGTGAGAAGGTGCTGAACAGGCACTGAGCAGTTAACAGTGAATTGGCTCTGGGTGGGTGGGGTGCCATGGGTGGGTTTACTATTATTATAACTTTTCTGCTTTTCCCAAAATTTTTATATGAAATGCTTATTACTATTATACTTACTTTTAAACCCAAGAACGATTGTATGTTCACTTCCGCCCTTCTATGCTGCTGATGACTAATAATGGTAATTGAAGGCCTGACCCCACCTCCCCAGAGCTCCCACCGAGCCCGTTGGTGCGTTCTGAGAGCTCTGACACTTGCTTCAGCCACTCCATGTAACTGTCCTGGAGGGAGCCTGTTTGTATTTAAGGAAACCAATGGCCCGACTCAAATGTCACCTCCCCAGGGACGCCCTCCTTTGTCTTGCCGTCAGAAGACAAGCATGCCCTTGGCACATTAGCAGGGATTCTGCTCCATCATCACTGCCAGGCTCTGGCCAGGCACTGGGTACACTGTGGGGAGGGAAAAGGCCACGGTCCCGCCCTCCTGGAGCTTCCGGTCTCATAGCTGAATAGACATGATGAAATAGTCCCGGGGAAACACATTCATGAGTTGGGAGGAGGCTCAGAGGGGAAACATGGGTGGCTCCTTTAGGGATCCGAGAAGCCCTTTCTAGAAGAGGAGTGGGAGGAGGAGGCGTGTTCTCCAGGGGAAAAGCAGGGACAGTGTTTCCAAGAGAGGGAACAGCACGTGCCAAGGCCCGGGGGAAGCAGGGCATGTTGAAGGGACTCAACCATGGGAGGTAGGGACAGGTGGCCCTCAGGAACAAGACATCAGACAGACCCCTTTGCCAGTCCCAAGATCACCCCCCATACCTTGCCACGATCTCCGGCTGGCGAGACAGCTCCATCACTGTGAACGCCAAGTGGTTGGCAGAGGTCTCGTGACCTGTGGGAAGGGTGGACAGTGGCTGCTCCACATGGGGCCACAGGATGAAGGAGACAGTTTGTCTGCCTCTATGCCAGCCAGTGCTGGCAAGTAAATGGCATTTGCCCCCAGGCATCTGGGTCTAAAAGCCCCTTCCTTGAACCATCGTCTGGGTCTCACTTGGCCCGGGGAGGTGCTCACCTCCATTTTGGAGAAGAAAAAGTAGAGGTGGAGAGGAATGGGTCTCTGGTCACACAGCAGGGAGAGTGGGGAGGGACATAATTCAAAGTCGGTGAGCCCAAGGCCTCTCCTTCCCATGCTGCAGCGCGCACACAAAAGCCCCTCATGACCCTGAGGTTCTATGAGGGGTGGCGGACGTTTCGGGAGGCAGATTTTGACTTTTAGCAGGCTCTGGCCAACGTGATAAAGTCAACCCCTCCAAGTTAGCCTGAGAGGCAACAGACATGAGTTTACTCTAAAGGAGTAGGTGGCTTACCAGGTGGCAACCACTGGCCAGCCAAGGTGCTTGAGGGGCTCCGCTTGAATGCAGAAGGGCCTGTACCTTACAGCAAGTCAGAGCTGGGAAGAAGGGCCCAGCTCCCAGGGTGTGGAGATGGGCCAGTCACACAGCCAGCAGAGCCCTCAGCTGGGGAGCAGGGTGGGAGAACAGAGCAGCCCTGGCCCCAGCTCTGCATCGCTGGCTGTGACTATAGGAGGCCACTTCCCTCCTCAGCCTCAGTTTCCTCACAGGCAAAGGGAAAGACAGACACAACCCACCCTGCCCTCGGCCAGTCCCCCATAGCATCTGGACGCAGGGCTCAGGGATAGACTGGAGGGATGAGACGGGATTAATACACCCTCTTTGGAAGGCTGGATAGAAGCCTGGAGAGTTCCTCAAGGCCCCCATTTTACAGATGAGGAAACTGAAGCTAGGTCTGTCCAGAAGCCTCATCCAGGACCTGGGTTTCCAGTTGCAGGAAGAGGACCAGCCATTGGTTCCGCAAGTCCCTTCTATCCACTGCAGGGAATGGCGCCCTGCAGCCTTGCTTTAACACTGGCCATTTCTAATCTCCTGGGGCATCTGCAAGTGCTTCTCCCACCTAAAGGGCCTTCCTCCATGCCGTTCACCTGTAGAACTCTTCGTTCATCAGTACTTGTCTCTGTCTGTCCACCTCTGCCATTAGACTAGGAACTGTCCCTCATCTTGTTCACCTCCATCTTCCCGGTGCCTAGTGTCAGCCATTTGTTTGTGTATTTCATTCAATGTTCGTGGGAACATACCGCACTGGGCCCTGGCAGAACAGAGGTGAGCTAAACAACCTGACCCTTTGCTCATCAAGTCTGGTGGGGAACAGACCTCACTCAATTACCACAAATAAATGAACAGCTTAACACTATGAGGTGGGTGGTGGGGAGGAGCTCCAGGCCTGCAGCCAGCTTCTAGCTGAGGGCCTGAGGCAGCCTGCGCTTCCCTGAGGAGGAGGCATGTGAGGGCTCACTGACAGGTGAAGAGGAGTTTTCTAGGTGAAGAACCATGTTCAGGAAATATCTGATGAGCAAACGAATGAAGCTGCTTAGCATCTCTTTTTGTGCCAGTCTAATGCAGGCCTCCCCGCAAATTCTGAGTGAGGGGAAGCCTGCATTCACACAGCCAAGCTCTCTGCAGCTGAAAGGCCAGCTTCACACATCCCCACAATTGCCAGCTGCACTACCAGGTCAGATGCCCCCAAGACAGCAAGAAGAAGGGGTTTCTGCTCCCTTTAGCCCAGCCCCCTAGTCCTATGGTGAGCTCTGCTCAGATAGCCCCCAAAATCCCAAAGAGTTGGGTTTGAGGGATCCATGGTCTGCAGTATTTCTGCAGAGCTCTGGGCCCTTGGTCACCACTAAAGCTACAAACCAGCAATGAAGAAGGTGACGAAGTTGTCCAGCAGACCCTCATCGTCCTGGGCCCCCTCTTCAGCTGAAAGATAAGGAGAGTCTCAGTTCCCAGCAAATATTTGCTCCCTTTCCCCACAGCTCATAAAGAACTAACTGTGTTTCTCCTCTTAAGCCAAACAGAGCCAGAGGCGATGAATCACCTGGGGGACGTCCCGGCCCACCCCACCCTCCCCAGTCTGCAGAGGGGGCCCTCGCACCTTTGAGAATCTGTGTGAGGATGTCGGCAGGAACCTCCTCGCCCCTCTTCAGGGCCTCCCGGCGGCGCTGGACCCAGTCCCTGCCCACCTGGCGCAGGAAGCGAATGCTCTCCCGGACCTCCCGGAGCTGCTTCCTCTTCCCTGGCAGGAACTAAAGAAGAGTTTCAGCTCCAGATGGCCAAGTGAACATGCATGTTCCCTCTCCCCTCTCCCCCACCACCCTGAAATGACTTTAGCGGCACTGGCAAGCCGGGACGTCAGTAGAACGTGAGAAATTCTAGAAAAGATGAAGCAGACAGGGAGACTGGATCAAGATGGCAAACTGGTCCCAGGCCTCAGTCTCCCTTTCCTGCACCAAATCCTTAGCAGTGGTGGGTGGGATGGCTTAAAACATCCACGTAGCCCGTCAAGGTAAAAAGGGACCCCTGACGGGTGGAGGCAGTTAGGCTTGCATCGAAGGAAGAAATCCCAAGCAGAAGGAAGTAGAGTGCGATCAACCGCCAAAAAGACGGGGCGGTATTGGGGTCTGCAAGCTCAGAGGCCGAAGTCCCAGGGAACAGGAGGGGGCCCTGAGATGAACTCAGCTATCACCTTTCCCCTTTTTTACTTCTTCATTCCTGGGATAAGGAGGTGATATGTGGAGCTGCAGCAGCAATCTTTTAAAAAAATCTATATATTTTAATTGATATATAATAATTATACACATGTATGGGGTGCATGTGATATTTTGATACACGAATACAATGTGCAATGGTCAAATTGGCATATTTAGGATATTCATCACTTCAAACATTTATCATTTGTGTTGGAAACATTTCAAATCTTCTCCCTATTTTTCAAATACACAATACCTTGCTGTTAGTTATAGTCATCCACTCTGCTACTGACACTAAAACTTATTCCTTCTATATAACCGTATGTTTGTACCATTAACCAACTTCTCTTCATCCCCTCATTCACCCTTCCCAGCCTCTAATAACTATCATTCTACTCTTTACCTCCATGAAATCAACTTTTTTAGCTCCCACAAACGTGGGAGGACAGGCACTACTTGTCTTTCTGGTCTTGCCTTGTTTCACTTAACATAATGATCTCCAGTTCCATCCAGGCTGCTCTAAATGTCAGGATTTCATTCTTTCTTATGGGCAAAGAAAATTCCATGTGTATACACACCAAATTTTCTTTTCTTTTCCTTTTTTTTTTTTTTTTTTTGAGCCGGGGTTTTACTCTTGTTGCCCAGGCTGTAGTGCAATGGTGCGATCTCAGCTCACTGCAACCTCCGCTTCCCCGGTTCAAGGGATTCTCCTGCTTCAGCCTCCTGAGTAGCATGGTGCCCACCACCATGCCTGGCTAATTTTTTGTATTTTTAGTAGAGATGGGGTTTCACCATGTTGGCCAGGCTAGTCTTGAACTCCTGACCTCAGGTGATCCACCTGCCTTGGCCTTCCAAAATGCTGGGAATACAGGCATGAACCACCGCGCCCAGCTACACCAAATTTTCTTTATCCATTTGTCTGTTCATGAACACTTACGTTGATTCTATATCTTGGCTATTGTGCAGGTGTCCCTTTGATATACTGATTTCTTTTCCTTTGGATAAATACCCAGTAGTGGGATTGCTGGATCATATGGTAGTTCCCTTTTTAGTTTGAGAAACCTCCATACTGTTTTCCATAATGGCTATACAAATTTACATTCCTGCCAACAATGCATAAGAGTTCCATTTCTCTCTGTCCTCACCAGCATCTGTTATGTTTTGTCTTTTTGATAATAGCCATTCTAACTGGGGTAAGATGATATCTCACAGATTTGCATTTATCTGATGATTAGTGACATTGAACATTTTTTCATATACCTCTTGGCCATTTGTCTTTTGAGAAATGTCTATTCAGATTCTTTGCCAATTTTTTAATGGAATTATTTGCTTTTTGTTGTTGTTGTTGTTGTTGTTTGTATTCCTTGTCAGATGGGTGGTTTGCAAATACTTTGTCCCATTTAACAAGTTGTCTCTTCATTCTGTTGTTTCCTTTGCTGTGCAGAACGTTTTTAGTTTAATATAGTCACATGTCTTTTTTTTTTTTTTTTTTTTTTTTTTGAGATGGAGTCTCACTCTGTCAGCCATGTTGGAGTGCAGTGGTGTGATCTCGGCTCACTGCAACCTCTGCCTCCCGGGTTCAAATGGGTTCAAGTGATTCTCCTGCCTGTGCCTCCCGAGTAGCTGAGTAGCTGGGACTACAGGTGCCAACCACCATGCCTGGCTAATTTTTGTATTTTTGTATTTTTAGTAGAGACAGGGTTTCACCATGTTGGCCAGGCTGGTCTCAAACTCCTGTCCTCAAGTGATCCCGCCTGTCTTGGCCTCCCAAACTACTGGGATTCCAGGCACAAGCCACCATGCCTGGCCACATTTGTCTATTTTCTATTTTTGTTGTTGTTGCCTGTATTTTTGAAGTCTTAGCTATAAAATGTTTGCCTACACCAATGTCCCAGAGCACTTCCCCTATGTTTTCTCCTAGTGTTTTGAATTTCAGGTCTTATGTTTAAGTCTATTATTATTATTATTATTATTATGTGAGACATAGTCTCGTAGTCTTGTAATCTCGCTCTGTTGCCCAGGCTGGAGTGCAGTGGCACAATCTCGGATCACTGCAACCTCCACCTCCCAGGTTCAAGCAGCTGGGACTACGGTGTGTGCCACCACACCCAGCTATTTTTTTGTATTTTTAGTAGAGACAGAGTTTCACCATATTAGCCAGGATGGTCTCCATCTCCTGACCTCGTGATCCGCCCATCTCGGCCTCCCAAAGTGCTGGTATTACAGGCATGAGCCACTGTGCCCGGCCAAGTCTATTCATTTTAAGGTGATTTTTGTATATGGTGAGAGATAGGGGTCTGGTTTATTATTCTTCTGCATTCAGATATCCAGTTTTCCCAGCACTGCCCTTTCCCCAGTGTATGTTCTTGGCACCTTTGTTGAAAGTCTGTTTCATGTAAATACATGAATATATTTCTGGGTTCTCTATTCTGTTATGTTGGTATATGTCTGTTGTTATTTTTTAAAGCAATACCTTGCTGTTTTGGTTATTGTAGCTTTACAGGTTATTTTGAAATCAGGTAGTGTGGTGCCTCCAGCTTTGTTCTTTTCGCTCACAGTTGCTTTGGCTATTTGGGCTTTTTTGTGGTTTCATGCAAATTTTAGGATTGTTTTTTCTATTTCTCTGAAGAATGTCATTGGTATTTTGATAGAGATTGCATTTAATCCATAGATTGCTTTGGGTAGTATGGTCATTTTAAAAACAATATTAATTCTTTCAATCCATGAGCATGGGATGTTTTTTGTTTGTGTCTTCTTCAATTTCTTTCATCAGTGTTTTGTAGTTTTCCTTGTATAGGTCTTTTACCTCCTTGGTTAAATTTATTCCTAGATATTTTATTTTCTACATAGCAACTGTAAATGGGATCACTTTATTGGTTTCTTCTTAGTTCATTATTGGTGTATAGAATTACTACTGATTTTTGTATGCTGATTTTTTACCTTGCAACTTTACTGAATTCATTCATCAGTTCTAAGAGTTTTTTGGTGGAGTCTTTAGGAATTTCTAAATATAAGATCATGTCTTCTGCAAAGAGGGACACTTTGACTTCTTCTTTTCCAATTTGGATGTCTTTTATTTCTTTCTCTTGCCTGACTGCTCTGGCTAGCACTTCTATTAATAGTACTACGTTGAATAAGAGTGATGAAGTAAGCATCCTTATCTTGTTCCAGTTCTTAAAGGAAAGACTTTTAGCTTTTCCCCACTAAGTATGATGTTAGCTGTGGGTGTATCATATACAGCCTTCATTATGTTGAGCCATGTTCCTTCTATTCATAATTTGTTCAGAGTTTTTAATAATGAAGGGGTGTTAAATTGTATCAAGTGCTTTTTCTGCAACTACTGAGATGATCATATGTTTTTTTCCTTCATCCTGCTAATATGATGTATAACATTTATTGACTTGCATATGTTGAACCATCCTTGCATCCCTGGGATAAATCCCACTTAATCATGGTGAATTACTTTTTTGATGTGTTGTTGTGTTAGGTTTGTTTGCTAGTATTTTGTTGAAGATTTTTGCATCTGTGTTCATCAGGGACGTTGGCATGTAGTTTTCTTTTTTTTTTTTTTATATTGTTTCCTTGTCTGTTTGTGGTATCAGGGTAGTGCTGGCCTCATAGAATAAGTTAAGAAGAATTTCCTCTTCTTCAATTTTTTTGAATAGTTTGAGAAAAATTGGTGTTCTTCTTTATAGGTTTGGTAGAATTCGGCAGTAAAGACATCTGGTCATGGGCTTTTCTTTGTTGGAAGACTTTTTAAAATTATTATTATACTTTAAGTTCTAGGGTACATGTGCACAACGTGCAGGTTTGTTACATATGTATACATGTGCCATGTTGGTGTGCTGCACCCATTAACTCGTCATTTACATTAGGTATATCTCCTAATGCTATCCTTCTCCCTTCCCCCCACCCGACAACAGGCACCGGTGTGTGATGTTCCCCTTCCTGTGTCCAAGTGTTCTCATTGTTCAGTTCTCACCTATGAGTGAGAACATGTGGTGTTTGGTTTTTTTTCCTTGCAATAGTTTACTGAGAATGATGGTTTCCAGCTTCATCCATGTCCCTACAAAGGACATGAACTCATCCTTTTTTATGGCTGCATAGTGTTCCATCGTGTATATGTGCCACATTTTCTTAATCCTGTCTATCATTGATGGACATTTGGGTTGGTTCCAAGTCTTTGCTATTGTGAATAGTGCCACAAAAAAAACATACGTGTGCATGTGTCTTTATAGCAGCATGATTTATAATCCTTTGGGTATATACCCAGTAATGGGATGGCTGGGTCAAATGGTATTTGTAGTTCTAGATCCTTGAGGAATCACCGCACTGTCTTCCACAATGGTTGAACTAGTTTACAGTTCCGCCAACAGTGTAAAAGTGTTCCTATTTCTCCGCATCCTCTCCAGCACCTGTTGCTTCCTGACTTTTTAATGATCACCATTCTAACTGGTGTGAGACAATATCTCATCATGGTTTTGATTTGCATTTCTCTGATGGCCAGTGATGATGAGCATTTTTTCATGTGTCTGTTGGCTGCATAAATGTGCAAGACTTTTTATCAGTATTTCAAACTCATTACTCACCATTGGTCTGTTCAGGTTTTCTATTTCTTCCTTGTTCAATCATCTTGGCAGGGTGTATGTGTCCAGGAATTCCATTTCTTCTAAGTTTTCCAATTGTTTAGTGTAGAGTTGTTCATAAAAATCTGTAATGATCATTTGTATTTCTGTGGTATCAGTTGTAATGTCTCCTTTTTAGTTTCTGCTTTTATTTATATGGGTCTTTTTTTTCTTGGATAGTCTATTTATTGGTTTATTGATTTTATCTTTTCCAAAAATCAACCTTGCACTTCATGGATCCTTTGTACTTTTTTTAGTCTTTACTTCCTTTAATTCTGCTATGATATTTATTATTTATTTCCTTCTACTAATTTTGGGTTTGATTTGTTCTTACTTTTCTAATTCCTTGAGATACATCATTTGGCTGTTTATTTTAAATCTTCCTTTTTTTTTTTTTTTTTTGATGTGTTTACTGTTATAAACATCCCTATTAGCACTGCTTTTGCTGTATATCACATAGGTTTTGGTATGTTGTGTTCCCCTTTTCATTTGTTTCAAGAATTTTTTTGTTTCCTGCTTAATTTCTTCATTGACCCAATGGTCATCCAGGGGTATACTGTTTAATTCCCATGTATGTGTACCATTTCCAAAGTTTCTCTTGTTATTGATTTCTAGTTTTATTCCATTGTGCTGAGAAGATACTTGATATGATTTCAATTTCTTAAAATTTGTTGAAATTTCTTTTGTGGCCTAACATATGATCTATCCTGGATAATCTTTCATGTGCTGATGAGAAGAATGTATATTCTGCAGCTATTAGATGAAAAGTTATGCAAATGTCTATTCGGTCTATATGGTCTAAAGTGTAGTTAAATCCAAAGTTTCTGTGATGATTTTCTGTCTAGATGATCTGTACAATGCTGAGAGTGGAGTGTTGAAGTCCCCAGCTATTATTGTATTAGAGGCTATCTTTTCCTTTAGATCTTTGCTTTCTATCTCTGGGTGCTCTGGTATTGGGTGCAAATATATTTAGAAGTATTTTATCTTCTTGTAGAATTGATCCCTTTATCATTATATAATGACCTGGTCTCTTTTTACAGTCTTTGACTTAAAGTCTGTTTTATTTGATATAATTATAGCTACTCCTGACAGCTTTGGCTTGTGTTTGTGTGGATATCTTTTTCCATTCCTTTACTTTCAGACTGCATGTGTCTTTACAGGTGAAGTGAGTTTCTTGTAGGCAGCATATAGTTGGGTAATTTTTTTTATCCATTCAGCCAATCTATATCTTTTAAGTGGGGGAATTTAATCTGGTTACATTCAAGATTATTATTGATATGTAAGGACTTATTCTAGTCATTTGGTTGTTTTCTGGTTGTTCTGTATATATTTTATGCCTGTCTTCCTCTCTTACTGTTTATCATTGCAATTTGGTAAACATTCTGTAATAGTAATATTTAACTCCTTTCTCTTTCTCATTTGCTGATCTGCTCGATCAGTGGGTTTTATACTTTCATGTGCTTTCACGATGATAGAGATTATCCTTTCACTTCCAGATGCAGAACTCCCTTAAACATTTCTTGTAGGGCCAGTCTAGTAGTGATGACTTACCTCGGTTTTTGCTTGTCTGGGAAAGACTTTATTTCTCTTTCAGTTTTGAAGTATAGCATTACTGGGTACTATAATCTTGACTGACAGTTTTAAATTTCCAGCACTTTGAATATATTATCCCATTCTCTCCTGGCCTGTGAGATTTTCACTGAGCAATCCACTGTTAGTCTGATTCCTTTATATGTGAATTCATGCTTATCTCTTGCTGTTTTTAAAATTCTCTCTGTGTCTTTGACTCTTGACAGTTTGACTATAATGTGCCTTGGAGAAGGCAGACCTTTTTGAGTTGAATCTACTTGGAGATTTTTGAGCTTCCATCATTATACAAAGCACGACTATACCTGGATCTCTATATTTCCTGTACCTGGATGTCTATATCTTTTGCAAGACTTGAGAAGTTTTCAGCTATTATTTCATTAAATAGGTTTCATATGCCTATGCCCATCTCGTCTCCTGAAATTCCCGGAACTGGAATATTTGGTCACTTACTGCTGTCCCATATGTCACAAAGACTTTCTTCAATCTTTTCTTTTCTTTTTTTGGTCTGATTGGGTTATTTCAAAAAATACCTCTTTTCAAGTTCAGGAATTCTTTCTTCTGCTTAATCTAGTCTATTGTTGAAGCTTTCAATTATATTTTTATTCCATTCACTGAATTCCTCAGTTTTAAGATTTCTGTTTGTTTCTCTTTTATGATATCTATCTCTCTGTTGAATTTCTCATTCAGGTCATGAATTGTTTTCCTGATTTCTTTGCATTTTTATCTGTGTTCTCTTGTGTCTCACTGAGTTTAATGTCATTATTTTGAATTCTTTTTCAGACATATAATAAATTTTATTTTCTTTGGAATCTGTTGCTGGAGAATTATTGTGTTTCTTGGAAAGTGTAGCGTTTCCCTGTTTTTTCCATGTTTCTTTTGCCCTTATGTGCATCTGGTGTAACAGTTACTTCTTCCAATTTTATGGATTGGCTTTCATAGGGAAATACTTTTCTACAGATGCGTCCATAGTGTTGGGTGGGTAGGGTGCTTTGGATTTGATTATGGATTGGCACAGTAGCATAGTTTCTGTTTAATTTCTTCAGCTGTAATCAGTGTCAGTGGTATCTCTGAGTTTCTCAGTGACTTAGACTGTCATTGTTAGTGGAGGCCATGCTGAGGCTTTGCTGAGGATGGAGATGCCAGGCAGGCCAGTCCTTGAGCACCACTGGTGGCAACAGTGGTTAGGATGGGCCTGTGCTCAGGCCCTTGGATGGCATATGTGGGCACCAGCAGTAGCAGGAGGGATGGGCCTATCCTCAGGTGTCCTCCAGTATTGCACACAGGCACTACCTACGTTAGGCAGAGCAGGCCAGTCCCCAGGCCTCCAGATGGCATGCTTGAGTGCAGGCAACAGTGGGTCGTGGGCTGGGCAGGCTTGTCCTCAGGCCCCTGGATGATGCATGTGGGGGCCAGTGTCAGCAAGTGGGGCAGGCCTCTCCTCAGGCCCTCTCAATGGCAGGCGCTGGTTGCAGCAGTCATGGTAGACCATTCCTCGGGCCCCTAGACAATGCACATGGGTGCTAGCAGTGGGTGGGGCATGTCTGGTCCCTGGACAGTGCGTGCAGGTGATGGTGGCTGCAGTGGATGGGGCAGATTGGTTCCCAGGCCCCATGTGGGCATAGGCAGTGGCAGGCAGGGTGCTGCACCTTTCGCAGCAGCCATCTTATGACAATGAGGTGATGTGCTGAGACAGTGAAACAGAAAGACAGAAGGATCCGGAAAATCTGACACCGTGGAGCCATCATAGTCATCCTAGATTGCCTGCTTTGGGGATCATTTCAAATGAGAGAAAGATTAACTCCTAATTCACTTTAAGCCAATTTGATTTTAAGCCTTTACTTTAGGCAACGCATGCAAATCCTGATTCAGAAGTCACTTCAGACATACCAGAACTCAAAACACATTCTGAAAAAAAAAAAATATCACTGAAGGAGGTTCTTCAGCAAGTGAAGACAACAGCTCTGGTGGCTGGTCACCAGAGGGGGTGCTGAGGCAGTACCTTTGCCAGAGTGTTGCGGGATGCGGTGATTCCCTCCAACATCAGTTTCACTGCCTGGGACAGAGGCTTCTGGGCACCCAGCAGCATACTGGTCTCCATCCCAAAAGCTGCCTGGGGGAGAGAGAAAGGCAAGGTCATCCCTGGGGCACAGAAGGGCAGCAGATCCAGGGCAAAGCCTGGCATCATTCTGCTAGACACCTGGACTCTGAGTTAAGGGTTTATATGCATCATATCATCAGCTGCTTACGAGAACCCATGATAATTTGATCCCCATGGAATGCTGTGAGGATGAAGTAGCTCATAGTAGCTATTCAATAAACTTAGCTTTCTTCCTTGACAAGATGCATTTCCCCTGAAATGCAACCTTCCTTAAGTGTTCATTCTATACTTGCTTCACAGTGAAGTGAATGAATAGCAAAAATGATAAAGGAATAGCAATGTGATAAGAGGAATCCAGTCACTGTCCCCACACTGCAGTTCCCTGACCTGCCCCACCCCCACATAAAGTGGGGTTTGGGGTTACTGGGGCCACTGCTGAGTCTACTGGGGTGAAGAGCCAAGTCATACCCTATAGGGAGTGCAGAGTGAAGGCAGCCTTTGGGCTGAGAGTCAGGCAGACCTGAGATCAAATCTTGCTTCTGCCATTGACCAGCTCCAGGCCAGGCCCTGCACCTGTCCCTTGCTCAAGAATGAGTTAGTAGCCCCAAACTCACACTAGGTTGCTTTGAATATTCAAGGAGACAGAATGTATGCAGAATATATGAAGCACACAGGAGTTGCTGGTATGTTAGAGGACAGGAGGGAGGGGAAGAGAAAAGGAAAGGGAAGAGGGAGAGAAGAGACCCCTCTACCCCATGTGGCCCTCCTGGCCCCCATGCCCGACTGTCACCCATCACCTTGGCCAGGATGTCCATGGCGGTGTAGGTCAGCATGTCCTGCATGGACACTGGGGTCTGCCCATCTGCCTTGGCTTCTAGAATCTCCACCAGCTGCTCAGCCTTCTCGTTGAATGTTTCCATTAAGCTAACCAAGGAGCTGGAGAAACAGCACAGGCATCAACGGCCACTGGCCAGCCCAATATAGTGGACTGCCACGTGCCCTCCCTCTCCGCAGAGAGGATACTGTGCAGAGTGAAGGTGGGTGGTCCCTCCCGTCTTTCTGGCCTCCCCTTGAGACCCAGATTGCAGGTTGGAGTTGTAGTAACTGAACTAAACCCTGGGGTTTCACCATTCTCCTCCACTCAGGATGAATACTGTTCTGTTGCTCTTGTCCTAACAGTTCCACAGGTCCTCTGTTGGTCACTGTGGCCCCTCAGCCCTGATCTCAAAGGGGCATGACAGTGTAGAAACTCTGGGCCTCCTAGAGTCCATGAGAGGGCAGCCCCGGTTCCCCTCCTGCCCCTCTACTCCCATTGCCTGCTCTCCTTACCTGCCCTGCCCTGGGCACCAGCTGCAGCATTTTGTTTTCCCACTTCACTGCCTGTCCTTGAGCAATCATGGTGTCCATCTCTATGTGGAAATGAGTCCTCAGATACCATTTGCACCCCAGAGCTCCCAACCCACATGGCTCCCTCCCAGGCACAGAGCTTAGAAAGACATACAGAAGAATGCACTCCAAACTCACAAAAATGGCAACCCCAAGGGAGTTGGAAGAAGGGGACTGCCACTTTGTACATTACATGTCTCTGAAATTTTGCTAAGAGAAAATGCTGCTTTTATCATTCAAATAAATGTTCTATTTATTTATTTGTTTGTTTGTTTGTTTGTTTTTCCTAGACGGAGTCTTGCCCTATCATGCAGGTTGGAGTGCAGTAGTGCAATCTTGGCTCACTGCAACCTCTGCCTCCTGGGTTCAAGCAATTCTCCTGTTTCAGGCTCCTGAGTAGCTGGGATTACAGGTACGCGCCAGCATGGCTGGCTAATTTTTGTAGCTTTAGTAGAGACGGGGTTTCACCATGTTGGCCAGGCTAGTCTCAAACTCCTGACCTCATGATCTGCCCACCTTGGCCTCCCAAAGTGCTGGGATTACAGGCGTGAGCCACCGTGCCCGGCTCTAGAAATGTTAATCTTTTAATATTAATCTGAGTACAGAGTACATGTGTATTCTTTGTCCTATTCTTATTCTTGAAACATATCTGAAAATTTGAAATTATTTCCAAATAGAAAGTTTTTAAAAAGAGAAAATGGGGCCAGGGCCAGGGGCTCATGCCTAAAATCCCAACACTTTGGAAGGTGAAAGCAGGAGGATTGCTTGTGGCCAGGAATTCCAGACCAGCCTGGACAACACAGCAAGACTCTGTCTCTACCAAAAAAAAAAAAATAGCTGGGCGTGGTGGCACACTCCTGTAGCCCCAGCTGCTTGAAAGGCCGAGGGAGGAGGATCACTTGAGCCCAGGAGGCCTAGGTTAGAGTAAGCTATGGTCACACCACTGCACTCCAGTCTGGGTGAAAGAGCGAGACCCTGTCTCTAAAAAAGAGAAAGAGAGAGAGAGAGAATGGGAGAAGAAAAACTAAAGTAGTAACCAGCTCTTCATTGCCCATCTAGCCCATGCACACGCCTGGCAGCAGGCGAGCCTGGGGTTCTCCACTCTCATCTGGTCCCTTTGCAACATAAAACACTTTGAAGCATGCTGTTGCTCTTAGGAGGGGGATGAAAATCTTCATCTGAGCTTAAGAGCTGGAGTCCACTTCTTGCTGACCTCTACCTGTAACGTTGCCTTCCTGTTCCAAGGGCCTTTTAGCTCCTCCAAATACAATGCTCCTGCCCACCTTGGGGCTGGTGCACACACATCCCCTCTCCTGGAGCACTCACCCTCCGTCCCCTACAACCATCACTACCTGAATGCCTCCCTTTTCCAGATGGACACTCAAAGGCCACTTCCTCAGGCAATAACTCTTGAGCCCCAGGTAAGTGCCATATATGCTCCCACAACACCCTTGACTTTTTCTCATAACCATTACATGGTTGGTAAGTAAAATTTGCAAGATTATTTGTTGTTGTTTTTTTTTAAATCACATTTAAGTTGATTATCCAGATAGTATGTGGCCAGTTATTGCAGAAACACTGAATCTCTTACAGCTATTGTAGAAACAAAACTGGGCTACAGTGTTAGGTGAACAATAAAATCCTGACTCCCTTGGTGGACTCAGACCAAGGTCTTCCCATAAAACCAAAATCTAGAAAAGTAGAAACTAGCAATTTACTCTCACAATTTTATTAAAAGTACGAAAGGATATTCTGTGTGGGTAATGGTTGGAGATGAAACTCATCAGTGGTTCCTATTTTTTCTTCATTAGTGAATTAGGATTCATCAAGGCTCAAGAATACTTTCATAAACACTTATAGGCATTTTCTAAAGTTTCTTTCATAAAGCCTTGTAAATTTGGCATTTACAATAAAACAGTCATCTCTAAGATGACACCTTATTGTGAGATTAAAAAATAAAAATATCTGGTGATGCTGTGTAATAATGTGAATGAATTTAATACCACTGAACTGCACACCTAAAAATGGTTAAGATGGTAAACTTTATGCTATGTGTATAAAAAGTTAAAAAAATGAAAATGTCTGTGAAAGCACTTCATAAACTATAAAGCACTGTTCACGAGGTTCTATGTGCTGAGATGCTTCATCAAGACAATGATATGGTTATGTCATGATCATGTGGGCCATCATCTGGTTAGAATTGATGTCTCCCATAACCTCAAAGCTTCCTGAAGTTTGCTTGGCTGGCCTTTGTAACCCTGGCTCTCAGCACAATAAGTATTTTTTAAATAAATGTCTCTTTCCAGTCTATTCCTTCCCATTTTCACTTCTGACAACTTTCCAGTAAGACTGAGGCTATTCCAATTCATTGATTCACTTACGCATTCATTCACTCTATGGGCATTCCTGGAGGGCTTGTGGGGTGCCTGGTGCTGGGCGCAGGAGTCAGGGACAGGGTGCGTCTTCTGCCTTCAGGGATCCGTGGTCTAGTGAGGGAGGTGGACATGAATGGAAGCACTGCATTGGGTGTGACAGGTGCCTTGATGGAGGCATGAACTCAGCCTCAGTAGGTGACATCTTAGCTGGGTATCAAAGGAGGAACAGGAATTCCCCAGAGGTTCACATTGAGGCAATGGGAACAGCAGAGATGCCAGAAAGAGCATAGTGGTATCCAGAAAGGCTGGGGAGAGGGGATGCAAAGGTTGGAGGGGTTTAGGGGCAGACTGAGGGTGAATGGGGTCTGATCTTCATCTCTCAGCTGATAGGAAGCCATTGATGGCTTCAGAACAGAGGAGTGGCATGGTCATATCTGTTTTAACAAGATCTCTCCAGGGTGGTGAGTGGATATATTGGAGGTGGGAAACAGGAGTAGCCAACAAGGAGGCTGTAGCAAGAGTTCCAGCAAGAATGTTTATGCAGTCCTCCACAGATTACATAGTCAAGAGTAGCTTCACAGTGGAGAAACCTGGAAGGCACCACCTCAACCACTGAGCAAACTTAACATGGCCAGCAATGGGACAGATCAGTAGCATGTGCCTCCTGATACAATGCCCCAAGGAGGACACAGCATCACTCTGTAGCATTACCACTAAAGAGGGATAGCCTGAGTCTAACAGTGCAGAGAGACAGCTGACAAATTCAAACTGAAGGACCATCTACAAAACTGTCCTGTCATCTTAAAAAATGTTAAGGTAAAGAAAGCCAAAGAAAGGCTGAGAACTGTTCTAGAATAAAGGGGGCTAAAGTGACAGGGGAATTAAATGAAACACATGAACATGGATTAGGTTTTAGACAAATAAAACAGCTACAACTGCACAAATGACAAATTTTGAATATGAACTGTGAATTAGATAACAGTATTAGATTAATATCATTAATTTTCTCATTTTGATAAACTATAGTTTGTAGTCATTGTTCTTAGGAAATACACATGGAAGTATTTAAAGGTGGAGAGTGCAATGTCTCTAACTTACTCTTAAATGGTTTTATAAAATATGTAGTATATAAAAAATATATGTATACACACACAATGATAAATACATTTACATATACACTCATAAAGAGAAGAAATTATAAAGCAAATGGTGATTTAAATAATAAACAATAAGTGAATCTGGGTAAAAGAGATACAAGAGTCCCTTACACTATTCTGGCGATTTTTCTATAAATTCAAAATTATATCAAAGTAAAAGATTACCTTCTTTACAATGTTAAAATAGAGTTACCAATATGACTCAGAAATTCCACTAGGTAACTATCCAAGAGAAATGAAAACATACGTCCATACAAACACTTGTACAAAAATGCTCATAGCAGCATTTTTCATAACAGCCAAAAAGTGGAAACAACCCAAAAGTCCATTAACTGATGAATGGATAAACGATATGTGGTATATCCATACAATGAAATATTATTTGGCAATAAAAAGGAACGAGGCATTAATATAGATGACACCACGGATGAGCCTTAGAAACATGATGCTAATGAAAGAAGCCAGGCATAAAGGACCTTGTATTGCATGATTCTATTTATATGAAATGTCTACAATGCAAAAATCCATAGACACAGAAAGTAATTAGTGGTTGCCAGCAGCAGATAGGGGAATTGGGAAGAAATGGGGAGTGACTGCTTTTTTTTTTTTTTTTTTGAGATGGAGTTTTGCTCTGTCACCCAGGCTAGAGTGCAGTGGCATGATCTCAGCTCACTGCAACCTCCACCTCCCGGGTTCAAGTGATTCTCCTACCTTAGCCTCCCAAGTAGCTGGGATTACAGGCATGTGCCACCACATCCAGCTAATTTTTGTATCTTTAGTAAAGATGTGGTTTCTCCATGTTGGCCAGGCTGGTCATGAACTCCTGACCTCAGGTGATCCGCCCACCTTGGCCTCCCAAAGTGCTGGGATTACAGGCGTGAGCCACCACGCCCAGCTGAATGACTGCTTTTGAGGGTGATGAAAATGTTCTAAAATATACTGTGTTGATGGTTATACAATTCTATGAATAAACTAACACCATTGAATTTTACACTTTAAATGGGTGAGCTGTATGGTATGTGAACTATACCTCCATAAAAGTTATTTAAAAAGTAAAATACAGTCATGTGTTACTTAACGACAAGGATACATTCTGAGAAATGTGTCGTTAGGGAATGTCTTCATTGTGTGAACAGCACAGAGTATACTTACACAATGCTAGACAGTATAGCCTACCCCATGCCTAGGCCATACGGTCTAGACTATTGCTCCTAGGCTGTACACCTCTGCAACAGGTTACTGAAACACAATGTATTTGTATATCTGAACATAGAAGAGGCACAGTAAAAACACAGTCTAAAAGATTTTTTTAAATGGTCCACCTGTATAAGGCACTTACCATGAATGGAGCTTGCAGGACTGAAGTTGCTCTGGGTGAGTCAGTGAGTGAATGGTGAGTGTGAAGGCCTAGGACATTACTGCACACTACTGTAGACTTATAAAAGCTAGACACAGGCTACACTGAGTTTAAAAATTTTTTTCTTTCTTCAATAATAAATTAGCCTTAGCTTACTAGAACTTTTTACTTTATAAACTTCTCAATTTTTTAATATTTTTGACTCCTGTAATAACACTTAGCTTAAAACACAAACACTGTTCAATTGTACAAAAATATTATCTTCTTTGTATCCTTATTCTATATGCTTTATTATTTTTTTTTATTTTTAAAACTTTTTTGTGAAAAACTAAGACACAAACACACACATTAGCCTAGGCCTACGCAGGGTCAGGATCATCAATATCACTGCCTTCCACCTCCGCATCTTGCCTCACTGGAAAGTCTTCAGGGGCAATAACAGGCATGGAGCTGTCATCTCCTATGATAACAATGCCTTCTTGTGGATGCCTCCTGAAGGACCTGCCTGAGGCTGTTGTACAGTAAACTTTTAAAAAAATATATAAATAGAAGGAACCTACTCTAAAAGAATGGTTAAAATTGTAGTAAATACATAAATCAGTAACATAGTCAATTATTATCATTATCTATATTATGTACTGTCCATAATTGCATCTGCTAGACTTTGGTATGACTGGCAGTGCAGTAGGTTTGTTTACACCAGCACCACCACAAACATGCGAGTAACGCGTTGCATTTCGACATTACCATGGCTACAACATCACTAGGCAATAGCAATTTTCAGCTCCATTATAATTTTATGGGACCACTGTCACATATGCATTCCGTCATCGACTGAAACATTATTATACAAAGCACAACTATATCACCAAAACACAAAAACTAAAATGAATAAAAGAAGAAGCCCTGACAAGGAGTGATGAGGTCTGATGGGGGGAGCTCTTGGAGAACAGGAACCCCCATGCTTCTGGCCATCATGGGCACTCAGCCCTTGATGTTCCCAAACTGCATGGGAGCCTCATTCATCCCCACTGGGCCAGCCTGTCTCTCTCTCTCTCTTTTGACTGTCAACACTCTGTCTTTCCCCTTTTCCTTCTCTCCCTTCAGCTGAGTGAGGCCCCCTTGGGTGGACACTTCCCTCCCCAAGGCCCACGTACGCTTCAACAGTCCCCACCGCCTCTAGACAGGCGGGAGCCACGGAGCCTCCGGCCACACTCACCTCCGGCTGAAGGCCAGGTCTATGACCCTCCGCTGCTTGTGCCAACGCTCATAGTTGCATTCGGACACCAAGCCTTGGCCGAAGAGTCTGCAGGAGACACACACTTGATGCAGGAAAGAGGGTGGGGGGTGGGGAGTGACTGCGTGATGGGCTTGGGGTCACATTTTGGGATGAGGGAATGGTTTTGGGGCCAGGTGGTGGCAATGGTTGCGCCACATTGTGAATGTACTGAATTCCACTAGACTGTACCCTCTAAGGTGGGAAAAATGGTGAATGTTATGTCAGTTTTACTGGAATTTTAAAAATAACTTAAAAAGGAACAGGATGATTGTGAGGCCAACCTCAGTGGCCTCTACATTCCCTGCCATCTGGAGGTTGGGGGAGAAGGAGGAAAGTGCTCGTGACAAGAGTGGGGCCACTGTTTACGGGACACTCATCACATGCCTGGCAGCCAGGGCCTCAGGCTCAATTCTACACCCCACATTCTGGACCACACTGGCCCTCGCTCACAGCAGGGCTCTCCTGACCTCCCACCCGGGCCTTCCACCACGCCTCCTTACCTCTCACCAAACACAGTCTGGAGCGCACGGTACATCTTGGAGTCCTTGTTGTACTTGGTTGACATCAGGAACTTCTAAATATCCCCAAGAAACCAACATAGTCTCACGCACCCGTGAGTAGCTGCAAAATGCTCTTCTGAGACATGCCCAGAATAATCACCACTGACTGAGTCCCAGCCGCAGTGTGCCCACTTCCCATGCATGATCCCACACAATCCTCCCTATCTTCAGGTAACATCAGCTGTGTGAGGATGGTGAAAATGCAGCACAGAGGGGCGAAGTGATTTTCCTATGGACGTACAGTCAGGGAGTGTGGGGAGGGCTTGCTCACTCCAATGTCACACTTGGAACCCCGTACCATGTCACCTTCCAGAGCAGCAAAACAGGAAAAGGCAAATGCTGCTCTGAAACCAGAGTGAGAAGGGAGAAGCCCTTCTGGGAGAGGAAGGGCTTCTGGGACATAGGAAGGACACTCGGCACAAATTTCATATTGCTAGCATGCACTCCACCCGGGCAGTCAATGAAGACTCCCTGGAGGAAAACTCAACTTACCTCACCGAGAGCTGGATGGTAACAATAGTAACATTAGCCAACAGCTCTTGAGGCAGGATTGCCCAGTGGTTAACAGTATGGGCTGTGTAGTCAGCCAGCTTCAATTTGGATCTGGGCTCAGCATCCCTGCTGCATCACGTGCTAACTCTGGGACCCTGGATGAGTTACTCACCTCCTCTGCCCCTCAGTTTCCTCATCTTAGATGGATATAAGAAGAGTTCCTCCTGGCAAGTTTGTTGTGAAGAGTGTCAGTTCTACATGAGAAGTGCTAAGAATGGTGCCCGGCACACAGCAGGTGCTCAATAAATGCCAGGTGCACAGCTGCACCCTGCAATTCACTCAATGCCCAGTCAACCCAAGTTGCTGAGATTACAGGCATGAGCCACCACGCCTGGCTGCAGGTGTTGTTTTTATGCTCATCTTACACAAACATGGAGAAACTGAGGTTTAAAATTGACCCAAGGTTACACACATAGTAAATGGTAGACACAGGATTTGAATCCAGGCAATTTGCTGTGGAGAGAGGGGAGAAATGGCTATGATCCAGACCAAGGGAGCACAGGTTCCCTGGAACATTCAGGCAGAGGTGCATGAGTGGGAAGGGGCTGCAGGGGTTGCAGGGCCCAGAGCCCAGAGGCCTGCTCTCTGAGCTACTACTTTATCCTGTGGGTGCTGGGAAGCAGTAAGAGGATGACTCAAATATCAGTCAACCCGGGTGCTGCTAGCTTCTCTGAGATTAGCTCCTGGGAGTCTAACATCGATTTTTCAGCTGAAAGGAAGCCCCAGAAGTGGCTGACTTTGTGTCATGAACCACATTCCAGGGACCTCAAATGTACCCCAAACACTGTCATTTGTAACCCAAGTTCTGTCCCACCAAGAGGAAGACTGTGACAGTAAATGCCCACTTTACAGGCCCCTCTCAAATACCCTAGAGTCAGCTGAGGTCTAAGTGAGTCATTCTTAGATTGAACTGAAGATCCCTACCATTAAGGCAGAGTAGCCTTAGTCAGGGTCTGACCAGGTGACCCCTCACAACCAGGCACTCCCATGGCCTGCTGTTCCAGAGGCTGGGGATCCTGTGATGGTCTGGTGACATAAATTGCGGGATGTGAGGGATGCACAGGGAACCCCCAGTGCCTTGCTGCTTCCTCTGGTCACACACACGCTGATGGCACACTTCCACCCAGGAAGGAGAAACTGCTAAGGACTTGCCCTTGTGCCATAAACAATCAGAAAACCTGGGAAATGTATGAAATGTCTGCTTTCAGACACTGGACAACAGGCAGTGCACGATTGTGAACCTCAAGAGAAGGAGGGGGAAAATGTGAGACCTATGACCTACGATTACCCAGCTTTCTACCCAGAGGCAATTCCAGGACAGCAGCACAAAGAGAAAAGACCTAAATGCAGTCCAGCAGACGTGCCAAGTTGAATAGACAGAGATCAGAGGCTAGGCAGACCAAAGGAGGCCAAAATTAGTAGGACAAAGTACCAGAGAGAAGCTATGCATAGAAGGAGCTCCTATGCAGCAATCCGCATGGGGTCCCTTGGGTCTTCGGATGTATGCAATCTATGCAAATGTAGGGTGGAACTTCAGAAGACCGGCCAAAACAACTGCTGGGGAAAGAAGAATTACTGGGTGACTACAGACTGAAGAATTCTCAGAGCTTACACGGGGCCAATAATTATTCAAGTTTCCACTACCCAGAATAGACAAACCTCAGACACAAGACCTTCAGTAGAGGCCCCAGAATGGTCACTCCTTAGCAGTGGGGCTAAACTAGCTCTCAAGTAAAAGTCTACTCTAGACCCACCCTTATAAAAGCCTTAAAGCAAGCCTGGAAAGGATCAAACTGATCTGCAAGTAACTTTATCATCTCTCAGAATGAAGTCAAACAATCTTTAAAGGAATATAACAAAATCTAGTGCCCAAAAGTGTAAAATTCACAATGTCCAGTATCCAATAAAAAATCATTAGACATGCCACAAAGCAGGATATTATGACCTATACCTAGGCCCAGATAATGGAATGATAGAACTAGTAGATAAGAACTATAAAACATCTATTACTAATATGATCATGGAACCCACATATGTAAGAAATTCAAAGGATCCCAAATAGAATTAACACAAAGAAAAGTACAGCAAATAAAGTACACCAAGGCAGATCATAATCAATTACTGATATCAGTGATAAAGAGAAAAATCTTAACAGTAGACAGAGATGAAGTGGTATAATATTATTTGAAGATATATTTATATAAGTTAAAGATGAAATTATAAACCCTATGAAAACCACTAAGGAAGAGAGAAAAGGAACCAATAAGATAACAGTGGTTAGCTGGGCATGGTGGTAGTCCCAGTTACTCAGGAGGCTGAGGTGGGAGGATTGCTCGAGCCCAGGAGTTTGAGGCTGTGATGAGCTATGAAACCTGGGGAACAGAGTGAGATCCTGTCTCAATCAATCAATCAACAAGACAATAGTAGAGATGAAACAGAATACTAAAGCATACTTAATCCAAAAGAAGGCAGGAAAGGAGGAATAGGGAACAAACAACAGGTGGGACAAACAGTAACATGGTAGATTTAAACACAGTCATATCAATAATTACAGTAAATGTAAACGACCTAAGCACTCTAATTAAAGGCAGAGACTGTCAGACTGTATAAAACAGCAAGAATCAACTATGTGCTATCTATAAGAAACCCACTTTAAATATAAAAATGCAGATAGGTTAAAAGTAATATAATAGAAAAAGATATACCATGGAACACTAAGCATAAGAAAGCTGGAATGGAGGCTGGGCACAGTGGCTCATGCCTGCAATCCCAGCACGTTGAAAGGCTGAGGTGGGCAGATCACTTGAGGTCAGGAATTCAAGACCAGACTGGCCAACATGGTGAAACTCCATCTCTACTAAAAATACAAAAATTAGCTGGGTATGGTGGTGGGCACCTGTAGTCCTAGCTAGTTGGGAGGCTGAGGCAGGAGAATTGCTTGAACCTGGGAGGCGGACGTTGCAGTGAGCCAAGATCACGCCATTGCACTCCAGCCTGGGCAACAGGAGCAAAACTCCTTCTCAAAAGAATAATAATAATAATAAAGCTGGAATGGCTTAAAGTATACAAAATATACTTAGAGTAAAGAATGTTATTAAGAATAAAGACGAACATTTCTAAGGATAAAAGAGTCAATTCATCATAAACGTGATCAAATGTCAAATCCATCCTAAACGTGTACACACCTGATAACATAACTTCAAAATACAGGAAGCAAAATTAATAGAACTGAAAGTAGAAATAAATAAATCTATGATTCTGAAGGGTTCAACATTCCTTGCCCTGCCACTAGAACAAGTAGACAGAAAATTAGAAAGGATTTAAAAGATTTGAATAACACTATTGACCAAATTGACCTAATCGACATTTCTAAAACCCTTTATTCAACAGTAACACAATACACACTCTTTTTAAGGGTTCGTTAACATTCACTTTGATGAACCATATGCTGGGCCATAAAACAAATTTCAATTAATTTAAAAGGACTGAAATCATGATGATGAGTATTCTCTCTGACTTTACAGAATTAAATTAGAAATCAATAACAGAAAGATATCTAGAATATTTCCTAATATTTAAAAATTAAATAACATATATCCAAATAATCCATGGTTCAAAGAATAAATCACAAGGGAAATTAGAAAATATTTTGAACCAAATGAAAATAAAACATCTAAATTTGTGGTAAATTTGTGCTAAAGCAGTGCTTAGAAGGAAATGTATAGCTCTGAATGCTTACATTAGAATAGAAAAAATGTTTAAACAGAACAGAAATCAATTGTTTAAACTCCATCCTAAAAATCAGAACAAGAACAAATTAAACCCAAAGTGAATACAGAAAGGAAATAAGAAAAAGGAGAAATTGGCTGGGGGTGGTGGCTCACGCCTGTAATCCCAACACTTTAGGAGGCTGAGGCAGGTGAATCACTTGAGGCCAGGAGTTCGAGACCAGCCTGGCCAACATGGTGAAACCCCATCTCTACTAAAAAAATAAAAATTAGCTGGGTGCAGTGGTGGGCACCTGTAATCCCAGCTAGTCGGGAGGCTGAGGTAGGTGAATCACTTGAACCTGGGAGGCAGAGGTTGTAGTAAGCTGACATCACGCCACTGCACTCCAGCCTGGGCGACAGCAAGACTCCATCTCAACAACAACAACAACAACAAAAAAAAAAAAAAAAAAAAAAAAGAGGAGGAGAAATCAATGAAATAGAAGATAGACAAACAATGAAGAAAACCAATAAAACCAAAATCTACTTTTTTGGAAAAATGAATAAAATTGATAAACCTTTTGGTGAACTGATCAAAAAAAAAAAAAGAAAACCCAAATCACTACCTCAGGAATGAGAGAGGGAACATATCACAGATCCTACAGACAAAAAAAAAAGAAGAAAATCTTATAAAGAACTTTATGCCAATAATTTAAGCAATTATGTGAAGTGAAAAAATCTCCTGAAATACATGAATTATCAAACTCAAGAAAACACAAAATCTGAATGCCATATGTCAACTAGAGAAGGAAATCCTGAAACATGCTACAAGATTAATTAACTTTGAAAACATTATGCTAAATGAAATAAATCAGATGCAAAAGGACAAATGCCATATGATTACACCTGTATGAAGCACATAGAGTAGTCCAATTCACAGAGACAGAAGGCAGAATAGTGGTTTCCAGGGTCTGAGGGGAGGGAAATGGGGAGTTATTGTTTAATGGATACAGAGTTTCAGTTAGGGAAGATGAAAAAGTTCTGGAGATGGCCAGGCACGGTGGCTCATGCTTGTAATCCCAGCACTTTGGGAGGCTGAGGTGGGTGGGTCACCTGAGGTCAGGAGTTCAAGACCAGCCTGACCAATATGGAGAAACCCTGTGTCTACTAAAAATACAAAATTAGCCAGGGTGGTGGCTCATGCCTGTATTCCCAGCTACTTGGGAGGCTGAGGCAGAAGAATCACTTGAACCCAGGAGGTGGAGGTGGAGGTGAGCCGAGATCGCACCATTGCACTCCAGCCTGGGCAACAAGAGTGAAACTCCGTCTCAAAAAAAAAAAAAAAAAAAAAAAAGAAAAAGAAAAAGTTCTGGAGATGGATGGCAGTGATGGATGTACAACAATGTGAATATCTTTAATGCTGCTGAACTCTACACCTAAAAATGGTAAATTTTGTTATGTACATTTTATCACAATTTAAACTTTAAAACATACAATGTAAAAAAATTAAATTTGTAACTTAAAAAAAATTAAAATTTCCCTCGAAGAAAACTCCAGGCCCACACGACTTCACTGGTGAATTCTATCAAATATTAAAAGAAGAAATAACATCACTCCCATACAAACTTTTACAAAAAATAGAGGAGGAAGTTATCACTTCCCAACTTATCCTATGAGGTCAGTATTAACCTGATATCAAAACTAGTCAAAGACATTACAAGAATCAAATAAACATAGAAACAAAAACTCTTAACAAAATATTAGTAAATTGAATCTAACAGTAATTAAAAGATAATTTATCATGACCAGGAATGCAAGGTTGGTTTAACATTTGAATATCAATCAGTATAATTCACTATATCAATATATATCTTTAAACTTCTTTTCTCATTAAGCATCACAAAAGTCTTCGTGCATGCTTTTTGGTAGCATGCTTTAGCAAGTCTTAAACTGTGTCTATGTTTGAAATTAAATTTTTTATGAAAAATCATTTTTAACATTCTACTAGAGATTCCTGGTTATTCATTCAACCTGTCTCCTGGTCTTGAACCTAAGTTGTATTTTATCCCTCTCAGAGTCACTACAGCCACCCTCCGTTGCAGAGAATTGCCCCACACGTCTGCTGCGCACCCACAGTAAGAAAAAAATGCATCATTGTTTATTGAGCAATCGCTGTGTGCCAGGCAGGGGCTAGATGGCTCATTTATATTATTTTAGTTCTATTATTACAACCATCCTGTAACAGAGGCACCATCCCTATTTCACAGATGAGGAAACGGAGGCCCAGAATGATGAAGCAACATGTCCAAGGTCCCACAGCCAGTTGGTGGCAGAGCCCAGAGTTGAGCCCACTTCTGCTAACTCCATAGCAGAAGCCCATTCTTAGAACCTTCATGGCAGACATGATAGATAATATCACCTGCCTTGGTTTCCTCATTTCATTTCTTTTTTTTTTTTCTCTCTTTTTTGGAGATGGAGTCTCACTCTGCCACCCAGGCAGGAGTGCTGTGGGAACGCCTCTTGGGTTCAAGTGATTCTCCTGCCTCAGCCTCCCAAGTAGCTAGGAATGTTAAGCTGTCTTTTTTTTTTTTTTTTGAGTATTATATCAATTTTTTTTTGAGATAGAGTTTCACTCTTGTTGCCCAGGCTGGAGTGCAGTGGTGCAGTCTTGGCTCACTGCAACATCCACCTCCCGGG
This sequence comes from Macaca fascicularis, assembly GCF_037993035.2. Classification (NCBI taxonomy): domain Eukaryota; kingdom Metazoa; phylum Chordata; class Mammalia; order Primates; family Cercopithecidae; genus Macaca; species Macaca fascicularis. Next base: position 167,774,292 of record NC_088381.1, on the reverse strand, counting down.
TTCAAGCGAGTCTCCTGCCTCAGCCTCCCAAGTAGCTGGGATTACAGGCATGCATCACGACGCCCGGCTAATTTTTGTATTTTTAGTAGAGATGGGGGTTTCATCATGTTGGCCAGGCTGGTCTCGAACTCCTGACCTCAGGCGATCCACCTGCCTCGGCCTCCCAAAGTGATGGGATTACAGGCATGAGCCACTGTGCTTGGCCCTTTTTTTTTGAGATGGAGTTTCACTTTTGTCACCCAGGCTGGAGTGCCATGGTGCGATCTCTGCTCACTGCAACCTCCACCTCCTGGGTTCAACTAATTCTTCTGCCTCAGTCTCCCGAGTAGCTGGGATTACAGGCACCTGCCACCATGCCCAGCTAATTTTTGTATTTTTAGTAGAGACAGGGTTTCACCATGTTGGCCAAAGGACTAATAAGAGTCCCTACTCCTATGAGGATTAAATGAGTCACTAATTGTGAAGTGCATAAAAAAGTACATAGTAAGCACTATTTAAGGATGTTTTGACATTTTATTTGTTAAATAAATTGATCAATTTTTAACTCATCATAGCCCTGGAGTTAGGGTTATAATTCCCATCTCACAGATGAAGGAACTGAGGCAAAGAGAGGCAAACTAAACATGTGTGCACCAGTTGGGCAAAACTTCCAACCCAAATGGGGACAGCAAGGTCCCCATCTACTCCCCACATCAAACAGCAATGCTTGCAAGAGTCCCCAAGCAGTGGGTGCTTAGAGGGAAAGATGCCATTCCCTTCTGGATCTTTGGGAAACCAGCCAAAATGTGCCTGGCTCTGGAACATTCCTCCAAAGTCTCTGGGACCTGGCTTCACTCCCCCAACCCAAGAAAAGGCAGGGAACTCCCTCATGGAAACCACTCTGCCTCCTACCTTAACCGACTCGGGACTCGTGATGATGACTGAGGTTTTGTGGAAGACGTTGACCCGCACAACAGGTCCATACTTCTTAGCCCTGGAAACCAAAGTGACCCGAAGGAAACTGTCAACCAACTGAGGTATGACTATCACCAACCCCGCCCAGCAGAGAAACAGATGTGTCCCGTCCCAGAAGGTGCTCAATGAGGGCTACCAGAAGAGTGCTGTGCTGGGGCCCAGGAGCCCTGGGGGCAAGGTTCTGCCCTGTTGCTCACTTGCCAAGTCACGTCCCCCACCAGGCCTCAGTTTCCACAGCCATGGAATAGGGTTGGAAACATCCCTTCTTTGATCGTCCCAAAAGGTTGTCCTGGGAATCGAATTATTTGCATCTTTGAAAGTGCTTTGAACAATGTAAAAACGTGTCACACCAAACAACGACTCTTACCTAGTCACACCCCCCAACCACTTTACAGATGAGGAAACTGAGGCTCAGAGAGCTTCTGACGGCTGGTCTAAGGTCCTGCAGTGGATGAATGGCAGAGCATGGCTTCCAAGCCAGTCTCACCTGCCTCCACTCAGGGGAGGAACTGCTGAGGCTGGGAGTAACCTGGTCTAGGGAAAGGTGAGGCTGGGAGTCTGTGTGCTGGATTGGGTTGGGGGAGCTGCCCCAAGGGAACCTGGAGTAAGGGCAACAAGTGACAAATGAGAACCCACCAATCCAAAAACACATCTTGGAGCACACGGCCACCAACCTCATCCTTTTTCCAAAAGCAGGGGAGGTGTCCTAGAAGGAAACTAGAAGAAATGGGAAACATTAGGCTTACCAGCATTCAACAGGAAAGAACGGTCCCTTCCCCACAAGATCTTATTACGAGGCCCACTTCACAGACAGGAGGACCGAGGCATGGGGAGGTTACAGCACTGGCTCAGGGACACCAGGCCGTAAGAATAAAGACAGGATGCAAACCCAGGTCTGACCAGCTCCAAAGACCCTCCTGGAGAAGAAACAGGTTTCTTTTCCTGTCTCCCTGGCACAGAAGTTGGGGGCTGGCAGATAGAAAGGACTTAATAATATTGTGTGGAATCACCTCAGATATTCCCCAATACTAACCACGCTGGGCACCATGCTAGGCTTCACCCCTCCAACCTCCCCATATGGCTGATCAATCCGTTATTAACCATATTGTATAGGACATAGGACAGCCAAGATGGAAGGGTGAAGTCATTTACCCACAATTGCACAGCTGGTACCAGGGCTCCCCAAAGCCCTTCTCAGCAAGGGATGGTTTGGTCATATAAATCTGCTGTGTTCACCAACTTGTAAACAAGCCAATGCAGTGTCATCCTGAAGCTCATTCCAGGGGGCCCATGACTCCTGGAATGACTTTATTCCTACCAAGTCTCCTGTATGACTTTACTCCTACCGAGCTCACTGCAGCATCCCCAATGGGTGACAACAAAATCACATTCTCCCAGGGAGAGACGGAGAGTAAATAAACAAATAAAGACAACGTCCAAGGGTGATAGGAGAAAAAGAGAACAGAGTATGGGGAAGAGGAAGTGCTGGGGAATGAGTGTGCGGGTGTCCGTGTAAAACCCATTTATGCCTGGTGTTCCATTATTGGAATGCTAAGCTTGTGGAAGTTATGTATGTCCTGCTGCTCAAGGTCATCGCCAAGGTCTGATTTTTCAAATTCAAAAAAACTGTAACCTCAGGAATAAATGGGTTAACACAGGCAGGGCAAGGAATATCCCTCTAAGAGGGTGGTTTGTGAGATGAGACCTGCAAGAAGCGGGAGAAGAGCCTTCCAGGCAATGTGAACAGCAGGTGCCAAGGTCCTGAGGTCAGAGTGTGCTTGGACAGTGTGGCTCAGGCAGAGTACTTGAGGGAAACAGAGTACAAGGTGGGGTCACCAAGACTGGGGGCAGGTCACGTAGAGCCTTGTGGGCTGTGGTCCAGATTTTTGCCTTGACTTTGGTGAGCTGGGGTCCACCGGAGGGTTTTGAGCAGAGCAGAGATGGGCTCTGACTTGGGTTTGAATGGATTGTTTTGCAGGACTGCAGAGAGCAACCAGGGTAGGGGAGGAAGCAGGGACACTAGTGACAGGGAGGGACTAGGAGAGGTGATGAGGGCTCAGAACAGACCAGGGCAGCAGAGGCAACAACAAGAAGGGATCAGATTCTGAATGCACTGTGAGGCTGAGCACTGAAACGTGCCGTTTGGCTATGGGGGTATGAGGATGACTCTGGGCTTCTGGCCTGGGCTGCTGGAAGAATGGATGGAGCCGACATCTACCAAGATGAGGAGGAGCTGGTTGGGGTGGCAGAGCCACTGTGCCCATCCCCTGCAATTTGCCAGGGCTGTCTCTGGCTCTGCCCACAGGAGATGAACCCACTTCGAGAAGCACTCCACCAATGACCTCAGCCCCTCCACTTCCGGGGTAGCTTGGTAGCTTTGGGCATGCACTGTACACAAGTCCCCAGGGTTCCCAGGGAATTGCACCTCAGTTTTCCCAAGAGGTAACTTGTTTTATTGGTTTGTTTATCTTCTTTATCCACTCCCCTCCTACTGCTCAACCTGGGATCATCCCCCACCTCCTAAACTACTTACACTTCATTTCTTATCTCAGGATCATCTCAATCTCAGATAAGCAGATGAAATTAGGAGCTTGGCTTGGGACCAGTAAAGTTTGTGGTGGACTCTTGAGCAGGAAGTTAGACACTCAGATCTGGAACCCGGGGAAGGGCTGTAGGCCAGAGACATAAATTTGAGAGCCCACAGCAGAAAAGTGGCATTTCCAGCCCAGTGACTGGATGAGGCCACAAGGGAATGGATACAGACAGAGAAGAGGACCAAGAACTGAGCCATCACTGAGAAGTTGGGAGCATAGGGACAGCCAGCCAAGTGCCCTGAGCGGGAGCGCTAGGGAGGAGGGGAGGAGAGCCAGGAGAGTGGGTGAGAAGTCAGGGGAGGATGCGGGACAAGGCGGAGGGGAAATCGGCTCTGCCCAGGCTGCTGGGGGCCAGGTCAGACGAGGATCCAGGGCTGATGGCTGGGTTCGACAACATGGAGATCACCGGGAACCTGGCCCCCAGCAAGTTTGGTGGAGAGGTATGGGGCAGAAAGAACCAGAGGGGAGAAAGGAGAGGCCCAAAGACAGGCAGTCAGCCAGGTGGGTTACCATAGGGGGCGGCAGCTGCAGGGGAACGTGAGGGTGAAGGAAAGGGTTTTGTTCCAAGCTTTGAATTTTTGCATATTATATAAAAATGGGGATGATGTAGAAGAGGAGGAAGAGCGCTGATGGTGGGGGGGAGCGGAGGGGGGTGCTCCTGGGACAGGGTTGCTGAGCAGAGGGGGCAGGTTGGCCTGGGCTACCCTCCCGGAACAGCTGGAAGGTACGCGTGGGCCTGGGGCGGGAGGTGGGCAGCTGCTCAGTGGAGCCCAGGAAGGAAACTCACCGGCTGCTCCCTTTGCTCAGGGAAGTAGGAGGCAAGAATAAAAGCTGAGAGTGCGGATGGAGGGGGAGGTGATGGGGACTGAAGCAGGGAGAGTAGGCGAATAAACGCCCTGGGGAAGGAAGTGCAGGGTGGCCGCCTGCCTGCAGTGGAGGCTCACGCCAGGTGAGTGGCCTTGAACTTACCGGAAGATGGGCTGTGGACATCACACATGCCTGGATGTATTTCCAGAGTAATCTAGTGTCCTCGCTCTCACTTCCCAAAGCTCACATTCTGGGGGAATGTTCTCAGTTTTTAGTCACTTAAGTGAGGACAGAGTCTGAGCCCAGAGCTTCCACCCTAACCCCTGGGGTTCCGTGCCACATGGGAAGGAAGGTGAGTGCCATCTCAGGAAGACAGAGGGCACAGAGAGGGGTGGGGTCCCCATGGCCCAGCAAGAAAGGGAACAAAAACCCATTCCTTCTGACAACTGCAGGGGGCGCTGGGGAGGCAACAACAGAACAGGAAGACCCAGGTGTTAGAAACAAGCAGGTAAGGCTGACACCATGGCCAGACATGGGGACTTGTTGCTCAGCATCTTGGCAGGCATGCCAAGCCCACTTGGCATGTCCCTGGTGATAGACTGGACATGGCAGAGCAGCCCTGGGAGAGAGGAGAGGCAACCCCCCACTGCCCGCCCCCCCCCACACCTCTCCAGCACATCCAGTTTCCAGCAACACCATGATTGGCTGAGTGGGGACCCAAGCTCTCCTGTGGGCAGAGAAAGCCTTGGCCAGTGAAAAGAGCAGAGGCCATCTGGAGAGCCCACGGTGAAGTCACCCAGAGGGATGAAGGGAATGCTGCAGTAGTGGAAGAGTGTGAGGGTGAGGGGCCATGATTGTGGCTCATGCCAGAGGGGCAGGGTGGTGAGTGCTCAGTTGGGCACCCAAAGCCCATCAGATGCAGCACCTGCCAGAGCCAGCTGTGGGGCTCCCCCATGGCTGGCCACCCTGCTCCTTGTTGAACAGCCTCACCCCAGCAACTGGGCAAGTAGGAGTAGAACCAGCACTGTCCAGGAGTCAATTTATCCCCACATAAATAAAAATTGGGAGAGAGAGACCTTTCATTGTCAAGTTTACATCCATTCCCACATTACCAGGAGAGTAGGGGCTGATGAGGAAAGTCAGAACAGTGACAGAGAAATAAAGAAGCTACAAGTGTTTGTGTGGGATCTGAGTGTGGGGGGTCTGAGTTTTCAGCTGTTACACGGATCCATGCAGTAGGATGTGGTAAGAAAAGCACAGAGGAGGAGCACTCAGGGAGGGCCTCCTGCAGAATGAGGAGGATGAAGAGTTGCAGCGAGAGGGTTCCTTTCCTGCCAGCTGGCAAAGTCATAGGGTTCCCAGGCACAAATGCCACTACTGGGGACTCAACACACAGATCTCTAGTCAACCACAGTGTCGCCAACCATAGTTTAAAGATCTAGCCTTTTAATGCCAAGGCATCGGGTTTCTGCTAGAAGAGGTTCCAGAACTTTCATTTAGTGCAGTTTTATATTTGACCACTAACCAATTTTTAATCCAAAATCTTTTTATATATGCATTGTTCAGTTCACCTCCTTACAATACAGAGCCCAATCATGATTATATTCATCTTCCTCCCACTCCTCCCTCCGCACCCCACACACTCAGGTCACATGTAGGCTTTGTGGTATAAGATTTGGGAAGAATTTAGCCATAAAAAGGAAAGCAGTAAGGACACATGCTACCACATGAATGAACTTCTGAAACATTATACTAAGTGAAAGATGCCAGACACAAAAGGCCACATATTGTGTGATTCCATTTATATGAAATGTCCTGAATAGGCAAATCCATAGAGATAGAAAGCAGATTAATGATTGTAGGGCTGTGAGGGGTGGGGGAAAATGAGGAGTGATGCCTAATGGGTACAGGGTTTCTTTCTGGGGTGACAAAACAGTTCTGAAATTGATGGCGATGGCTGCACAGTGCTGTGAATATACTAAAAACCACTGAATCATACATTTAAGAATAAATTTTATGGAATGCAAGTTACATTTCAATTTTTAAAAGATGATTTAAGTTCTGCTTTCTCAAGACACAGAGACCAGAACAGGTCATCTGAGTTTATGAGAAGACCAAGTAACGATGAAACTTATCAGAATAAGCACCAAACTCATTCAATTCTAAGTGCTGATGGCTGATCTGAAAACTTGCGAGGGTGATAGTGTACATCACAGAACTTATGGGAAATTTCCACCATTCAACCTTGAATCGCTATTGATCAAGTGTCTACTATGCATGTACCGTGTGCTGCTACATGTCGGGGACGCAGTAGTGACTGAGACAGACAGGGGCCCATGGAAAAGACAGACACTTAACAAGAGCTTGCACAAATAATTACCCAATTAACATTATGCTGTAAAGGAAAATTACAGTGACTTCAGGGTTTATAAAATGAACATAATATTTTGGGGGGAGCAGGAGGAACCTCCCTGAGGAGTTAGCATTGAAGCCAAACCTGGAAGGCTGGGGAGAAGAACCATCCAGGTAAAGTAGAAGGCAGAGGAGCTAAGCAAGAAGAGAGAAAGCACCAGAAGGGCAAAGAGCCAGCAGGGAGAACAGTTGTCTCCCTATGTCACCAGTCACAGAGATCTTTCCTGAACCCGTCAAGCAGAGATTCAGGCTTCTAATGCCAATACATCTGGCTTGTGCTGGAGAAGGGTGCCTTCCAGAACGTTCATGTCCTGAGATTTTAAAAAGTGTGTCTAATACCATTGTTTATTCATTCATTCAACAAATATTTATTGAGCTTCTGTAACATGCCAGGCACTGGGGATACACAAGCGAACACCGAGTGTCCCTGTCCTCCCGGGGCTCACATTCTAGAGTGGGAGACAGACAGTCAACAAGTGAACAGACAGTCAACAGGTGGAAAGAAGGTAACTTCAGAGGTGATGGCCCCTGAGAAGTCTGGGGCTGGGTGGTCTTTACACAAGGTGCTCGGCGAGGCCTGTTTGAGAGGAGCAGAGGAAGAAGCCCGCCAGGCCCAGGCTTGAGAAAAGGACCCTGAGGGAGGCAAGCTGCGGGGGCGGGGGGAAGGGGAGGTTGGGAGGAGAAAGGCTGGGGGCAGTAGTGAGAAAGCAAGAGGGAAGAGCAAGGAGGAGAGTGGGTTCGGAGAGCTCGGCAGGGGCCTCGCGGGCCATGCAGCCGACTTAATTTAGAACTGCATTTAGTTGTCAAGTGATGGGAAGCCCTTGGAGCAGGGAAATGACACATTTAATTTAAGCTTCACAAAGCTAAGCTGGGGGGGGGGTGGCAAGTTGCGGGGGGTGTAAGTTGCGTGGGGGTGGGGACCAAGAATGGAATTGTAAGTACTAAGGAGAAGACAAATGGGGTGTCCCAGAACAGAAATACAAACAAAAGGAAACATGACTGAAGTACAGCGTGCTCCAATCCAGGCTGACCCTTTCCAAGTCTCAAAGTTAACAGCGCCCACTTTGGAGGCAGGCTGACCTGGGCTTAAATCTAGGCTTACCAACCGTGTGACCTTGGGCAGGTGACTTCGCCTCTGCGCGCCTCAGTCTCCTCGTCTGAACGATGGGGTAACCATAGCGCCTACCTGAGAGGGCTGTCGCTGACATCACGTTTGTGGGGCCCAGCTGTGCGCGGTGGGCGCCCAGCAGCTGCTGCGGCTGTGAGTAATTTGTTACTAAGAATAGTTAGCGCCCCTCTCCGGGCCGCCGTCTCGCAGGGGCCGCGCGCACAAGGCGAGGCCGGACCCCCGGCCTGGACGCCGGCTTAGACGCGGTCCCCCGGTCCCCAGTTCCAGCGCCCCAGCCAGGCCCCGCCCCCAGCCCCGCTCACCTGGGCCGCGGCGGCCCGGGGATGTGCTCGTAGCGGCTGCGAGCGCGGTGCACGAAGGTGCAGCAGAGGCCGAAGGCGAGTAGGACGGCGCTGCCGAGCAGCAGCAGCCCGGGGCTCATGGCTCCGGGGCAAGCCAGGCCAGGGTCGGGCCGGGCGCCGAGGGGGCCGGGAGGCCGCGAGCCGACTCAGCTGTCAGCGCCGCGCGCCGCCTCGGCCCCAGGCCCGGCGCGACCCAGCACCCTCCCCGCCCGCTCGGCTCCGCCCCCGCCGACTCCGACCCCTCCCAGGGCGCACCGTCCCCGCCAACCACGTCTCCGCCTCCGGCTCCGGAGCTCGGGGCCCTCCCCCGCCCCGCCCCGCCCCCCAAAGCTCCGCCCCAACCTCCACACGGCCCCAGCCCGGGCCCCGCCCCGAGCATGTAGTCTTCACCAATCACAACTCAGCTTCTGGCTCAGCCCCCCAGGCTCCGCCCCCACCTCCTCAGACTCAGGTCCGCCCCAGCAGCAGCTCCGCCCAGAACGCGTTGTCCCTGGCAACGCCGATCCCCCTCGCTCTGGCCCGGCGGCGGCGCGAAGTCCTGCTGGCTGGCTCCGCCCACTTCGGCGCCGCCAAATAACGGCATCTTTCCGCGCGCGGTCTTAGGCCCCTTCCTTTCTCCCCAAAACCTGCCCGGAAGCCCCATCCCAGCTTGCAGAAGTCCGCATGACGCCGACTGTTGCCAAACTTCTCCTTGGAACCCCAGAACCCCAAAGTTGTTCTCCAGTTGTCCCGGGGCGCCTCTTCCGCCCGGATAGTCCGCATCTAGCGCCCGTGGTCCGCCAGCGGGGCCCACGGGCTGGTGGCAGCATCCCGCGGGACCGAAGGACGCCTGTGCGCACGGCGTGGCCGGAGGCTGCTCTCCCAGAGACTCATGCGCCTACGAACCTTCCCAGACCAGGCGAAGCCCCACCTGAGGGGCTGGCTCAGGTCCAAAGGAGTTGGAGGGATGAAAATCTGGGTCCGCCCTCCAGGGAAAGCGGGAAGTGTGCCGGGGAGGCGAGGGTAGCGGAGGAGAAGGTATTTTCGAAATAATGATCAGGGCTTCCCCCTCTGTCGTAACGCAAGTCTCCTTACTCATCCCGTATGATGATGAGGCCAACTCTGGGCGTTTTAGTTCCCAATTCCTATCCCGAGGGGCCACCCAGCGTGAAAGCCGTGACTGGGGACGGCCAGGTGTGCCCCACTCCTAGCCCAGGTAAAGGTCCCCGGGCTGGAGGGAGGTGCCCAGGGAGTGTAGCTGGTGCTGGGTTTCTGAGAAGAGGCAATGCCCCTGCCCCACGCTTGAGCCAGTCCTGGAGAGGTTGGGGGTTGGAAAACTAAGGGGACCTTCGTACCGCTTTCCCAGGTACAGCCAGGGACAGTCCCCGCCAGGGACATGGGACATGGCTGTTAGGGGTGTGTGGGCTGAGGGACGACGGAGAGGGCCAAGCCTTAAGAGCCGTGCCCAGCACGGAGGAGGCGGGATTTCTGCCCCCCGGGGCCACTGCAGCCTGGACAGGTGGGCAGCAGGGCGTCCATCCCCCCGACGCCTGGCCCGTCCTCCCGGTTGGACTCGGGGAAGTTGGCTTGCCACGGCGCCCCCGTGTGGCGGCGGTGACAAGCAGCCGCAGGCGCACCGGGTAACTCAGGCTGGCCCTGCTGGAGTGAGGTGTGGAATGGGGCCACCAAGTCCCCTGTCGGCTGTGAAAGCTCCAGGGCTTGGGGGCAGTTTGGAGGGAGGATGAGGCTGCAAGAAGGAGGGTGTGGATTTCCTGCGCGCTGGAAGGTGGGTTGGGGTGGTTAGCTAGAAAAGAAATGTGACCGCACCACATTTAGTATCCAGTTTGTGGAACGGCTCCCTGAGATTACACAATGCATCGCACTGTCTGGGGAGGAATTTCTCTTGCCTTGTCTCTCTGGACCCCTGGAACAATGATTCTGTTAGCAGCAGCGAATCCATATGGGTCTGCAGCAGCCTAAGTTCTTGCCTCCTCAGAAGAAAGAATTCTACTGAGGGGCATAAAGTAGAGTGAGAGGCAAGTTTTAGAGCAGGAGTGAAAATTTATTTAAAAGTTTTAGAGCAGAAATGAAAGGAAGTAAAGTATACTTAGAAGAGGGCCAAGCAGGTGACTTGAGAGAGTCAAGTGCGTGGCTTGACCTTTGACTCGGGGTTTTGTAGATTGGCATGCTTCGGGGGGGTTGCATCTCTCTTCTCCCCTGATTCCTCCCTTGGGGCGGGCTGTCTGCGTGCGCGGTGGCCTGTCAGCACCTGGGAGGGGCCGAATGCACAGTTGTGTTTACTGAAGTTATGCGCACGCTCATTTGAGGTGTTTTTCCCTTACCGGTGTTCCTAGAGGAAGGTCATCTACCAGTTTATCGCTGCCCTTTTGCCTTAGTGTGCATGCTTGAGCCCACTCGCCCAGCTCCTGAGATATCAGGAGGCCGATCACCAGCTTCAGGTGTTTCTATCTGTTGGGAGATTGCCTCTTCCTGGCACTGGCTGCGACCAATTATTTTACAGAAGCAGTTTATCAACTGCCTGACCATCACCTGATGGTCACTTGACATTCCTGGTTGGAGGAGGGCCCTCTCCTGCCTTGCTCATGTCTGCCTGACTACCTACTGTCACAGTTCCTTCATGGAAGAGCCTGGTCCTGAACAGCTCCAGGCCAGCCTGGAAGCCCACAGAAAGCAGGTGTAGAGCAGCATCAGGGAGCAGTGGTCAGGGTGAACCTCTCCAAATACAGCTAAGGAGAGGAGTGGGCATACATGTTCTCTGACACATCAGGCAGCACCACTGAGCTCTGGCTCAACATGACCATGGCTTACCCCAGGAGTAGCACTTCCAGAGCAGTCTGTGTCCCCACCTGTGAGCCATCAGTCTCCCCTCTCCATAGGCACCAAGCACACAGCTGTCCCATCACCACCTCATTTGATGCTCCCAGCTATCCTGTGATCAGGTAAGGGAACACAGGCTGCACACCAAGGCTTCAGGTCCCATGGCTGAAGGCCCTTTTCCTGGGTGGGCAGCCCTGCCAGCCACCAGCAGGAGGTGCTGCCTGGAAGACGTGGCCAACCACCTGCTCCTTCACTGGAGGGTCTAGAGTAAGCTATTCAGTGTGGCAGCCATTGGCCACATGTGGCTATCCGGTACTTGAAATGTGGCTAGTCCAATTGAGATGTGCTATGTGTAAGATACACACCAGATCTCATAGATTAATACAAAAAAAAATGGAAAAAAAGGTCACCGGGCACAGTGGCTCACAACTGTAATCCCAACACTTTGAGAGGTGGAGGCAATAGATCTCTTGAGAACAGTAGTTCAAGACCAGCCTGGGCAACATAGGGAGACCCCCTTCTCTAAAAAAATGAAAAAAAAAAAAAACTGGCTCGACATGGTGGCGTATGCCTGTGGTCTCAGCTACTCAGGAGGCTGAGGTGGAGGGATCACTTGAGCCTGGGAGTTTGAGGCTTCAGTGAGCAGTGATGGGACCACTGCACTCCAGCCTGGGTGACAGAGCCAGACCCTGTCCCAAAAAAAAAAAGTCATTGATCTATGGGTCACCTATTAAAATGATAATATTTTGAATATGTTGAGTTAAATAAAATACATTATTAAAATTAATTTTACCTGTTTTACTTTTTTAACATGGCTACTAGCAGATTTTAAATTACCTGTTTGGCTCACATTATGTTTCTATTGAATAGCACCAGTATGGACAATGACTATGGCCCCTAGAACAGGAGCATTAGCATTACCCAGGAGCTTCTAGAACGGCAAGTTGTCAACCAAGACTGAGTCAAAAACTGAGAGACAGGACCCAGCAACCTGTGTTTTAAGCAGCCCTGTAGAACTTGATTCTTCTCAAGCTTGAAAACCACCAGTGTAGATGACACCATACGGGGAGTGGTTTCCCAGCAGGAATTGTTGGGAGAGATGCAGGCATAAGAGGTGGCTCTGAATTGACTGCCTTTACGTGGGTGGCCTGGCAGGGTGGAGGTGCAGTATCCCAGGGAAGGAGAAGGATCTGGCTCTGGGAGAATGGGCCTTGGTGCAAACCTGCCTCTAAAGTCCTGGGGACCACTTACATAATGCCCTAGGAATCTGTCCCTTCATCTGGAAAACAGGGGCAGTGATATTGAGGGTGTCTCATGGAGCTGTTGTCAAGATTAAATGAGCTGACACACCTGACGTAGCTGGCGTGTAATAAGTGCTCAGTAAAAGCTAGTTCTCAGTGGGGGAGGAGGGGAGAGGGGACAGATGCCGCACAAGAAGACTTGGGTTCTACATGTTAGGCTGAAAGAGCTCTTTCTCCTGCTATTGTGTTTCTTCCCAGGTCATTCTGATGCTGGTCCTTCACGTGGCATGTCCCTCCTCACTCTGTTGTAGACAGTTGGCTACTGCCAGCATGGATGCCACCAGCCTCGGATTGAGCTTTCTGTCCAGGAAGCAACCTGGAGTGTACATGCCACGCACATCTGCAATGCTACCTCATTTTTCATCCAATAATCCTTCTGGTGACCTCTGTTTTGCAATGAGACTCAGGCACAGAGCCAGGACTGGAACCCGGTTTCCAGCTTCCTTGAACCTCCCAAACATGTCTAAGGTATAAACATGGGGACCCCTAGGCTCAGTCTAGGGCCTGGGGTGTTGTAACCTCTGGCTGATGCCTTGAACACAGTCCTGGACACTGGGCCACCCCTGCAGCATTGACCCTGAAGCTCCAGAATTAAGCTGTGTGGCACTGGGCAGGGCAGCCCCTCTCTGGGAATCTGACCCTGGCTATTGACTAGAGGTTGGATTAGAGGGGGTAAGGGTGAAGGCTGTGCCCAGACCAGCCCCCATCCCCAGAGGCCCTAGAGGACTTTAAGGCAAGATCGGAGTCCCTGGGGACAGAGTCACTTCTGAATGTTCCCTCAGTGGCCAGCTGTAGGTGGTGGAGTGAAAGAAGCACTGGACAGGGAGCCAGCTCTGCCCTTCTCTGAACTTGTGTCCCAGTGGGGTGGGGGTGACTTTCAATGCCCAGCAGGAAGGCCCACAGCAGGGTCCCAGAGCTGGACTGCCTGGGCTCAAATTCAAATTTTGGCTGTGTGATATTTGGTAAGTGACAAATGCCCTGAGACTTGGCTTCCATGTGAGTAAACGTGCATTAATATGAGGATTACATGAGTGAATGGTATGTTAAACTTTCAGAGCAGTGCGTGGCATGCAGTAAGCGCTCAGCAGAGGTCAGCTGTTGTAGAAAGTAAAAGTTCCTCTTCCAAGTTTCCCTTCTTGTTAAAGAATAAATCATAAGCATTAGAAATAATAGTTTCTAAGAACAGAAAACCAAACACCACATGTCCTCACTCATAGGTGGAAATTGAACAATGAGAACACTTGGACACAGGAAGGGGAACATCACACACCCAGGCCTGTTTTGGGGTGGGGGGATGGGAGAGGGATAGCATTAGGAGATATATCTAATGTAAATGACGAGTTAATGGGTGCAGCACACCAACGTGGCATATGTATACATATGTAACAAACCTGCACGTTGTGCACATGTACCCTAGAACTTAAAGTATAATAAAAAAGAAAAAAAAAGAAATAATAGTTTATTTTAAAGACGAACTTCCTTCAAGCCTCCTTGCTTTATGCTAATAACTCTTTGTTAAGCCCTATCCTATGTAACTGTTAGACATGCTCACAGGCACATAGTACATTCTACATCCTTGTATTTTAATCAAAATATCTGTGATAGACGTGCTTGCAGGCATGTCCCAGCTCGCACCCTAGGTCCCTTCCTTATTTGGGAATATTATTACTTTCCTAAGTCCTTTCTTAAGCAACTTCCTCTTTTCCTTTATCCTTCCATTACTTTTACCTATTTAGAAAAGTTTTAAACAGCTAATCGGGTTTTAGTTTAGATTGTGCGGTCTGGCTCAAGCCAATGGACACAGGACACAGTAGCAGGGACAAACTGCGTAAAGGCTAAACATTGCTTCCCTCCTTTGTTCAGGTGTGCTTTTGCCATTGTTCCATCTGTGATGAGCACTCTTTCTGCAGAAAGTAAAATTGCCTTGTTGAGAGAATTAAATTTATGTTCTAGTGCTATTTCTTTCCAGCACTGGGAACAAGTATTTACGTATAACAGCTGTCCACTCTTATTACTACTTAGGGCAGGAGTCCCCAAACCCTGGGCCAAGGACCAGTACTGATGGGCAGCCTATTAGGAACCAGGCCACACAGCAGGAGGTGAGCGGCAGTGGGGGAGGGTAGTGTGGGGGGCGAGCATTCCCACCTGAGCTCTGCCTCCTGTCAGATCAGCAGCAGCATTAGATCCGCATAGGAACATACTGTGAACTGTGCATGCGAGGGATCTAGGCTGTGAACTCCTTATGAGAATCTAATGCCTGATGATCTGAAGTGGGACATTTCATCCCGAAACCATCCCCCCAACCCCCATCCATGGAAAAATTGTCTTACATGAAAACTGCCCCTGATGCCAAAAAGGTTGGGGACCACTGACCTGGGGACCATGGAGTCAGTCCCCAGGAGTCAGGCAACAGCCTAGCCCAGGCCTAGTTTTGGGCCTGAGAGGTGATGAGTTGGAGGTTGGGGAGGGAGAGCACCTGGACTGGAGGACTCACGGCCAAGGCCCAAACTGCCCAGAGAAGTATTGGAGGGCCTGAGGCCATACCCAGAGCTCCCTTTGCCAACCCTCCTAATCCATCTCTGAGCAAAACAGCTTCTGGAGCCAGGCGAGCAGGGCCCTGGTTTGGCCACATTCTTGGCCTCAAGGCTTGCTGCACCTTCCCTGGCCTCGTCTCAGCGTGGCTTCATCTGGCAACAGGCCTGGGACACTCAGCCTCCCTGAGCTCGCTTCCCCATCTGCACAGTGAGGAATTCAGCCGGGATGGCCACTAATGGCCTGCTATCTCCTGACACCCCTGCATCAGAGTTCAGAACTCCCTTGCATCCCGGGAAGACGCCCACTCAACCACCCCTAGGCCGCTGGAGGCCTGAGAGGAGCAGGAGGCCAGCAGCGGGGCCACATGCCAGGCAAGAGGAGCCCCCAGGTATCCCCAACAGCTGCTTCCCAGCCAGGCTGGCACCCCCACACCAGGCAGGAGCCCCAGCACACCCCTCTCTGCAGGCATAGTGGAGCTGGGGCAGTGGTCAGGGTGCGGGGGCTCTAGACTAAGCTGCTGTATTCAAACTTGGCTTCTCCCTTCCCTGGCTTGGTGCCCTAACTAAGATATCTAACTGCTGTGCGCCTCAGTTTCCCCTTCTGTAAAGCACTGAGTATGAGGAGTACAAGAGAGTGACCCTAAAGCTTTCTGCTGCAGCCCAGGACCCTATACTAGCAGCTAGGAGACCCTATACTAGCAGCTAGGAGACCCTATACTAGCAGCTAGGAGACCCTATACTAGTGGCTAGGAGACCCTGCCAGACTTGTGCCTGACCCATGTGCCTGCCCGGCCACCCCTGGTGCCAGTTCCCAGAACTTGGCACAGCATCACTACCTCCCCAAAGCCTTCCCCCACCGGCTGGGTTTGGGTGCCCCACCCAGACCTCTTCCAACCCCCGACATGGGCCACGTCCTGTCCTCACTGCCTGCTGACTCATCAGCTTACCCACCCCCACCCATGCTCCTGTCCGAGGCTGAGCATAGTCACACTTAGTGCCCCTCTGCGGCCTGGCACAGAGCCAGGGCCGAGCATCCCTGGAGCAAAGGAGCTTCCACCTGTGATGCAGGTGGGAGGCGGCAGGCCTCACCCTTTCTCCCGGTTCCCACCCTGGCTCCCACACAGGCGCAGGTCAGAGAGGAGGCAGGAGAGTGGTGTGGAAACAGCCACATGGTTGGCATAGCCCTGGGTGAAAAAGTGTCAGTAGTCTCACGGAATCCCCAGCCTGGTCAGCCCCGAGGTAGGGTTGGAGGAATCAGGTCTCCTGGGTTTACACTGAGCAGGGACGGGGATGGAAAGGACAGAGGTGGCCCCAGAGCCCAAACACAGCTTTGAAAGTAGTGGAGGCCCACCCACTCACTGGAGGGTCAGGGTGAAAGCTCTGCCCAGCTAGTGTGGGTGGCTCCTGCCCCGAGAGCAAGCGAGAATCAGGCCTCGGGGTTGGAGGAGGCTGGCGCCATCCCAGGAGCACCCGCAAGGGCTGGGTATGCTGCTGAGTGGCTTCTCCAGCACACGGCCTTGGAGGTCATCCAGTCCTCCCAAAGCCACCCTCCCTGAGCAGGTGCTGGCTCCTCCACGCAGCCTGCCCCTCCAGTGGGGCCCCAGGCCTGCAGCTCACCCTGCTCCCAGCCTCCAGAAGGCTTTCCCTTCCCCACTGGGTGCCTTCTGGTTCTTTCCATCGCCTCTGACTGCGGGGGTTAAGGGGCGGGGGCAGGCACCAGGCCATACTCTCTGGGCTACCTTCCTCAGGCCACCCTCCGGATGTTCTGGCACCTTCCATTCCAGCTGTGGGCAGGACAAGCCTGGTTTCCCCCACCGCCCTCAGTCTGCCAGCTGTGCCTCTGTTAGCAAAGCCAGGGGCCATGTCCATCCTCGAAGCCTGGCTGCCCTTCCTCCTCAGGGTCCCATAGCAGGCTGTGTTCCTGCTGGTGTCTGGAATGCTTGGAGGTAAGAAAGGAACTCCTCCGGCCCAGGATGGACCATGCACTCCCACAGCCCACACCCCCGCCAACACACACTCCTGCCTTGGGTCTGCGGAGGACACACATGCACTGCAGCGCCTCACACAGGTCCCCAGGACAGCACACACCCGCACCCCCTTCACCCTAGAAAGCGTGTGCACCCGCCGCGGGCACACAGGGCGGAGCGGCCAGGCTTCCCCGCCGGCAGGATGGCCTGGGGGCAGCGGCGTGTTGCCTACAGGTCGGGGTTCTGGTGGCTGCACACGACGCCCGCATCCTCGTCGTGCTCGCAGTTATGGGTGCCCACGCCGTTGTGCTGGCACTCCAGCAGGTTGCGCTCCCAGCCCGCGCAACGCACATTGTCCAGCAGAATGGGCAGCGAGCCGCCCTGGCCGAACTCGGCGCTCTTGACGGCGCGCACGGCGTAGGCAAACCCCAGCTGGCGACACACGACGGCGGCGCCGTTGATGTTCCAGGAGTCGTCGCACACGGTGCCCCAGCGTCCGCCCACGAACACCTCCACGCGCCCGCTGCCGGAGCTCAGGCCCGCGGGCCGTACCAGTCGCACGTCACCATCCCGGAACGCCCGGTTCGCCGAGTTCAGCCGCCCCCGCCGGCGCCCGCCGCCCCTGCGGCTCCCTGGCTGCTGGGTGGGCCGCGCTGGCCGCGGGGTGGGAGGGGGTGGAGCTACCGTGGGGCGCCTGCGGCGGGGCGCCCGAGTGGGCGCCCGCGCTGTAGGCCGCGCGGTGCTACGTGTCTTCGGGATGAACTCTGCGCAGAGGAAGAGTATGCCATCAGAGGGATCCAGGAGCCCCTGTCCAGCCCTGCTGCCCACCCTTTGCTGCCCTACAACCTGTGCGGAGAGGGCGGACTCAGGGAAGGATGTCCTGGGTCTGCCCTGCACTCACACCCAGAAGATGGGATGCCGCCTGTGCTCCCAGTGGTGCTTCCCAGGTCACCTGGACCCAGCAAGATGCCAGCCTGGACTCAAGCACCAGGGGATTTTTCAGTCATGCAGCAAACACTTGTAACTGCTTTGTGCCAGTCTGCTGTTGCTGTGTCTCCCTACCCCAAGCCCGGCCTTCCTAGGAGTCCCCAGGTTGGGCGAGGGAGCCAGCCCCTGGCACTTCAGAACTCAGGAAGGCAATGGAAAGGAAGGAGTGTCTGGGAAGTCTTCTAAGAGCAAGTCACCGTTTCTTCTTCCAGGCCTTGGTTGTGAGGGTGAAGAAGCTGAGGCCCACAGATGGGTAAAAATTGCTGCAGGTCTATGGTGGCCAGTGGCCAGCAGGCTGGGAATGGGACGCACACAGGGATCCCTGGGGTCAGGGTAAATCTCTCCTCCTCACTCCCAAGGTTGGCACCTGTCACAGCGGGTACGATGGGGGTGCTCTGGTTGTCTGGCTGGGGAACGAGGCAGAGCCCCTATACCCCACCACAGAGCCTGCGTGCAGTCAGTGCTAGGGAGCTGAAGCAGGTGATTCCCTTTGTCCCTGCAGAATGTGGGGACACGCTTGGCCCAGGTCAGCCACAGGAATAGACCTCAATCTCCACTTTGCTGTGCCCAGCCCTACTCCACATCGGTGCAGTGCCAGGCACTGGGCCCTGCCATGTGTGACAGCCCAAGACTGTTCAGTTACCATGGGGAGGGTCCTGGGACCACCGGGCCAGACCTCTTTAATCCGGCCCCACCTCAGCCAGTCCCACTTTGAAAACCACTGAGGAGCTGAGAAAGGGCTTCTCAGCACAAGGCCAAGCACAGGCCAGGGCCTGGAGCACCGTGACATGGGCAAGGTGCTCCCTGTCCCTGCACCCTGGCCCCTGGCCCACACCTCCTGCTCCTCAGGCTGCCTCACCTCTCCCACTGTGGCTCTCGCTGTTGCCTCTGCCTGCACTGCCACCCCCGTCAGTGCATCCCTGAGTGAACCTCCCTCTTGGTGCCAACCCCCCTCGGTGCACTCCCCCAGGTGCACCCCCCCCCGTGCAACCCCCTCCCGGGTGCATCCCCCACCCTGCACCCCCCTCGGTGCCATCCCCCTCGGTGCCACCCCCCTCAGTGCATCCCCCCATGGGCGCACCCTCCTCTTCTTTTCAGACTCCAGGAACCCCTGCCCCCCACCCCAGTCTCCACTGTTCTGGGTGGGCCCTCACGGTGCCTGGCACACACTTCAATCACAAGGCCTGGGACAGTAAATGTCATCTCTGTCTGTCCCAGCCAGAACACGGCCTGGTCTGACTTCTCACTGTGGCTCCGGCATCCAGCGTGGAGCCAGTAACTAACAAAAGTGCCAGAAACTGCTGAATGAATAAATGGAAAACTCACCAAGCCCTGAAACCAACTGTGACCAGAACTCACTTCCAAAATCACTGAGCTCAGACCCTTCCCCTTCTACCCCGGGTACCTCTTCTGCCCAGGTGCCTAGCCTCCCTCTCTCCTTGCCCTCCCCACCCCCACACACACCCAGTCTGCCAATGGGTGGCCTGCTGAGCCCACTTGGCCTGCTGAAATATTTTCCTTGGCCCACACAGTGATTTTTAAAATTCTGAACTAGTTGCTAACACTTTGAATTGGGAGGTTGTACCTAACAGGCTTAGAAGGCGAGGACTGCGGTGTCTCACCATGTGCTGTATCCCCAGGGCAGGGCACGTGTCTGTGGTGAATGAGTGGATGGGGGAATTTTCTGCTTCTCTGAAGAACTGGAAGACCTGGCAACACGGGGTCTTTGTTCCCACGTAACTTGGCCCAGGGGAACAGCCCCAACTTGGGGCATCCCCTTCCCCCTAGCCCCAGGCCCCATGGGCAGTCATTTGTGGTGGCCCTGCTCTGCCATCTCTCCTCATCAGGCTTGTCAACAATCTATGAAGGCCCAGCCCACATGCCAACCCCTCCCACAACTAACTCTTCCAGTCTCCCTCGCTTACACACAGATACATCCTCTTTCTCTGTCCCTCCCAAGAACTCAGAGCATACCTTGCCTGGCACTAGCTATTTCTCTCTTGGTTTAAGGAATTGTGACCAATCAAGCAAGACCCAGTTCAGTAAAAGTCCCATCCACCTTACCACCATGTCTAATGTGTGCCAGGCACAGTGCTAGGCACAGGGGCTGAAGAGGGACATCTAGGTCCAGCTGGTAAGACCCGTGTCTGGCTGGAAAGGCAGCCGTTGTGGGCTGCAGGATCTCTCCCCCCACCCTCAGTGTCCCTCTGGCAGGCACTTACTTTCTTTGGGCACAAAGGGGATGAGGCGGCTTCTGATCTTCAC
This sequence comes from Macaca fascicularis, assembly GCF_037993035.2. Lineage (NCBI taxonomy): Eukaryota > Metazoa > Chordata > Mammalia > Primates > Cercopithecidae > Macaca > Macaca fascicularis. Next base: position 167,754,184 of record NC_088381.1, on the reverse strand, counting down.
CTGAGCAGGCTGGATCTGACACTTGCCAGGTGGTGCCCGCCTGCCAATGACACACAGGAGGTTATCAGTCTCACCCTGGGAACCCATCCTGAGGATGCCCCGTGCCATTGCCTTTCCCCTGCAGTGAGGCAGGCGTGAACAGCAACGATAGTAACAGGCGGCCATTTACCATGCACCTACTGTGTGGCCTGTGGCATCCCTGCCCACTCCATGCCCCCAGGATTCTAGGAGCTCCAGGGCATAAATCCCCTATAACAGCCCACTGGCTGCATGCTCAGCCTCTGCCAGAATAGCACCGGAGCTGGAGGCTTACCGTTTCCCAAGACACTTCTAATCCAGAGCATGGACTCTGTCCTCAGGGTGTGAACAAATGCCAGTCTCTGTCCTCCCCCAGCCTGCCATCAGATTCCTGAAATGCAGCCTGATTCCTGCCCGCCACCCTCTCCCACCAGCTCCACAGCCTTTGAGGCGGGTCTCTCTCAGACCCTCTGGTTCCTGGATTTCTGATGATGCAGAATCTGAGAGATTCCTCTGCCTGGAACCATCTAAAGGACAGGGCAGGGGTGAGGAAAGCAAGCCTTGGGCCTGGAGGCAGAGCTGAGGGATTTGGGGCCTTGGCATGTGGGGTTTGAGAGAGCAGGGAGACAAAAGAGTCAGAGGAGAGTGCCAGGGCTAGGAATTGGGTCTCCTTTGACATTTTTGAGGGCACAGTAGGAAATGGAATTCCGTTGTAATTAGTTTTTGGCCGTCGATCTGTGATTCTTTGGGAATGACCCCATTCCAGGACAGACCCACGTGGGCCCACGACTTCAATAGGATTCCAGTGGAAAGGCCAAGGGGTGAATTAGCCACGTGACACGGAGTGGCCTCCAGACAGGCTTGGCCGAAGAGGGACACAAAAGAGGGACAAGGGTCTTTGTCCCCAGAGGCTGCAGAAACACAACCAGGCACACACACTTCTCAAAGCTCAGGAAAAGCGAGGTTTTTTCTTGCTCTGACCTCCAGAGAACATCCACACACTTTGGACAGACCCAGTGGGGCTTTTGTTCCTTAAGGAAATTGCATTAAAAGTCTTTGTTATGCAAAAGGGTAGGATGTCCACCCCAAAACGCCACAGTGGTTATGTGTGGGTAATAATAGATGACCTGACCCTACCTCCTCCACTCCCCATTTATTTCATTTTCCAAATGTTCTATAATGGGACCTCTGTGTAATACGTGTGGGTGCAAAGAAACAGTTATTCCGAGCCAGGAGAATGAAGGGAGGAGAAGGGTCAGGGCAGGAGGGAGGAATCTCGCCCACTTCTGGCTCCTAACACAAGACTGGGAGCAAGAGAACTCCCTAAGTCTTGCTGGGTCCCTCTTTATGACATGGGGACAAGCCAATAGGGAAACGGTGTTGGAAAAACCAAAGATGATGGATCTAAGGCAACATCTGGCATGAATTAGGCACTCGTTTGGTATATGTAACATTTCCTCAGAGAAGCATTCTTTTCTGAAAATTGGCAATAACCTAAAATTCCGAGGAATAAGTTATAGTGACTCAGCAGAAAATCACACAGCCATTAGAAATGGTTTTTTTGAGGGTGATGTTTGCAACATTTACACAAAATGGGCATACATGAAGGAAAAAGAACCAAGTCTGCGTGTGATCCAAATACCACCATATAAATCCTGGCACTGCATAGATAACGATGGTCAGGACCTCATGGAAATGAGAAGGAAGGGATGGAAGGAGGAAGTGATTATGTTTTATTTGATAAAAAGTCATGTCAATAATTTATGTGTGCTTTTAAAACAAACAAGCAAAAAAAAAAAAAAAAGTCTGTAAACAAGGAAAGTGAGAAGCTGCCACAAACAGGGCAAGCTAAGGAGATGCAACCACTAAAGGTAACATGGGATCCTGGAACAGGAAAAGGGCATTGGAGAACAACTAGAAACATCCTTTGAAAAAGAGTGTGGAGTCCAGGTGTGGGAGCTCACACCGGTAATCCCAGCACTTTGGGAGGCTGAGGTGGGACGATCACTTGAGGTCAGGAGTTCAAGGCCAGCCTGGCCAACATGGCGAAACCCCATCTCTACTAAAAATACAAAAATTAGCCAGGCATGGTGGCAGGCATCTGTAGTCCCAGCTACTCGGGAGGCTGAGGCAGGAGAATCACTTGAACCCGGGAGGCGGAGGTTGCAATGTGCTGGGATTACAGGTGTGAGACACTGAGCCCAGTGCAAAATATTTTAAGCACAATAAGTGTTTTAGAATTTTTCTTTTTGTAAAAGTAATTAATTTTTTTAGAGACAAGGTCTCCCTCTGTTGCCCAGGCTGGACTTGAGCTCCTCCCATCTGCCTCCCAAGAACATGAAACACGCCAGCTTGTTTCAGGATTTTCCCAAACGTGGCGTGTCTCAAAGTTCAGGGTAAGTAAACACACTGGGGATTCCTAGGGTCTGCCAAATATGTGGATTCTTGGAGTGCAACCTCAGGCCTTGTGTTAGAGATAAGCACAAGCCATGTCCGCACCGGGTGTTGAAGGGACGTTCGGACTCCTGTGGAAACCAGCAGAGATGTGAAAATCTAAGGGCTGAGAAGCAGCTTAGAAAGCTGATCACTCATTTATTCATCAAGCATTCCTGGGTCCCTGCTCCATGCCATTTTCAGTATCTGGGCGGCCTCTGCAGAGTGAAGAGATACAGGCTTGGCCCTGAGACTCCCAGAGCAGCTGGGAGATAGTCAGTCGTGTAGCCCAGAGACTACAAGTCTGAGTGAGGAGAGCTGAGGAAGGGCTGGACAGGGGCCTGGAGGGCAAAGTGGGTTGGGGAAGATACTTGAAGAGGGTGAGGTTAAGGCACACAGCCGAGGGGTTAGGGCAGGACTCTGGAGCCAGCGGCCTGGGCCCAACCATGGCTCTGGGCCCCGGGCCCGTGACTTTGTATCTTTGTGCTCATTTCCACCACTGTAAAATGAGCGGCTGAGAGTTTCATAAGCTGCACACGGAAGGAGTTGGGACATGGCCTGGCATGGCACTTCTGGCCTTACAGCTAGAAGGGAAGCCGGGGAGATGGAGCCGGCGAAGGGAGCCCCAGTGTGTTTTCCCCAGTGGAAGACAGACAACAGGAGGATGGGCAGGCATGGGGCGGGGACACACAGGGAGCAGGGTGTCATCTGGGAGGCATCGCAGAGGCAAATTGGGGGCTGGGTTGTGGGAATGCAGGGGCAGCCCAGGAAATGAGGAATGAGGGGCCTGCTAGACAGGAGGAAGACGCAGGGAGGGCGGGCCAGGCAAGAAAGCCGAGTGAAGCCTCCGCCCTCGGCCCCAGTCGCCTCTCCAGCTCCCTCCTATCCTAACAGACCTGTGCTTTGAGGCGTGCAGACCCGGGTCTGAATCCTGGGTCTGCCCCTTGCCGGAGGAACTGAGGCGAATCATGTCCCTCTCCGGGCCTCAGGGTTCTTGTCTGAAAATGGGGATTCATACTGCCCACCTGAGGGCAAGGTGGAGGGGACAAGCCAATGGAGCTAGGAGGCCTGACAGACAGCAGGAGCTCCCTGTCCTGGAGGCCGGGACTCACCTGGACGGGTCAATTATTTTGTAGACAACCCCACGTGGAGCTGTGGCACTCGGCTCCCCTGTCGACATGAAGTACAGCTCCCCTTTGAACAGAACGAAGTGACCAGTGAGACCCCCACCTGGAATACTGTCCCAGCCAGCCCCGCCTCACTACCCCGCTCCCCGCAGGCTTGGAAATCGACCCCAACCCCAGTTAGCCATCATGTGAGGCATCCCAGCTCAGTCTAGCTGTCCAGTCCTCAGAAAGGGAAACTGAGGCTAGGTGAGGCGTTGGGTTGTACCCAAGGGCCTCTGGAGCCTGGTCTCCCGGGTGTCAGGCGCTCTGCCTGGACCCAGCCAGGCTCAGACCTCCACTCTTGCCTTTTCCCGGTGACCCAGCACCACCCCTGTCACCTACCTGGGTTTCATGCCCAGACCCACACATCTCGGGGCACACACGAGGGGGCTACAGCCCAGCTCCCCAACTGACTGCTTCTGGGGGACCTGAAGGCACGTGTGGCTCTCTGAGCCTCAGCTTCCTCATCTCTAAAATGGGCAGGCCTCACTGGGCTGTTATAAGGATTGAAGAGCGCAGAGCGTGGGCCTAATCAGCATTAGCTAGCTATGATTGCGGTTGTCATCTGGGATTTGGGCCCTGCCAGGTCCTCGAGGCCAGGGTGTCTCTCTACTGACAGCGAGGACCTCCCAGGCAGGAGCAGAGTACATGGCTGGGAGTGTAGGTCCTAGCCCCTCTGCTTGGCCCCCTGTGATCTCCAGCAGCTGTGTGATGGCCCCATTCTGAGCCTCAACTTCTCCCCATCTCAGAGCTGCGCTGAAAATGTAACCGTTAGAGTTCTGAGTCCCTGGTGCTGAGGACTGTCTCAGGGAATGTAGGTTCTCCCTGCTCCTCCCACTCCAATCCTCCCTCCCAACCCCTGCTGCCAGGGGTATCTATGTCCTGAAAACAGGCTGCATTATTCCTACATCACAGCTGAGGAGAAAAAAAAAAAAAAAGAGGCTCAGAGAAGTCAAGTGACTTGTCCTAAGTCACACAGCTAGTGAATGGTTAAGCCAGGACCAGAACTCAGGAAAGTCTGCTGCTCCAGCCCCACACCAATATCGGATGCGTGGTGGCTGGGAGCCCAGACACGAGCCACACATGACTCATCCTGAGGGTTCAGCCATGCTAATACCTCTGTCTTTGTAAAAGGATAGCAGAGAGCTCAGCTGGGCTGGGAGTAGGGAGGGAGGTTTCCCCGCAGAGAGGCTGAGACAGACAGCTTGGTAACAGGTTGGAGAAAAGCATATCCCTGGGGACAGGTGCAGTCAGGGAGGGCTGCATGGGGGTGGGGTCTGAGAAGCAAGGCACAGGAAACTCGGGAAATGCAAAGGGAAGGCACTTGAGGGTTAACTTGTGACACCTGGGTAGACCCAGCTGTGATGGGGCTGGGGGATGAGGCAAGCAGTACACTGAGTGGTCAAAGGCCCCGACCCCCAAACCCAGGGGCACCAGCCCCACTGGGGAGGTCGGGAGAGGGGCTGTAGGCCCACATGGTGATGATGCAGCCTTTAGCAGTGGGAGTCCCCGGGTGAGACGTCCCTGTTGGGAAGTCCATGGCCACAGCCCTAAATTGTTCAGACAGCCTTGGGCCGTCCACTTACCTCTGGGCCTCTTTCTGGAGTGAGCCACCAGGAGCAGCCCTGGTCTCCTCTGTACCAACCCCCTGAGGAACTCCCTGGTTCATCTCGCCAACCAACCTTAAGGCCCCCCTCTGGGAGGTGTCCAGGGGCCAGGTGGGGCATGGTGCCCCTCCTCCATAACCAGGCGTTCATAGTCAGCCACAGTTTCCCCATTGGTAAAATGACAAGGCTGGACCACGCAGACTGCAAGGCCCTTTCCAGCCATGATCTGCTGGGAGCTGTAGCCCCCAACCCTCTGCACACACAGGGAGCCCCCGCCGGTGCTGCCAAGCCCGCCCAGGGCTGCTGTTGAGACTCAGAAAACAATGCTTCAAAATGAAGGCCTCAGAACTGCCTCCAAAGCAAAAGTTTTTCTCTGACCTTCTCCTGTCCTCCTGTCTCTCAGTCCTATTCTCCCCTGAGGTGCCATAGAAACTAGAGTCTCTCTTTCCCACGGCAGATAATAGAAACCAGCACACATTTCCCCCAAAGCCAGTCATAGAACCTAAAAATATTATTGTAACTCTCCCCCAACCTTTCTGTATAAAACTGGCCATAAAGAAATTATCTGAGACCAGGCATGGTGGCTCACGCCTGTAATCCCAGCACTTTGGAAGGCCAAGGCGTGCAGATCACTTGAGGTCAGCAGTTCAAGAACAGCCTGGCCAACATGGCCCGAAACCCCATCTCTACTAAAAATATAAAAATTAGCCAGGCATGGTGGTGCACACCTGTAGTCCTAGCTACTCAGGAGGCTGAGGTATGAGAATCGCTTGAACCTGGGAGGCAGAGGCTGCAGTGAACCAAGATCACACCACTGCACTCCAGCCTAGGCGATAGATCGAGACCCTGCCTCAAAAACAAACAAACAAACAAACAAACCCCCCACAACAACAACAGCAACAACAAAGAAATTATCTGGGTCAGATATGGTGGCTCATGCCTGTAATCCCAGCACTTTGAGGCCGAGGCAGGGGATCACTTGAGCCCAGGAGTTCCACATCTGCCTAGGCAACACAGCAAGACCCCATCTCTACAGACTATTTAAAAAATAGCCAGGCATAGTTACATGAGCCTGTAGTGCCAGCTACTTGGGAGGCTGAGGCAGAAGGATTGCCCAGGAGTCTGAGGCTGCAGTGAGCCATGATGGTGCCACCGCATTCCTGCCTGGATGACAGAGCAAGACTCTGCCTCTAAAATAAAGGAGGAGGAGATGATCTGACCTGTTTGACCCATTTGCAGGTCATCAGACTCCCACTCCAGAGACAGCCCGTAACCAGAAGGAAGGAATGCAAGCGCAGAGAGGCCAAGAATCCAGACACACAGGCTGTGCTGGCTCTCCCACTCAATCAGCATGAGCTCAGGCCCTTTTTGTCCGATCACATTTCTACACAGCTGCCCATACTTTGTTGCACCTGAGCATAAAAATGGACAATTTCTCGGCTGGGTGTGGTGGCTCACACCCGTAATCCCAGCACTTTGGGGTCACCTGAGGTCAGAAATTGGAGACCAGGCTAGCCAACATGGTGAAACTCCGTCTCTACTAAAAAAATACAAAAATTAGCCAGGTGTGGTGGCGCGCGCCAGTAATCCCAGCTACTCGGGAGGCTGAGGTATGAGAATCTCTTGAACCTGGGAGGTGGAGGCTGCAGGTTGCAGTGAGCCGAGATTGCACCACTTCACTCCAGCCTGGACAACAAGAGCGAGGCTCTGTCTTGGGGGTGGGGCGGGGGGGGGGAAGTTCCATGAACTTTCAGAGGGCAAAGGCGACGTTTTCCCTTGGTGGGACACTGAGCCACCTTCCTGGTCTCTGGGGTGTGAACTGTCCCTGGGGCACACTGGGCCAGCAGAGGTACTCATTTTGTAATCTGCAAGTGTTGGAACAATTAGAGAAGCAGCAGCAGGAGCCGGGAGCAGGGGAAAGTTGGTTTGCGTTGGACCCCAGGGCTCCGGGCTCCGTGCCGTCCAGAGGCTGCTGCCAGAACTGTCCCTGGGCCGCCAGTCTCACCGGTGCCTCCTTCTGGTTTTCCACACTCGGGTGTCAGTCAGAGGGCTGAGGAATGGCCTTTTGGAAACTGTACCTTCCTTCCAGGCCCTGCCTCAGTGGGGGAGGGGCACCCCTGCTTCTAAAACACATTAACCCCCTACTGACCAAAAGAAAGGGCTTTCAAGGGCCCAGAGGGCTTAGGAATGGCTGTGGGGGCTGGGGGCTGCCTTTTTGGAAATTCAGATTCTGACAGTTCAACAAAGGTTTCCCAGACTCAGCCCTCGGGGCTCTGGGCACTGAGCCGGGTAGGGGACACCCCTCCAAAGGCCCCTGGGCGGGCGTTGCCTAGCAACCCCAATAAGCATCCATTAGGGCTCACTGGGGGCCCCTGGGCTTTTGTCCAGGAACAATCCTCGGGCTAAGCACAAAGGCAGGAGGCTGGAGCAGGATCCAGTCTCCACTGGCCCCTCTTCCTCTCCCCTCCCACTCTGTCCCTCGTGTTGAAAACACAAGTGCCTAGATTCAGGATCCACTAACCGACAAGAAGGCTGTGTCCACCCGCTTTGAAATAATTGTGTGGCTTCATTTAATGGCCCAAATCCATTTGCCATCAGGAACTCCAGGCCAGGGCAGGTCTCTGGGGTTCTCTAGAGGTCTCTGGAGGTCTCTGAGGCTCTCTTCCACCATCTGCCTGCATTTCCACCATTCCAGATCCTTCCTGGCCGGCTAACCGGCATGGATGCTTACCCGCGTTATTAGTCTAGAACTCACGGCAACCTTACCCAGGGTGAGGTGGGGTAAGAGGAAGAAAGGGGCCACTACTTTCATTTTCCATAGGAACAAAGGGGAGCTCAGAGAGGTGAAGACGCCCGAGGAGGTGTCAGAGGCATATGAACCAGAGCAACTCCATCTTAAATAAGAGCTGGGTAAAATAAGGCTGAAACCTACTGGGCTGCATTCCCAGACAGTGAAGGCGTTCTGTCACAGGATGAGACAGGAGGTCGGCGCAAAACACAGACCTTGCTGATAAAACAGTCTGCAGTAAAGAAGCCGGCTAAAACCCACCATGACCAAGACGGCCACGAGATGGTCGTCCTCACTGCTACACACCCATGGGCACCGTAACAGTTTACAAATGCCATGGCAACGTCAGGAAGTGACCCTATATGGTCTAAAAAGGGGAGGCATGAATCATCCACCCCTTGTTTAGCATATCATCAAGAAATAACCATAAAAGTTGGCAACCAGCAGCCCTTGGGGCTGCTCTGTCTATGGAGTAGCCATTCTTCTATTCCTTTACTTTCACTTTACTCTATGGACTTACCCCCAATTCCTTCTTATGTGAGATCCAAGAACCCTCTCTTGGGCTCCAGATCGGGACCCCTCTTCTATAACAGAGGCACCTGCAAAGTCTGGAGCCCAGGGAACATCTTCCTCCCAGGTGGGAACTAGTTTAGGCCTGTGTGGTCCTTCCCCTACATCAGAGACCAGAAGGACCACAGGATGGAGGACCAGTCCCAGGCATGAGCGACCAGCAAGGAGAGGTCTCAGGAGTGCTCACCGGCCTCATCCTCCCCGAAGGAGATGATGTACGGGTAGTAGTTGTTGATGAGGCCTGGGAACTCACAGGTCTGGCCATGGCCCATGCAGATCTCACTGTAGTGCCACTGGCCTGTCCCTGGGTTCTCGTGGAGGGACATCAGACGCCTGCAATGGAAGATGAACTGTGAGGCCATGCCTGGCATGGCACCCAGGGGAACCTACCCACCCATCCATCCATCCATCCCACCCTCCCACCCTCCCTCCCTCTCTCCCTCCTTCCCTCCATCCTTCCACCATCCATCTACTCATCCATTCACCCACTGATCCATGCAAGGACCATACAAAATTCACAGAGCCCAGTGCAGAATGAGCATGCAGGGCCACTTGTTCAAAACATATTAAGAATTCAAGATGGTGACCTCAGAGCATGAGATCAAGCGTGAACCTTTCTGAGCATGGGGCCCTGTGTGACTGCACATGTGGTACGTCCATGAAGCTGTCATTGTGTGCAATCTTCACCAAGCACCTACCAGAAACCCACAGGAATGAACAGGACCAGCCTGGTTACTGCCCCCTGAATGCAGTCCAGCCCACTGGATCCTGCAGAGGGAACAGCGCTTTCAAGAGTTCACCGGTTTCAGAACCTGCCAAGCGCTGGAGCTTCAACGTCTTTGGAATATGCTAACCTTGCTCCTTACTCCCATCGCTGATTGTCAATCACCTATTGATACTTCCAGGTCCTGCTTAGAGATGTCCCCTCCTCTGTGAAGCCCTCCCTGAAGGCCCCCATGCTGAGCTCCCCACACTGTGCACAGGCGATCTGAGGTTGCAGTGCAGTGGACTGAAAGGGTCTGTCTCCCTGGCTCGGGTACTAGGGGTCCTCTTCATCTCTGTCATCCTGGTTCTTGCCTAACCCAGCAGAGGGGCTGGGGAAATACTGGCAAAATTAGTTCAATTTCTGTGGTCAGGAGACTTAGGCCCTCCTGGGAAGGATAGAAGGGAGAAAGGACAATCAGGGGTAAAAACAGAGGCTTCATCTACACCCATTTTCCAGATGAGAAAGCTGGGTCCCAGGTGAAGGGGTGGATCTGGGAGAGGAATCCAACTTCCAGGGGCCCAGGTCAGGTATCTCTCTCAGCTCCACGCTGCAGACTGGACAAAAAGTTAGAATTCTCCCACCAGCTTCGGCCGTCTTCATGTCTTTATGCCCTCTCCTTAGGAACCCTATTCAGTTGCTGTCAGAGGAGGTTGCATGGAAATAATTAAGAAATGCCAGGCTGGGCACCGTGCCCTGAGTCTGTAATCCCAGCACTTTGGGAGGCCGAGGCAGGAGGATCGCTTGAGTCCAGGAGTTCAAGATGAGCTCGGGCAATAGAGGAAAACCTCATCTCTACAAAAAATGCAAAAATTAGCCAGGTGTGGTGGCACATGCCTATAATCCCAGCTACTCAGGAGGCTGAGGTGTGAGGATTGCTTGAGCCTGGGAAGTGGAGGCTGCAGTGGGCTGAGACTGTGCCACTTCATTCCAGCCTGGGCGACAAAATGAGACCCGGTCTCAAAAAAAAAAAAAATTCACTAAATATTAAACATCTTTCTTTCTTTCTTTTCTTTCTTTCTTTCTTTCTTTCTTTCTTTCTTTCTTTCTTTCTTTCTTTCTTTCCCTTCCTTCCTTCCTTCCTTCCTTCCTTCCTTCCTTCCTTCCTTCCTTCCTTCCTTCCTTCCTTCCTTTCTTTCTTTCTTTCCTTCCTTCCCTCCCTCCCTCCCTCCCTCCCTCCCTCCCTCCCTCCCTCCCTCCCTCCCTACTTTCTTTCTTTCTTTCTTTCTTTCTTTCTTTCTTTCTTTCTTTCTTTCTTTCTTTCTTTCTTTCTTTCTTTCTTTCTTTCTTTCTTTCTTTCACTAGATTCTAAGTGCTATTTATGTATTAACTGATTCAGTCCTTAAAACAACCTAGGGGCAAGCACTATGATCATCTCCATTTTGCAGATGAGGTAGCTGAAGATAAGGAAAGGTGAAGTAACTGGCTTAAGGTCACCCAGCCAGTAAGTGAGCCAGGGTTCAGACCAGGCTGTCTCAGCCTGCCGTTGGGCCTCTTTAGTCCTCAGCTTTCTTCTCTGTACAATGGGACAACAAGGTGGTCATGAGGCTCCACAAGCACCCTTGGGGACAGAGCCTGACTCACAGGAAGGTGTGATGTAGGTTTCCCTCCCCATCAAACCTATTTGGGATGTGGTTCATCCTCCTCCCACACCAGGGTCTCAGTGGTTGGCACTGCCGCCCTAGAGCACGGGGACAAGGCAGCAAGGCTCCAAGGCCACAAAAGCCCCACCTCCTCCTCTCCCCATTAGGAGGCCGGTGCGCAGCCATCGTCCTCTCGGGTCTTAGTTTCTCAACCTTTGCGAGATCCCTGCAGTCCTGGCTGGGGTGGGATGGGGTAGGGCTCCAGGCCCCCATCAGCTGTTGCAGTGACAAGCTGTGGCTTCCCCAGGAGCAGGGTGGCCCTGAGTGTCCAGGAAATTATTCATATTCTGCCCTCCTGCCCATTAGAACTGCTGTCAGGCCCAGAGCCCATGGTTCTCAGGAGGGAGAGGAGGACCACCGGACCCGCACTTAAGCAAGCCTTCAGTCTTTCATGCCATGAGTTGTGTGTCTATCACAGAGTTACTGAGGCCTGCAACAAAGGCTCACGATACATCTCAGGAGCAAAGGGGGTGGATGTGGGTGTCCGGCCCACACCTGGGGGCCCCGTCAGAGCAGGGAGGCACATGTGCAGGAACAGGCGCACACATACACTCCTCTTTACCAAGGAGCCAGTCCCAAGGAGCCAGTGGCAGCAGCCAGGGGCTTGAGGGCACTAGGTCACTTACCCGGTCATGAAATCCCCAAAAATGTAGAGGCCGTTCAGATTGGGGTACTCGCAGCCCCGGTACACGTAGCCCCCTGTGACCGACTTGCCAATCGTGTGAGGGTAAGCGAAAATCGGCAGCACATCATCTGCGGGGTGGGAGGGCGAAAAGCTGCGGTGAGCCCGCGGGGGCCAGGTTCATCTGTCAGGAGAATTCCGGAGGGATTCCGCGGGGGCGGGGCGACCACGGAGGGAGGGGCGTGCCCACAGCAGGACTGGCGTGGTGGAAAGCGTGTCTGCAGGGGTGCCAGATGGGGATGGGGCGAGGAGAAACTCAAGAGCGCTGCTGGGAGGCCTCCAAGGCACAGGGAGGCTCCTGGTGGAGGCGAGGGCAGTCACCGAGGGAGGCTTTGGCTCACAGCCCGTGGAGTTGGGGTGGGGGCAAATCCAGGGTCAGGGGGTGCCTGGGGTGCGGGTGGTCCCCGAGTGAGGCCCTGCCGCACAGCCCATAGAGTGGGGCCGGGGACAGATCCAGGGTCAGGGATCTCCGGGACGCGGTCTCCGAGGGAGGCCATGCGGCACAGCACGTGGGGTGGGGTGGGGTGAGGTGGGGGCGGATCCGGGGCCAGGGTCCCTGGGGCGCGGGCACTCACTGAGGGAGGAGTTGGCGCACAGGCTGCGGTCGTAGCACTCGAACCCCTCGCGCGCGCGCCAGCCGTAGTTGCCGCCGCGCTCCACCAGGTCCACCTCCTCGAACTTGTTCTGGCCCACATCGCCGCAGAAGAGGCGCCCGCGGCCCGCGCCCGACGCGGGGTCGCCGCGGTCGAAGGAGCAGCGCCACATGTTGCGCACGCCCAGGGCATAGACCTCGGGCTGCGCGGCGGGGTCGCCCACGAACGGGTTGTCGGGCGGGATGCCATAGGGCAGGCCGCGCTCCTTACGGTCCACGTCGATGCGCAGCACCTTGCCCAGCAGCGCCGACCTGCGGGCGGAGCGGGAGAGGGCGCAGCTCGGGGTCGCCCTGCGCCAGGGCGCACGGGCTCCGCGGGGCAGGTGCCGGGGCGCCGGCTGACCGCTGAGCCAGGTACAGGGTGAGCCTAGGCTGTGGGATCAGAGACCCTGGGATGCAGTTCCTCCTTAGCTACTTACAGCCGGCTAACCTCATTCATTCACTCAACATGCATCTTCCACCTTTCTGCGCGCCAGGTCTGTCCCATGCGTTGGACACAACACATCATCTATTTCGTCTTGTCCTCACAGCAGTCGTTTAGGTAGGCGGCTCCTAGTATGATCCCCACTTTACAGATGTGGCAGCGGAGCTCAGAAAGGTCAAATAACGCCGCACCACTGGGATCCAGCCCAGACGGCCTGAGCCCAGAAACTCAAGCTCTTTACCACACACTCTGTGGAATGTGGGTGTCCTCCACTGTAATAGTAGAGTGGTCCCGCTCAGTCCACTCAGTCCTCCTGGACTGCGGTATAGGGTGAAAATTCCACTAGAAAAATGACTTGTATTTACAGTTTTCCTCTGGTACCTGGCACTGTGACTGGCACATAGTAGATGACCATTAAGTGTTTGCAGAGTCAGTGAATGAAAGATTGCAATCAAAGCCAAGTGCACCAGAGTGCGGGTTGCTAGGCGAGGGGGAGAGAGCAGAGGGGTGCAGCCCTAAGCTCCAAGCAGCTTAGGGGGATAGCTCATGACAAAAGTGGCGCGTGATGGGAAAAATCTGTAATGTGCTTAAAGACAGTGCAGAGAACATACCATTTTCATCTACGGTTTTTGATGCACCGACTTAATACATCAGTTTCCTTTGCTGTTAGCACTTTGGTGTCCTCCCTCTGGTTTGCTTTTCTTTTTTTTTTTATTTGTTTGTTTTTTGAGACGGAGTCTCGCTCTGTCGCCCAGGCTGGAGTGCAGTGGCGTGATCTCGGCTCACTGCAAGCTCCGCCTCCTGGGTTTACGCCATTCTCCTGCCTCAGCCTCCTGAGTAGCTGGGACTACAGGCGCCCGCCACCTCGCCCGGCTAGTTTTTTGTATTTTTAGTAGAGACGGGGTTTCACCGTGGTCTCGATCTCCTGACCTTGTGATCCGCCCGCCTCGGCCTCCCAAAGTGCTGGGATTACAGGCGTGAGCCACCGCGCCCGGCCTGGTTTGCTTTTCAAAGCGGGGTTTGTGAAGCTGTATTCCATCATCCTCACATAGCATTAGCCCCACACCTTTCCCTTATCAGTAGGGACAGCAAACAAGTGTCCTCTTTCATGGTGGTGAAATGCTCCCACCCAATATATGCCTTGTGATCAAGCCCCTGTTGCTGGCCTTCCACTTTCCCCCGTAAATTCCTCTCATACACTCCAGCCTGCTGAACACCATCCAGATCACACCCGGGAGCCCACGCACCACACACCAGAATTCGATATCTAAGTGGGCACAACTCGTAGCAGCAAAATAATGTTTTTAAGTTCTGTCCAATTATCCACTAATCCTTAATTTCTATTTTCTCAACTTCATCTCTAAACACATCCCAAACGTGAGAAAGCTCAGATGATGCTTACACTGTCACATAGGAAAGGACAACTCACAAATTGTGAGCACTTTAATTACTGTAATCAACATCATACTTGTACTTGCTATTTTTACTTCCTGGGCGGTGGAAGGTTTTATTATTTTGGCTAAGGGAATGGGGGAGGCTGACTTGAGACTCCTGGACATCCTGGTTACACTCACAAGACTGTGTGTGTATGTTGTGAATGTATGTATGTAGATGTGTGTATGTGTGTGTATGTATGTATGTGTGTATATGTGTGTGTGCGTGTGGATGTATGTGTGTATATGTGTGTGTATTGTGTGTATGTAGTATGTGCATATGTGCATGTATGTGTGTGCATGCGTATGTGTGTATATGTGTGTGTTGTGTATATGTAGTGTGTGCATGTGTGTGTATGTATGTGTGTATATGTGTGTGTATGCATATTTGTGTATGTGTGTGTGTGAGTAAGTAATGGAATGAGATCTTGAGCTCATTTGCTCAAGCCAGGAAATGGGTAAAAGAGCAAGACTACATGTTAACATCTGGGTCTTCCTGAAGAACCCTGGGACAGGAGCTCCACGTGCTGGTGCCACCCTGCGCCAGCCAGCTCACACTTTCCATTCGGCCTGGGGAGCATCCCTTCCCTTCTTCCAGCAGGGCCCCAGCAGGGCCCCAGCAGGGCCAGGCTGACCTTAGAAAAAATCCCATGTGCCCTGAGGCTCGCTAATGTCACCTCTCAGGCGCCTGTGCCCAGAGGGTCCTGTGCCTGGCCCTGGGCAGCCACAATTGCCTTTACTCCTTGTGACAACCTGCCCGCAGAGTGGGCTTTTATCCCCTCTGTTGACGGCAAGTGACTTGCCTAGGCTGCCTAGCTAGATGCAGGCTGAGCTGGGACCCAGAACCTTTTCTCCTGCCCTACACTGCCTGGCTGAGGAAGGAACTCGCCCTCTGGAAGAGTATGAGAAGCCCAGGGTTATGTAGACCAACCCACTAGCCAACCAAAAGCTGAACATACTTGTTTTGGGCATTTCCGAATGTCCCAAAGGGGTCTCCGGCCATCCCGCCATCTCCGGTGAAGATGTAGAGGTACCCATCATCCCCGAACAGCAGCTGACCCCCGTTGTGGTTTGAAGCTGGTTCTTTGACCTCCAGGAGTATCCTAAAGGAAGATAAGGGCCCCTAAAACTCAGCCTTCCACGCATGAGCCAAAAACACAAAACAAGATCACGGTCTCTCTTCACAATGGAAAAGACTCTTTCTTTCTTTCTCTTTCTTTCTTTCTTTCTTTCTTTCTTTCTTTCTTTCTTTCTTTCTTTCTTTCTTTCTTTCTTTCTCTCTCTCTCTCTCTCTCTCTCTCTCTCTCTCTCTCTCTCTCTCTTTCTTTCTTTCTTTCTTTTTTTTTTTTTTTTTTTTTTGACAGAGTCTTGCTCTGTTGCCCAGGCTGGAGCACAGCTCGGCTCACTGCAACCTCCACCTCCCAGGTTCAAGCGATTCTCCAGGCTCAGCCTCCTGAGTAGCTGGGATCACAGGGGCCCGCCATCATGCCTGGCTAATTTTTGTGTTTTTAGTAGAGATGGGGCTTCACCATGCAGGCCGGGTTGGTCTCAACCTCCTGACCTCAAGTGATCTGCCCACTTCGGCCTCCCAAAGTGCTGGGATTACAGGCGTGAGCCACCATGCCCAGCCTGGAAAAGACTTTTCATATCCTTTATATTAAGTGATTTTCCACGAGGAGCTAGTAGGCAGAACGAGCAAAATTAATGCACTCTATAGTGCCAAGGAGGACCTAAAGGCTCAGAGAGGTTGAGCAACCTGTCTAAGGTCACACAGCCCGTAGGTAGCAGAGCTGGGATTAGAACTCAAGTCTTCTAGTTCCGGTCTAGTGTTTTTTTTGGTTGTTGTTGTTTGTTTGTTTGTTTGTTTCTGCTCTCCACTGCTAGCACCTGCCCTGTTACGATTATGGGAAATTGTCGACCTAGTCACTGACACAGCTGGTTTCTTCCTCATCATAGCTTCCCCCACACTAGTTTACTTATTACTTATGTTGAGCACATCTTATGTACTCCCTCATTTGCAGCTTCTAACAGTGGGCAGGATGGTGTGCAGTGCACTCAGCACCACACTCACTGTACTCAGGAACCTCCCTTACTGCCATTACAGGAAACCTACTACCACACTTCCCAGCCAGCTGGCTTCCAGTTCGTGTTGGTGGGTGGAAGGGAGAGGCCAAGTTTCTTTGGCTTCTAACCCTGCCTCCAGAAGTGGTGGCTGTAGAGACAGCAGCGTTGGCTGGTGAACGTGGACCCCTGGGTTTCCACCCAGCCATCTTGGTACTAAGAGCAGCAAACTCCACAGCACAAAGGACTTTTTCCCTTCGTTCCTCCAACCCAAGAATGGTAGCAGCTTCTTACAGTTACCAGTCTTTAAGTAACTTAACCTTCCTCCTCTCCTTCTCCAGCCCTCCCAATGCCTTAGTCATCCTTGTGTTCAGTTTCCCCTGACTGAAATACTCAGGGTGGTTTAGGTTTTCCAGGATTGGTCACTACTTTCTCAATCCCTTCTTTTTCTTTCTTTCTTTTTTGAGACTCTATCACCCAGGCTGGAGTGCAGTGATGTGGTCATAGCTCACTGCAGCCTCGAACTCCTGGGATCAAAAGATCTTCCTGCCCCAGCCTCCTGAGTAGCTGAGACTACAGGTGCATGCCACCATGCCCGGCTAATTTTTTAATTTTTTGTAGAGATGAGGGCTCTCACTGTGTTGCTCAGGCTGATCTTGAACTCCTGTCCTCAAGCGATCCTCCCTGCTTGGTCTCCCAAAGTACTGGGATTAGAGGTTTGAGTCACTGCACCCAGCCTATTAATCCCTTATCAATACAAATAAGAAAAAATTAGATACAGAAAGGTCAAGTAATTTGAACCCAGGACTTTGATTTTTCAGAGCCGAGACTGGAGGCCTTTTCTTTTGAGGCCTGTGCATATGATCTGGTGAGCAATACAGAGCTCCAAAGCCCAGGTTCTCCACGGAGAGAACAGCTCAGGCTTTCAGTCATCCACCCGGTATTGGGATCCCAGGTCTGGGAAGAGACTGACAGTGGACAGCGGACTCAGGCTAGGATAACCACTCATTCCTGGCTGCCCTAAGCCTGCTGTGCCTACCTCTCTCCCCACGAGTGAGTCAAGTTCTAGGCTTGACTTTGTGAGGTCACCAGAGGACCTTTGCTGAGCCCCCACTCTGAAATATGTTCATCTATATATTTTGTGTTCCACCTCAAGTCTTTATCAGGAATCCATTTTTAAAAGTCTCACCACTGAAGACACATCCATTCTGTCCCTCCATCTCCTCTCTGTCAGGTCCTTGTGATAAACTTGGTCTCTCTTGGAGAACTGGCTATACAGGCTCCTGTAAGATCCTGAGAATTATGTTTCCTCCTTTTGCTCTGGCTGCCAGGAAGCTCATAGTCAAAACTAATGCTGTGAATCATAAAGATTCACATTAGCCTTCATAGCTAACATATTTGATTTCTTCTCCTTTTTATACATTCAGTGTCAAGATTTTACAGTTTTATCAAACACACAATGTGCTGTTCTTTGCTAATTTGCCCTCAGACCCAGTCCTGGCCCTCTCCCTACCTCCTCTCTCTCTACTGCAGGGGGTCAGCTCCTGTGAACGACATTTCCCAGGCTTCGTAGCTAGCTGGCCTCCAGCGAGGTCAGCCAGTGGATAACATTGGCAGGAGCCTGGAGAGGGAGGAGCACTTCTCTGCTTTAAGCAGCTTCTTGGCAGCCGCTGCTCCTCCCTGGCTCCACCTCCTCCTGCCCAGGCCAATTATAGTTCCAGCTTCCACCGGGTATCCCCAGCTCCAGGGTCCCAATAACCCCATCTTCTCACTTTGTCTTCCCCGTCCAAGGGGTGGAAGCAACTTCCTCCAATTGCTGACCTCAGAGTCGCTGCCTTCCCCAGGTTGCCCCCCGCTTTTTTTTTGAGACAGAGTCTTGCTCTGTCATCCAGGCTGCAGTGCAGTGGCAGGATCTTGGTTCACTGCAACCTCTGCCTCCCAGGTTCAAGCAATTCTCCTGCCTCAGCCTCCCAGGTAGCTGGGATTACAGATAGACACTACCAAACACAGCTAGTTTTTGTGTTTTCAGTAGAGACGGGGTTTCGCCATGTTGGCCAGGCTGGTCTTGAACTCTTGACCTCAAGTGATCTGCCTACCACAGCCTCTCAAAGTGCTGAAATTACAGGTGTGAGCCACCGCGTCTGAGCCCTTTCATCATTTCTAAAACCCAAGTAACTGACTCCCAGGATCAAATTCTACCTACTGAGTTACCTGATACAGGGTTTATTTCCTACTGAACTCAGACTGATATGTGTGCCCCACGTGCGAGGTCAGGTCAGACCCATTTTGAAAACAGTTGGGGCATAAA
Source organism: Macaca fascicularis (assembly GCF_037993035.2). Classification (NCBI taxonomy): domain Eukaryota; kingdom Metazoa; phylum Chordata; class Mammalia; order Primates; family Cercopithecidae; genus Macaca; species Macaca fascicularis. The sequence continues at coordinate 167,735,636 of NC_088381.1, read as the reverse complement.
TCCTCCACAGGGCACAGGCTTTGCAGGCGTTGTTGAGGGGAGCAGAAGCCCGGAGGAGGAACAGAGAATTTAGGGGCAGGAAGGAGAGCAAGTTCTCTGGGGCAGCGGATTCGGGTGGGAAAAAGGAGCCAGTAGGGCTCAAGAATGGAACCTTCGGCCAAGGCGGGCAGATTGCCTGAGCTCAGGAGTTCAAGACCAGCCTGGGCAACACAGTGAAACTCCGTCTCCACTGAAATAGAAAAAATTAGCCAGGCATGGTGGCACGTGCCTGTAGTCCCAGTTACTGGGGAGGTTGAGGCAGGAGAATTGCTTGAACCCAGGAGGTGGAGGTTGCAGTAAGCAGAGATTGCACCACTGCACTCCAGCCTGGGCAACAGAGCGAGCCTCTGTCTCAAAAAAAAAAAAAAAAAAGAATGGCACCTTCAGGCCAGAGCGAGGCAGGCTGAGGCAGACGGCAGAGGGTGGGCTTTGGAGATAACAGATCAGGCTCCCAGCTCTGACGCTCCCTTCCCGTGTGACCCAACACTTCACCTCTCTAAGCCTCCACTTTCTCATCTGTAAAATCGGAAAAATAATACTAGCCTCAGTGGGTTTTAGGAGAATCAAATGAAATGAAGTACCTGAAACAAAAGAGCTGGTGGAGAAATGTCGGGCCTCGCAGGCCAGATGGAGGGGTTTGGATATGATCCCCGTGTGAGGTCTGTTCTGCAAAACTGTCCTTCCCCAGGCCCCAAAGCATGAAATTCAGCACCCCTACCAGGTGTGTTAAATATTAACAGTATTTGAGAACAGGATACCAACTGGTGCAGTCACACCAGTGCATACGGGTACCTGCCCCCACCCAGGCCCGGGTTCCCCAAGGAAGCCACCTCTCAGAGCTGTGGTCCACGGCGTTCTCATCATCCTCAGAGACCCTGAACTCGCTGATGCGGATCCACTCACTGGTGCGGATACCCACTGAGTAGTAGACGTAGAGCCTGCGGTTGTGCCAGAAGCGGGGGTGAAAGGCAATGCCCAGGAAGCCACGCTCGTCACCCTGCCAGGGTGAGGTGAGCACCGCCCAGCTGATGTTCAGGAAAGGCTTCTCCAGCCTCGAGCGGTCGGGCAGGTAGGCCCACACCAGCCCCACCTGCTCGGCCACGAAGAAGCGGTGGGTGCCATCTCTGGCATGGACCATGGCCACGGGGTTGCGCAGCCCGTTGGCCACCTCCTCCAGGCACAGCTGCAGGCAGCCCTTGGCATCGGCCACCACATGGCCCAGGTTTGAGTTGAGGTTCTTGTTGACCAGCAGGTAAGGAAAGCAGTAGTCCGTGTCATCCAGGGACAGGTAGCGGCAGAACCTGGCACGGTTGCCCTCCAGCGCCCGGAGCTCCTGGTCGGTTGATAGGTGACGGAACAGCCCCCGGCACTTATGCCACATGTCCAGGCAGTAGTCCTGGCAGAGCCCGGGCACCGTGCGCAGGGGTGTGAACGGGTCCTCAGCGTCATAGAGGTGGGCTGCATACGGAGAGCATTCCTGCAGAGACAGCGATGGCTCAGAGATGCTTCGTGGAGGTGCTTACCAGCTGTGTAACCTTGGGCGGGTCCCCCATCTCGCAGAGCTTCAGTCTGCTGATCCATAAAATGGAGACAATGCCATCTGTCTGTTACCATGATAAGCCTCAGTGACAGTAGCAAACCTTAGGTCTTAATGTTTGTGTTGTTTTGTTAGAACACAGAACAACACTATTCCTACTCCTATTAATAGCAGCAGCAACAGCAGCAGCTACTCTGGAGCACCCGCCGTATGCCAGGAAGAGTCTGAGGCACTGCCACCCATCCTCTCTGTGTTAACAGTGCACCTCCGCCCCTACACCAGCACAGCCCACTGCTGCATTTAACTTGGGTTCCTGCCCAAGGCTCACCCCCGATCCTCCCTGACCACCCTGTCCGCACCCTCTAGTACCTTCTGGCCTCTATCTGTTGAAAACCAGTAAAATACCAAGTGCTCTCTGACTTGGCTCTGCCCATGGACAGCTCCACCATCAGCTCCTGCCTCTCTCCACCTCTCCAGCCTCCTGTCTACCTTCCATCTCCTGATATTCTGATATGGCTTGGATCTGTGTCCCCGCCCAAATCTCATGTAGAATTGTAACCCCCAGTGTTGGAGGAGGAGCCTGGTGGGAGGTGACTGGATCACAGGGGCGGAGTTCTCACGCATGGTTTAGTTTAGCACCATCTCCCCTTGGTACGATAGAGTGAGCGAGTTCTTACGATATTTGGTTTTTTAAAATGTGCCCCCGCCCCACCACCATCTCTCTCTTGCTCCTGCTGTCGTCATGGGACATGCCCGCTTCCCCTTTGCTTTCTATCATGATTGTAAGTTTCCTGAGAACTCCCCAAAACAGAGGCCACTATACTTCCTATACATCCTGCAGAACTGTGAGCCAATTAAAACTCTTTTCTTTATAAATTACCCAGTTTTGTTTTGTTTTGTTTGTTCATTTGTTTTTTTAAGACAGGGTCTCTCTCTCTCTCTCTGTCACCAAGGCTGGAGTGCAGTGGCACCATCTCAGCTCACTGCAACCTCTGCCTCCTGGGCTCAAGAGATGCTCCTGCCTCAGCCTCCTGAGTAGCTGGGACTACAGGCGAGAGCCACCACACCTAGTTAATTTTTTTATTTTTTGTAGGGATGAGATTTTACCATGTTGCCCAGGCTGCTCTCGAACTCCTGAGCTCAAGCCATCTTCCCACTTCAGCCTCCTATAGTGCTGAGATTACAGGTGTGAGCAACTGCACCCAGCCACGTATTTCTTTATAGCAATGAGATAAGAGACTAATACATACTCCCTGCCATTTCATGCCTCTGAGCCTCAGCACAGGCTGTCCCCTTTGCAGGTATGCCCTTCCCCTACTCTTCTCTGGCAGGCAGAATTCTCTTTATTCTTAAATCATGACCATGATCATGGGAGAAAGAGTGCTAACCAATCACAGCAGTTCCTGGGGTTTGGGGCAGATTGTGGGCCAGGCACCAGGTCAGTGAGCCCGTGCATCTGCATTTCCTCCTCAAGGCAACCACAGGAGGGAGGCCTGTTCTTCTTACCACTGCACAGAGGTGGAAGCAGACAGCAGAAGGGAGCCACTAGCCCAAGGTATCATGTCACATGCTGATGGGCTGGGGTTGGAGCCATGTCTGCTCAGCTTGACCTGCCAGCTCCCTGCTACCCATCCCCAAACGCCAGTTAAGTGTCCCCACACCACTGCACCCTCTCTGCACCCTATCCCTACCCAAAGCAGAGGCCACAGCTCCAGGCTGTCTGCAGGCCTTCCTGTGAGAGCCGCCGGCTTGTGGCGTGGTCATTCTTTCTATCTGTGGCTGACACCCTCCCCCACCTGTGAGTCCGCCAGGCCAAGGCCGGGTTTGAGTCAGCTCTGGGCCCCCCAGAGGCTGCGGGGGATGCTCCTTCTGCAGTGGGGAGGTGCTGACAGTCACGTACTCCCTCCCCTCACAGGGAGGACCAGGCTGGCTTCCAGCAGGAGGCCTCTGGGATGTCTGGGGGAGGACTGGGCATGGGGGATGGCAGGCTGCCTCCCAGTGTGTTCTCAAGTCCCAGGCCAGGGCCCACTCACTCCTGTGACACGATTGTGGCTTTTGTTCATGCCACAGCCTGTCCTTCTGGCCCCTCTACTGCTGTGAGGCCAGGTCTCACCTGACAGGCCAAAGGCCACGTGGCAGAATGTCTTGAGGTCCTGGTCAGTTACTGTCCCAGGTACAGACCAGGCTGCCATGTCTTACATGCTCCCCTCTGCCAATGAGCCGGCCAGATGGCCAGGCCTCGGGCCGCCGTGTCTGCTGTCCCTCCCCTGGTTCCCCGGGAACCACCTGTGGGTCAGCCGGCAGCTGCACACGGACCAGGGAAGGGCTGTGTGCACACGTGCCTTCTTTCATCTTTGCAAGGTAGGGTCATTGTCACTATTTTATTTTATTTTATTTTATTTGTTTATTTATTTTTTGAGACAGGGCCTCTCTCTGTCTCCTGGGCTGGAGTGCAGTGGCACAATCCTAGTTCACTGTAGCCCTGACCTCCTTCGCTCAAACGATCATCCCCACCTTGGCCTCCAGAGTCGCTGGAACCACAGACGGGCTCCACCACACCCGACTAACTTTCATTTTTATTTTTTGCAGAGACAGGGTCTCCCTATGTTTCCCAGGCTTGTCTTGAACTCCTGGACTCAAGCAATCCTCCTGCCTCATCCCGCCAAAATTCTGGGATTACAGGCATGAGCCACTGCACATGGCTTGACTCCTATTTTACAGATGAGGAACTGAGGCTTAAAGAAGGCCACGTGCCAAGAAGTAGCCAAACCTGGGCTCACACCCAAGCCTCATGATGCCTGGACTGGTGTTCTTTCCAGATTAGTCAGCAACATTTCATTCACCAAGAATTTACTGAGCAGATATTGTGGCAGGCACATCTTGGTTCCAGAGACACAGTAAGGGGCAGAATAGACATCTGGAAGGCAACAAGAGCCCTCCATTCACCAAAGCTCAGTCCAGAACTACAGAGGGAGCAAAAGTTCCCCCAGGGAGCCAGGCCGAAGACCTCGGCATCCACGCCTCCTAATCACACAGCAGACACTCCCTTGTGGCCTATGTACTCTTACTTACACACAATGTAATATGGTGCCCAGACCAGGGTAGTCCAGAACCAGGAAGCGACAAGAGTGATTGCTACTGGCAAGAGGATGATCCGCAGCTTGGCCTCAGTGTGTTTAGAGGCAGGTGGCAGGAAGCCCACAGCAAACCAGCCCAGTATCGCAGGCTACAGCTGCCTGGGCCATTCAGTGCAGGGCAGAGAGCCCCCATCTTGCCCAGAGTTTGCCATCCCATGTCACTGACACTCGTGACTTATGGCTCTGGGTCCTGAAGGTTTCTTATGTCCACCATTCATTTTTTGAAAGACCAAGCCTTTGCGCACAGTGTCCTGTCCATCAGATATTCGCTCCTCACCTACTTCCTCCTCTGCAAACTGCTATTCATGACTCAAGGCCGACTCAAAGGTCTCCTCTTGTCCTCCATGCTCCTAGGGCCCTGAATGGCCCATCCCTGGCCCTTACGGATGCTCCCAATGCACTCTGTCCATATCTCAGGCATGACACTCTCTCCATGGAATCTTGTAGCTTACAGGGTGAGTTCTCTACAGCAGTCACTGCTCCACCGCCAGGGGCGCTCCAGTCAGTCGGCTTGGCTAGGATTTCATTATCTCTTTGCTTGTCTGTCCACTCTATGGACTGTGGGACACAGTGGGGCTTCAAGGAGGGAGGCAATGTGGCGAAGCGGTTAGGAGAAGGGTTTTGGAGCCAGAGCATACATTCCCCATGGGGAATGCTCCTTAACCTCTCTGTGCCTATGTCCTCATCTATAGAACGATGCTCCTTAACCTCTCTGTGCCTATGTCCTCATCTATAGAACGGGAAAGGAGTTCCAACCTCTTAGAATTGTTGGGAGGAATAAATGGAGAAGACGCCTGTGTTTGTTCAGTAAATATGAGCTATCAGCATGCAACCAACATTCAGGAAGCCTTCTCTGAGGTATGTGGCCTTGTTCCTACACTCCTTGAGGAATCTCTGGCACCTTCCTGTGTGTGTCAGTCTCCTGAAGTGACGAAGGGGACTTTTGAGACTGGGCCTGTGACTTGCCAACTGCTTTTGGGCCCAGCATCCAGCACAGGGCTGACTCCTAACAGGCTCATGCTGAATACACGAGCCTGTAGGGCACATTTCACAGAGATCTCCATCAGAAACCATGCTTTGATGATTTCAGCGGCTTAGCGCGGCAACCCCAGTCACAGGGGTGGTTACTGATGTGGAAGCCCACACCAGATGCACTGGGGGTGCCACACGCCATGGCTGTCCTCTCTCCTCCAGAGGACACAGGCACTTACTGGACAAGCAAAGCCCCAGGAAAGAGTCTCCCATCTCCCCAAAGCAGGTGTGAAGGCCTGAGTGCCTCCACACTGACAGACATCTATAAATAAGGCACCTCCATCACCTCCCCGTGTGGAAATTAGGAGGTGCCAAATGCAGACTCCTCCTTGGCTAGCAGAGAGCACGGTCCTCCCACCAGGGTGCTCCAGGAGGCCCCGTCAGTGAAACTGTAACCCAGCCTCAGCCGCTGTCTCTAAGCTCACTCCAGACATGAGGTCACTCTCAGAGACGCCTGGGCTGAAGTGTTAGCAGTCACTTCACTGCTGGTTGCTTAAGGCCAGGCTGTCCTGGGAAGGTTCCCAAGACAAGAGAGGTGCCCTGCCAGGGAACAGCATCAGGACCGACCCTTCCCTTCCTCCATCCACCTGCCCCCCTCACTGCCCTGCTGAGTCAGGCACATAGCAAGTGCCTCATAGACAAATGTGGCATGGATGCAGGAACTCTGCTATGTGACGGGGGTGGGGAGACCAAAGGGCCTGGTCCTGAGGAGCCCCCAGGCTGCTGAGGGAGGCAGATGCTTGGCCAGACCATTCCCGTGCCCTTGAGGTGCACAGCATGGGAATCCAGCAGAGCCCACCTAAAGGTGGCCAGCCCACCCTTTGTTGCATTCTGGAGCTCCCAAGGGCCCCCTCCTCATCCTCCCAGAGCCTACTGCTTCCCACCTAGATATGTGTTCACATTAGTGAGTGTGGTCCATGTCCCCACCTCAACCACCGCTGAGCTGTGTGACCACTGGGCAAGTCCCTGCCTCCCTCTGAGTCTTCCTTGAATCGGGCTCCGAGCCTCACCTGGACCCTTCCCAGGGCTGGGCAGCCAGTGAGGGCCAAGGAAACCCTTGAGAAATCCAACTGCAAACATTTACCGAGCCCCTAGTATGTGGCATTTAATCTGCATGGCAACCCAGGGGGGTGGTTAAGGTTTTATTTTTTATATTATATTATATTATTATATTATACTATATTTTTGAGATGGAGTCTTGCTGTGTTGCCCAGGCTGGGGTGCAATGGCTCGATCATGGCTCACTGCAACCTCTGCCTCCCAGAGTCAAGTGATTCTCCCGCCGCAGCCTCCCGAATAGCTGGGATTACAGGCGTTCCCCAACATGCCCAGTTAATTTATATATTTTTGTAGAGATGGAGTTTCTCCATGTTGGCCAGGCTGGTCTCGAACTCCTGACCTCAAGTGATCTGCCCACCTCGGCCTCCCAAAGGGCTGGGATTACAGGCGTCAGCCACCGCACCCAGCTTCATTTTAAAGACACTGTGAGGTGCAACAGTGACCTGCCCAGGTCACGAAGCTGGGGAAGTGACAGAGCCAGGATCAAACTCCAACTCCAAGTCAGCCCTCTTGTCCTTCCCCACACCAACTGCCCCTGCTGGCCGAAGGCTGGGACACAGCCCTGCCCACTGGGGCCTCTCCACCCCAGGCCTCTCACTGGCCAGATGCTGGGGCAGGAATGCCTTGTCCTGCCCCATTTCTGTATTCAGCCAGGCAGCATTTGCCCACCTGGGTGTGGTCAGGCACTGGGGCCTCAGACTCCCACAAGAGGAAAACAAACAGCGGTGGCACCGCCAGGTGTGCACAGAAGCGGGGGCTCCACCCTCAGAGGGAAGATGGGGGGCCCAGGAACTTCAACACATAGCTGTTGCTCATTCCTGAGTGAGCTTCTGCCAGGCCAGGGCGCCATCCCCAGGAGAGGACACAGCACCCAGAGAGGTGATGGCGGAAGTGGCAAGGGCATCAGGATGGGGGTGGGACTCTCGTGGGGGGCAGTGGCCCCAACCGCCGCAACAACCCCTGGCCACACGTTGACCACGCCCACGGCAGGGCCCCCTGCTTTCACTGCCCCGGGGACAACACAGACACAGAGGAGCACTGACCGGGACAGATGCCTCTCCACCTTGGTACCCCGACAAGGGTGCAGCTGCTCGGGGTAGGACGCTGGGGGCTCGACTCAAGGGGACCGGGGCAGAGGAGCCCCCAGCCTCTGAGGAAATGATGACATCATCTGTCCGTCCCTCCTGCTTCAGGAGGGGAAACTGAGGCCCCAAGAAGGCCCAAGTCACAAAACGAATGAATGGCAAAGCCAAGAGTCGCCCTGGGATGCGCGGTCTCCCCGCCCCGTGCCAAATGACTCCCTTTTGCGGCCTAGAGTTCCCGAGTCCGCCGCCCACTCTTGGCCTTCGCCCCCGCGGGGTTCCGATCTCTGCTCCAGGACCCGGCCGCCCGCGCCCCGCCCCTCCCAGTGGCCGCGCGCCCGCTCACCTGGCACAGCAGGTCCCTCGCGTAGCCGGCGCACGCGGCCCACTCGGCGGTGTCCACGCGGCTCGCCAGGTCCCAGAAGCGGCGGGTCAGTTCGGCGTCGCGCCCTTCATCGCAGCAGCCGAAGTCCGAATACTGCGCGCAGAGGCGCAGCAGCTGCGGCGGCCGGAAGGGCGGCCTGAAGTCCAGGCACTGCGGATGCGCTGCGGCCCCGAGCACCCAAAGCGCCAGCAGCGCCCCGGCCCCGGCCCGAGCCATCGCTTCGCCCCGCGGGGGAAGAGGCGGAGGGACGGCAGCCCGACTTCCCTCCCGGGGCGCTCACAGCGGCGGGGAAGGGGCGGGCGCTCCCCTCCCCTACACGCAGGGCCTCGAGTTTGGGGACCTCCCCTTCTAGGAGGCCACCTCTGGTCGGGGACATGCGGCTGGACTGAAGGAAGAGGGACGCGGCGCAGAATGCGGTACGACCTCTTTTAACCGCTTTCCCAATTCAGTGGGAGTGGCCGGGTTTGTAGAAAGTCCCGGTGTGTTTTCCCGGTTCCGCCTGGGGCCCTGCTTCCTCCCCACAGGGCGCTATTTAGCCAGGGAGGCGCAGGGCCAGAGGGCTGGACTCTTGGGCTCCGGTTCCACCACCCACTGGGCTAGGGGAAGGGATGCCCGTAGCCGGTCCCCGAAAGCTCTCACGTAAGTTTAAAAATGGGGGCGCGAGGGAAAGGACAGGGGGTGTTGCCCCAGGACTCTCAGGGAGAAGCGAAACCTGGCCTAGGGGTGGGGAGGGGGGACGGAGCAGCTACCGCAGTCCACTCTTTGCCCTTACTGTGTGCTTCTTCCCAGTCTCTGCTCCTGGGGCAACGGATTCTCCTGCAGCCCAGGACCCACTGGGGCTTCCCACTTCCACTCTCGCATAGGGAGCACTGATGAGTCTACCCCCTGGGGTGGGCATCTAGCCCTTTGTTCTGCTGCCCCTGCTGAAGATTCAGACCCAACCCTGCCCCACCCCCCAACACACACATACAGACGCGCACACACAGCCTCACCTACCCGAGAATCTCACAGCACCAAAACCACCCAGGCATTTTCTCAAGTGGACCTCAGCATTCGCTCCTCCCTAGAGTGTCCTTCCCCATCTTCTCTGTCCAGTGAGCTCCTACTCCATCTTCATGGCCCCAATGCACACATCCGTCCTCTGCAGGTCTCTTTGGACTGTCCTGGGGGACCGTGTTTCTGCCTTTGGGCTCGTGCTCCTGGCAGAGCTGGGGGTGGATTAGATGCAGCAGGGCTGGAGCGCTCAGAGGTCTGTGGCTCTGGCCTCAACAGGTACAATGTAAGAGTCAGTGTCTCTGCTCGAGACCAAACATCTCTGAGTATTTGAAACACAGGATATGTAATGCAGGGACTTGAAGTCAAAGAGGCTAAGAAGCCATACAGGGCTCAGTGAAGTAACCTTGAGATCAGCAACAGTAGGAACAGTCCCCAGGTCCTTGATGCAGGGAGAGCAAATGTTACCGGAGCCAAGGAGCTATGGTCACCTTGTAAAAGCTGGACCCTCACAAGGCCTGTCTGGCCAGAGCTGGAGATAGCCACCGTCAGAGATTCTGCGCAGAGAGAGCGGGAGAAATACCCCGGCTTCGCCCTGCCACCTCCCCTCCAACTCTCACCTGTGACTTTCATTGGCTGAACCTAGCAGAGGGCTGCTAGGGTGGGAAATGCGGACTGCAGGGGCTCCCTGCATAGAGAGCAGGGCACAGGCAGAGCCAGGATGGAGTCGGAGGGCACACAGGCCCAGGGAGGGCATCTACGATGGCCCCTACTTCCCAGCTGGGACTCAGAACTGGGTGATAGTCACACATCAACACAGGGCTCCAAACGGGTGTACAGAGGTGGCAGTGATACAGAGCCTGGGCCATAGCCATTAGGTTTGGACTCCTACAGCCACAGAAAATGTCAAACACAGCCCAGCCCCAGCCAGAGTAACATAAATTCTCACCCTAAGACCTATTTATCTCAGTTCCTGTTATTTAGTATACCCTGACTGGCTTTCCAGAAAAACAAGGCATGAAAAAAGATAAGAAAAGTCAGTCAGGGGCCAGGCACAGTGGCTCACGCCTGTAATCCCAGCACTTTGGGAGGCTGAGGCGAGGGGGATCACCTAAGGTCAGGAGTTTGAAACCAGCTTGGCCAACATGGTGAAACCCCGTCTCTACTAAAAATACAAAAATTAGCCAGGCGTGGTCGTACACGCCTGTAATCCCAGCTACTGGGAGGCTGAGGCATGAGAATTGCTTGAACCCAGGAGGCGGAGTTTGCAGTGAGCGGAGATCATGCCATTGCACTCGGCCTGGTTGACAGAGCGAGACTCTGTCTCACAAAAGAAAAAAAAAGAAAAAAGAAAGAAAAGTCAGTCAGAAGGAGCATCAGAGCCAGCCTGGGACATGACACAGATGCTGAAATTACCAGACGTGGAATTTAAAATAACTATGACTAATATGTTATGGGCTCTGGTGGGAAAAGTTGACAACATTAAGACCAAACGTCTCTGAGTATTGACAAGGACATTGCAAGGACAAATGGGTAATAGAAGCAGAGAGGGGTCCACCTTAAGAAAGAAAATTAAGGTCGGGCGCAGTGCGTTATGCCTGTAATCCCAGCACTTTGGGAGGCTGAGGCAGGTAGATCACAAGGTCAGGAGATCGAGACCATCCTGGCTAACATGGACAAACCCCGTCTCTACTAAAAATACAAAAATTAGCCAGGCATGGTGAAGGGCGCCTGTAATCCCAGCTACTCGGGAGGCTGAGGCAGGAGAATCACTTGAACCCAGGAGCAGAGGTTGCAGTGAGCCCAGATCACACCACTGTACTCTAGCCTGGGCCACAGAGCGAGACTCGGTCTCAAAAAAAAAAAAAAAGGCTAAGAATTTTCTGAAATTCATGACAGATACAAAACAACAGATCCAGGAATCTAAGAGGCATAAAGCAGGATAAATATCAAAAAATCGATAGCGAGGCATATCCTATGCAAACTACAGACAACCAAAGATGAAGAAAAACCTTGAGAGAAGCCAGAGGGGAAAAAATACCTTACCTATGGAAGAACAAGGAGAAAAATTACAGCAGACATTATTAGAAACCAGGCAAGCCAGCCGGGCGTGGTGGCTCACACCTACTTTGGGAGGTTGAGGCAGGTGGATCACCTGAGGTCAAGAGGTCAAGACCAGCATGGCCAACATTGTGAAACCCCCGCTCTACAAAAATACAAAAAATCAGCCAGGCATGGTGGTGGGCACCTCTAACCCCAGCTACTTGGGAGGCTAAAGCAGGAAAATTGCTTGAACCTGGGAGGCAGAATTTGCAGTGAGCCGGGATCTCACCATTGCTCTCCAGCCTAGGTGACAGAACAAAAGAAAAAGAAAGAAAAAGAGAGAGAGAGAGAAAGAAAGAAACCAGGCAACCAAGAGAGAGTAGAGTGAAATATTTAAAGTGGTAGAAGAAAAAAATAAAAATAAAAACCCCATCAACCTAGAAGTCTAGATCCAGTGAAATTATCCTTTAGGAGTGAAAAAGAAATGAAGGCTTTCCCAGAAAAACAAAAATGGGAGAAATTCATCACCAGCAGATCCGCCCTACAAAAACAAAAAAGCATTAAAAGAAGTTCTTCAGGCCAGACGCAGTGACTCACACCTGTAATCCCCACACTTTGGGAGGCCGAGGTGGGTGGATCACCTGAGGTCAGGAATTGGAGACCAGCCTGACCAACATGGTAAAACCCTGTCTCCACTAAAAATATAAAACGTAGCTGGGTGTGGTGGTGGGCACCTGTAATCCCAGCTACTCAGGAGGCTGAGGCAGAAGAATTGCTTGAACCCGGGAGGCGGAGGTTGCGGTGAGCCGAGATCACACCACTGAACTCCAGCCTGGGTGAGAGAGAGATACTCTGTTTTGTTTTGTTTTTTTTTTTTCCTGAGACGGAGTCTCACTCTGTCGCCCAGGCTGGAGTGCAGTGGCGCGATCTTGGCTCACTGCAAGCTCCGCCTCCTGGGTTCAAGCCATTCTCCTGCCTCAGCCTCCCAAGTAGCTGGGACTACAGGCACCCACCACCACACCTGGATAATTTTTTATATTTTTAGTAGAGACGGGGTTTCACCATGTTAGCCAGGATGGTCTCGATCTCCTGACCTCGTGATCCGCCCGCCTTGGCCTCCCAAAGTGCTGGAATTACAGGTGTGAACCACTGCGCCTGGCCGAGATACTATAGTTCAAAAAAAAAAAAAAAAAAAGTAAAGAAGTTCTTCAGGGAGAAAGATGATATAGGTCAGAAATTCAACATACTGGATGGTTATGGCAAATGGAGGAGTGACATGGATGACAGCAACGTCATAAGAGATGGGAGGAAGGAACTGGAAATTCTGTTCTAAGTTATCACACTACACATGAAGTGGTATAGTGTTATTTGAAGGTGGACATTTATTAGGGGAAAAAATGTATTTCCTCTATAGTATCTGCTCAAATTTTTCTGCAAATCTAAAATTGTTCAAAAAGTCTATTAATAAAAAAACCCAGCTGGGCGCAGTGGCTCACCCCTGATATTACAGCACTTTGGGAGGCCAAGGCAGACAGATTGCTGGAGCCGAGGAGCTTGAGATCAGCTTGGACAGCATGGCAAAGCCCTGTCTCTACAAAAAATACAAAAATTAGCTTGGCGTGGTGGTGTGCACCTGCAGTCCCAGCTACTTGGGAGGCTGAGGTAGGAGGATCGATTGAATCTGGGAGGTTGAGGCTGTGGTGAGACAAGATTGCACTACTGCACTCTAGCCTGGGTGACAGAGCAAGACCCTATCTTGAAAATAAATAAATAAAAATTTTAAAGTTTTAAAAACCACATAAACAAAATATGTATTGCACACTCTAGCCCAACCATTAAAATAATTGTAAAAGAAATATAATTGATATGCCTTAAAAGAAGGTAAAATGAAACCATACTAATAAATGCTCAATTTTTAAAACCAGAGAAAGCAGGTAAAAGAAGGGAGGTAGGACCGAAGAACAAGTATAATCAATAGAAAAGAGTTATACATATTGTAGATAGTAATCCATCTCTATCAACAATCACTTTAAATCTGAATGATTGGAATAGATCAATTAAAAGACATAGATTGTCAGAGTGAATTAAAAAATAAGGCCTAGGCCGGGCACGGTGGCTCACAGCTGTAATCCTAGCACTTTGGGAGGTGGATGCAGGAGGATCACGAGGTCAGGAGTTCAAGACCAGCCTGGCCAATATGGTCAAACCCCATCTCTACTAAAAATAACAAAAATTAGCCGGGCATGGTAGCGCGTGCCTGTAGTCCCAGCTACTCCAGAGACTGAGGCAGAAGAATCACTGGAACCCAGGAGGCAGAGGTTACAGTGAGCCGAGGTCACACCACTGCACTCCAGCCTGGGCAACGCAGCAAGACTCCATCTCAAAAATAAAAACAAAAAACAAGGCCTACCTGGCATGGTGGCTGTTGGCTCATGCCTGTAATCTTAGGACTTTGGGAGGTTGAGGTGGGCAGATCACTTGAGCCCAGGAGTTCAAGACCAGGATGGGCAATGTGGCAAAACCCTGTTGCTACGAAAAATCCAAAAACATTAGCTGGGTATGATGGTGTGCGCCTATAGTCCCAGCTACTCCCAAGGCTGAGGTGGGAGGATTACTTGAGCCCAGGAGGTCGAGGTTGCTGTGAGCCATGATCGCACCACTGCACTTCAGTCTGGGTGACAGCGTGAGACCCTGTCTCAAAATAATAATAATAATAATAATAATAAAATAAAAATAAACAACCAAGGGGCCCAACTATATTCTGTCTACAAGAAATCCACTTTAAATATAAAGACTGATAGTTGAAAAATAAAGAGATGGAGAAAGATACACCATGCTACCATGAATTAAAATAAAGCTGCAGTCACCACATTCATTTCAGATAAAGCAAACCGTAGTGATAGAGAAGCCAGAAGCTGGTTGCCCAGTCTCCACCAGTTAGGCAGCTCCCTGAAGGCAGGGGCCCCGCTGTTGAGCCCCCAGGGTATGATATCTGGCACATGCTGGGCATCTTATTTGTAAGAACAAATCAGCACATGAATGGACAAAAGGATGAAGGAGTGAATGAGTGAAAGGACGAGGGAATGAATGAATGATCAAATGCTCTGACTTGGCTATTTCTATAACCCGAGCTCCTGCCACAGCTGGACAATTCCACCAAATGCCATCTGGAGCCAGAGCTGTTTGTGTGGCGATGGGGTGTGCACCACCAGAGCAACAGAGACAAAGCTAGTCCTTTGGGCCAAAGGTGCCTCACGCTCCATCTAATGGAAACACAGCTTCGGAAGCCAGACCTGGGGCTGAGAAGTTTCCCAATTTTCTTCAGCAAATGATTCAGGGCCCACAAAGGCTGCCTGGCACAAGGGAGCCACCTGGCCCTGCTTCAAATTTCCCATTAAGGACTCTTCCTCAACCCAACCTCCGTTTCCCTATCTCTTGAGTGGGAGTGGGGAAGAGGTGAGACCAGGCCTCTGCTGGCCCCTCTGGGGCATGAGGGTGTGGGGTCCAGGAGCATTGCCCACATTTCCAGGAGCCCAGCAGGCACCATCGGCTGCCACTACCAGGGCACACAGGCCAGTGGACACCCAGCGCCTCTCTGACCAGACTGAGTTGGTGTGGGCACCTACGCATCGGCTCCCACACACCAGGCTCTGCTAATTCCATGGTTTTGAGTCCCTTCTTCAGAAAGACTGGGAAGGCCTCGGGGCAGCCCGACAGGCCTCCCATCCCCACTGTCTTGAGGAGAACAGCCAAGGTGTTGGTGAATCTGTTGTCCGCAGGGCCCAGGCCTCCTCTGCCACTCTTAGCTGCAGCAGGAGAATGTGCCAGGACCCATCCTGTGAGTGCTGGGGAGTGACAGGGTCATTGCTCTGCCACCCTGGCAGCTGGGATACCCGTGTGATATAGATCACGGCCAGGCAAGGGGCCAGCACAGACCTTAGGCCAGACCTGGCCTTCATAAACATCCTTATGGAAAATTACCAAGAACAGAAGAAGGAACACCCAAAAACACACCACCAGACTTCACCCGTGCTAATATTCGACCACGCTCCCTTTAGGTGTCTGAAATCCTTTTGAAAACACTGTGTGCCGCAGTGTGAGAGGCCATGTGGGTTGGTCATGAAGAGCAGTGGGTTCGATTATGGCTCTGTAACTTACTAACTGTGTGGCCTTGGACAGGGCACTGGACCTCTCTGGGCCTTGGTTTACTCAGCTGTTAAATGGGGCTAATCAATGAGGCCACTGGAAGAGTGCCTGGCATGTAGTATATGCTCAACAAAGAGGAGCTATTACAGGCCCAGTGGGCTTCCGACACCACGGCCTCACGTGAGCCTCAGAACCTTTTCCTCTGCTCAGGGAATGTTCCCTGAAGGTGGCTGTATGCAGATTCCACAGAGAACACAGCACAGCATCTGGCATGTTCTTAAACTTTGTATAAATGGTCTCTTGCCACACTTTTCTTTTCTTTTTTTCTTTTTTGAGATGGAGTCTTGCTCTGGTGCCCAGGCTGGAGTGCAGGGGCACACTCTCGGCTCACTGCAACCTCTGCCTCTTGGGTTCAAGCAATTCTCCTGCCTCAGCCTCCCTCGTAGCTGGGATTGGAGGCACCCACCATCACACCCGGCTGATTTTTTTGTTTTTTGTTTTAGTAGAGACCGGGTTTCACCATGTTGGCCAGGCTGATTTCAAACTCCTGACCTCAAGTGATCTGCCTGCCTCGGCCTCCCAAAGTGCTGGGATTACAGGCATGAGCCACCACACCAGTCTTTTGCCACACTTTTCTTTTCTCTTTCTTTCTTTTTTGTTTTTAAGAAGGATCTTTCTCTGTCACCCGGGCTGGAGTGCAGTGATGCAATCACAGCTCACTACAGGCTCAGGCAATCCTGCCTCAGCCTCCCAAGTAGCTGGGACTACAGGCATGCATCACCACGCCCGGCTCATTTTTTATTTTTTTATAGAGATGGATGTTGTGTTGTTCAGGCTGCTGTCAAACTCCTGGGCTCAAGCAATTCTCCCCCGGGGCCTCCCGAAGTGCTGAGCTGATATGCACGCACTGCCACGCCTGGCCTCTTCCTGTACTTCTCTTTTTGTAACTTCCTTCTTTCCCCTCCATTTGGTGTTGGAGATTCGTCTACACTAAAGGGCAATTCACTCCATTTAACTGCTGCCTAGAACTCCACTCTGTAAGCAGTGCCACCGTCTGCAGATCTTGCAAGTCACCAAAAAGCAGCTCAGACTGTCCCTGAAGTCCTGCCTGCCTGACAATCTGCTGGGCTCTCTTCAAAACATCTATTTTAAAATTTAAACTTGGAAAAGGAAAAAAAAAAAACAGAAGACAGAAATGGGCATTTATTAAAGAGCCACAACTGTGCTACGAGCTTTGCCTGTGCCACGTCACGCGGGCCTCATGTCAGCACCAGGTCCCAGTGGGACCCCGTGGACCAGGAGGTCATCTTTCCCCAAATGTTGCCCCACTCCGACCCATATGCCAACGGAACTCCACCCCCACTAGGTATTTCTGAGTCTCAGGGGCCATGCATAGACTCGGGGGCAAGTATTCTGAAGCCTCTATGACATCCCTTCCCACTCACACCCACCACCTGGACCAGTCACTCCCCACCACGTGCACATGAAGAAGCTGATGCACAGAGAGGTGACAACAGCTAGTCATGATCAGGTCACAGAGTGAAGGGGTCAGGATTTGAACCCAGTGCCCGGTGGCTCCAGAGGCAGAGACTCTTCCTGAAGCCACAGGTGGAGCTGGTGGCAGTGGAAGGCTAGAACCCAGGGCTCCTGACACCCAGGAGCATGCTCTGGCTGAGACCCTCTGAGATCAATGCATGGTAGGATTGCTGCTCCATGTTTCAGCCTTGCTGAAGGCACGAGATAACTTTGCACGAAAATGCATGTATATATGTGTGATTAATTTGAAAGAGAAGCACCAAGCCATAGCCCAGCTCTCCCCTGCCTCCGGAGGCTGGTCATGCTGATCAAGCCTAGCAGGTAGCTCTCTCTGTCCCGCCGTGTCCCTCCTGAGCTGCAGGCCTTGTGTCTCTGGGCCTGCGTGCAGCCTCTGGCAATGTAGAAAATGAATGAATGAATGAATGAATGAATGAATGAGGTGGGCTCACCACTGCAGGAACGACTGGGGAGGGTGAAAGGGGAGCCTAACCTGCTAACCACATAACTAATGATGCCCTCAGAGGAGGAGACCCCAGAGTCCACGTCTAACCCCTGACGGCCCAAGCAGGGAAACTGAGGCCCAGGGAGGAAGAGGCTCAGCCTTACTTTCCTCTGGATGCTCTGAGGTCACTTTCCTTTCCTGGAAGGTGGCAGGGGCCACCCCCACCCCTCATCTGATTCCCCTGCTTCTCAGTCCAAAGCCACTAGATTCTTCACAGCAGGGGCAGGGACAGGGCGCTCGCTACACTGTGAGATTATTTCCCGGGAAGCACCCCACCTGCCCGAACTCTTCACCTGCTTTGCCCCTAAGTCCCACTCAGGACGGCAGGCGGAGGGTCCTGGCTCTCCATGTTCCCTGGACGTCCCAACTGTCCAGCAGCCAGTATTTCCCTGGGGCTCTCCTATCGGGGCCTCTGGGACGCTTCTTCCCTGGGACCCCCACCCCGCAGACCCCAACTCTACCTCCAGCTCGTTGAGTGTCCCTCCCCGGCCCCCACCCCAAACCCACTAGATCCCTTCTGGGTCACCACTGAAGACCCCCAGTGGGGATTGCTTCAAACTTGCCCCTCAGAGGGGAGGTAGTGGGTGGGAGCAGGACACAAGAGCAACCTCGAGCTGCTGACAGGTGGCATGGGTGAAGGAGATGGGGGCTCATTACACTGCCCTCCAGTCTGTGTGTGTTTGAAGTTTTCTGTTAGAGGAAGTTTGCAAATCAATTCATCAACAAAAAGAAACGAATGAAAAACGACAGCACCCCCGCTGTGGACTGCCAGCCTGGCTCTCGGCCTGCCTTCCTCCTCGACTTGCCATCGCTGCCTGACCACATCCCCCCACCCCCCAGCTAATGGTCCTGGGGCCAAATTCACCATCTTTCTAACTTACCGCGTGACCTTAGAGAAAGCCCTTGCTGAGCCCCCGTTTCCTTATCTGCACCACAACCGTGTGGGCCTAGCCGTTCTGGGAGATTCCGATTTCAAATGTTCTAACATTTCCCGTGCTCTGTCCTGTGAAATACGGTTTCTCGGCGCTCTTCCCAGGAGCTGGGGCTGCGTAGGGTGTCGTAGTCAAAGAAGTATGGGAAATGCCACATTCTAAGTCCCTCTTAGAGATTGAAGAGACAACTCTGCATGCTCTGAGAAGTCCCGCAGCCAAACCCCGGTTCGTTTATTTGCGCCAGTGAGACTTATTTTCCCCAGCACACCTGTGAACACTTCCAGCCCTACATCTAAATGAAAGCCGTCACTGGGGGGCTTCCCTCACCTGGGTGGAGAAGAGTTAAATGGAAAATGTAGTGGAAAGGACCCCCCAGTGTGGGGGCTGACAGATGCCACCCCAGGCCCCAGGCATCTCCAGCCCCAGCCTCAGTAGAAGTGCATACGCTTGCACAGACATATACGTGCCCTGTCTTGCTGCTCAGAAGCCCTTGGGGAGACATGTCTACACACTCTGAGCTCACGTCCCCAGGGGGACCTTGGGCTGGGAGATTTTCCAGTGCCAACTGTGGGCACTAGCGCCTCTGCAAAAACACCTCCGCAGCCTCCCTTTCCTCACCACCGAGTCCCGTGAGGACTGAACAGCAGCTTTGCTCCTGCCCCGCCAGGCTTCCACACGTCCCTGGGCTACAGCCCTGCATGGAGACAGGCCCTGACTTCACACTCAGTGCTGTTCTCACACACCAGGGGCTTACTGATCCTGTCCTGGAGGCAGGGGAGAGAGGGCAATGCCAACGGAAAGCTATTAGAATGCCTGTTTTAAACCAAAACAGGGATTTGGTTTAAAATTCCAAGGGACAATCCTAGCATCTGGACATCAGAGCTAGGAAACAGCCTGCCATGTTACAGATGGGGAAGGTGGAGGCTGCCTGCTCTCCTGCTCGGGCCCCAGCAAGGATGGTGGCCCCTGTAAGGGAAGGCGGGGTCCTGAGTCCTTCCTACTGATTGCCCTAGATTTAGTAAGCAGGATAGTTAAATCCAATTTGGAACATTTTCCAGTCTCATCTAAGCCTGTGGCTGCCCTGCCCAGGACCCCTCCGCAGTGCAAATCCAATTGTGATTTGCACCCTCATCCCAGCTTCAGGACCCCCTAGCTGGGCCCAGACCTGGGTCATCCCTCCCAACTCTGCAGGTCTCAAGCCACAGGGACCCACACTCCATGGGCTGTGACATGCCTCTGGGGTCCCCAGAGTGGCATGTCTCACACACAGTTCTGCTTAGTTCCTTTGGGGGGGTCTGCCAGGCATCACAGACTCTCTCCTAGGTGTCCCCACAGTGCCTGTCAGCCTGGCTTCCCCGAGGCTGCAGCTGAGACCACAAAGTAGAAAGGCAAAGGTGTGCAGGGGTTGGCGCACCCTGCCCTGGGGGCGACATTCTGGGCTGCAGGGTCTTGCAGGAGTTCCCTGGGGCAGCTCTGTCAGTATCCACCTTTCCCCCAGCCTAGCTTCAGCCATGTCTCAGTTGGGGCTGACTGAGGAGTAGTTTGAATGGCAGCTGCCTTCCCCAGTATGCTGGGCTTCTTTCCTTTCTGTGTGTCTCTCCTGCCCCTGGGAGGCTCCTCTGTCTCTCACACGAATCCACCCACCCAGTCCACCCACTCACCACTTGGCCAGACTCGCCCAGATGGGTCTGAGTCTCAGCTCCATGAGGCCTCAGATGGAACCCTCCCTCTACCCCATCCTCACTCCCCC
This sequence comes from Macaca fascicularis, assembly GCF_037993035.2. Lineage (NCBI taxonomy): Eukaryota > Metazoa > Chordata > Mammalia > Primates > Cercopithecidae > Macaca > Macaca fascicularis. The sequence goes on along the minus strand of NC_088381.1, from coordinate 167,715,463 downwards.
ATCTATACATGCAAATAGTCTGTCTCTCTCTCTGTCTCTCTCTGTCTCTCTCTCTCTCTCTCACACACACACACACACACACACCGATTTGTTCATCATGTGGGTTTGAAATAGCCTGAGGCTGGCGAGAGAAGGAATCACATGACTGGCTCAGACTTCTAAAGGATGTGATGAGCTGAGGTGGCGGCCAGCGCACCGCCATGCAGACACACGGGGAGGGACTTCAGTCTTAATGCTTGCCTGCATAGCACAGCACAGGACGCAGGTCTTGGGGCAACACCTGTGAGCAAGTCCAAGTAGAGATGGGGGTGATGGAGTCACCCAAACGCCGCTGTGGTCCTGGCTGCATTAATAGAGATCTAACACTCAGAAAAAGGGAAGTGATAGCCCACCCAGAGCTTGGCTACTCAGAACCACTTGGTGATAAGGTCAAATGGGAGCATATTTAGAGGTGGGGGGAGATGTGGGATGGGATGAGGACTGGAGGTTCTCAACAGAAAGGAGGAAGCAGCCCTGCCCTGCGAAGCCCAGAGAGTGGAGCTGGGGCCAACAGAAAGAGGGTTTCAGTTCAGTCTGACGAACGGGCATTGGGTTTCCCCCAGAGGTAGTGAGCTCACTGTCCTCAGAGGTAAGTCAGTAGAGGCTGCAAAGTTACCTCTGAGAGTGCAGATTCCTGCTAGGGCCTGGATAATATTTAAGATCTACCCCAATGCAAGAGTTGGGGATTCTCAGACACACAGGCACCTCCACACGTGTGCAGAGCTACTCCTGTTCCTTCTCCCTGCCCCTACCTGGGGTCAGCAGCTGCAGGTGAATGACAGAGACTCTAGTGCAAGACCCAAAACACAGATCAGGCTGTGCCTGGTAGATGGGCCAGATGCTGGTGGTGTTGCTGGTGTCACCCCCACTGGCCCTGCCCCGTGTCCACTCCCAGGCTCGGTCCCAGGCCCCCATCCCGAGGGAATCCTCCTGGTCTGGCCTTGCTTTTAGAGCCCACCCCTCATCCCAGGATGTCTGGGGCATGGGCTTAGAGCCAAAGGAGGGGCTCCAGGGCACTTTAGCCAGTAGGACAGTCAAGGCCCACGGCAGGACCATAGGGAGGGCAGAGTGGAGGGTGGGATAGGGCAGAGTTGAAGGCCAAGCATGGTGGCACACACCTGTAATCCCAGCTGCTCAGGAGGCTGAGGAAGGAGAATTGCTTGAATCCAGGAGGCAAAGGTTGCAGTGAGCAGAGATTGTACCTTAACCGGGGTGATAGAGCGAGACTCCGTCTCAGGAGCCAGAAGTCACAGAGGTGCCTACAAATTCTGAGCAGAAAAGACCCTCAGATCATGGCTAGTCCAACCCCACGTGTCCCCAGTGTCCCCACATGGAAATGAGGCCCAGAGCGCAAAAGTGACTCCCATGTCAGAGTGGTGTTGGGGCCAGGACGGTAGAGGTCAGTTACAAGCTTAACTGTGTCTCCCCCAAGTTCATATGTGGAAGCCCTAACTCCAGTACCCCAGAAGGTGACTGTATTTGAAAATGGAACTCAGCCGGGCGTGGTGACTCACGCCTGTAATCCCAGCACTTTGGGAGGCCGAGGTGGAGTTCAAGACCAGCCTGGCCAAAATACAAAAATTAGACAGGTATGGTGGCACATGCCTGTAATCCCAGCTACTTGGGAGGCTGAGGTAGGATAATTGCTTGAACCTAGGAGGTGGAGGTTGCAGTGAGCCGAGATTGTGCCACTGCACTGCAGCCTGGGTGACACCGCAAGACTCTGTCAAAAAAAAAAAAAAGAAAGAAAGAAAGAGAGAGAGAAAGAAAAAGAAGCAAGAAAGAGAGAAAGAAGGAAAGAAAGAAAGAAAGAAAGAAAGAAAGAAAGAAAGAAAGAAAGAGAAAGAAAGAAAGAAGGAAGGAAGGAAGGAAGGAAGGAAGGAAGGAAAGGAGAGAGAAGAGAAGAAAGAAAATGGAGCCACTGCAGATGGAATTGGTGAAGGTGAGGTCATTAGAGTACATCCTAATCCAGTAGGACTGGGGGTCTTATCAGAAGAGGACATTTGGACAGAGGACATGCGTGCAGGGAGAAGGCCATGTGCAGGTGAAGGCGGGATCCAGTGATGCTTCCACAAGCCCAGGAACACCAGGATTGCCAGCAGCCCCCGGAGGCCGGGAGAGAGACAGAGGACAGAATATCGACCCTGAAGCCTCAGAAGGAAGAACCATTGCTACTGACACCTCGATCTCGGACTTCCAACCTTCAGAACAGCGAGGGAATCGAAGTCTGCAGGCGCAGCAGCCCTAGTAAACTAACACAGAGTCTGTGTGACGGGGAGGCCGCATGTCCTGTTCCTGACACCCACATGCTACGTGCTGGCAGCAGCCTTGGGTGGTGGACCCTTCTCCTCTGTCATCTCTCGGGCTTCCTCCACACTCCACAGTGCCTATCACTATCGTCCCACTTGCTCCTCCTGGCTACTTCCTGGGTGAGTACTATTATTAACCCCCATCTTATAGATGAGAAAACTGAGGCTCAGGGATGCTGAGCTGGAATCTAAGCTGGCTGAGACCCGGTCAGATGCAGCCAATGAGAGCACCCAGTGTAAGGGTGTGAGCACCCCACCACGGAGGCCAAGGCCTTTCTGTAAAGGCTGACAGAGGAGGCGGAGTCAGATGATGAAATGCAGTGGAATGACAGGGACCACGGATGGACCAGGGGCTTCTTCCAGGTTGCCTGCCCGGTGTGCAGTGGGGCAGGTCCTGCATTGGCTGCAGCTTCTACCAAATGGCCTCAGTGCCCTGCCCAATGCTGAGATCCCAGAAATTAGATTCTGAGCTCCTCTGGGGCTGAATCCATAGCCACCGACTGGCATCCGGTGGGGGCTCAGCCAATACTAGCTATCCTACAGACTCCCACAGGGCTATCTCAGGAAGTGGGTAGAAACCAGGGCGATGCATCTCCACTCATAGAGAGAGGGTCTTTCTACACTGGGCGCTGGCCACTTAAGGGATGAGCACCCCATCACTGGAGGCAGGCAAGTAAATAGTTGCTGAGCAGCCGCCTGTCAGTTCTGCTGTAACTGAGGGGAAAATGAGAACACTTCCACTACGCTCTTTTCTGTCCCTGAGCCTATGAGTCTATGACTTCTTAAATCTTTGGCGTATTTATATAGTTCAAAAATCAGAAAGGGTCAGGCGTGGTGGCTCACGCCTGTAATCCCAGCACTTTGGGAGGCCGGGGTGGGCAGATCACTTGAGGTCAAGAGTTCGAGACCAGCCTGGCCAACATGGTGAAACCTTGTCTGTACTAAAAATACCAAAAAAAAAAATTAGCCAGGTGTGGTGGCACACACCTGTAATCCCAGCTACTTGGGAGGCTGAAGCAGGAGAATCACTTGAACCCAGGAGGTGGAGGTTGCAGTAAGCCAAGATCGTGCCACTGCACTCCAGCCTGGGCTGGAGATTTGAGATTACATCTCAAAAAAAAAAAAATGAGAAAGTTCAAAATGAAATTCAGTGAACATGGGTCCCTCCTACCCTATGCCCACGCCCCTGCCCCCGCCTCCCAGGGAGCCTTCCAGAAAACCCTGAGTGATGCCAGTCTCTTATGTAATCTCCCAGAGAAAGCCCATGCCTGAGCCAGCATACTCAGTCTTTATTTTTAAGATAAATACATATTCATGTTATTTTTTATTTATGTTCTGCCTCTTGTTTATTTCACTGATTTTCAGTGGCATAGTCCAGCCTGTGGCTGTCCAGCAACCTGATGATATGGAACAGTCCCCTGGAGGTGTGCACAGGTATAAGATGGGGAAAGGCCCACCTCACAGGGCTGCCAGGAGATGATGTTTCCCTGGCCTGGCACCCAGCGCAGTGCCTGGCACGTGGTCTGGGTCCCCAAGAAAGTTCCTACATCAGCTGGTGTCTGGGAAGGATGTGCCTGGGCCCATGTGGCTGCAGCAACTCCTCGGGCCGCTAGGGGGCCCCTTGGTGCCGCCGGTCTTGCTGGTGGCCACAGCACAGCGCTGCGATGACCAGGACAACAGGGGAGGCTCCTGGGAGGCAGGGAGGCACCTAGGCTTGGAATTGGCATCTCGAATTTCCAGAAGCACTACCTCGTCTTCCATTCTCCTGCCATCCTTCACAGTGGGCAGAGCAGGTACGGGCTTAGCTCTATGAAGCCAGGGAGAAACTGAGGCCAAGAGGGGAAGAGACCTAACTGAGGCCACACAGCAAGCTAGAAAGGACCCGCGGGACAGTGCAACCTCCAGCATGCAGGCGGGGAGGGCTCCAGGAGTTTGGGAACAAGAAGCTGGGGTCACCTATGACCCCCAATTACCTCCCCAGAAAAGGAAAGAAAATACATATTTACCAAACCTTGTTGGTGTTGTTTTCTTTTCTTTTCTTTTCTTTTCTTCTTTTTTTTTGAGTTGGAGTTTCACTCTTGTTGCCCAGGCTGGAGTGCAATGACACGATCTCAACTCACTGCAACCTCTGCCTCTCAATTCAAGCGATTCTCCTGCTTCAGCCTCCCGAGTAGCTGGGATTACAGACGCCTGCCACCAGGCCTGGCTAATTTTTTGTATTTTTAGTAGAGACGGGGGTTTCACCCTGTTGGTCAGGCTGATCTCCAACTCCTGACCTCAGGTGATTCACCCGCCTCGGCCTCCCAAAGTGCTGGGATGACAGGTATGAGCTGCCACCCCCGGCCATTGGTGTTGTTTTCATTCAGAGAGGACAGAAAGGAAGAGACTGCCCCCACACAAAGCCACGGCACACCTGCCCCATCCAGTCCCATGGCCTCAGCACCTGGGCCCTTTGCCATGCTACCTGGGGCCCTGAGCTCCTGCCTGCCTGGGAGCACTCACAATAGGACCTTGGCAGGTCTTGCCTCTCTCCAGGCCTCGGTGCTCCCACCAGCACTGGTCGTCTGGCCCATCACAGCAGTCCCTCATGGCCTGCCACCTCCAATCCATCCCCCTCTAGGACTGCCAAACTGATCATGCATCTTCCCTGCCTAACAGCCGCCCCTCCCACTACCTAAAGAATCAGGTGCAGACTCCCAACAGTCCCCCAAAGCCTTAACTCATCTCAGCATTAAAATAAAAATAAAAATAAAGAATCAGGTGCAGACCCTTGGCCAGGCATTCCAGCCCTTCCTCCCTGGGGGCCTCTCCTGCCCTCTCCTCCCAGCCCATCCTGACCGTGCTGACTCTGCTCTGTCCATTTGTAATCCCCAAATGTACCTTTCCCATCCTGCATTTGCGTGTGCGCCTGCCTCTGTCTGGGCTGCCATGGACAGTCCCCTTTTTTGCCTGGTGACTTCCTTTCTAGCTCTCAAGGCCTGTTCCAATGCTCTCCCCAACTCAGTGTGTTCTCTGACCAAGCCCAGCTTACCTGGACTTCAGCAACACTTTTCTGCCTCTCGCAGTTGCCCCAGCTTCCTGGGCTGACCTTCCAGAGCGTTTGGTATCCCATGCTCCACTGAAACAACGCCCAGACTTGTCTCTCCAGCCTGAATGAGTATCAGAACCTCTACTCATTCATCTCTGGCACCCTGGCACCTGGCACAGAACCTGGCGTCCACTAGGGGCTTAGGAGATGGGTAGTGAATGAAGAAATGTAAACAAGGATGGATGGATAGATGGACAGATGGATGGGCAGGTAGATGGGCAGATGGATGGACAGATGGATGGATGGATGGATGGATGGATGGATGCACATGGATGGATGGGCAGATGGGTGGATACATGGATGGGAAGATGGAAGAGTAGATGGATGGATAGAGGGACAGATATGTGGATGGATGGATGGGTAGGTAGGTGGGTGAGTGGACAGATGGATGGATGGATGGATGAATGGATGGATGTGTGGGTGGATGGATGGATGGGAAGATGGAAGAGTAGATGAATGGTTAGAGGGACAGATAGGTGGATGGATGCATAGGTAGGTAGGTGGGTGAGTGGATGGTTGGATGGATGGATGAATGGATGGATATGTGGGTGGATGGATGGATGGGAAGATGGAAGAGTAGATGAATAGATAGAAGGGCAGATAGGTGGATGGATGGGTAGGTGTGTGGATGGATAGATGGATGGATGGATGGATAGCTGGACGGATGGATGAAAGGGGTGGTGTGACATTGTGAGTGAGAGCTCTGGTTCTGGGCTCTGACAGACTCAGGTTCAAGTGTCCTGGTGAGCACTAACTCCATGTCACACACAGTCCCTGGTGCGTTCCCTATCCTCAGCCATTCAGTGATGTATCACTCTCTTCCTTCACTGCCCCAATATTCCCCCAGGGGTAAGCCCTGCATCAGGCTCTGCAGGGTGGCTGGGATGCTTCAAGGGAGGAGGAACAGATTCAGGGAGCCAGGAGAGGGGAGCACAGAGGAGCCTGCAGGCCCGGCTTTCAGAAGGCCTGAGCTGGGCACTGTAGCCCCTGAATCCTACGTTGTGTCACCTAGGCATAGAGTATGCAGGGCAGACATCAGGGAGAGAGGAATCCTGGTTATGACCCAGATCCCCAGGACCTAGAATACTGCCTCAGAGAGCAGAAAGAAATTACCCCAGCCCTTCTCAGGCCTGTGTCTACGGAGCCATCCCTTTCAGGCAAACTGCAGTTTGGGCACCCATCCTGTTGGGAGCTCACAGGGCCAGCTTGGGGCTGACATAGGCACTGGACTACCTGATCTCCAGGCTGTGGCCTTGGCCTCCAAGCCCAGAGTGGGGGTAGCTGGATGGGCCACGTCCTGCAGGCCAGGAATGGGTCCGGAGCAGTTTCCACGTCTTTCCCACAGTCGGGGCTGGCAGGACAGAGCAGAACAAGATCCAGCTGGAATCCTGATGGGAACAGGGAAGCCGGGAACCTGTTTTGCAAGCTCCCTGCCGTCTCAGAGCCCCGAAGATCGCACATGCATAGACACACACACACACACACACACACACACACACACACACCTGTATCCCCATGGCCAGCAAGCACTCTGGTTTCACCAGCCCATAGTAGATGCCTGCTGGGGTCATGGGAATGTCACAGCCACAGCAGCCACACATTGACTACATGAGAGGCCACCCATTCTCATAGAGTCAAAGTCAGTCTACAGTCATCTCTCAGTGACTCCTCCAGCATCAGGCCGACCACTTCTCTGGCTGCACCCACCTGACAGGATAGCAATGCAGGCATTCATTGAGCATGGATGTGGGCCAGACACAGGACTAGCTCACTTCATCCTCACAACGACTTTGAATTTTGCACCGTCATGCAGATGGGGAAACAGAGCAACTTGTGGGGAGTCTTGCCCAAGGTCACACGAGGAGTGGGCACAAGCACTAGGCTTTGGGCTCTGGCAGCCTGGACCCAGGGTCCATGCAGGAGCCTTTCACCAGCAAGAGCAGGAGCCTTTGAAACTCAGGGTTCTTGGCTGGCACGGGGGACTCTGTTTTATAAAAGTGGTGAGTGCCTCTGGTTGAATGTTTAATGTTCATTTCAACGAATCTCCACTGTATCCATCACCAGAGCCCTCCAGGGCAGATGGGGCATTGGAGAGGCTGCCTGCACCCAGCATTGGATGGAGGGTGGGGTGAGGCCCCAGGCTGCTGACCCAGGCTGCAGGATGGGCTCAGCCTCCCGTCTCCAGCATTTTCCTAGTGCTGGTTGGGACAGGACCCTGCCTCATTGTGGGCACTGCCCAGCCATCTGTCCCCAGTGACGCAGCAACCCAGACCCGCCTGCCTGGAGAACAGCCCTCCACAATAATAATAATTATGACAACTATTATTAGTGTTCTATTGTGGTGACGGTAATAACCAGCTTGGCATCGTGGTCAGGAGACCAGACTCTGTGCCAGGCAGACCTGGCTGCACCTCCCAGCCACCCCTTGGCTGTGGGACCTTAGGCCAGTACCTTGACCCTCCCTACACCTTAGCTTCCTCCTCTGCAGATGGGAGGAGGCTGCTCAGGTGCATTGGTTCCTGCTTGCAGGGGGCGGGGCTGCACAGGCAGAATTCTGGACAACCTGGCCTGGAAGCCACAGGAAGGCAGGCCCCGCAGCACTGTGTGTTTTCAAAGCTGACCTACCTGGCCTCCCAAGGGAACCCATGATGAAAGCTTCCAGCACCCCTTGCCAGTCATCAGCCCACACGCTGCTTCACCTCCTGTAATGACAGTGCTGGGCCAATGGCTTACCCACTTCGCTTGGCAGGCACCATGCAATTTTCATTAGGTCACGTACTCATTATTTCTCCAGATGACTCTCAGCCAGGGAGATGTGAATTTGATGGGCTGCCCACTTTACAGATGGGGCAACTGAGGCGTGCAGCAGGCAAGGGCTTGCTTCCGGCCTTGGAGAAGGCAAAAGGTCAGTGGTTCAAGTAGGGATTCTGAATTTGGCCTCTGTGGTTCCCTGAAGTAGGTTCCTGGGTGGAGTGGAGAATCACGGTTGCCGGGAGTGGTGCAGGGAGGAGGCAGAAGCCTGCAGAGGCTGCCCGGCCCCAAGAACAAACTCACACTCACTCACAGGCCAACTGCTTGGGCCGCTGCCTGCTCTGCCTTAGATCCTCCAGGATGGAGACGTGGGGGACAGGGAGCTGGATCCCACTCCTGCTGCTGTCAAGGTCGGAGAAGGGGTGGGCTGTGCCTGGGTTGGGAGCTGGGGCTGTAAATGCCTGACCAAGTGGGAGTTGGTAAGAAGACACCACGGTCTTGCCCCTTCCTGAGCCCTGGCCCAGGTGCTGTGTCACGGACTTTGTAGCTCCTTCTGTCCCCATCATAACCCCGTGGGGTCAGTGCTGCTGCTGGCCCATCCACAGATGAAGACACACCCGAGATGCGACTGCTCAGGCCACAGAGCTGATTGGCAGCAGGTCTGCCCCTGAACCCAGGTCCGAGTGCCCCCAAACCCTGCTTTATCTCATCCCGTGCTCCAGGGAGCCACAGCCAGGGAAGAGGAGAAGTGGCTGAGTGCCGTGGCCGAAGCGAGGGTGGAGAATCAGCTCTGGTTCCCATCCTGGTCTGCCAAGCTCTTGGCAAGCTTCAGGCCCTTCTGAGTTTCCATTCTCTCACCTGAAGGGGTGAGTAGCTCCCCTGTCTGGCCTGGCTGCCTTGTGGGCTCAAAGGCAATGTGAGAGGTGCCCATTTCATGCTTGGCATATAGTAGGTACTCAAGTAAAGTAAGTTTCCATCTTCCTTTTCCCTCAATAATAAAGCAAAGTGTTCCCTCTCCTAGACAAAATATTACATTTTAGGATGAGTGATGATGGAATTGTAGGCAGTTTGTCGGGCCAGCACTGGCGGGGCTGCTAGGAAAAGATCTCTGAGCTCCTCAAATCACAGGTACAGCAGCCTCGGGAGGGGAGTCCGGTGCTGCCTGCTGCAGGCAGGAGCCTCTGCATCCTCTTCCTTCAAGAGTCTTTCAGGGCCAGGTGTGGTGGTTCACATTTGTAATCCCAGCACTTTGGGAGGCCGAGGCTGGAGGGTTGCTTGAGACCAGGATTTAGAGACCAGCCTGGGCAACATAGCAATATCCTGTCTCTTCAGAAAACAAAAAAAAATCAGCCAGGTGTGGTGGTGCACTCTTGTAGTCCCAACTACTTGGGAGGCTGAAGTGGGAGGATCACAGCCCAGGAGGCTGAGGCTACAGTGAGCTGTGATCGTACCACTGCACTCCAGCCTGGGGCGAGACTCTGTCTAAAAAAAAAAAAAAAAAAAAAAAGTGTCTATTGTCATCTCAACTGCACCACTTCCCAAAACTCACCAAAATTCTCCCGGGCTGAGTTCTTTTCATAATCTCATGCTAATGGAGAGTGATTTCCGTGGACTCATACCTCAAGAAATTGTGGCTCTCTCAGAGCCAGCCTTAAAGGATAATAGGCATTCAAAACTGCTAAGGCAGCTCCCGGGCACCGTTACACCCCTATTAAATCACATACACCATTAAAAGGATAAAAGCCCGTGCTGGCATGCACGTGTGTGCATGGCTGTCTTCCTAGGATGCTCTTCCCCAGCTCTGCCGCCTGCAGGAATGGGAGCCTCCTTTCAGGCTCAGCACACGCGTCTCTGCAGTGACGCCTTCCCAGCTCCCCATTCAGAACTGCCGCCCTTCCTGGCAGTTCCCTAGCACATGGGTCTTGTTTACAGCACTTTGCACTGCCTCCGTCTTAACTCCCAGGTAGGCTATGAAATTGATGACAGGGATGGAAGCGCTCATTCATTCAGTTCACAGCATGCTGAGTGCTTTATGCTCTTGGCCTGTGATTCTCACTAGCACTCTTCAATGTGGCGACCATCCCATTTTACAAATGAGGAAAGTGAGGCTCAGAGAGGTTCAACCATGTGCCCAAGCCTAGCTGATCCCAGGCCTGGGCTCTTTCAACAGCACGGTGCTGCCTCTGCAGGGGCTGCACCCTGGGCTGGGTTGTGGGGATCTCAGGACCCCTCGGTGGAAAGGGTGGCCGAGCAGGTAGGCAGACAGGGCCAGCACAGTATGTTGCTGGGGACACTGGGAACCCTGGGGTTTGGTGGGAGCCAGACAGCTTGGGGGGATCATGGGAAAGAATTTCATAAAGCTGTGTCCTGGCATGAGTCAGTCAGGTGAGGAAGAAGGATAGGGCATTGGTGGCAAAGACAGCACCATGTCACACAGCCATGTGACAGATGACTGTTGTCGGGGAGCAAGTTCTTCATGCTGTCATTTGAGCAGGATGGAAATTGTGGGCTGGAGAGCAGGGCAATGAGGAGAGGCCATGACTCCCTGGACAGAGCACCCCAGGGGTGACACTCTGTAAACCAGTGCAACCTAGAGTTAGAGGGTCTCTAAGGGTGGGCCACAGATCTCTGCCTTCATCCCTGCCTGTTTCAATCGAGTCTGGATGGAGCCATTAGAGCTTATCAGGTGTGCCAAAGGCAATGTCCCATGAGAACGTTACATTTCCAGAAACCTCAGAAGGTGGAACCAGAGACTGAAACCAACAGAAGGGAATTGAACAGGGAGAACAAGAATAGCCTGCTTTCAGGTGCGAAAGGTCAATTGCGCAAACTGACAAGTTGATGGCAAGGTCCTATTTTCCCCCTGCCTCCTGAATTGTGTTTAAAAAGTGAATCTTTGGCCAGGTGCGGTGGCTTATGCCTGTAATCCTAGCACTTTGGGAGGCCAAGGTGGGCAGATCACAAGGTCAGGAGATAGAGACTATCCTGGTTAACACGTTGAAACCCAGTCTCTACTAAAAATACAAAAAATTAGCCAGGCGTGGTGGCAGGTACCTGTGGTCCCAGCTACTTGGGAGGCTGAGGCAGGAGAATTGCTTGAACCCGGGAGGCAGAGGTTGCAGTGAGCCAAGATCGCATCACTGTACTCCAGCCTGGGTGACAGAGCAAGACTGTGTCTCAAAAAAAGGGAATCCTCTGAGGTTGAGATGGAGAGATCTGTTTGCTGGGGCTGCCCACAGGAAGTTCTCTAAAAACATCTGTGGTCAGTGGGTCCTGGATGGGTGTCCTGACCTGGGCGAGTCCTTGGGAGGAATCAGCCAGTTCCCCTGCACCAGGATGGGGCTAACTCAGCAGAGCCTGTGAGGCTCCAGTGCCCACTCACAACAGCTGGGGTTGGTGTAACCCACATAAAATCCCCCAGTCCCACCCAGGAACAGGCATCCCAGTTGCCTCAAGATCAGAGAGGGCCTTCGCCAGCTGAACAGCAGAGGTGGGTGGTGAGGACAGAGGGCGGCCTTCTGTGCCTGCGATGAACTATCACTTGAGCCCAGGAGTTCAAGACCAGCCTGGGCAACATGGTGAGACTCCATCTCTACAAAAAAATACAAAAATTAGCTAGGCATGGTGGCACCTGCCTGTAGTCCCAGCTACTTGAGAGGCTGAGGTGGGAGGTGGTTTGATCCAGGGAGGTTGAGGTTACAGTGTACTGAGATTGCACCACTGCACTCCAGTCTGAGCAACAGAACAAGACCCTGTCTCAAAAAAAGAAAAGTGGGCGTAACATAAAGAGTAGGGCAAGTCGTGGTCAGGTGGTGACCTAGGGTGGGTACTCACAGCAAGCACTACCTCTATACCTCTGCAAGATGGCCATGCTCTCTTAGCTTGTTCACCTCTAGGGACAGGGAACTCACTACGTTGAGCCTGGGACAGGGCAGACCCCAGTCCTGCCTTCGGAGAATCCGCACTCTGGTGGGGAAGTGAGCTGGCGGCAGGGGCGGGGCCAGCCTCCAGGTCTGACTCCTGCTGCTCTTTCAGAGGGTGTCCCCAGAGGGAAACAGGCTAGAGAGCTCCGGAGATGGGCCCTGCCCAGAGGCCTGGCCTCCCTATGTTCTGCAGGCAGAGGGAGAGTGACCCTTGTGCTCAGGCAGCCGGCCAGAGCCCTGGGAAGCCGAGACCCCTCCTTCCTGTGGGAAGCTGGTAGGCCACTGCCCACAAGTGACCCTCCACAGCGGCCCCTGTCCCCCTTTCCCTCACTGCTCCTGACCCCCCCACACCTGAGTGGTGACAGCTGGGAAGGGCTGATGCCTGCCCTCGGCCCCCCTTGGGGGAAGAAGGGGCTTCCTTAAGGAGGAGCCTGGACACCCCTCTTCTCTTGCCCCTCAGAGGCTGGATCTAGCCAGGGACTCTGACCTGGATGTGGGGGTGCTGGGATGCAAGAGGCCCAGGTCAGGGCAGGGGTTCCGGACCCTCAGCCAGCCATTCCTGTCCGGCAGGTTGGAGGGGCCAGAAGCGCTTTGTTGTCTGGAAGGGCAGAGGGATTGTCTGCCCACTGGATTTCAAGGCCTCCTTGCTGCCCTCTCCCAAAGCTGCTGACAGACTTGACTCCCTGGGGAGCTGAGGGACGCTTTTCTTGTTTCCTGTGACCTCCACAGAGAAAAATCCATCACCGGCTGGCTGAGCAATCCAGGCGGGTCCAAGAAAGACGGCATTGAGTCACCTGGGTCCTCATTGCCCTGACAGCCGTGAACGCATCATCCAGCTGGTAATTAGCTCTTACAGGAAAGGGAAAGGTCTGTCATTTTCCTCTGGAAGTGCCACGCGGGGATTGCCGGCTGCCCCTCCTTGAAGCCAGAGAAAGGCCGGATCCTCATCCTGGGGCCAGCCTCTGTTAAGGATGTGGATTAGGGGTGGGAAAATATCCCTCCTTCCACTCAGGAATCCCACTTCTGGGAACTTACCCCAAGGAAACAATCCAACAGGAAAGCAAAGCTGTGCACAAACACGTTCCCATAGGAGTTCTGTATAATAGAACCAGCGCCCAGCAGCGGGAACAGCCATGCACCACGGCTGGGCTAAATATCACCCGGCTGTGAAATAGGGCAAATGGGGAGGATGGGGGACAGGGGGCTCAGAGGTCCTGGCTTAGCACTCAAGAGTTCCTGAACTTTGACATCCCAGCCTGATCCCTACCCTGACACTGGCAAATACACCAGTTCCAGAACTCAGAGGTGGTGACTCCCATCTCCAGGTAGGGGACCTAGCAAGTATCCCACTGAGTCTTATCATCACGCAGGTGTAAGAATCCCCTGCTTACATTGCAGCTTCAAGGATGCATTTATTTAAACTCTAAATATATATATATATATGTATATGTATAGGTGTGTGTGTGTGTGTGTGTGTGTGTATACGTATATTTTTAGATGGAGTCTTGCACTGTAGCCCCAGCTGGAGTGCAATGATGCAATCTCGGCTCACTGCAACCTCTGCCTCCCAGGTTCAAGCGATTCTCCTGCCTCAGCCTCCCAAGTAGCTGGGATTACAGGTGCCCACCACCACACCCGGCTAATTTTTGTATTTTTAGTAGAGACGGGGTTTCACTATGTTGGCCAGGCTGGTCTCGAACTCCTGACCTCGTGATCTGCCCACCTCAGCCTCCCAAGGTGCTGGGATTATAGGCGTGAGCCACCGCGCCCAGCCAACTGTAAGTCTTAGTTGTGGCATCTGTAAAATGGACCAGCACCAGGGCCAGTCCCCAGGCTGCCGGGAGGGATAGTGAGATTATGGTGAGGCTTGGTGAGGAACAGCCCATTGCAAATTACACAGCTCCTGTCTCCCTCTCAGCCTCCCCAGTCCCCAGGCCACACAGGCTGCTTTGAGAACATCCCAGTGCCCAGAGCTGTGCCCAGGCCTGGCATGATGTTTTTGCAAGGCTTCTCCATGCTCCTCCTGCCCGGCCGCGCCCTGCTCCGGGCTCTGCAGAGAGGAGTGAGCTCCAAGGTGCACTGGCCAGCCCCACACACCAGATGTGCACCCCTCCCTTTCCTTTTCTACCTGCGTCCCTGAGAGCCAGCAGTGTTCCTGGGGTGTCTGTGCCCACACCGGCCTAGGCATTGGGAGGGGCCCCATGGAGAGGAGGCACCCGAAGGAAGCAGCTGAGCTGAGTTCCAGAGAATCTTTGAGAGAAGGAAAAGCCAGGCAGAGGCCTTGCCAGTGCTGTTAGGTTTTCAGCTGGCTGGGTGAGGCCAGAGTGAACCTCAGGTAGTGGCTGTATGCACAGGTCAGGGCTGGAGAGGTAGGCTTTAGGGACATCAGGCTACAAGGGGGAGTTGGAAGCTGAAGCTCATGCATCTCCTGGCAACCATGAGGCAAAGAGAAGCCCTAAATGTGGAGCCCAGCAGGGAGCTGGGCGTTTCACTCCTTGGGTGAGTCCCTCCTAACGGGGCTCGGTATCTCCAAGCGTCCTCTAGGATCAAACCAGTCGAGTGCTCCTCAGGCCCGGGTGGACCTTCCACGGGTCCGCCAGGCAGCCCGGCCACTTCCCAGACCAGCTCTCCCACGGGCTTCCAGGACAAAGCTCTGAGATTCCCAGGATACCAAGTCTTGTGCAGCCCCGGTTGGTGCCAGCCCTTCCTCTTTGGTAGCTGGCAGTGTCCTCTCTCTAGGGCAACCCCCACCTGCTTGGTGAAGGGCTCCCTCTGACAGACACTGAGGGTGGGATGTGTGACTAAGAACAGGTTGTACGGTGAAGGGAAGGGTTTGTAGCTGCCCCGCTGGGAGCCCCTGGACCAGGCAAGGTGCCTCCCTGCTCTGAAATTCCAGCTGGGACTGCCTGTCCCTTGCTGTTGGGTGGGTCCTCCGCCTGCCTTCGCTGGCACACCTGCCATGGGAGAAATCTCTATGGACCCCCAAACTCATGCCCAATAGTTCCAGTTTCTGCAGGTAAAATGGGTACAGTCATCCCTGCCCACCTTGCAGCCTTGTTGGGAGGATGGGAGGAGGAAACAGCCCAGAGCGAGCTTTGCAAACTGGAAATGACTGGGGAAACTGAGGGGCTGACCAGGCTTCCTTCTCCAGCAGGCAGGCCCGGGCCTGCGGTGTTGCTGGTGATGGTCTGGTCTGCGAGCTTCCATCAGGCAATATTCCTCGCCCTCCTTACTTGTTTCACATGCCACAGCCCAGAGCTAGGTTTTATCACTATTTAAATAAATTATATTGATATTTAAATAAAATAATGCACGCACTTAGGGTAAAAACAATCATGGAACACTAAGATGCTTGCAAGGAAATGAGATGGTTCCCCACCTCCCCTCCCTTTCCCCACTCCCCAGAGCAACCAGTTTCCACATTTAGTTGTTCTTTCTGGCTTTGCAGTCTCCACATTTCTCATAAGATGTTTACGTTGCTATTTCTTGATTTTTCAATTCTAGACATTTCTGTTGCTTTCTCATGGTGACAGATGAGGCTTCAGCTCTCTGAAACCCTCCCACTCCCGCCTCCCCTCCCTCAGCCTCTTTAGAGGGCTTTATGCATTTCTTAGTTAATAGCTGGTTAAGGGTTTTATGATGATGATTGCGTAAATATTATTCCATGAAAGTCAGGAAGTGGTCAATGACGGTTTCTTGTACAGTTTTGTTTGTGTGTGCCCTGGAGTGAATGCATTTATTTATAACTTGCAAGGTATTATGTGTCTCTTCTTAATTTTTCATCTGATCTACTCTAAACTGAGTGCTGGTGTTGTCAAATGCTCTGACAGTCTGTGATCTACTCTGTTTTGCCCTAAGCTCCGCATCTTCTGCTCTGGGGCCACTTCTCTGTCCCCTGGGAAGGATCCTCCTTCCTGGGTGATCACACACTCCCTGGTTGTTCTCAGCTCCTATGGGAGCATGTGCAACCAAAGCTTCCTAGAAGGTGCACAGTCGTTATATTCTATTTAAACTTAAATTTTATTTTGAGGCCTTGCATTTTTGCAAGGTTTACAAGGTTGAGCCTTCCTGTGGGCATAAAATCCAGGCAGGAAATCCTTTTCCCCCAGATTTTAAAGGCAACTGATCGTTCTGCGGTCCTCTAGCTTCCATTGTTGCAAGGAGAGGTCCAATGATAGGCTTATTATTATTATTATTTTAAATTTAAAAACACATGCACAGAGTTTCAAACATAAAACTATAAAGCTTATTTAAAAAAAAAAAAAAGTCCCTGCGTTATCTCTCTCTACCCAATTCCTAGTTCCCAGAGGCAACTTTTCTCTATATTTGATTCTGCAACTTTTCTCTAGATTTGGAAACAACACACTTGTACTGTTCCTTACTGACCCTCCAGCTTGTGACACTCTCACTTACCTTTCTCTTATGGAGGAGGAGGCTTCAGGCCACTTACGTCCCCACCCCTCCCCACACAGGCCAATCCCCTCCCCCATCCTCCCAAGATTGCTACCCCATAATTTCTGGTCAAATTAGTACTGTTTACATATTACGCTATGCGACAGTCACGTATCACTTAACGACAAGGATATGATTTGGGAAATGCGTCATTAGGTGCTGTCATCATTGTCATGGAGCATACAATGCTAGATGGGATAGCCCACTACACACCCAGGCCAGATGGTCTAGCCTATTGCCGCTAGGCTACAAATCTGTACAGCATGTGCCTGTACTGAAAAATGTTGTAGGAACTGTAACACAATGGCAAGAATGTGTGTGTCTAAACATAGAAAAGGTACAGTAAGAACACAATATTATCTGACGGGACCACCATGGTGTGTGTGACCCTGACCAAAATGTGACGAAGCAGCACGTGACTCTATATAAACATTATGGCCAGCCGAGCCATGGTATGGCCTGATTGGATTTCCTTCCTTGTGCAACTTCTGGGTTTCCCTGGGGATTAATAATTGCCTCCTTGTTTTGACTTGCTTGTTTTTTTTCTGGGCTTTTCACCAAATTTTGACAGAGCTCTAATATTCCTCTCCAAACAGCCAAGCACCCCCAGCAAGGGAATCCATGAGCTTGGGAGCCTCCTTTTCTAATCTGCGCTGATTGCTTCTGTCTGCAAAGCCCTCACTCTGGGCGTCCCTTTCTGTTGTCTGAATCGCATGTCTTGTTTCGTTTCCTTCCTTCCTTCCTTCCTTTCTTTCTTTCTCTCTCTCTTTCTTTCTTTTTCTTTCTTTCTTTCTTTCTTTCTTTTTCTTTCCTTTCTCTCTCTTTTTTTTTCTCTCTCTTTTTTTTTTTGAGACGGAGTCTCGCTATGTCACCCAGGCTGGAGTGCAGTGGCGCGATCTCGGCTCACTGCAAGCTCCGCCTCCTGGGTTCACGCCATTCTCCTGCCTCAGCCTCCCGAGTAGCTGGGACTACTGGCGCCCGCCACCTCGCCCGGCTAGTTTTTTGTATTTTTTTAAATAGAGATGGGTTTTCACCGTGTTAGCCAGGATGGTCTCGATCTCCTGACCTCGTGATCCAGCCGTCTTGGCCTCCCAAAGTGCTGGGATTACAGGCTTGAGCCACCGCGCCCGGCCTCTTTTTTTTCTCTTTCTTCCTTTCTTTCTTCCTTCCTTTCCTCTCTGCCTTTCCTCTCTCCCTCTTTCTTTCTTCTTTTCTTTTAACTGCCTTCCTTTCTTTTCTTTCTTTCTGACACAGGGTCTCACTCTGCCACCGAGGCTGGAGTGCAGTGGCACAATCGCAGCTCACTGCAGTTTCAGCCTCCTGGGTCAAGTAACCCTCTCACCTCAGCCTCCTGAGTGGCTGGCAGCACAGTCATGCACCACCAAGCCCATATTTTTACATTTTCTTTAGAGATAGGGTTTCCCCATGTTGCCCAGGCTGGTCTTGAACTCCTGGGCTCAAGCAATCCACCCCCTTTGGCCTCCCAAAGTGCTGGGATTACAGGCGTGAGCCACCGTGCCTGGCCTTCATGTCTTATTTCTTGGTTTAATTCCTAATTTTAGAGAAAGAGTGTCTGGGAAATAATTTTTCTTTTTTTAATTGGAAAATGTCTCACTCTACCCTCCCACTGGACTGCATCGGTACTGAAATAGTTTTCCTTCAGGATGTTGAGACATCACTTCACGACCTTCTAGTTTCTGGACTTGCTGTTGAGAATGTCAACATTATTCTGATTCCTTTTCTCTGCACTCTACCGAACATGGTTTGAGGATTTTCTCAACCCTGGTGTTGTGAAGTTTTACAATAATGTGCCCAATATGGTCTTTTTTCCACTTCTCTGCTGGCCCTTTTTATGGGGAGCCTTGTGTCCATGAGTCTCAGATTTTTTTTTTTTAATTTCATATCTTTATTACTTTCTTTCCTTTCATTTTATCCCATGAGATACGGGACAAAAAATCAGGGCATTAAGTGAACGCTATCCTGACCTCCGGAAACCCTCGTCCCTTCCCGCGTCACTAGGCATATGCATTCGAAGTAGCACATTTGAGGATTGTTTGGGGAATCTGGATAACCTTAGAGAAAGATCTCTAAGGTCAGATGCTTGGGGAGGGGGGTACCCCACAGCAATGGGGGTGTCTCCTTCTAGCTCAGCCTGATGCCAACAAACAAGTGCCTCCTGTAGCCCAGAGCAGCTCGGGCTGCTAAATCACTGTCTCCCAAGATTCTGATGGACTTGGTCTGGGGCGGGACCTGAGCATCTGCATTTCACATGCTTTCCGGTGATTCTAAGGGTGGTTGGGGCTGAGTCCTAGGGCTGACCTGCTGCCCTTGCTCCGAGAGCCTGACCGGCTAGCTGCCTCTTGGGCTCTGGTTTGCTCACCGGGGCTCTGTGAGTTCAGGGTGCTGAGATCCTCATTGCAGAGTTCTGTGTCCTGGTGTTGGGACTGAGCTGGGCGAGCTACTCTTGAGAGAAGGCTTGGCTCTTCAGTGCGGTTTTCAAACACTCAGAAGACTATGGGCTCCGGGGCACCCACAGGACTCAACCCTTTCCCGAGGAGAGCATCCCCTCCCACCCCACCGTGTGGCCTGGGGTTCACACCTCCTTTTCTTGTCACTTGACTATCTCCTCATCCTGCAAGGAGGATGAAATGGTCCTGTTTTTAGGTCCTGATCCAGAGGCTCAGAGAGGAGGTGCAGCTTTGCCTAGGGCCACCTTGCTGGTAAGGGTCAGGCCAGAGACACAGACTCTACATCCAGGGTTTTTCTACTTAACTCAGCTTCCTCCTTTATCATTCAGTCATTCAACAAACATTTACTGAGTTCCCAGGCTCTATGCTAGGAATTTTAAGTTTATTTTTATTTTATTTATTTATTTTTGAGATGGAATCTCACTCTGTCGCCCAGGCTGTAGTGCAATGGCATGATCTCAGCTCACTGCAACCTCCCCTTCTTGGATTCAAGTGATTCTCCTGCCTCAGTCTCCTGAGTAGCTGGAATTACAGGCGTGCACCACTGCGCCCGGCTAATTTTTTTTGTACTTTTAGTCGAGATGGGATTTCACCATGTTAGCCAGGCTGATCTCGAACTCCTGACCTCAAGTGATCTGCTCACCTCAGCCTCCCAAAGTGCTGGCATTACAGGAGTGAGCCACTGTGCCCGGCCCGGAACTTTAAATTTAAAAACACATTCAGGCCTGGTGACGTGGCTCACACCTATAATTCCAGCACTTGGGGAGGCTGAGTGGCAGATCGCTCGAGCCCAGGAGTTCCAGACCAGCCTCTACAAACAATATAAAAACTAGCGGCGTGTGGGTATGCAGCTGTAGTCCCAGATATTCAGGAGGTCGAGGTGGGAGAATTGCTTGAACCCAGGAGGTCGAGGCTGTGGTGAGCCGAGATGGCACCACTGCACTCCAGCCTGGGCGACAGAGTGAGACTCTGTCTAAAAAAAATTAATTAAAAAAAAAACACATGCATGGAGTTTCAAAAATAAAATTATAAGGCTTATTTTAAAAAAGCAAAATAAATAAAAAACAAAAAGAAGTTTGTCATTGGGGAACAGTGGGCCTCCTGGTCTGGTTGTTATGGTTACTTGTGTCGCCACTTCTCTCTGGCCAGCTGGGGCTCCTCAGATAACTTCATTTCAGTCCAGCCTCACCCGGGGCAGGTCACGACAAGGCCTGGGGTGCAGGAGGAATTACTGTTACTGCTGTTGTTGTATCAAACAGGAGGGGCTGGGAGGGCTGGGCCTGCAGCCAGCAGAACCCACATTAACAATTAAGGACTTTGCGACTTTCATTCCACCCTCACTGCATGAAATATTCAGGCACCGGAGGAGATTGGTCTCAGATCTCTGCAGCGGGCAGGCCAGGGCAGGGCCAGGTGGGGCGGCTTTGTGGGGTTGTAGACCTCAGGCCGAGGGCAGCACCCAAGGCCTGGCACGTGTGCCATCCAGAGGCTGTGGGGGCTGGAGGTACCTGACCCAGAGGGTGCAGCTGCAGACTCCCCTAGGGCACCCCCGGGGCCAGGCACTGAGGGTCCCAGAGAAAAATAAGGCTTAATCCTCCAGGAGGGCACAGCTGGGGAGGAGGCAGAAACACCCCCATATCATGGGTGGGCCTGGGCCTCACCACTCCCAGCAAAGTGGTGCAACAGTTACAGAAGTGCACAGCTGGACTCCAAGAAAGACCATGTGTCTGGGGCCTGGAATTTGTCACTTGATGTAAACCCTGTAATTATCTTATAAGTAGCATAAATCGTGTTACATTGTATTTGTGTACCTGTGAAAGCATCAATTTGATTAATACAGACACTTCAATTAAATCCCAAGTGAGTAAACCTGCTGTGCTGTTTCCTCTTCTTCTTCTGGGTTGCCTTCCTAATACATGGGGCACCTCCAGTATGAAATTTGGCCTGGGCCTCTCTTGTGCTCTGAGAGCCTGATAAGGCTTGGCTCTGTGTCCCCACCCACATCTCACCTTGAACTGTAATAATCCTCACGTGTCAGGGGTGGGACCAGGTGGAGATAGTTGAATCATAGGGGCGGTTTCCCTCATAGTCAGTGAGTTCTCACGAGATCTGATGGTTTTATAAGGGGCTCTCCCCATCGCTCGGCTCTCATTCTCTCTCCTGCCACCGTGATTGGTAAGTTTCCTGAGGCTTCCCCAGCCATGCGGAACTGTGAGTCAATCAAGCTTCTTTCCTTTGTAAATTACCCAGTGTTGGGTATTTCTTCATAGTAGGTGAGAATGAATTAATACAGAGCCTCAAGAAAGACAAAGCAGGTTAGGGAAAGTACAAGCATGACTTTCCACCAGAGTGACAACCCCAGACATCACCAAGGATGGGCAAAGCACACCCCATATCCTTCTGGCAGGAGTGTGAATTAGCCCCAGCTCTTTGGAAAGCACTTTGGCACTGTCTAGCCAACCTGTGTGTACTGTGTGACCCGGCCATTCTCTGTCTTGGTATAGATGTGAGCAAAGTTCATACTCATGTGTGTTGGGACACGTATAAGAGGGTCCACAGGGCATTGCTTGTAGGAGCAAAAAAAAAAAAAAAAACCAAAAAAACAAAACAAAAAAACCCCCAAAAACTAGGCTGTGCATGGTGGCTCCCACCTGAAATCCCAACACTTTGGGAGGCTGAGGCAGGAGGATCACTTGAGGCCAGAAGTTCAAGATCAGCCTGGGCAACATAGAACCAATCTTTCTTTAAAAAAGGCCAGCCATCGTGGCTCACATTTGTAATCCCAGGACTTTGGGAGGCCGAGGTGGGTGGATCACCTGAGGTCAGGAGTTCGAGACCAACCTGACCAACATGGTGAAACCCTGTCTTTACTAAAAATTAGCTGGGTGTTGTGGTGGACGCGTATAATCTCAGCTACTCAGAAGGCTGAGGCAGGGGAATCACTTGAACCCTGGAGGCGGAGGTTGCAGTGAGCCGAGATAGTGCCATTGCACTCTAGCCTGGGTGACAGAGTGAGACTCTATCTCAAAAAAAAAAAAAAAACAAAAAATTTCAGATGGTAAGAGCCTGTAGTACAAGCTACTCAGGAGGCTGAGGCAGGAGGATCACTTGAGTGAGTCTAGGAGGTTGAGGCTGCAGTCAGTCATGATTGAACCATTGCACTCTGGCCTGGGTGACAGAGTCTCAAACGTACAAACAAACAAAACTAGAAACAAATGTCCTTCAACAGGAGAAAAGTAAAGGTAATATATGCATGCAGTGGATCTAAGATAGCAGTGGTTTTTAGCCAAGGGCAATTCGGCAATGTATGAAAATATTTTTAGTTTTTAAAACTGGGGACAGGGGTATTACTTCCATCAAATGGGTGGAGGCCAGGGCTGCTGGTGAATGTCCTACAATGCACAGAATAGACCCTCACAAACATGCTGAGGTTGAGCAACCTCGCTATATGGCTATGAAAATGAATGAACTATAGCTACATGTGCCAACATAATGAGCACAGAAGCACACTGCAAATGAACACATGAAGTACTATACCATGAAGACAGAGTTCAAAAGCATGCAAAATCAAACACTATCTCTTTCTGTGTGTGTGTGTGTGTGATGGAGTCTTGCTCTGTTGTCCAGGCTGGAGTACAGTGGTGTCATCTCTGCTCACTGCAACCTCTGCCTCCTGGGTTCAAGCGCTTCTCCTGCCTCAGCCTCCTGAATAGCTGGGATTACAGTCACCTGCCACCACACCTGGCTAATTTTTGTATTTTCGGTGGAGATGGGGGCTTTGCCACGTTGGCCAGGCTGGTCTCGAACTCCTGACCTCGAGTGATCCGCCTGCCTTGGCTTCCCAAAGTGCTGGGATTACAGGTGTGAGCCACAGTGCCTGGTCTAAATACGATCTTATAAGGGAGAAATATGGTAAGCTGAAAGCACAGGAATAACCAACACAACACTGAGATTCCTAGATACCCTTGGGTCGGGGAAGGCTGGGACCTGTGACCAGGAGGGGCTGCAGGAGCATCAGAAGCAGAAGTAGTGATAATTTAGTCTGGGTGGTGGGCTCCCAGGCATATGCTTCTCAGTGTTCTCTGTTAATATGAACCAGTTCATCATAAGAATAATGTTAAGTGCATTGAGGCGATAGCCAGCTCTGCTATCCCCAGCCCCAGTATGTTGAGCCTCCCTCTTGTCTTGCTCCATCAGGCGATGGTGTGAGGAGATGTCAGCAGCTAAAGGGGCAGGGGGAGAATTTCCATGGCTCTGGTTGGGAAGTCATGGAAAGGGAGGGGTTCAGATGCTGAGAGTCCCCATCGATCTCTTTACTTCCATTCCCACTTGGCTCTGGCTCTGGCCTGCCTGGCCTTAAAGCCCTCTCTAACTGTCTGCTAGTCTCAGTGGATCTCCCCTCAAACCTCCTGTTGAGTGCTTTCTAATCACATGCAAGTCTGGCCAGATCTCTCCTCTGCTCTAAGCCTTTCTGTGGCTCCCCACTGCCATCAGATGATACTTGAGGCTTTTTGCCAACACATGAGGCCCTTAGGGCTTCAGTTTCACCCTTGCCCTGTGATATCAGCGGTTCTAGGCAGCCGTCCTCAGCCGTCCTGTGCAGTGTGGACTTCCTGAGCTCCAGAAAGTTGCCTGGCACACTGGTTAACAGTGGGGATGAAGGAGCCCATCCTGCCCTAGACCTCTCACTGCTGCCCCTGGGGGTCCAGCATGTAGGGAAACTGGTAGTCCCAGCTTCATGCAGTTTTCCCACCTATAAATGTGGGAGTTGAGACACATGACCTCTGAACTCTGTGTTCTTGAGGATCTTCATATTCTGGGCTGGACCCACCCCAAAAGGAAGAAGTTGGCAGTCCAGGGCCATACCCAGAATCCTTTGTAGCACAGTCTGCCAGGGACAAGCATGGGGTTTCCTGGACAATCCTTGTTTCACTGGACCTCAGTGTTTGCCTCTGGAAAATGGGAAGACAGTCCTGGTGCAGAGGATGGGAAAGGAAGCATGGCTCCCCTCCCCAGAGCTTTGCAACAGCTCTGCCAAGTGCTTGACACTAGCTCTGTCAGGGAGGGCTTGGATGAGAATACTGGGGCTCTGAGAGGACAAGGGACTAGTCTAGGGTCACCCAGCCAGACAGTGATGGAGTTGCTGGGAGACTGAGCTAATGACAATGACATGTAGTGATCTATCAGTAGAAATAGCTGGAGAGCTCTGACCACAGTTGCCATTCAGAGGCATCAGAGTCACAGAGCCTTGGTCACAATGTGGAAAAGTCTGAAGCAGGAGGAAGTGGGTGGTGAACATGGGTCCAGGCACCTTGCCGACACCCAGCATCACAGAACCAGAGTCACAGCGGAAGAGACACCGCAGAGCATCCCCCCCATTCCTCCTCCTTGAGAAGGGAAACTGAGGTGTGGGAGACAGTAGTCTGTGGGGTCAGATACACTCCAGAGCTCAGATGGTCCTGGGTTCGAATCCTGATTCAGCCACTTGCTAGTCACGTGACCCTGGGCAAGTGACTTAACCTGTGTGAGCCTCAGTTTCTTACTCTATAAAATGGGAACAGAGGGTTCTTACCACATCAGTGAGGAGTCAGTGAGACAATCTAACTCTAGCACAGTGCTGGGTACCTAGAAAGTGCCCAGTCAACATTGTCCATATTAGTGACACTTAGCCACTTTTCAGTGGACCCTGACTTGCTGCTGGCAGCCTTTCAGGATGATACCTCATAGTCTGGCCCAGACCTGGTCAGCCACCATTGCCTCACTGTCCTGAAAAAGATTCAGCTGCCACCACACACTCTGTTGGCCATACCAGAGTCCTTGGGTGTCCACAAGCCTCTGAACACTGCCTGTAAGTTCACGCCCAATGATCTGAGCTTCTTGGAGGCAAACAACCAAGCCAACAAGAACCCATGTTCAATCCTCGAAGAGCTAATGACACCTTCTCATAGGTTTATTATAACCCTCAAAAGATGGCAGGTTAGAATCATTGGCATATACCGAGTCCAGGATCAGTGGCAGGTGCTGTTGGTTATTATCGTTGTCATTGCTATTATTAGATATCAGAGGCCCCAGGGAAAGGGCCCAGCTTCCTTCTGAGGCTCACAAAACCCTCCTCTGCCCAGCTCCATCGCTCAACCTCTTCCTGACTTTCCCCACCCTGCTGTTCCCTCCTGTACACCCCAGCTGCAAGGTGTAATAGTGTCTCTCCACACCCCTCGCCTGCTCACCTTTGGGCCTTTGCTTGTGCTGCTTCCTCCACCTGGAGCCTCCTCCCCACTCCACAAGACGACAAACTCCTTCAAGATTCAACTCCTCTAGGAAGCCATTCCCAGTGCCTGAGCATGCTCCTATAATGATGTGTTCTGCCCATTCTCGTTGGTGGTACTTACCACAATGCATTGCAATGTGTATATACATGCCCATTTAAATGTGTTTGTGCATAAATGCATATATACTCATAGATTTCCTCTATGTTGACTGAGCTAAAAAATGAAAGTGACCTTGGGAAAGGCATCTCCCTTCTGGGGCTCTGTTTCCCCCCCCCTTCAAAATGAAGGCCTCAGACTCAGTCTTTCATGCACTGAGAGGTTTGACATTCACTCAGCAAACACCAAATGGTACCGCCTCTGGGGTTGGAGCTCAGAGCCCCAACCATGGAAAAGAGTAAGAAAGCCCATTCCCCCTGAAAGTGAGGGGTACACTCTGCTTGTCACCAGCTTGTACCAGCACTCCCCCCACAGGCCCTAGGTTTTGGAGTATTTTGTCGACCATGTGTTAGCGTCTATCACGTGTTAGTGTACCGGTTCTCAGCCCCTGCTGGCTCTCACAAATGAACACACATATCCTGGGAGAGTCTTTTAAAAAACGGGGGTAGAATGTTTGGTGGGGCACCTTTATTTTTAAAAGACTCACAACTACTTTTCCTGGGCACCTAGAGTGTGATTGTGTTAGTGCACCATGATTTGGTTTTACTGTTTTCTTTTCTTTTTTTTTTTTTTTTTTTTTTTTGAGATGGAGTTTTGCTCTGTGGCGAGGCTGGAGCACAGCAGCGCGATCTCGGCTCCCTGCAAGCTCTGCCTCCCGGGTTCACGCCATTCTCCTGCCTCAGCCTCCCGAGTAGCTGGGACTACAGGTTCCTGCCACCACACCCGGCTAATTTTTTTGTATTTTTAGTAGAGACGGGGTTTCACCGTGTTAGCCAGGATGGTCTTGATCTCCTGACCTCGTGATCTGCCCGCTTTAGCCTCCCAAAGTGCTGGGATTACAGGAGTGAACCACCACGCCCGGCCAGTTTTACTGTTTTTGTAACAAAGCAGAATTGTCATGACCAAGGGGCTTAAGAAGCAAAGTTATTGAGGCAGAAGGATTGGATTGCTTGAGCGCAGGAGTTTGAGACCAGCCTGGCAAACAGAGTGAGACCCTGTCTCTATGGAAAAAAAAAAAAAAGAAGAAGAAAAAAGAAAATAACCAGGCATGGTAGTGCCTATGGTCCCAGCTACTTAGGAGGCTGAGGTGGGAGGATCTCTTGAGCCTGGAGGTTGAGGTTGCACTGAGCCAAGATAGTGCCAGTGCACTCCAGCTTGGGAGACAGAGTGAGACCCTGTCTCAGACAAAAAAAAAAAAAAGCAAAGTCACGTTCACGTGACATTTTGGGATCCTGGTTCTGTTGGGCTGTGAGTACTCCGGGGGCATGGCACCTACTCCTGGACCCTATTATATGGGCCCTCCGGGAGGTGGCTGTGCCCTGGAAGTCCCTTTTCCTTCAGGACCCTGTTTCAGCCCTGGGCCCTCTCACCTCCTCTGGTCCTATCCTGTTTTGCCCAAGCATTCCCAGCCCTTACGTGGGGAGCAGAGAGATCTTCCCTCAAGCCACCCAGTACCACCACCGCTAGCACTTTGTCTGTGTTCTACCCGGAGGACGTGAGCAAAGCTATCAAGACTCCACAGAGGAACTCTTGGTCCTTGGTCCACACAGCCTGTAGAAGACGCAAATAAACCCCATCTAGATAGAGGCTTCTCTTTTTTCTTGGAAGTTCAGCGGAAGCTGCTAGCTCTGGAGATCAGGGGGCAGAGATAACAGGCCCGAGGAACCACCTGGAGCCGCGCACGAATGGGGAGGGGGTTCTCACAAAGCACAGTGCTATCTCAGCAACTTCCCTGGTGAGCTGGTGGGTTTTTCCTATGGTGTATCCAACGTTTACACTTCAATCTCCCAGGAGCAACTCTGCACGGGCTTCATTCTGCAGGGAGCCTGCAAGGAGCTCCTTGAAGTTAATCTGGCTTCCTGGGGGTTAAGACAGACCTGCAGCTCCCCCAGGCAGAAGCTGAAAGCCCCTCCCTCTCTAAACTCAAACTGAGCTGTGCTGGGCCAGCAGAGCAGTGCCTCGGAGGGAAGGATATCCCCTCCCCTCAGGAGCTGGCTCACTTGGGCAGATCCTGGGAGACCCTCAGCATCCCTGTGTTTAACCTTGGAAGCTGTGCTCAGCCCATCCTCTCCCCACCACCCTCTCCTGACCATCTGTCTGGAGAGACTGGTGAACGGGTGGGAGACGAGATATTGAATCTGGACCGCTCTGTGTACTCCCCTCCATCTCTTCTCCACATGTGGGTCAGGGTGAGCCTCTTAAAAAGGTAAACGAGGTCATGTTGCTTCCCTGCTAAAACCCCCACTGCCTCCCCAGCTGCCTTGGAATCATACATGATCTGGCCCCTCTAATCTCTGACCTCTGACCTCAGCTCTCACGCCTCTTCCCTGGCCAACCCCCAGCCCCACTGGCCTTGGAACAGGCCCCTAACAGGCCAGCCCTAGGGCCTTGGCACTGGCTGTTCCAGCTGCCTGGAATGCCCTTCCCCTTATCTTTGTACCTTGTCAATCAGACTTCAGCTTAGATGTGCCTCCCGACCTCCCTGACCGCTAGATCTAAAGTAACTGATTATGCTTTCTATGACAGCAGCTCGACTTAATGCCCCGCATAGCACTTAAGACAAGTTTTATTGTGATCTAGCTCGTGTGTCTTCTCCCCATCCTGCTCCCAGGATGCCAAGTCCCTCGCAGAGGGCAGTCCGGTGCCCTGCAGAATTCCCCGGGGCTGGAGCAGGCCCCGCGGCGAGTAGGCGCTGAGTACACAGCTGAATGAATGGCGTAGCAACTGTAAACGGGGCATCAGCTGCTGCGCGGGCGCGCGCTCCTGGCAGTGGGCCGCTCACTGTCGCGTGCGCGGGTTTGATCTCGTTGCAGGTTCCGGGGGAGGGACACCCCTCCACCCCGCCTGCCGGCGGTAGACGCGCCGTAAATGCGCTTTGGAGACCGGAGGATAACGAGACAGACTTACAGGCAGTGGGAAGGACGGGGGTCCCGCGAGGGCCGCCGGTGGGCAGTTCTGTGGCCGGCTCGGCGCCCCCGGACCCCGGCGTTCAGGACCCTGTGGGAGACCTTCCCACCTTCCCAGTGGTTTCCACCCCGCGAATTGCAGATTATCTCCCGAATCCCAGGGACTTAGCGGTCGAGTGGGCGGAGGGGGAGCGTGGCTCCGAGCGCCACTCCGGGCTGGGGGCAGGTTCCCGGCGCTCTCGCCCCATCGGGGCAGAGAGTACCGACCACGCTGCGGGACGCGGCTGGCAAGGCCCTGGCCCTGCCGGGGCCCTAGCCCCGGTCTAGGAGTGGAGACGCAGCCCTGCTGCGCGCTCCGGCAGGAGACCCGGGTGGGGACGGGGGCGGAGGAGCCTGGGGGCAGGGAAGGGGACAAAGAGCCGCCCTGCCGTGGGGAAGAGCGACCCCCATGTCACAGTCCTATTGTTCGCTGAGTCTCCGACTGCCCTGAACTCTGGTGCCCCCGGGAGGGAGAAGGGGCGCCGTCGCCCAGATCGTGGGTATTTGTTTATCTGGGGAGAGGGAGGAGGGCGGGGGACGCGGGCCGGGGAGGGGGCTCGACTGCTATTTCTGCGCGTCGCCTTTAAGGGAAGCCCGGCCCTACCTTTCCCACCGTCCCCCTCCCCGCAGTCGTACCTGCATTTTAAAAGCGCCCTGTAGCCCTGGGATTGGCCAAGGCCGCGTCCTCTGGGCGCAGAAACTTGAACCGCCGGGAGCCGGCTGCGGGCGGGGGTCGGAAACCCCGCGGATGGACCGTACCACCCCCGCGGCTCCCCCCACGCGTGCCCCGCCCCTCCCGCACACCCCCGGAGCGGCCCAATCGCACGGCCGGGAGGGCGGGACCGCGGCCGGAACGCGCCTCTGAGAGGGCACCGGCCGGGCGGGCGCACCGCGCAGGGGGACGGCGGGGGCCGCGCCTCTGCTCCCCCGTCGCCCTCGGGGGCGGGGCCGGGCCTCGGAGCCCCGCCCACTCTCCGCCCGGGGTGGGCGGGGCGGCGGGGGCTCCCGGAGCTGGGCCGGGGGCGGGCCTCCGCCTGCCTCGCCAGAGCCCTGAGAGCGCCCGGCTCCGCGGCCGCCGACGCAGCAGCCGCCTCCGCTCGTCAGCCCCGAGGCGCGCGGGCTCCCGGGCAGCCCCGGCGGGCGCGGCGAGAGGGCGCGCAAGGCTGCAGGGCGGGCCGCACGCGCCCCCGGCCGCCCCCCGCCCGCGCGCGGACCGGCCCAGCGGAGCCCCGGCGCGGGGAAGCGCAGGCCGGGCGAGGGCGATGCCGCGGTGACGGCCCCGCCATGGCGAAGCCCGCAGCGACGGCGGCGGCGGCGTCGGAGGAGCTGAGCCAGGTGCCGGACGAGGAGCTGCTCCGCTGGAGCAAGGAGGAGCTGGCGCGGCGGCTGCGGCGCGCGGAGGGCGAGAAGGTGGGCCTCATGCTGGAGCACGGCGGCCTGATGCGCGACGTGAACCGGCGGCTGCAGCAGCACCTGCTGGAGATCCGCGGCCTCAAGGACGTGAACCAGCGACTGCAGGACGACAACCAGGAGCTGCGCGAGCTCTGCTGCTTCCTCGACGACGACCGGCAGAAGGGGCGCAAGCTGGCGCGCGAGTGGCAGCGCTTCGGGCGCCACGCGGCCGGCGCCGTGTGGCACGAGGTGGCCCGCTCGCAGCAGAAACTGCGCGAGCTCGAGGCGCGCCAGGAGGCCCTGCTGCGCGAGAACCTGGAGCTCAAGGAGCTGGTGCTGCTGCTGGACGAGGAGCGCGCGGCACTGGCGGCGACGGGGGGCTCAGGCGGCGGCGGCGGCGGCGGCGGCGGGGGCGGCGCCGGCTCCCGCAGCTCCATCGACAGCCAGGCCAGCCTGAGCGGGCCGCTGGCGGGTGGCGCGCCCGGCGCGGGGGCCCGCGACGTGGGCGACGGCAGCAGTACGTCCAGCGCGGGCAGCGGCGGCAGCCCGGACCACCACCACCATGTCCCACCCCCGCTGCTGCCCCCTGGGCCGCACAAGGCCCCCGAAGGCAAGGCAGGAGCAACACGTCGGTCCCTGGACGACCTGTCGGCGCCGCCGCACCACCGCAGCATCCCCAACGGTCTGCACGGTAAGGACTACACGGGCCGGGCAGCGCGGGTCTCCCTGGCTGCAGCCCCTTACCCAGGCTGCGGCGAGAGGAGGTGGTCCCTGGCGGTCCCACTCGTGCGGCCGCCACTCCAGACTCCTCCTCCAGCTGTCATGGATCCTGGACCAGGGGATCCCGCACTCACCCGAAGTAGGGCTTTGGGCGGTTGTGGGCCGGTCCAGTCGTGGAGCGTCTTTCTGTTCAGCTCAGAACCTGCTGCCGGTCCGGTCGCAGGAAAGTTTCTAGTGGGTGTAGTTGCCAAAATTGGCGTCTGTCACTGCTGGGCTGGCGGTGGGCGCCTCATCCCAGCCTTGGAAATCCTTGCCTAGTAGCGGGAAGTTCTGAACAGAAAAGAATACAAGGCCTCTTTGAGCGCAGGTGAATTTCCCCTCTTGCAGCAACAGGTGTCCTCCAAGCCAAGCAGTGTCCACGTGTGTGCAGTGGCTGGAGTTCTGCAGTAGGGTGCGGGGATTGGAAGGGTGCACAGGCAGCTGCTTGACACCCAGGGGCAGCTGGGAAGAGGCCTGGGGCTCAGAGCCTTTCTGGTTTGCCATAAATTCCGCCCTTCTAGTCCCGGGACCTTTCTCAGCCGAGACTCTAAGACTTTCCCGAGGGAGATGTATTTGGAACGGATTCTAGTTTTTCTCCTCTGTCTATCTCCGTTTCTTTGTCTGTAAAATGGAGATGATGACCTCTGCCTCGTGGATTTGAGGTGGAGATAAACTGTCTGAAGGGATTTATAAACTGTTGGTCGCCTTATAGGAAGTGCCATGGTCATCCGTGACCAGGGTGTGGGTGGGTGGACCTTTGGCCTCTGTCAGCGCCTGTCTTCCACGCCCATATTACTGCTGCGCCCAGTGCAGAGGGTGGCCCCAGCTTGGGGCTGTGGGAGCCTGCAGGCTGCTCCCTCTCCCAGCCTCCTGCTCAGCCCTTCTGCTCCCTGCCGGCTTTCTCGTCCCTGCCGGTGGATCCAGGGCCTCCTTGTTCTTACACGTTTTTTGGTTGCTTGGCTTCCAGTTCTGCTGGTAGTTACAACTGCCTGAACTTTTTGCCTGAAGGTGGAGAATGAACAGCCCTTTCTGGTTGCCTTTAAAGCCTTTCCTAATTCAGAGAAAGTGTGTCTAGGCCTGAAATCACTGCCCTCCCCAGGACCCCTCAGCCTGAGGTGGGGAGGGACGTTTGCTCCTTGGTTTGGTGGCCAAGTGGCCTCTGCAGGCGTGATGGGGTGGGGGCTGGGGTGGGAGACATATCCATGGAGGTGGGGCGGGGGCAGTGCAGCATATTTTTCCTTTATTTACCATCCTGAGCCTGTGGGTTCAAGGTAGGACTGACTGGGTTTAGAGGGATATTTTGTTACTGATTAGCAATCTATGGCTACAACTCAGGTTTCTCTTTGTAACACTGTATCCACCCCCCACCTCCCACCACAGGCTGCTTGAGGGCAGTGAGAGTAGTGCAAAGTTAGGTGATTTAATTCATTTTGGGGCTGTTTAGAGTACCTCAACCCCTTTGACTTCGCGGTCCTGGGGGGCTTTTGAAGGGTCAGTTATCTGGGCCTCGGTTTCCCCAAGGGCAGTACAAAGGAGCAGACTGCTGCAGTCTCGTGGCTGGAAAATGAAATGTTTCTGGTTTTCAGCTGCGTCATCAATGACACTTGGCGAGAGTGCCTCTCTGCAGGACACTGGAGGGCTGGAGTGTTTAGAGCATACTTGCAGGAAAGTCTCTGTCATGTTTTGGGCAAAGAGATGCGGCCCCAGTCTGGCTCGGCGTGTCAGCTGCGAGAGTGAATAATACAGGAGTGGAGGACTAGGCTAGACCGAGTTTTCCACCCCACTGGGGACCAGTGGGGGGTTGAAGTATAGGGTTTCCCACAGAACCCATCCTCCCCCAAGTCCACTTAGCACAGGACTGCTGCAAATGTTGTGGCAGCAAACCTTTGCTCTGGGGTGAAATGAAAATTCAGCATTATTATTACAAATTTCAGTTACAGTTGAAATTATTATTATTAAGTTTTGTCTCTTAAAGACACATGTGGCCTTGGGGTGTTGTCCCACTAATATAAACGGAATGCTTGGAAACCAGGAAAGGCCCTTCTCTTAGAAACTGAGTTTTTCTTTCTTTCTTCCCCCCCCCCCCCCACCCAACCCTTTTTTCAAGACAGGGTGTCACTCTGTCACCCAGGCTGGAGTGCAGTGGAACACTCATGGCTCACTACAGCCTCAACCTCCCAGGCTTAAGTGATCCTCCCAGCTCAGCCTCCCAAGTAGCTGTGATTAGAGGTGTGAGCCACCTCTCCTGGTGAAACTGGGTTTTTCTGTTCTGGGACTTGTAGCTTTAAATTGAACAAAGATTGGGCCTGAGCTGAGGGAGATGATGAATTTCTCTCTGGGTGGTGTCAAAAGTGGGGTCAGACACCAGGCTTGCGCCTCATGTGCTTGGTCTTTGCTTCTCCTCAAAGGAACCTTGGGGAAGCAGTATTATCCCCATTTTACAGACAAGCAAGTGGAGGCTTAGAGGGGTTCCTAGCCTTGTCTGGGAAGGTGGCTGACATTGGAAGTACCTGTCCCGGGTGGGTTTGCTGCCATGATCATCTCCTGTTCAGGCCGTGGGTCTGAATCTGTTGTGCCCTTGGCCTGTTGTCATGTTTGCTGTTACTATTAATGAGGGGACACTGGTGACTCCCTATTCTTGATTCCTGACCCAGGTTTGCCCTCTTTGTCCCGTGCTGGGAAGTGTCACTTCCTTATCAGTGACCACTGAGCAGATGGCTGATAACCCCATTACCCAGAGGCTCAGGGTGTCTTGAGTTTGAATCTCAGCTCCTCCATGTATATTGGGCAAGTTATTAACTGGCCAAGCCTCTCTGTGGTCCTCTTCTGTAAGGTGGACAGAACCCAGAGTACCCCATTATCCACACAAGGTTGAATGAGGTCAGGATCTACACACAGTAGGTTTCTCCTGTTGTTAGAGTCCTTGGGGCTCTCCCAGCACACCTCGTTTTCCTCTTCAAAAGTGCTTGCTGCTTAGACAGCTCACCTGAATGTTTGTGTCTGAGCCTCTTGTGTGGCCACGCTTGCTGATGAGCTAGTGAGGACAGTGACCCTGCTCTCCTTTCTGGGGAGCTGGTGGCAGTTGCAGCCCTGCTGGGTACCCTAGGAGGACTCTAGTGGTTGAGGTGGGAGGTAGCCCATCTGTATGCAAGGCAGCCCTGGCTGAGGCTGGCCTGGCGGGCCTGTGTATTGTGTATGTACATGCAAATAGGCTTTTCTCCTTGGCTGCTTTATTTGTTTGTTTATTTATGTATTTATGCATTTATTTATTTTGAGACAGGGTCTCACTGGTCACCCAGGCTACAGTGCAATGGCACTACCATGGCTCGCTGCAACCCCAACCTCCTGGGCTCAAGTAATGCTCTTGCCTTGGCCTCTTGAAGCTGCCGGGATGACAGGCATGTGCTACCATGCCCAGATAATTGTTGAATTTTTGTAGAGACGGGAACTCACTATGTTGCCCAGGCCGGTCTTGAACACCTGGGCTCAAGCAGTTCTCCTGCCTTGGCCTCCCAGAGTGTTGGGATTACAAACATGAGCCACTGCACCTGGCCTTGGCTGCCTTTGGTAGACGTCTGGTCTGGGCTGACTGGACTTGGGACTGGGGTGCGCTTTGCTGTAGTCCAGTGTGGCACACTGAGGCAGGTAAACCCCAACACCAGAAAGTCAGGTTCTCCTTCATGAACTGATAGAATTTTCAAACACAAGAATTTTCAGTTCTTTTCCTACCTGCCCCTCCGCCTATCTCCTCTGCCCCACCACAGGCACCACGCCCCCCTCCTGCCCATTCCCAGGCATTTCCTCCCCTCCCCTGATAACCTCCTCCTCCACGGTCCACTCCCCTTTAGCCAACCCAGAGGAACCAGGATTCTAGCAAGCCTGTGGATGAGCCCCATTGACCTTTTAAAGTTTGGATTAAAATTGTGAGCTTCTCAAAATGAGACAGGTTTGTTCTCCTGCTTGTGTTTTTGTTGGTTTAAGTGGGAGGATGGAACAGGGTGGTCTAGGCCTTTAAAAAAAAGAGCACGCTAACTCTGAATAGTTCTTTTCTGTGCGGCAGCTCGGCTAATAAGGCTGCTTTTTCTAAACCCAGCTAGGCTGGGGAGCAAAGGTCAGTGAAGACAATGGGGTGGGTGAGATAAGCCTTTCCCCCTCCTCCTTCCCCAGCCTGTCCCAAGGGATCCATCAATGGCCTTGGGATGCTGTGCCTCAGAAAGGAGGGCTGGCCTTGAGAGGCTCCCAGGCAGGTGACCCAGGGGTGGGTAAGCTGTGCCCGGCGCTTCACAGTTTGCCACAGACAGCATCCCAGTCCCAATTCCATTCTGTTCAGAGCTTCCAAATGGTCCCAGGAGGGAGACCTCAGCATCTCCATATCTTAGATGGGGAAACCAGGGCTACTAGGAGTAGTGGTGCGGTGACTTGCTCTAGGTCCTGTGGGGCTGGTTAGGGGGCCTGGGATGCGTCTTCGGTTTCCTGTGTCAGAGTTCTGAGCCCATGGCCCTGTGCCTGCTGCCCAGGGACTTCCAGGGGAGCGGTGACCTCTGCCACAGAGACAGTGCACCTCCTCCTAGGATGCCAGGCCCTGGGCCTCATTCCTGTCTCCCTGTGTCTTGGCATGGAGGAGTGGGGCGAAGGCGGTGCAGGGCGGGCCACTTTCCCTGTGATGGCTGTGCCTCCCCACCTCTTGGTTTCTCTTTCCCTCACTTCTCCGCACGAGGCTGGCTTACCACCGCAGCAGTCGCCCCACCAGAACTCTTGCTCAGGCCTGGCCTGTGAGTTCCCAGGACCAGCACATGATACACAAGGAAATCAGTAGTTTGCTCCTAATCTGTTTTCCGCCCGTGGGGATTTTCCAATCCATGCTTGTTGCCTTCATTTGCGCAGAGAATTGAAAGTCTGTTAGGCAACTTCCTGAGCCTCCACGAGCCTCTGTTTTCTCTTCTGCCAAGTGGGAAAATGTTACCAAGCTTCGGGTCGAGGGAGGAGGGTGTAATGAGTGATATGTGGAGCCTCTGGGGGGTAGCGGCTCCTGCTGTGCGAAGGCCCCTTCTCCCACTGCAACATTCGACACCAGGCATGCTGAGGGGCAGTGTAGCCCTCTGGGCAGTGCTCTGGCTCCGGGGTCAGAGAGCCCTGGGTGAATTTTGGCCTTGCTACCTGCTTTATGACCGTGGCAGCTGACTGAGCCTCTAAACCTCAGTTTCTTCATCTGTATCCTGAGGCTAATAATGTCTCGATCCTAGAACTGGGCCTTGAAGGATGGGTTCCATGTCCTTTCATTATTTCCTGGCCTCCGCGGATTCGCCTCCCCTGGGTGGGAGTGGGAGATCCCCTGACACACGCTTATGCCCAGTCTAGGGTCAGAGCCAGCTGAGTCCTCATCTAGTTGAATGGTGGGAGCCAGCATTCCAGGCAGGAATAAGAATGGCCAAGGTCTGGAAGTGGGGTCTGGAGCATGGCATTGAGAACCTGGGGCCTGTAAGGTGGACCCAGGATGTATGTGGGGAGATAACCCTTAGCGGGGTTAGTGCTGTGTGCACCCCCACAGGGCAGACCCCAAAGTCCCAGCTTTTCAGACTTTAGTGCCCACAAACAAGAGTGGCCCAGGTGGGCTGTGTTGCCTCTGGGTCTGGGGAGCGCTGCGTCAGGGGAGGTTGCGTGGACAGTGAGAAGGGGCATTCCTGAATCCACTGAGGATGGGGCTCGTGGACACCCCAGACGGCTCTGGGAATCTGGTTGCGAACTGTCGGAGGTGGGAGGGCAGGTCTGGTTGTCAAGAGCCGGGCGACAAGCGGGACTGGACCTCACAGGTGGTAATTTGCTCTTCAGGAGGCAGGGAAGCGTCTGTGAACTTCACTGAGCATTTACTGCCTCTGAGGTCTGAGTGCCTCCTGAGTAGTGATTCTTGGAGTCTGGCTTGTGGGGTGGTGGTTCTGGAGCATCACTCTGGTGACCACTGTGGTGTGGGCTGGGCTAGGGGAGCAGGGAGTGGAAGCTGAGGGCTTCCGTTGGCAGGAGGTCCTGGCCAGGAGACAGGCCACAGGACAGAACCTTCTGTAGTTTCCAGACCTGGTGAGCCTGCTCCAAAGTCCTGCTCTCAGCTGCTGTCAGCCTTCTCATGACCTCTGACCTCTAGGGCAGGCGTCCTGAGCTCTTAGGCAGGGCAGCGCCTGTGGGAGATGCTGCCACTCCCAGGTGGCTACTGTGCCCTCCATCCCCAGAGCTGATGCTGCCTCCCGCTACTCCCACCCTTACGTCTAGCACCCTAGACGTAGGATCAGTGTCTGGGATCCAGGCAGGGACCGCTCTGGGGTTCAGAATTCTCATCTTCCTGCTACATAACAACAAGAGACCCTAGTAGCATCCCCAAAGGTTTGGGGATAGAGGAACCAACTTGTCTGCTGAAGGGACTTGATACTTCTTTGACCATAAAATGTGAGGAATGGTCCCCCCTCCCCTAAGCAAGCACCCAGGATTGGTCACTCAGACATCACCTGTCTACACAGGCAGAGGGTTCTGGACAGGCCTGGAGCCGGGTCACCGGGGGATGGGTGTCTGCTCTTCAGTAGCTCACCGCTGACCTCCAGCTCTTCGGGGGGGCCGAGCAGAAAGATCGGGACTGTATTGAGTGCCTTGGGTTTGCCTTATGTGTGCTGTTCAAACAGAGGCGTGGAGCATATTTAACTACAGTGGATGGTCCCGGGAGGAGGTGAGGGTCTGAGTCCCTTTCTTTCTTCCTGATTCCTCAACGGCACAGACATTCTGCCATTTCCTCAATTCAGAGCTGGGCATTTTCCCTTCCCGGCTGTAATGTGGGGCGTGTCTTAGAACCCATGTGCACGTTTGCTGGCAGGTCTTCCCCTCTCTGCCCCTGGAAAAGCTCTTGAGTAGACTGTGTTTCTGCGGCTGATGGTATCTGAGAGTGGAGCAAATGCCAGGCCTGGGAGAGCCGCAAACCCCTGAGCAAACTTCACGGAGTCCTAAGGCATGAAGAGACTTGAAAAGACAGGGGCCCACCCCGGGGCCAGCCACATGGATGCTGGAGCCCTCCCTGCCCACCTGGGGCCCTCTGTTGTTGCTCTCTGTCCATCTGGGAGTTTATGAGCCTGGGACTCTGGTCCTCTTGACTCCCACTCTTAGCACAGAGTGGCAGGTTCTGAAAGTCTTTTGGATGGAACAAACGTGTGCCTGGCACTGTGCTGAGAGCAACTGGGTTTTCTCTCACTCGCCTCCCACAACAGTTGCTGGTCCCCACTGGGGTCCCCGTTTCAGCTAAAGAACAGGCCCAGGGTGGTGAGGCAAGTCACAGCAGGGGCAGGGTGGGGCCAGGCCAGGCCAGGGGCTCCCATCCTGCTGACCCCAGAGCCTGTGCCCGCTGGTATGTCCCAGTTCCCCTGCCCTGTGGGTGTGATTATTCATCATGCCACTTTGCCTCGAGGAAGTGCCCAAGTTGGTTTCTTAACCTCTTCAGGTGTGCTGGGAGCTCAGAGGAGGGGCGGCTGAATTGGGAGCTGAGATGGGCCTCGAAGATGGACTTAGTAAAAGCAGAAGAGGGCAGGTGAGAAGAGAGACCAGGCTTCTCAGAAAGAACGGCCGAGCTGGGCAGATCACCTGAGCTCAGGAGTCCAAGACCAGCCTGGCCAACACACTGAAACCCCATCTCTACTAAAAATACAAAAATTAACTGGGTGTGGTGGCACGTGCCTGTAATGCCAGCTACTCAGTAGGCTGAGGCAGGAGAATCTCGTGAACCCGGGAGGCAGAGGTTGCAGTGAGCCATCACACCACTGCACTCCAGCCTGGGCCACAGAGCAAGACTCATCTCAAAACAAAACAAACCAAAACCAAAACCAAACGAAACCAAAACAAAAAGAACCGAGCAAAGGCATGTGGTGGGCATTTGCCTGCACCTTGGGTTCAGCTGGGGTGATGGATGAGTGGGGACCCAGGACAAGGGTTAGGCAGTGAGCAGGGCCAGGACAGGTGGGGTCTCTGAAGCCTGTTCCACTGCCCCTGAAGTCACTGGGTTGGGCTTTCCTTCGGGGTGTGGGCAGTTCCAGTTCTAATGTTTTCTGATGGACTTTCCAAGGGGACCCAGAGTTACCTGTTAGGAGTCCTGTTAGAAACTGGAAACTTTATAACCTGTCCCCATCTTTCTCCTGTTCCCCACCTGATAAATATGCAGACACATCACCTGCTGGGCCTGAGTGGCCTTGTCAGCTGACATGCCCCGTGCCTGGGGTCTTGGGAGATTACCATTGTTCTGTGGATTGGACAATCCAGACTGAACCAGTGGCTTCAGCCCACTTGAGACCCAACCATGTGTAAGTCCCTTCCTCTCCCTGGGCTCTCATTTTCCTATCTGTAAAATGGGCAGCTTGGATGGGCTGAGCTGAGAGTCCCAGGGACCCTCATCTCCTCTGGCCCTTTGACTCAGAGCCACAAGGAAGGGGTGGCCTTCTCTGACCATCCTGCCTCCTGTCAGTCACTCTGCGGTCCTGTGAGCCAGCTCTTTTATATTCCTGGAGATTCTCTTCCTATACCCTACAGCCTGGGTTTCATCTCTTGCCTGGTGGTTGGTCCTTGCCTTTGGGCAGGTGGGGATGGTGAGGCTGCCTGTGACCACATGGGTACCACTGTGGGAGCTAGAGATGGTGACCTGTCTAAACGCTGTTTGAGGCTGAGACCCTGGCCCAGGCCAGCCTCCCCTCCTGCAGGGCCCCGGTGGAAGTACCTGCTTCCCCTATCTGATGGACTCAGTAACGGGTTTAGCGCAAGAGGAGAACGCCGAGCTTCGATTCCGGGTGCAGGTTTGCTGGGGACAAGCCTGCGTGTTCCTGGACTCCAGGTTCCTCCGTTTGCTGTCCTGTCTCTCCCAGTCCAGAATGTTGTTGCAATGCACAGTCAGTGTTGGAGGGAGGAGTGAACAGTCCTGGAAGGACTGACCAGGTGCCAGATAGTGCTTGACCCACTTTGCCCACCTGTCTTTCTTTTCTCATTTGTACACTTGGCACCGAGTTAAATAAGTTACTCCCTGCCCCCGTCCCCTGCCCCGCCCCGCCAGCAAAGTCAAACCTCCCCAAGAGGGTGGTGATTTGCACAACCCCACCTTCCCCATTTCCCCTGAATAATTACTAAAATATATACCTTTTGGCTTTTACCAGTGGTTCCTAACTGTGGCTATACATTAGCTATCACTTAGAAAACTTTAAAAAATACCACTGCCTGTGCCCAGCCCCAGAGATGGACACAGTTGGTCCTGGTGTCATGGGAGGCTGTGAAGGCTCTGGAGTTCTGCTGGGTGGCCAGAGCCAGGATCCCAGAGGACAGCCATGGGCCCTGCCAGCAGGCCAGCTAGGGACAAGGTGGCGCCCACACTGGGCACCACAGAGCCTGGCCGGCCAGGGTTGGGAGGCCGGTGTCAGTTCATGTTAGCAGTGAGGGGTAAACGGCCCTGCCTGTGTTGCTCCCTCGCTGACCTGTGCTGCACGGACGCTGGGGAGATCGCTTTGGCGAGGCCGTGGAATGCCGTTTTGGGCCCTGGATGCACCCTGGCTTGCACCCCTACCTCCCTGCCCCAGGAGCTCGAATCAGCTGCCAGGCAGCCCCATGGAGGCTGCTGCCTTCGCCACCCGCTTTTCGCGGGCTGGGCAGGTGAGGTAGAGGCCTTTCCAGGCTGTTTTGAAGGGGACAGAGGCAGGCAGGGCCGGTGGCACCGAAACGGCAGCTATGGAGAAGAGTCGACCCATTTCCAAAAATAGACCATCCACTGTCAGGGGAAGCATCTCTTTGTCTTCCCAAATCTGTCTTTCCGTTGGCTCCCAGGTTGTAAGGCAAGAAGGAGGCCCGCTCTTGTCGAGGAAGCAGAGGCTCCCTTGAGT
This sequence comes from Macaca fascicularis, assembly GCF_037993035.2. Classification (NCBI taxonomy): domain Eukaryota; kingdom Metazoa; phylum Chordata; class Mammalia; order Primates; family Cercopithecidae; genus Macaca; species Macaca fascicularis. The sequence goes on along the minus strand of NC_088381.1, from coordinate 167,675,031 downwards.
GTGGTGCTCCCCCGCCTGGCACAAGGGCCTGATTGTGTGGGACCCTGAATGCTCCCGCCTGTCACGGTGCACGGCACCGGCCCGGGTCCCTAATGAGCCCGCTCTGGGAGTGGCCCTTTGTGGCAGGTTCCGGCCACATTGCCCGCGGCAGGGCTCTGTTTCCCGGCTGCTTAATATCCCTCAGCGGCCCAGTGGGACAATGGGACACTCTCCCAACCCACCCACCCTTTCTCCAGAAAATTAAGAAGTGAGTTTCTCCCTCTTTCAGCACCTTCTGTCCTGGCTGGCAGGGGAAGGTTCCCCTCTTCTCCCCCTCGCCTTTGCCCAGCCCCTCCTGGGGGACCTCCCTCCGCTTCCGCCATTGTCTCCTTTCTCTTGTTCCTTTTCGGTCTGTCCTCTGGCTCCTTCTCCACAAACAGGCTCACGTTTCCTGGTCCAAAGCAACACAGAGCCCCTCCTGTCTACCGCTGTGCCCCTTGGCCTTCCTCCCTTCACCGGGGGATAAACCCTAGAGGCTGAGGTCACCTCCTTCCTTCTCTTTCCTTGGCTCTGGGCAATCCCAAACCCTGGGAATGGTGGCTCTGGTTCTGACCAGCAGCCTCTTCTCATCTCAACTTCCTGATGGCATTTGATGTCCCCCGGGCTTGTTTTCTAGAATGGGGTGGTGTGCTGGTCACCTAGGACCTCCCTGAGCAACTTCTAGCACTCTCTCCAGCCCCTTCTGCCTGGGGGAAAACATCGCCCTGGGCTGGCTGAGCAGTCTTTCCCTACCACTTGCTCCTGGTCTTGCAGCTCAGGTGTCCAGGTTGCTACTGGTCACTGTGCTATTCACCTTGTGTCTTCTGGGTTTGGGTCCCTTCCTCTCTCCCCTGTACTCCTGCTCCCCTGCCTAACCCACGACCCATCACAGTCAAGGTTTCCTGGCTCTAACCCCGAGTGGTGTCCACTAGCCACATGTAGCTGCTTCAATTCACCTTCATTACTATTAAGTGACACGCAGCCACACCGACCCCCTGCCTTCACACGGGCTAGTACCGTGCTGACAGCGAGATGAGGAAAATGCCACCATTGCGGGAATTCTGCTGGGCAGCGCAGATCTAGAGGATTCTTCCCTGGGCTGTGCGACCCCTGCTTGTCCACGGAAAGAAACCTGGCTGGGCGCGGTGGCTCACGCCTGTCATCCCAGCACTTTGGGAGGCTGAGGCGAGCTGATCACCTGAGGTCAGGAGTTCGAGACCAGCCTGGCCAACATGGTGAAACCCCATCTCTACTAAAAACACAAAATTAGCTGGGCGTGGTGGTGCATGCCTGTAATCCCAGCTATCATCCTAGCTGCTTAGGAGGCTGAGGCAGGAGAATCTCTTGAACTCAGGAGGTGGAGGTTGCCGTGAGCCGAGGTCATGCCACTGCACTCCAGCCTGGGTGACAGAGTGAGACTCCATTTCAGAAAATAAAAGAACCTGACACCTGAGTGTGGAGTCAGGGCTTCCTTCCCCCTCCCCACCAGCTGCAGCGCTTTACCACGCTGGCCCTGGAGCTGTGGCCCCAGGACAACTTGCCATGCAGAAGGCGCATTGCAGGCCCTCAGGTGACCCCCCATCCTGCCCCCTGCACAGACTGAAATCCCGCCCTTCCTCTGAGGTGCAGGGCAGCCTTTGCAGAGGTGCAGGGCAGCCTTTGCAGGTGGCTGGGCTATAGGATGTGGGACCTGCAGCCCTCGTGCACTCAGCATCTGTGGGAGCTGTGGGAGCCTCCGCAGCCCCAGGCCAGGCTCTTGGAGGATGTCCTGCGGCTGTGGGTGCCAGGCCTGCCCATGTAGGAGAGGCTGGTAGCCTTGAGCGGGTGCATGTGGGGGTCCATATGTCTGGGCAGAAAACCTGAGCCCAGAGAGGGCTGCACAGCTCCAGGGGTCTCCCCAGCAGAGCCCAGCCAACTGGTTCCCAGCCGCCAGCACCTTGTTCTCGAAATGAGGCCACAAAGGCTTCAGGATCAGAAAACAAAGAATGTGGCTTTTAAACTGGTGGGGTGGGGGCAGATTGGACACCGGCCAGCGAGGCACCCCTCCCCCCTCCCAGGGAGGCTGCAGACTGCCCTGGCCTTGTCACTAGGGCTTTGAGCTTCCTCCCCTCCTGCCCTCTGTGCTGCCTCCTCCCCTTGGCAGTGGCTGGGGCAGTCAGGTGCCTCCTGGGGTTCAATGAGCCGCCGTGTCCAGCTGCCGGCCATTACTCTGGCCGTCCCTGGTGGATGAGGCCATTAGCACTGCAGCTGAGGCTCTGGCTCTGGGCCTGGCCCCTGCTCACTGCAGCCTCGTGGTGCTCTCCTATGGTGACTCACCGAGCCTCTGGTGTGTTGGTCGGGGGTAGGGGGGCGTCAGGGTGGCATCGGTGTGATTACAGCAGCAGAGCACACAGAGAGACTGGACCTGGGTCACACCGACCCCAGCCCAGCTCCCAACCTGTCCCATGCTAGGACTTGGCTGGGACACTTGCTTCGTCCATAAACAGAGGCTTCCCCGACCTTGTTGGTTGGGAAGGTCACATGAAAGCCCCTTCTTGTTTTTTTTTTTTTTTTTTTCTTTTTTCTTTTTTTAAGCCACTAGACCACCAGGAAGAAAGACCTTTCCAAACTGCCTTATTCTGGAAATGCAATGGCAGTGTTGATGGTGGGGGGAGCCATGGCAGGCAAGGGGGTCTCTGATGTCAATGGCCCTGGAGGCCCCCGGTATCCTCGATAACCCATCAGGCCTCCCAGTCTCCTCCGGCTGCTCCTCTTTGGCTGAGCTGTCCCTGTCAGCCAAGGGTTTCTGGTGAGCCTGCCACAGTGCCTCTGCCTGCTCCAGCTCTGCCCTGTCACATTCCTCCTGCTGACAGATTGGATGGAACAGTGCAGGGAGTGTGGTCAGGAGGCCCTCGGGATGCGGCCTGCCCTCCTGCTGGTGGCCCCACCCTGAAGGGTGGTCCCCAAGACTGGGAGTTTGGAGGACCCCAGGAGGGGTCAGAAGGCTTTGGGATGTTCCTTACCCTTTTGCTGGCGTCCCCACCCCAGGGCTACTCTGATCTGCAGGGACTCTAATCCCTCTCCACTGAGTTCAAAGCTTGTGCCCCGTGAGTGCTGGTCTGCTGTGGGCAACACAATCTGCCCTGAAGTGTGTGGCGCGGAAATGTTGTGGGCACCCTGGATGAAAAGACCCCCTTGTTTGGTGAAACCCAAGCTCTGAGCAGAAGGGAGGCAGAGGGAGAGCAGCCATCCCCGGGGTCTGCCCTCCTGCCTACAGCAAATGCGCCCTGGGCGTGGCTGCGGTGGAGGGGGTCACTTGGGCTGTCGGAACCCCTGGGCGCGGGCAGGGGTATAGGCAGCAGCGTGATCCTCCTGGCTCTTGCTTTATTTTGGGGGTCATGACAGGAGGCAGATACCTGGGCCAGGTCAGGGCCGCCCATGGCCCCATAGCAGCCCCTGCTGCCTCTCAGCAGCCTGTCCTCCTCTCTGCACTAGTCACGTGGGCAGTGGCCTCTCCAACCCACCAGCCAGTGCATTCACAGACTCCTTAACCGGGACCTCTGAACCCCCAAAATGACTGTGCAGCCTTGCATTTTTCCTGGAATAGGGACCGCAGCTTTAATCAGAGCCCAAAGTGGTCCATGACTCAGGAAAGATGAAGAATTCAGGTAGGAGGGTTGATGAGGCTCCTGCCTGAAGCCTTTAAAAAATAAAAATAGATCAACTGAATGCATGTTCGTGGTGGGGAAACTCCACGCAGAACACAAAGGCATAGAGTCGAGTAAAATCCAACAGCGTTCTGCGGGTGCCGGTTACCCTGGGCGCCCAGCCGTCCTGGCTGTGTCTGTTGTCTGGTGGATCTGGGCCATGGCTCTGTGCTCACCCCTGCCTGCCCTCCTCGGCGCTCACTCTGTTGACGCTGCTTGGGCCTCTTTCCTGAAGCTGTTTTTGTTTATATGAGGGCTTTAGGGTTGGGTCAATGTTTTCATGCAAACATCTGCTTCCTGGACTTCTTCCTACTGATTATTTTCTTTCTTCCTTAGTCTCTGACCAGTCTCCCCAGGCCTCAGTTTACCCACAGGTGAGGTGAAGCAGTTGGATCAGATCCATGGTGCTCGGAGACCCCGGAGGAACTTGGGGAAGCTCTAGGAGCCCAGGCCATCCTTTTTGTCAGGCTTGCCCGGGGCTCCTCCTAGCCTGGCCTCTTCTCTTCATCTAGTAGAACCAGTACTTTTGGGGGTTTTTTTGGGTATTCCTGCTGCCTGGGGCTTTGAAGACCTGCGGTGGCCTGGTTTTTCACTGCAGGACCACCTTCCAAGTGCTTAGCTGGGTGGGGGAATGACCTGACCCCCAGACCAGAAAGGGCAGCCGGGGGACCCTTTGCCACCGCCTGTGTGAGACTTCCCTCCTCCCAGTTCGCTTCCTCAGGCCTCCTGGGCCAGCGCCAGTGCCAGCAGGAGCAGAATAAAAATGGGAAAATCTCATTTTCTTTTGAATTACAACCTTGATCTCTCCTTCATACTCCCACACCAGGCCTCTGGTGACTTTTGGATGGGCCCGTGGGCTCCCTTTTCTCTGGGTAAGTATACAGGCATTGACTGGCATTGGCATCTGGAAACGGCAGGCTTAGGAGCACCCAGGGGGGCCTGGGGTGAGGAGAAGGTGGTGTGTGCACAGGACTGGCCAGCGTGGCTGAAGCCAGCCTGGGTGGGTGTCCTCACCAATGTTTGACTCAGAAAGGTGCTGGTGGACCACCATGCCAGCTGCATCCCAAGCAGGTTGAACTCGGCATTCCTTTGTAGTGGCAAAGGCTGCCCCGGGGTGACTCTTGTGTTCAGCTGAGATGCGTCTCCCCAGTCAGCCCTACCCGCCCCTTGTTGGTCTGCTGATTGGCAGCTGGAGGAAGTGGGGACGACAGACACAGTGGGGAGTCCAGCCCAAGAGGCCTGTGCAGGCCTGGGGGTGTGGAAGGGGACTTGGGTGAGGGGTGGCAGGCACAGGCGAGCTGGGAGGGCCGAGGGGAGACCGGAGGGCGCTGGACTGGGGCTTGCCACATTCTCCACGAGGACAGGGACGCAGAAGCTGGCCAGGAGGGCAGTGTGGCTCTGTTATTTGTGTGGCAGACATTTCTGTGGCTGGCTGTGATGTGAGGGCTCCAGGCTAGAGTGACCCCATGCCTGCTGCACCGTCTTACTCGGTGCCTGGGGATGAGCCTACGGGAGAGGTAGAGTCAGTCCCCTGCAGCCAGGGGGGCGCAGAGGTCCTCAGGCGCATGGCCATGTGGGGGTTCTGCTCCGGGGTCCCTGCTTGGCCGGTCTGCCTCCTGAGATGCGTGGCTGTCCTCGGGTGCTCAGGCCTCTCTCCCACGCCAGGCCCATGGCCTTTCCCAGTTGAGAACAATGAGCGAGGCAGTGTGACCCAGAAGTGGGTGAGTGAGTGAACTTGCGGAGGCGCTGTGAGGGACAGGGCTGCCTGGGAGCCTTGGAAGGTCTTTGTCCCCTGTGAGGTAGACCCTTGGCTTAGAGCTCTCTGGGGCCATCCCATAGGGGGATGGAATAAATCCATGTACACTGTTCTTGGTTTTTCTTTTCTTTCTTTTTTTTTTTTTTTTGAGACGGAGTCTCGCTCTGTTGCCCAGGCTGGAGTGCAGTGGCCGGATCTCAGCTCACTGCAAGCTCCGCCTCCCAGGTTTACGCCATTCTCCTGCCTCAGCCTCCTGAGTAGCTGGGACTATGGGCGCCCGTCACCTCGCCCAGCTAGTTTTTTGTATATTTTAGTAGAGACGGGGTTAGCCGAGATGTTAGCCGAGATGGTCTCGATCTCCTGACCTCATGATCCGCCCGTCTCGGCCTCCCAAAGTGCTGGGATTACAGGCTTGAGCCACCGTGCCCGGCTGGTTTTTCATTTCTTTCTAAACAAATCTCCCCCAGAGGCCTTAAATGAGACTTAGTTCTGACCATTAACTTCAGGCACTGAGCTATTTTTTGGTCATGAGGCTGTGAGGGCTTTAGCAGACAGTTAATTGCCCTGCAATGATGTTGGGGAAGGTCTTGGAGGGACAGGCCACAGTGACTCATTCTGCTCTGAACCTGGGATTCCCCCAAGGCAGGGGCTGCCTGGAATCATGTGCCAGCACCCTTTATCTCTGTCCTGAGATTTTATCCTTTTAATGCCCCAGAGTTGTGTGAGACCTCTGGCAGGCCTAGGGGGAATCTGGGAGGAAGAGGGAGGTCTCCTTGCAGAGGTTGCCCGGAACCTCAGGATGGTGGGATGGGCCTTGAGGGGCTGGTGGGCCTGGCCAGGACCTTGGCTGTTGCTCTTTTGGGGTGTCCCTCCCACTGTCACCCCCAGGAGCAAGCAGGCCCCCGGTAGGAGGGCAGAGGCCCTCTTTGAGCACGGGAGTGCCGCCCGTGGCTGTGGGCTTGGCTGTGGTGCCCCAGCCCTGAGGCTGCCTGGTGGGATTTGGGTTGTGCCATAGGTAGAGCTTTCCTCTGGCCGGGGGGCCTTGATGGACAGTGGCAGGCATAGGGTGGAAGGGACGGCAGGTGGAACAGAGTGGCTGGCTGGGGGTCCCCCGCCGACACATTGCTGCTGTCCACGTCTCCAGTGGCTCAGACAGGGAGAGGCTCATGTATGACAGTGATGAGTTGGCATCTGGAAATAATGCCTCATTAAAGAGGCTTCTTTCTAAAAATGGAGCGTTTATCATGAAAGAGCTTCAGGAGGAGGAACCCTCGGGACTGCCTGAATGTTGTAAACATGCTCATGGGAAGCGGAGCCCCCGAACCCATGACATGTCACATGCACCCTATCCATGCCCCCACCCTAGCATATTCTAGTGGGTTCCCTAGTGTGGTGCTCAGACAAGTGCCCCTCACCACATGCCTCAGTTTCCCGCCTGGGGAGATGGAGGTTTTGGTGATTCAGTGCCCCGGACCTTTTCCACTCCAGGCTGGGCCATCTTCAGCAGTGCCGCCGCTTGTGAGGGACGTTTGTGGCAGGGGGGATTGTGCCTCTGGTGCCTGCTGATGGCCACGTCCCCACCCCCCAGGCTATGCCCTGCTTGCTGGTGCTTGGGAGACAGATGGGCCCTGGTGTCTCTGAGCTGACCCTTCTGTGTGTGGGGAGGGGCAGGGGTGGAGTTCTCTGTGGGAGCCTTCTAGAGGGGTCAGGAGCAGGCCCTGGCCCCGTGTGGCCCTGCACTCATGGTGGGACTTTGGCCAGGTGCCCCCTTCTTGGGACCTCATCTATAAGGGGCCCCTGAGCTCCCTTCCAGCCCTGCCTGATTCTGGGCCTCAGAGTCATGTGGGGTCATTGTTATTGCTTGGTCTGGGTGCCACCCAAGGCAGGGAAGGGCAACCTGGAAAGAAGGTCCTGCCCAGAAAGGGACAGCAGCTCTGTGTGGGGAGGAGGAAGGAGGCCTGGGTGCCAGTGCCCCCGTGCCCTGACCAGGGCCACCTTCTAGTTTCAGGCCTAAGGTCCAGGGAAGAAGGGTCTTGGACTTAACTTCCCTGCTGTGTTTGGCAAAGGGCTGGGACAGCCATACCACCTTGCTAAGTGGGCCCTGGGTGAGGAGGTCTTTAGTTACCTGGCTGGTGCCCTGAGGGTCTGTGCCACCTAAGGAGGCCCAGAGGGAGGGTCTTTGCATCTGAACACTGGTCGTGCATCCACCCATGTGATCTCAGACAAGGCTGCAGACCCACGTGCTGCACTTTCTGTCTGTTAATGAGGTGTCCCAGGCATCCCATCATATGGGCTCTTGAGGATCAAACAAGATGCGTGTATGGTGACAGCAATAATAGTAGGAACAATAATAGCTAACAGTCACTCAGCACTTTCTCCACAGTCACTCATTTGACCCTTGCAGGGCAAAGACACTTATGTTCCCCATTTGAGCAAAGAGCAAATTGAGGCACAGAGATGTGAAGTCACTTGCCCAAGGTCCCAGTGGAGAAAGCGGCAGAGCTGGGGTTTGACCCCAGCAGTCTGACTCTGGGGTCCCCACACCTGACACCTGCCCACACCACCTCTCTGTGTTCTGTCCACATAAAAGCAGAGTTTCCCCATCAGTAACTTTTTCTTCTTCCCAAACTATTTCCTGTTTATTGTAGGAAATTTAGAAAAATAACTACCTTTGACCCCAGCACCCAGATAGTCTCTGCGTGCCACTGTGAGTGTGGCCCACAGTGACACTGTTATTGGTTATTGGCATGTGTCCTCGCTTCCCATGGGAGGACTGAACAGGTGTGGTATGGAGGCAGTTCTTCTTTTTGGGGGTGGAGGGGGACAGGGTCTCGCTCTGTCGCCCAGGCTGGAGTGCAGCGGCGCGATCTCGGCTCACTGCAAGCTCCGCCTCCCAGGTTCACGCCATTCTCCTGCTTCAGCCTCCCGAGTAGCTGGGACTATAGGTGCCCACCACCACGCCTGGCTAATTTTTTTTGTCTTTTTTAGTAGATATGGGGTTTCACTGTGTTAGCCAGGATGGTCTTGATCTCCTAACCTCGTGATCCGCCCGCCTCGGCCTCCCACAGTGCTGGGATTACAGGCGTGAGCCACCACGCCCGGCCCAGTTTCCCAATCTTAGCTCATTGCAGCCTCCATCTTCCTGGCTCAAGAGATCCTTCTGCCTCAGCCTCCCGAGTGTCTTGGATGGCAGGTGTGTGCCACCATGCCTGGCCAATTTAAAACAAATGTTTCTCTGTAGAGATAAGATGTTGCTGTGTTGCCCAGGCTGGTCTCAAATTCTTAAGCTTAAGCCATTCTCCTGCCTCAGCCTCCCAAAGTGGTGGGATTACAGCATCCACCGTGCCCAGCCCCAAGGCAGTTCTTATTTGGAGTGTGATTTTTTTCTGCCTCTGTGGGCAGTGGGGCAGTTATGTGGACTTGAAAGTTGAGCACTGGTAGGAAAACTTACTCTGGCTGCAAAGCCATGCAGGATTTACATTTCAGTGTCCGCCATGTGGTAGATTTCTTCTTGCGCACGGTACACCCCTGCCTGAGTTCTGCCTTCCTAATTTATCCTGAGATTCCCCTGAGTGGAGCTCAGGGAGGCTAGAACCCCTGCTGAGGTGACATGACACATAAACCCCACCAGGCTTGGGGAGCAAGGCAGTCCCCTTATTTATCGGGTCTCTGTGCAAGGGGGAGCGTGTGGTGATGGTGTGGCAAGGATGCTTGTGTGCTCCGGGTGGCCTGCTGGACAAGCACCCTGCCTGGATAGGGGCAGCAGCACCTCCCAGCTGCTGTCTCACCCGGTCCTTGGACTGCTGGCTCCATTCCCCACCACCACGTGATTTATCGCTGGTGGAGGTGCAGAGGATCACCGGCCCCTAAGTAATCCATTGCTCATTGTGGAAACGCTCAGAAGACACTGTGATGTTCAAAATTATGATTTAAAAATCATCTCTAATCCTACCCTCACAAGAAGCTGCAAAAGTAAGTCAGGCATGGTTATGTGTACCTGTAGTCCCAGCCACTTGGGAGGCTAAGGCAGGAGGATTACTTGAGCCTAGGAAGTTGGAGGCCAGCCTGAACAACATAGTGAGCCCCACTTCTCTAAAAAGAAGAAAAAAAGTTGCAAAAGTAGTGCAAAGGGCTCCTGTGTACCCTTCCCCCAGGTTCCCCCAGTGGTGACATCTCACGTAAGGAGTGCATTATCAAAGCCAGGACCATGACAGTGACACAGCGCAGCCTAGACTGCAAACCTGAGCTCAGATTGCACCTGCCTGTTACATGCACTCATTTCTCTGTGTGTACAGTGTTTTATGAGATTTTATCACAGGTGTATGTTAGTTATATACACAATTTTTTTTTTTTTTTGACAGAGCCTCGCTTTGTCGCCCAGGCTGGAGTGCAGTGATGCAATCTTGGCTCACTGCAACCTCTGCTTCCTGGGTTCAAGCGATTCTCCTGCCTCAGCCTCCTGAGTAACTGGGACTACAGGTGCCTGCCATTATGCCTGGATAATTTTTGTGTTTTTTTAGTAGAGATGAGGTTTCACCATATTGGCCAGGCTAGTTTCAATCTTCTGACCTTGTGATCCACCCACCTCAGTCTCCCAAAGTGCTGGGATAGCAGGCGTGAGCCACTGCGCCCAGCACTTTTTTTGTTTGTTTGTTTTTGGAGAAGGAGTTTCGCTCTTGTTGCCCAGGCTGGAGTGTGATGGTGCGATCTTGGCGCATTGCAACCTCTGCCTCCTGGGTTCAAACAATTCTCCTGCCTCAGCCTCCAAAGTAGCTGGAATTAGAGGCATGTGCCCCCATGCCCAGCTAATTTTTTGTATTTAGTAGAGATGGCGTTTCACCATGTTAGTCAGGCTGGTCACAAACTCCTGACCTCAGGCAATCCATCTGCCTCAGCCTCCCAAAGTGCTGGGATTACAGGTGTGCCACCATGCCCTGCCAGTTATGCATACTTTTAAAAATAAACTTTGTTTTTTAGAGCAGTTTTATCTTTTAAAAAATTTTTTTTAGTTTAATTTTTTAAAAAGGCTTTTAAAAAGAATATTTTTAAAGGCTAGTCAAGCGAAGCAGTGGGAGTGGAGAACGGACAAAGAAATCTGTAACTGATTGTGATCAATTAGTTGTAAATACCACTGCACTCAGACCAGCCTAGGGCAGATTTTAAATTTATGGAAAAATTGAGATACAGAGAGTTCTCGTATAAACTCTGTGCCCAGTGTCCCCTATTAACTTCTTAACTGGTCTTGTACATTCATTACAATGAATGAACCCGTATTGATTGGTATCAATTAGAATTCATTCTTGATTCAGATTTCCCTAGTTTTTACCTAACTTTTTTTTTTCTTTATTTTTGAGACGGAGTCTTGCTGTGTCGCCCAGGCTGGAGTGCAGTGGCTGAATCTTGGCTCACTGCAAGTTCCGCCTCCTGGGTTTACACCATTCTCTTGCCCCAGCCTCCTGAGTAGCTGGAACTACATGCGCCCGACACCTTGCCCAGCTAGTTTCTTTGTACTTTTTTAGTAGAGACGGGGTTTCACCGTGTTAACCAGGATGGTCTAGATCTCCTGACCTTGTGATCCGCCCGTCTCGGCCTCCCAAAGTGCTGGGATTACAGGCTTGAGCCACCGCACCCGGCCTTAACTTTTTTTTTCTTTTTTTGAGACAAAGTCTTTCTCCATTGCTCAGCCTGGAGTGCAGAGGCGCGATCTCAGCTCACTGCAACCTCTGCCCCCTGGTTTCAAGTGCTTATCCTGTCTCAGCCTCTCAAGTAGCTGGGATTACAGGCGTGTGCCACCACACCTGGCTAATTTGTATTTTTAATAGAGACGGGGTTTCACCATGTTGGCCAGCCTGGTCTTGAACTCCTGACCTCAGGTGATCCACCCAGCTTGGCTTCCCAAAGTGATGGGATTACAGGTGTGAGCCACTGTGCCCAGTCGACTTAACTTTTTTTTTTTTTTTCTGTTCAGCCTCCTATCCAAGACATCCATTTTCAGCTGAGATCAGGTGCGTTCACGGTGGTATGGCCATAGACAAGACATCCATTTTCAAAAACACACTGTGCCACATGATGTTCCTACCATTTTTGATCCCAACTCTTCACATGCGCAGGTGGAGAATACCTTGTCTCATCACTGACTGTTCTTTGTACACCTTATGCGAGGTGGCTGTTTGCTTGTTCCATGGTGCAGACGTCTCCCCGGGGACCTCAGGGTGGTCGCCATCAGAAGTGCAGCTGTATCTGCTACGCCGCGCCTACACCTTTCTGACAGTGATGGGGGGCCAGGCCTGGCAGCCCCGTCCATGTCAGGAGGGGACAGCCTTGGAAACACACAGGCCTCTGCCAGCATCCCCCCACCCCCCCTGGGTGTGGCCACCTGAGATGGCCGATCCTGAGTGAACACCGGGATGTGTGTCTGAAACAGCCCAGACTAGGTCACACAAAGGGATGTGCCTCAGTTTCCTGAGCCTCGGTTTCCTCCTGGGGAAGCGGGGCACACTCTGACGTCCTTCACGGGCTTGTCGGGAGGAGCCAAAGAGGGTTCACACTAGGAAGTGACTTGCCGTGATGCGTCGGTCATGGTCAGTCGTGGGAAGACGCAGCTTTTAGTTGTTAAGACAGAACGACCTTTCTGACCCGCCCCCTATCCACCACGCAGCCGGAAGATGGCTCAGTTTTAAATAGCTGCTCACATCTGGGGCCATTTACCAAGGGTCATCAGCCCCCATCCTGCTTTGTGGCCTTTCAAGGAAGGCCGGGAGCAGCAGGTCCCACAGACAGGATGCTTCCCTGCGAGCCCATTGAGAAATCCCCCTGGAAATCCTCCTTTGGCCTGGCGCAGGCAGGCGAGAGAATTGCAGACAATGGGGAGCCGGGGAACAAAGGGAGCGATTGTGCGGTGGCCCAGGCAGGGGTCATGGATGCCCCAGGCCAGGCAGGCAGCCTTACACCGGTCACTGGCTTTCCGTCCACCCGTGGAGTGGTTGAGAGTGGCCATGGGTGGGGGGGAATGAGGCCAGACCCCAGGTGTGAGGCTCCATACGCTGTCCTCCTACCTGGCAGCTCTGTCCCAGAAGATAGAACTTCCATGTTTATCTTCAGGGGCTGTGTTCTTTGCAGGCGGGGTCCGGCATCTGGTGGGTCTGAACAGCTTGGTGTGGCATAGTTGGTGGTCTGCTCACAGGGCTCCGGGTTGACCAGGCCCGTCCATCCTGCTTTGCCCAGGTCTTTGCCCTGGAGAGCCCAGTGGTTTGAGCATGGGTGTGGCCTTGGCTGGGGTAGGGTGGCGCTAGGCACACCTGCCATTCCTTCTCCAGTGCTGATGGTGGGGTTTCATCCTCCTACTCCTCCTCTTTGCTTCAGTGACTGTGGGACCAGCCTCCCAGCTGGCCTCCCTGCCTCCGGGATGGTTTCCTCCAGCCCTCACTCTGTCCTTCCTGAAACACAGCCCCCACCCTGCACTCGGCTCTCTGAGGACCCCTCGGCATCAGGTTCAGGATTCTGAAAATAAAGTTGGAGGTGCTGTGTGATCCCGCTCGTACGCCTGTGCCACACTCTTCTCCCGTGTCTTTTGGAAGAAGACGAACAGCAGTGCCTTTTTCTCTTTTTTTCTTGAGATGGAGTCTTGCTCTGCCACCCAGGCTGGAATGCAGTCGTGTGATCTCGGCTCACTGCAACCTCCACCTCCCGGGTTCAAGCCATTCTCCTGCCTCAGCCTCCCAAGTAACTGGGACTACAGGCGCCCACCAACCACGCCCGGCTAATTTTTGTAATTTTAGTAGAGGTGGGGTTTTACCATGTTGGCCCGGCTGGTCTCGAACCCCTGACCTCAAATGAGCCACACACCTCGGCCTCCCAAAGTGCTGGGATTACAGATGTGAGCCACCACGCCCGGCCATGAGTGACAGTTCCTTAACACCATTAGCCAGGCATTTTCATACCTCCCCGCTTTCCCTGGCTGTCTTCTCCACCTCCAGTTCCCTCCGCCCCTGCCCTCTTCCCCTCCTCCCCTTGCTGGGGACGTCCCATATGTCTCCAGCCTGTGGCTGAGATGCCGCCCTCTGCTTGCTTTTCCAGCAACCTCAGTGTCCAAAAGCCCCTTCTGGCTCCCCCACTGCACTCATAGTGACTCTCGGAGGTGTGCTCTTCTCTCTGGGCGGGGCTGTGTAGCTGGTCTGTCACCCACTGTGCATGTGGGCTGTGTCCCTGGGGACTGGGCCTGCTGAGCTCCCCACACCTGAGCCACCCAGCCTCTCCTTCCTCGGGGTGTGCCGGGGGCCAGGCCTGCACAGGCTGTCTGTCCCAGCAGCTCCAGCCACTTTGCTGACCGAGTTCCTGGAAGGTGTCTACTGTTGAGGAATGTGAGGCCAAGAGGAAGGGGCCAGCCCTGCCCAAGTGACTCACTCCGGGGTATGTGGGGTGTGTGGGGTTTGTCACTGTGGCCTGCTGCTGAGGTCATTAATGCCCTACCCTGGCCAAGACTCTCAAAGTCTTGGGACTGAGCCAGATGGGGGTGGGCAGGGTGGCCTGGCCTTGGGCAACCTCTGGTAGACAGCCTAACAACTAACAACCGTGTGTGCCTCAGTGTAGTGAGATGGGAGCCCCCACCCCGATTCCTGAGTGGGATGGGGAAGGAATCGGGAGAGGTGACAGCAGGCAGGAGCTGACATGTGGGGACCTCTCCCCCGCTGCCCTGGACTCCGCTAGGCCTGCCCCTGCCTCTCCCAGGGAACTGACCGTAGCCCCCACCTCAATCCCGAATCCGATCCTCGCCTTTCTGGCCCCACCCCTTCCTTCTGGGTTTCTTGCCTGGGCCGTCTGGGGCTGGGCCCTGGAGGAGGCTCCAGGAAGAGCTGGGAGTGAGGTAGTCAGTGGGGCAGCTGGGAACGTACGCCCTGGGATCTGGGCAGAAGCAGCAGGGCTGGGAGGGCAGGGTAGGAGGAGCTCCCAACCCCAGGCCCCTGCCAGCTCCCCTGTAGGTCCCACTCACTGTGTGAGTGTCCCAGAGCCCACAGCAGACTCAGAGTCACACTGGGCCTCCTTGCCCCCCTCCCCTCTTCTCCTCCTCCCCCGGCAGAGCAGGTTCCACAGGTGTGCACAGGGACACCACAGGAACACTGTGGCCAGGACGGCACCTGTGGGGGCAGCCCCGCCACTTCTCTGGCTTGTTTGGCACCGAGGCTGGAGGCAGAACTTCAGTCCCAGGACAGGGGTCTCCCTGATGTCATTTCATGGGGAAAAGACACTCAGGAGCTCAGGGGACTGTGTGGGTCTCCAGGTGGCCACCTCTGGACTCAGGGCCACCTGGGTCAGACAAGCCTCCATGGTGTGACCTGAGCAGCTCTCTCTGGCTCTGTGCCTCAGTTTCCTCACCTGCAGTAGGGGCTTCATGAGCAATGGAGAGAGTCTGTGGGTTTTCAGCCCGAAGTGTTCGTAGGAGAGCAGCCTCCTCCATGCCCCAGCAGGGCTAGTGGATGGAGGTGGGGCAGGGAGTGTGTCAACACCAGCAGGGTGACACGGACCACATCCACCTGTCACCTAGAGCTTCTTCCACGGCACAGTCACACCTTCC